>NC_053019.2:27808374-28423239 GCF_016746245.2 Drosophila santomea
AAACAAAGACAAAGACAAGGGAAAGTGGGTGTTGCGGGGTCGGAAGTGGAAATGTGAAAATGTGAAAATGTGGAAAGCATTCGACTTAAGCTGTCTACTCACTGCTCACAAAAACTAAACTAAAAATGCTGCACACCGAAATGGCGATAAAAAATTTACATAATGGCTGTAGGAAACATGAAAGCGAATAGTGGCACACGTGCAAATGAGGAGAGCGCATAAGTGACTGGCAAATGGCAAGTGACACTCGGAAAATGGAAAACCCTGCGGAGTAATGCGGCAAATAGAGTGACCAAGGCGGATCGAGTGCGGAGGGGGTACACCTAGATTATAAACAACTAGAAAACTCCATTAGTTATAGATCCTCTGGCAATTATAAGGTGAGTATAAAGCGGTCATTAACTCTAACTCTAACTCTACTCTACATTAACTCTACTCTCTACTCTACTCTTCCTATTGAGATACAAGATTCAGTCATATATGCAAGTACTTTGATTCCAATTAAGTGAAACGCTTCCCTGTGATTTAAGAACCAGTGCCACTGAGACAGCCAAGAAAATCCGTTTGTAATCGAAGTCGCCCCTAATGGCTCCACTTTGCACTGTTCTGCTAATGGTGCCTCCACTTAGTTCCTTGGCTTTTGTGCTCAAGACAGGGACTGTTGCAAATGCATTACATCAGTTTGGCCCCAGGCTCGCATCCCGACTTGTATATCCTTGTACATCCTGTGCACGCATAGAGCCCATGGAGCATATAGAGCAGGTCCTGGGGCCGGATTTTAATAAGCAAAAGGAAGAGGAGATGAGATGAGGAGATGAACACAACGACGACGAGCAGACCATCAGGGCAAAACGTGCCACGAGCACCACAATGTAAGATTTGATAAAAAGCCATAAAAAGCAGAGCTGGCAAAACTTAAGGCCAAGACTATAAAATAATAATGAAGTCAATTTCAATGATGTTGCTGTGGCCAAAACAACAAAGCTTAACTCGATCCGGCCCCTGACCCTGGAAAACATTTCGTTATATTGTTATTATGGCTGCTGCTCTGGACAGCAAAGGGTAAACTGGGCAAAAAAAAATAAAAATAAAAAAATACACCAACAAACCATCAACCAGCCAAGCAGCAAAACAGCAAACAAACAAAACAAAGCCTCACGTCACATCATTTCCTGCAGCGATTTTCGTGTCTTGCCTTTGACGTTCCCTTAAAATTTTCCTCTTTTATGGCAATTAGCTTATGATTTTCATTGTTATGGCCGATACAAACCAGCCACCCCTAGTTCACTCAGTGCTACACGTATGTAATTTATGCGGACAAAAAGTAAACAACTTGTCATTAAATGTGTAATGGACTAGCAGGCAAAAAGGGAGAAGCGTCCGTCGAAAAGTTATACTAAAAGTATTGCCTAAGCTGTCGTTTCCTCAGATTGCTTTTCCGTTTTCCTGGCATTTCAGCTTTCCACTGAATTCAGCAAACTTTTGGCGGGCCCACTTAAAACTTGACCACTTAAAAGTTTCCCCGGAATGCAGAATACCATTTAAAAACCCCCACCAGCCACCTGGTGTTCTGGTGTTTCTGTGTTTCTACTCCACCACTATAACTTGCTATTACTTGCTCCAGTACAGTACATTCCTCTGGAGACAACGAGCTGCCTGTCCATTAACAACTGTCTTGTAGCGCTCAATTACAATAACTAATTCGCAGCTAATCCGGTAGCATGTTTCCGCTCCAAATGGTCACTGTTTTCGCAGGGAAAGTGGAAAATGGGAAACAGGAGTAATAGGTAATGGGTAATGGGGAAATGGGAAAATGGGAAATGGTAAGCACTGCTCTTTTTGCACACCTTTTGGGCCGAAATCAAAACACACTCCTTGAGTGCGTAAGCGTGTTAGTGTCAAGCGGCTTATCTATTATCATTTCGTTGAATTTTCAATGGGCCGGGCGAGAGCAGGGCAATCCTTTGTCTGTCCTTCGTCTGGGGCTTCATTACGCTTGATTTCTTGTGCCCCAACATGCACACAGCCACCCAAGCATTTGACGAGCACACGGCACAACATAGCCCTTTGTTCGTCGTCCTTCGTTGGGAAGGAGCAACTCTTCGGCTTCCTCGTCCTGGCGTTATAATGCCTTGCTCCTGGCCGAAGTCGTATGAGTGCTGCACTGAGGCGAAAATGTTACCAATAACACATTCACAGGCGGCTTTGCATATCATTTGCACAGCACATCAATAAGCGATGGATTTTAAAGCTTACTTTTGGTTACCAATTGATTAAGACCACCTTACAATGACTTTTAAAGGCAGCATTAAATCACAACATTTCCTCTCTGTGCACATAACCAAACAATAAGTCGGAGCAAGGCGTTCCTTCGTCAGTGGACAAGGACGGACATTCGGTCAGCGTGCCGACGACAGGATGTGGTCACAGGATGCGAGCAGTGTGCCCAAGGACTTGGAGCTGCAGTCGAGTGACCAACCCAATGACTGACACCACAGTAAACAGCCAAGGGGCTGAGGGCCAGCAAAGAGGGTCCTAGGTAAACACCCAGTGCTGGCCACATAATGAACTGACTGCCAAGGTGGGTGGCATACCTGTCCCTCTCCCTGTCCTTATTCCTGTTCCTTGCTCAGAGCAGACCCCACCTGTTGATGGAACAGGTCCTTCCCGGCCTGTCGCACAAAAGCGAGCAACACTTTTTGCACATTTACCAAGTTTATGCAATTTACACAAGCCCGTCAACAGTCACACGTCTCGTTGGGTTCCCTGCTCCCGCCTTACCCCGCTTTACCCCGCCTTGCCACGTTTTACCCGCTTTTCCCATTTTAGACCCCTTTAAGCCATTTAAATGCCCTACTTCCCCAGCCATTCTGCGCTGTGCCGCCTTTATGCACACACTGTGCTGACCACAAGCGTTTCGGTCTGAATAATTGACCAACAGCCAACAGACAAAAGCAGCTACAAAAAACCAGCAAAAATATATACGAAAAATGGAGAAAAATGGAAAAAAAAAAATGAAGAAAAACAGCGGGACCGCAGCAAAGTGAAGCCGGACAAGGACTGCAAAAGTGAAACAAATGAATAAACAAAATTTATGAAGCGCAACCACATAGTTAAGCGTTGTCCAGCTCGTGATTTAATGTTGGTCAGCAACGGCAAAAACCCCTTCATATATCACCTTTGAGCATTACAAGGATCCTTAGCATTCGGTAACCAAAACCGCGTGTCCCATCCACACTCATTAAATTTGGCCAGCAAGGTGGAACAACCATTTGGCTAGCACCTTTGCACCACAGAAAACTTTTACCAAAATTCAATATTTGGTATTCGTGTATTTGGTTTCCTTTGACATACATTTAAACTTCCACAGAGAAGAGCAAGTTAAATTTGTAGAGCAAACCTGTGTGAAATAGTTTTACCTGGAGGTGGCACCCTGAAATATTGTATAACAGTCTAGAATATCATCATCAACAGCCATTCGAGTTTGAAAACTTCATTTTTAACTAGGAAAAATAATATTTCAAATACTTTGTTCTGGGAAGTTCCTTCCTGAATTGAACAAACTTCTCCATAGACAACCAAAATACATTAAAGTGATTCCCACACACCCAAGGCAACAAAGATCATGGGAATTTGTCCATCAAGGTGTACAAATACTGGAGGTAAACATATTTCTATCTCATATTGGGCCAGCAAAAGGTCCACTGGCAGGCACGTAACTAATTTATTTATGTATTTCTTAGTCGCCGCATTCACACAAAGGACCCTCGAACTGCCACTTTTTCCATCTCCTGCCCACAGGCACATTAGCCGCAACGGATGTTGGCCTTTTCATGCTCAGTTGGGCACAAAGGAGCGAGGTTTTTGCCTCGAAAGGAGGGACTCTTTCTTTTGGGCAAACAAGTGGCCAGTCCAACTGACCGACCAAACAGAAATGTCAATAAATTCATATGAAGTTATCTCTTCCAGACAGCTTAATGCGTATTTTTATGGCCTAATCTAGAGTCAAATTTTTCTGCCGCTCCTCGCTCGAGTGGATTCCAAATCCCCAAGGGCTCCATAGTCAAATTCACGCACTCACCTCGTTCAATCTGCAATGTATGGAAGGAGAGGGTAAGAAAGATGGGGTTCAATCACTGGGTTATTAGAAAGTGGCAAGCATCGGAGTATCTATGCCAACTATCATCCCACATATGCTCACTGCTCGACTGCTGCTGTCGGCCATTTGATGAACCCAATAAAGGCAAACACGAAGTGCCACTCAGCCCCAAAATGACAGCCGCCCAAATGTTGTATAAAATTGAAGGGCCCGGGGCCTTTCTAGAAGTACGAGTATCTGAGTATCTCATATTGAATCTCGGCGACCCGGGAGCACAGTGCACATAAAAAAGATTAACGCCGTGCTGGAAAACTGGGTCGGAGTGTCCTGTCTGACATGGATTCGAAATCGGAATCGGGATGAGGATGTGGGTGTGGGGATGTGCTTTCTGTGTTTGCCTAGTCACCTGGCTCCACAATGTTTATTCTAGCCCCGAAATAACTTCCATGGCTGCCTCTGCAATTGCATTGCATTTCGGCTGTTGCATTATTTATAGTCTTTCGTGCTTTATTTTTTATGCCCCGGCATACGTGATTTTGCATAAATTCCCCCTCTGCTCCTCTTCACTCCACTTTCAGCTTAGCTTCCGTATTCCTTGCCGTGCTATTCCCCGTACTCTTCCACTCCGGATTTGCATTCGCCGCCGTGCACATGGCATCGCTTGGGCTCCGGATCCGGAGTTCTTTTATTATTTATGCGTCGGCTGCCACAGCAGACAAAAATTGCTCGAATAAATGTACCGAAAGCGAAGGGCGATAATAAATAAATGGGGGCCAATAAAGATTGAGCGATGCTCTCGGCGCATCGCAATTAAATTGCCAACTCTAATCCATTATTACTTTTACGTTTTATCTTTAAATGCTCTTACACCTGGAGTTCTGAGAGATTTCGTGTAATATAAGTCTTTTAAATGCTTTTGCCATGTGGTTTTAAATCATGTTTGTAATTATGAAACCCACACTTGCCTTAAGCAGGTCATCATATGAGATTTCAGAATATTATAGATTTTAAACCAACATATTTGAATGACAGCTCCGATAAAAGGAAGCCTGCCTGAAGGGCTTTGTTCTTTTTAGTGAAAACTTAAAAAAAAGATACATAGGCCCACAAAATATGATATCAACACTCCCTGACAGCCAGCAAATCCTGTTTAAGTTCCCCTTATCTGTGTTTAGATAATACACCCCATTTAAAGAGTTTATCGTTCCTTTAACAATTAATGAATGAATTTGCTGGCCATCAATATTAATAGACCTTCAAGTTTCTTATCGTTGCTCAAATTGAGTTCTTGTACTTTCTAGGGTTAAGATCGCTCCTCTGACCTTTCGGATGCCTGAAATTAGCACGTTAATCAGCGGGGGTTAAGCCGACTAGGCAGGTGTTGTGCCAACATTTGCAGGTGTTGGTCGGCCAAATTGAATAACAAACGCAGCGCCTAAACGCACAGGACATGCCCCCAGGCGAAGTGGGATCCTGGTTGTCGTCCTGCCTGTTTATCGGCGCATAAATACTAAGGCAAATGTACTGTTAACTCGTATATTCCACACAAAGTGTGAATGGAAACAGGTGAGGCGAGCGTGTGTGTGTGCGTGAGTTAGTGAGTTAGTGTATTAGTGTGGTTACAGGACTCCCAGCCACCGCAACCGCTGAAAAGGAGGTCCAACTTAGAGACAGGATGTAAACTAAGGAGAAGACCGCATTACGTAACCGAAAACGCGGCCAAAGTAAAGGTACAAGCGCCGGGTAACTGGAAAACTGGAAAATTGTGTAAATAAACAGTATTAAATTTTCCGCTTGACGGCTAATAGAATGGCGGACGGACACGCAGCCCCAGTTGTTGCCGCCGCGTATCGATTCCCCCACAGAACTCGATTGCTTGAGGGGACGCGACCGGCAGATGATAAAGCTGAACTCTACTCTACTTCTAACTAAATTTACAACAACTTAAGCCATAAAAATTGAAACGATAGCCGTAAAAATAAGGCTACATTGCTGGCGTACACAGCGAAATAAAGCTGAGCTGCATTTTATTTAAAGAAAAGCATTTGCCTTTGTACTTAACTTTTTCATTGCGCATCGTAGCTAAAGAGAGTCTGAAGATATATTTAAGCACTGAATTCCAGATGAATTAGGGATATTTAAAATTTCGAAATGAAACCCATTTTTTCGCTGAATGAAGCCCTGCACTTTTATATATTTCCTTATTCTCCGCTCGCTATCTACGACCCAGCAGGCAGGTCATGAGGTGGGCGTCCTTGGGGGGATGGGGTTGCCAGGGGGCGTGGCACTGCTGATGCTGCGTCTTCGTTGGGCGCCACTTAACGCCACTGACAGCAGGTCTCGTTCCCATTTCCACCCCCCCTGTTTTCGTTCTCATGCAAAAGTTCATTGGGGGCCAGCAGTTTTCTTTTCCTTCGCTTTTCCACCTTGTTTTCCTTCGAGAAGCACGGCATTTTCGGGCTCTGAGCAGACGAAAAACTTTTCTTGTATGTGGCTGGCTGCAAGGACGAGTCGCCAGATGAGGCAAAAATACTCTTTTCACAAGTGACATGTGGAGGTGTTCGGTGCTTCGTCTTAATTTGCCCTATATGCTGGAGAAAAACACAGAACACTCCAGGAGTTCGGGTAGAAGACCATCCATGGTGGCTTAATCGTGTGCAAAATTGAAGCGAAAGAAGTGCTGAGTATATTTTTTAATCATTTCTCAGTGGAAAATCAGCTAGGCCTCCTTTGCAGGCAGCGTTCACTGTAGCCCATAAATTTAAAGCATGCCCATCTTGTCCAATTTTTGCTGCCAGTCCACACACACTCACCCACTCACCCGCACACCCACACACCCACTCCCCCACACACACACACTCACTCACCCACACTTGAACAGCCAGCTCTTCAGACACGCATATGCAAGGACTTAGTTTTAACCCGGGGCCATCAAATCTTGTAGCTGACATTTATGCGAGTCTGAGTTCTATTAACGCACTCCCACCAAGCAGTCTCCGCTTCGCAAGTGTGTGTGTGTGTGCGAGTGTGTGTGTGTGTGCATGTTTCCTTTGCCATTCAGAGTGGGGGGCAGTGTGTGCGTGTTGACATTGATTGCGTGCGTGTGGCTGACAGTTGTCCGTACAAGCTTAATGGCTGTGCGATTTTAATTGAATAATATGCAAGCTCCTGAGCCGAACCCCAATCTCTATTCCCTATATTACCTCTATACCCTATATTCCCCGCTGCTCCCCACCCAAGCACCATGAAATCCATGGAGTCCTTCCTGAATCGCTGCCCCCGCAAACAAACAAAGACGACCCCAACCAGTTGGAGTCATCGGGTGCCCGGTTCCCGATCCCGATCCCTATCCTTGTCCCTGTCCTGTGCATATGACATGGGCCATGTTTGCTTTGGCTCTGACTCAGCTGCCCCCCCTCACCACTCCACTTTGCCCGGCTTTCTTGGCCTCCAGTTGGCCGTGTCCCTGCTGGCCAAGATTTAGTAGCGCCATAATTGTCAATGGGCCATTAGGACGATGTCCTGGTTGTCCTCGCCCCTGCGGTTTTGCCAATCACTCAGCCGTAAGCCTCAGAGATGGCAGCGTGATGGAAATTGTTTTTATGACTTTGGTACACCAGGACTACTTTGATTATTACATCGATATGGCTAATGGATATAGGCGGGTGCCACAAAACCAATTGCTTCGAAATTAAATGCTAAACACCCTAACACAAACTCCTAAGCAAAACTCGAATGATTTCTAGATTTAACTGAAAATAAATTGATAGCACGCATTCTAAGTGCTGTCCTTTTTTTTCCTGTGTAGCATCATAGCTAAGTCCACCTAATTCGAATCACAACTTTTGCTTCGGTCACGCACTCATTCTTGATTCGTCAATGATTATGAAGTTGCCGGGACAGACTGTTTCACATATTTTTATTGACATCGAAGGCAAACAAAGCGGAAGTCATCTCCATCCCCATCTCCATCTCCATCCCCATCCACATCCACATCCTCATCCCTTACCGATTCCATTATTACTGTGCGGATGCGTGAGGGAATTATGCTCGCATGAAAAATCGATAAATTATTGTATTAATGTATACATGGCTCGTCTCGTATTATTATGAATTACTGCCGGACCAGCGACTTCCATTTGACAGGTCATGCGTTAAAGTTGACTTGGCCCTTGCTGGGCCTTTGCAGGCATTCCAATTAAAGCTCGTCCGTCCGCCTCGTGTGCAAATATTTGTGATGTTTGTGTTTCGGGGGCCATAAATTAAATTAGATTTCAATTAAGCGCTGGCCACAATCAAATACCGCACACAATTACTTGCTGCACATTTCCGAACGAAGCTCACTGTCGCAGGCTAAAGGCGGCTGACCCCGATCACAGGCCAGGAAATTAATTCGCTGCAAAGTCCTTGGCACACAGAGCCAAAAAGGAAGAGAGATGCAGAGAGCCGGGAAGAAAAGGGCGATTCACAAAAGACAGATGCAGTTTATGCGACTCCTCACGTTCGAAGGCATAAGCCAGCAGAAATGTCATTCGGATGGCAGCTCAAAATATGCAAAAATAAAATAAGAAAAGCCAGGATGGCCCCACTACCCCCTGCCCCCTCATCCCCACCGACAACGTGAACATGTAGAAAGAAATTGAAAACGGAAGGAAGCACAAAACGAAGAAAACAGGAGCAAAAAACAAACAAGCGCATGACATGCAAAACAGGCAAACAAGCACCGAAGCTCGAGGCTCCGGGGGGGGAAAATGTGGGTGGATTGGGGCAACCCACTGCCCTGGTGGGTGGGAAATGTACCACCCCCCAAACAGGGAACAACTGAAAATGCGCTGATAAGCGAGGCGTGCTCACCGGAAGCAGCAGCAGTGTATGAAGTAAAAAATGTCACCAGAAACTGCGAGAGTTTTTCGAGTTTTAAGAATCTTCAGGCGGAGTAAGCTAGCAATTTATTTGGTTCACCAAATTAGTATTTTTGGACATTTTCAAACTTGAATTAAACCTGGAGTTTGTGCTATAACTTCTTTTTGTGACAAGGATAAAACTTATTCAAGAAGGTCTTAAAAAAGAAATGATTGTTGGTGCAAACTACTTCATTTAACACAGCTACCAAAGTAAAACTTTAAAGGCACAAGACTTTAGATTTTCCCTCTGTGTAAAAAAGAAATAAAAGCAAGTAGAAACAAAAACAAGCAACGTAACAGTGAGTGAGTAAAAGATACCCAGCCCAGACATACGGAAACACCTACTAAAACGCTGAAAGGGGGACTGACAAAAAAATTGAGTAAAGTGCCCATCGTCAAGGCTTATGCCCTCCCCTCGAAAGGGAAATGTGGAAAAGGACCTTGTGAACGGCGACTACTTTCAGTGTGCTTAGCATAACTTAAAGTTTTGAAATATTATCCCAGGATTTGTGCATTCCAAGACGAACGCTACATGTCAATCAAGAGATTTGTTGCGAGAATAGACAGTTATTGCTATTTAAGAAGAATAATACTTAAAGCTGCCAATAATTGGGGAACACTTAAAGAGCTCCACTTTCTACGCACAGAAAATTGAGGCCAGGTAAACCAAATTTGCCAGGTAATTTCATTGTGTGTGCGTTCCATTCAAAAAGCACAAACATCACAAACAGCACCGCCGAGCAATTAGACCCGCATTTTGTATAGGGCATTGCGAGGCGCACGAGGCGCACGCAAAACTGCGCGAATTCCTAAATGGCAGAGGGGCATTCGTGGGGAGACGCAGGACTTTGGGGGAGGTGGCGGGTGTTGCACAATGGGAGGCGGAGGCTCGGAACAAGGACAGCAGCCGCAAGCTAAATGTCGTCGCAAGTGCGAGTGCAACAGACCTCGGTGGAGCAGCAAGTCTTTGGGCCAGGTGTCCTCCCTGTCCCCGTAGTTTTTCTGCCAGCAGTTTTTAGGAACCCAGCTCGGCACGCGCCAATTGATGCGTTGAATGCTCATAACGAGCTGTGCTGCACTGAGGAAAATCTTCATAGGTCTTTATGGCCTAGACAAGGGCTCTATTTTGACCTAGATAAATGGGGAATTTTTCGGATTTTTTCCGAGTGCATCAGGTGAATGGTGCCCCTCGGCAAGTTGGCATGTTGCGCGGGTGCCGCTGAAACAATGCTGAAAATCAATAAAAGCCATTAAAATGCAGCCAAGGCTGGTGGCGCCAAGGAATGTGAAGTTCAAGCTGCAAGGTTGAGGAGGGATCCACACTTTCTGGTTGCGTGATTGGAGTTACCCATGGAGTTGTGGCCCCATTTATAAATAGCATCCAATGGCATAATTGGCGACGCCGCGGTTTGGCTGCCAAATCGATGCCAGCAACAGCAGCAGGCAAGGTCGTGGTAAAAATGGTACACAAAAAATGGTAAAAAGTGGTGTTGAAAATTTAGGACAGAAAACACATTAAATTTATGGCATGGAGCTTGTCGAGCTGCATGAATTATGTGCAAGGAAACCTGACGACGCACACGAATGCAAATCGGAAACTAAATTCGCCGAGAGATTTATGTGACACGTACACAACGCGGCTGGGAAAAAGCCACAGAAGCCAGCGAGGATTTTGCCGAAAAAGTTGAAATGAAAATTACAAAAAATTTAAAATTAAATCTGCAATAAATGGAAAGTTTTACCACTTCCGGAGGGCGAGCGGTGCAAACTTATCACACCCACTTCCTGTGCAATATGTATAGAATATTGTACATTTACACAGCCAAAAGTGCTATTCCTGTTTGCAAATTCAGAGCCCAGGCACTCCGGCACATTCGCACTGACCACAAAATGCATTCGATTAATAAATAAAGCCAATTTGCATACCCAAAAGCCAGGATATGTGCCAAAGCTCCCCGTATCCCTATCTCTGGGCCACGAGGCCCATCAATCATGCAGAATGTTTTGGCCATTTCACATGCATCGGCCACACCCGGATACACTCTAATATGCATAGACAATTTTCAGATACAACCATACAGTATACCTTTATCTCTCTATCTCTGCCAGTCGAATGCGACTCTTGTCACGGAATCGGGGGATATTTTTATTGAGCCGGCGCTTAAATTAATTGAAGAAATAAATATCGCGTATTTGGGCCAAACTGTGCATAAAGATTATGTTCGATTGATAAGCTGGGCGGGCAAAAACCCAGCTTTTTAACTGCAAGATACCACAGAGCAAAATTTGTGTGCTTTTTAGCCCTGTTTCATTTGCTTTTGTAAATAAATAGGATCGGGTATATGAACTCATTGCCAAGCTTGTTAAACCGACCAAATGCACGAGACCTTTTCACGACTGCAAGCAACAAATGGCTGTGGAAAATGATGTGGGAAATTGGAAAACGCTACGCGAATGTAAACAGTTGGTTATGGCCAAATAATGGCAACAATATCGGTGTTTTATGAGCGCGAATAAATATTTTCGCACTTCGTATTTATGCGATTTAACCATTTAATGATTGAACGGGTTAATCGCTTTCCAACCAGCGCTTGTAAACAATGCCCCGGGTTCGAAAGTTTTCCACATCAACGCCGAGAGGCAATAGTGTGTGAATAAATCATTCTTCGTCTGCCATAAATAGTCAACCAATTTCAATTATCGCCGGCATCGAATACGCGTATGTATAAATAGTTATTCATTTATATTTAGCATTGTGTCGTTGACTTTTATCCAAAAACCCGTTGGCAACGAAAAACGAATTGCACGCCGCTTTCATTGTTCGCTACTCCTGATATAAAGCATACGCCGTGTTGGTTTGCAACCGATAAATAAGTAATTAAAGCGCCCAAATAAATAATTACGCTGAAATTAGTGCTGGCAGTGGGCGTTGTCTGCATACCGAAACCAGCAGCCAGCCTGCAATATCATCCCCATTAACCCTCATTCCATTCGAAAGGCAGCATCAAAAGCGAAAACAAATATATTGCCCAGTTTCATCGGGGAAACAGATTGGCTGATAGATACCCTTGAAAAAAGTACAATTTAATTGCAACTGTATAGTGTGGCATTTTACCCAAATAAATCAGTGGAATATCAAAACGAAATTCGGCTGATTATTTAATATTTTGATTCAAATATTGAATTTCTCTAGCTTAGTCAGCTTTGCCTTCAGTGTTTGTGGTCAGCATTAGAAGCAGCAATCTATGGGTACCAGCATTAAAAGCACACAAGCAAATTTAGCGGCTAAGGCCAAACAAATCACGAAACCATTAATTTTTATTAACAAAATCTCGACTGAGCAGTTGCGAAAGTCAAGAGCTAAGCGCCAAGATATGTCCAGTGGAAAAAAGAAGCACATGAAGAGCTTTTGATAGGAAAAAGAAGTCAAACGCAAGCGAAGACTGCGAAACACAAAAGGAAAAATGTGAGCTTATCAGTAACGTAATTAAGCAGCGATAAAGTGCCGCCACGCCCCTGCCGCCCCTTTTCCCCCATTTCTGTACTGTTATTTTTTTTTTGTTTTGGTTTTTTTGGGAATGATGAGTGGGACGCGCGATAAGCACGGGCCTTCTTTTTTCTCTGTTTAGCCTCAATGAGCATAGTTTATATCAATTTAGATTTGAATTTAATTTATTTACACAGCAATGTGTGAGCGGGGGTGTTTATTTTCGGCTGGACGGTCAGCGGCGATAGAAGCGTTAGTCACCATCACCATCACCATTACCATCGCATGATGACCAAGAGGTGCACTTCCATGTATACTTTTATACAAGCAATTATCAGAATGGCCGAAGAATTTATACACTACAGTTTAAGAATGTTACCTAGCTTTATTTCCTACAGTGTGCAAATCAGCGGAGACTTGAATGACTTAACTCTTATTACAGCTTGCACTTAATACAGCAGTTATGACCCAGTTTCCTAGCGATGTCGAAGATAAAAGAAATCTAGAGATAAAATACCCAAGTTTGCAGAGAAAGCATTTAAAAACTGTTATGAGTTTTGCTAGTTTACAAATTGCGAAGAAGTGACTTTAAAACTCAATTATACCCTCTTCTTTGATGAAAACCTCAGCGAGAGTCTAGAAGCCACTACCATGGATATCTGCTGATCTGAGCGATAGAAACAGAATGCAGCCTGAGCCCGTTATTAATTAGCTGAGCCAATTAGTTTGGCGTTGCATTAGCGCGGATTACGCATACGCCCAGTGCGCCAAGCGAAATGGAACTGCGCTTAATCGCATTGTTTTGGGCTATCTCGCAGCTGGCACTCGCAGCTCGCATTCCCATCGCAGATATTACTACTGCTGCTGGCATTGCCATTTTCCCGGAACACGACTGCACTTTCCTCATCTCCACCCGGTGATTGGGGCATAGCCATAACGAGAGCTGCTCGGCAATGTGTGTGTGTGCACAAGTGGTCAGAGTTGGAAGAGCAAAGCTTCTAATTGCCAGCCGCACTTGATTACCTTCTTGTTTACTGGCCAGAGTTGGCAGTTTGCAGTTTATAATATTATTAAACAATATAAGAGCGGGTAAACAGCAGTTGCTGCACAGTGTGGAGTACACGCGGAGAAACGCTGTGAAATCAAGATCAGATGTTAATGAAATATCTAATGAGCTGGATGTGGAATTCAAATATGTTTCATTTGATCTGAAAGTGTACCTAAGTATTTAAATGTTACTGCCAGAAAAAGAATATAACTTTAAGCTTATACTTAATATGTTTACCTACAATTGTTCAGACACGTGGGACTTTGCATGTGGCGCTTTAATTCGCCGTGCAGCCACTAATTGCATGCCAAGTCGATTACAATTCAATTAGCACACGCTGCGAACTCTTTGCAATTGTCTGTTCTCTGGCTAATACACAAACAGGTTGTACAAGATGTCTACAATTACGTGTTCTGGCAGAACGGAACAGAACGCCAACGCAATCGCAATCGCCTGGCTTGTATGCAATTAGCCATCAAAAGCGTAGCGGGCCAACACTCGCGGCTGTCTTGCCAGACATTTGGCTGTGATTAATGGGTATGTGGGGCATGCCCCCAGTCCTGATTGGCCGCCCATAATGCACCCTCGAGACTGGAGAACAAGGATCCACTCGAAGGACTCGAGGGCCTGCACTTAGCAGGAACATGTTTTCGACTCTCGGTCCTATGTCCTTCGTCCTTCGTCCTGTGCTCTCCGCCTAATGCCTAATCAAAACATAAGCATTCCGGCCCAGAAAGGTGGTCTGCAATCTAATTAATGAAAAGGCAAAACACTTGAGAATCCATTTCGGCCGGAGGGCGCTGCCCTGATTTATGCTGAATGAGTTCAAGTGCCTACAATTTGGCTAATAAAAGACAATGTGTATGTCAGTTTGAGTTTATGAAGCAAACATTTAACTATAAACAGAAATACAAGACTTGTATTATTTATATCATTTAATTATAAGCCAGTCAACTAGTCAGTGTTTAACAACTTGCTAATCATGACCTCCACTCACGTGTCCGTTTCTAATCAATTTGTATATCCGCCAAAGGTCGCTTTCATGGCTTTAATTACTGGTGATTAATCATAATTGAAAAAAGAGGCGTGCAGACAGCGCTTCTGTTTCAGTTTCACTTGCTGTTGCTTTTGCCTTTGCTGTTGGCAAGGCCAAAGTTCTCTGTTTCAGACCGCTGCGTATGCCGATTTTCCGGGAAAACTTTCCAAAAGCTGACTGGGCAGGGAAAATCGCAAGTCTGCCAACGGCAGGCCGCAGATGATCCACTTGATTGGAGGCAGTCAAGGCAGTCGAGGCAGCGATGAGCTGCGGGCTTAAATTCGCAATTATGTCGTTTTAATAAACAGGGACCAACGAGCCGTAATTGCCCAGATGCCGTAGAGAATCCCAGAATCCGGCGAGGAACTCCGGCTGAAGACGGACCGTAACCGTACCGTAACCAGAAGCTGTAACCGAGACCCTGTGGGAAACTCAAGGGGAAGCGATTGAGCCGGCCCATCAATAATGTGCGTGACACAATGTTGCCAAAGGCCCACGCTGCGTATACGCAATGCGGCAGGAGATGGATGGCAGGATCAAATGGTATTTCCCAGCATGTTAAGTGGATTGTTTACGTCTCCCAGTGCCAGTGTGTGTGTGTGGGTGTGCCTACTATGTATATGTACCTATATATACATGTAGGTGCCAAGGCGGGGAACAAAACTTAATTGCAGGCATTAATTACGCCCGAAATTAAGATACATTGTGCACTGGAGTTAATGCTGCTTATTATTACCCCAACCAGAGCGTTGCAATTTGAATTAATTTTTTTTGCATTTATGCGGCTTAATTAGTTTTTCATAAATCGCACAACCATCGATTATGTGTCAGTAGTGCATTATGTAGGAGGCGGTCGATAGGCTGCCTCGGATTCGTACTGTCCAGCCAAATAAAGTCAGTAATTAATCTCCTTTCAACTGACCGCAGGCTGGGCAACCAAAGTTGATTTTAATGAAATTATTCCCAACTGACGCACTGACCTGAAACCCATTTCCACTCCCATTTCCATTTCCATTTCCATTCCCTCGCCCAATTTTCACTCCAATCCCGATCTCAGCTGGCGGCATTTTGAATACATTAATGCTTGCGAATTGCACGAAGCTAATTACGTTTTTAATTATTTTACGGCTTAAGGCTAACGAATGCGTTGCTGCGTTTTAATTTTAACGCAAACATCTGCATTGCAATAAATAGGTTAAGGGCTTTCCATGAAAGCCAGTGATTAAGCACAAATGAGATGGGAAACATAATTCGATAGACGGTTAAACAGATAAGCGGCTAAAGGCTAAAGGATTAAATAAAACAGGAAACTATTTCAGCTGCCAATTTAAATCAATCTTGGTTTTTTGGGCATTTAACCCAAAGGGCTCTCATATTCGAATCCAAAATTACGATATTGTCTAGCTCACTTACATAGGTTGATTATAGTTTTTAGTGCATATTGAAATCAAAATGGCTTACTTCTGCATGGGAAGACTGCAGTATTTGCCAACTCAGGCTCAGGCTCCTCAATTATTGTGCCGTATTATTTATTTATGCAATTTTCCGAATACAAACTGTTGCTTTATTGCAGCTCGCTCATCTGGCAAATAAATGCAATTTGATGAATCAAAGGATCCGACTCTCCAGTTCTCCATTTCTCCAGTGCTCCAGAGAGAGCGGGGAAAACGAGGGGGGAAATTGAATTCTCATTGTGTGGCAAGGCCCGGGGCTTTGTGAAATTGACTTTCAAGTTGAGATTTCGCTTGGGTGAGTCTAGCATCATAAATCAACAGGGGCTAAATTGGGACGGAAGGTGGATAATCAGGAAAAGGCTCTTTTCACCCCGGCCCCGTTTTAAATTTGACTTATCACGGGCTGCAAATCCTTGAGATTTCTCATTAGCCGTGCCAACTAATTAACATAAGTAATTTGCTTAATGGCCACTCAAAGGCGCTCGCATTCCCTATGAACTCCCCAAACTTTCGGTAAAAAATACCTGGCAGCTATTTTCGTTTGGACGGGGCTACAGAATAGAAAGAATAGAAGAAGAGGGCAAACAAATAGAATAGAACAAACAAACCGGGAAGCCGAAGACAAACAAAAAAACACATGCAACTGAGAAATCCCGGGCTTACATGATGGATTTCCCAATGGCTGGCATGAACTAATATTTTGTAAATAAAAAGCAAGCTTTCCGGGCGTTCCGTCTTCTTTTCGCTGCTTTATTTGGTTCTTGCGACTGATAGCGTTTTGGGGACGGAAATTAAATTTGGCCACGTTAATTGCCTCGATTAGAACTTTTCGGCCATTACGATAAGCGTGGCCAGCAGCAGGTTCGCAGACAATGGGAGAATGACCGCGTTTTTGGCCAACGAATGATGAGCTTCACTCTGATTAATGATTAACTTCAAATAATTAAAAGCTTATTAACAATATCTCCAAGGTGCACGAGGACCACGCGGCGTATGCGCAATATTGACTAGCCCGCGGAGCAGAAAACACTGACGCAATGGGGCAAAACAATAGTTTACTTTATATTTCCGCCAAGCCCGCTGGCACTTTGAGCGCCATTGTTGTGGCTTGTCGCCTTTGATTTGAGCGTTCCGTTTGCTTTGTAGCTTACGCCAGCCACCACGGCGTATGAGCAACATTCAGCGCAGACAATGCAGCGTGAATGCAGGAGGACTGTCGACCGTATTACGCATACGCCCCATTGTGCTGGCCATTCTTTCTCGAGTCTCAATTCACAATGAATTGAAGATGAAAGAAGAGCTGAAGGGAGTCGCGTCGGTTGCAAAACTGTGTCACTCCTTCACATCTTTCCCTAAATGCCAAATGCTTTAAGCAAACGGAAAAACACGTGTGGCTATATGGCTATATGGCTATGTGGCCATGTGGCCGTGACTCACTTTAAGTGACGGCGGCTGTAATTAGTGTAAGTGCCGCCCGAATTGTCCCAACATCTTTTGGCAGCACTCTCGTTCCACTTTTCATGTTCAAGGATGCGCGCAGCAGTTGTTGCAGTTGCAAAGAAATCATTTTGAGCAAGCGCCAGTGCTGGTCGCAACTGAAAGATACCCATTCTGCCTGCTTTTATTCTCTGAGGTTGAAAAAAAATGTATATAAAATTTTCAATGTTTACAAAGTGATTTGGCCTTAAAATAGACTAAGACCACAATTTAAAGGTGGGTTGATAACATTAAATAGGCGATCAAAGTAGTCTCAGTTTCTTAATAGTAACTTTAATATTATTTATGGTGGTGTAGTAAGATGTAACCTATTCCATAGCAAAAACCAGACAATAAGTTAATATACAAAAAAAGTTATTATCTTCAGATCGATATACGTTTTTGCTGGGCACTCGAATTGTTCTCAAGAACTTGAGATGCTAAGATGCTGAGTTTTATTTGGTTTCGGGCAATTAAGCTTGTTGTTTTGCAGTTAAGTGTAAATTTATACACCAAGCCGCACCCGCACCTGTACGCTGGGTGCACACCTGTGCGGAGGTAATTTGGCAACTTTCGAGATAAAAGTGCTGCATATTCCCGGAGGCGCTGGGAAATCGACAGCATCTGCGGCAAGATACAGGCACATGCCTTCGAATACAGCCGTAACCTAACTGAATTATCAAATCAAGCGGTTTGTGACTTTGTAATTTGATTAGTTACGCCCCTACCCTTCCACCCCCGCCCACCTACTGCTGAAGTGTTTGTGCATATCAGTCGCCGCTTTTCACTTCGAGGGCCCTCAAAAGGGCGTTGCGAAAGTAGTATCTAAATGAGTTAGCCGCGAAAGTTACTACACTAATTTATTTCCCCTTGGTCTAGGTCAATCATCTAAAGTCATCTAAAATAGTCTAAAATGCCCCACACCAAGACGAGGTGGATAATCCAATTAATGTTTGCCTGACATAAATCTATATTTAAATCCCCGACGAACACGGGGCGATAACAAGATCGTCCGGAGATTGGTGTAAAGGTGCCAAAAGTGGCAGGTATATTCAAAGGGGGGGGGCACACAAATCCAGAACAATATTGACCAGAGACTTACACTGGGTCAACGACTGACGACACTCTCACTTTTCGCTGTGAATCGGAGCAGATCGGCTTTCTTCTCGAAGTCGTTTGCATAAATTGCGTGTGCCTCCAAAAGTCGTCGAACAGGTGGCAAGTGTCGCAGAGAATTACTTTAATAATAGCACTGGCGTTGGAAAATATGGAAAGTATCCGAGATGGAACTGCACAAGTTTCCAATTGTCCAAAATATATTCTTTGTTTCGACGTTGACTTTCGGCCTATTTACTCTTGAGCACTTTTTCCATTCATGCTTATGTAGACGTCGACACATGCGAATGCTGGTCGCAATTTATATTTATTTTTGTTTTGCACACACTAATAGCATTGGATTTTTCATCGATTTCAAGTAGCACGAATATCATTTTATTTTGGCGTATTTTTGTGGGTATTTTCATTTGAGTAATTCCTGCAAATATTTTCACTATTTATTTATTTTGATTTTTCTTAGTGGTTTCAATTATTTTCCAGCAATTTCAAATTTCTGTGCTCGCCATTTCCATTTGAATAATTCCTGCTATCTGCTTCTGTATATTCACTCGTATTTATTTATTCAGATCTCTGACGATTTTCAATTATTCGAATCGAATATCTCCGAATTCCTCGGGAGGCTGTCAGGAATTCAGGAGCCGAATCGCGTACAAACTGCGGAGCCCGACGATTGATTCCAAGACCCGTCCGTCCGCCTTTTCGGTAAAAGTTGAACTGCAAACGCGACCGCCTACCGCCGACCGCCGACCTCCGAGCAGCGAGCAGCGAGCAGCGATTGCCGAGCGGTACAGAGAGAGCCTCGCCTCGTACCTGTGCGGCCTTAACAGCGTATCGGCATACGGCATACGGCATACGGCATACCCGATATACCGTTTTCTCGTTTTCCACATATCCACATTCACATCCACATGCACACGCCTTAACAGCACTCGCTCTCTCTCTGCTGGCACCCACACAGCTGCGCGCTGTTATCAGTGGCCATTACAGCCTTTATCACTGTGTCAGTGGGTCTGCGCTCGCCCACTCTCTCTCCCATTTTGCAGGGCGGGGAAACGCAGCAGGAGAGCGACAGCGAGCGAGCCAAAGAGAGCTCTGTTAACAGCAGAGGAAGAAAACCTCAGGCAGAAGCGCCTTAAATCGCATGCGAGAAACTGCCGTCGCAGCAGAACATTTGAAAACGAAACACTCGCTGGCGGGGAAAATCAAGAAAGGCACCTGCAAGCCAAATATTTGCCATAGCTCTAGTAATGTTTAAATATTTGCCCTATCAAACTGGCGGCTTGCATGCTGTTTGCTAAAAATTTACATTTATAGACGTGTAATTAACTCACTTCGTTCAGACGCCCGTTTCTCAGCCAGCTAAGCACTTCCAAGATACATATAGTAACTTGCTGTTGGCGTATTTATATCTTACAGATACTTCAGATAGTATTCAGAGGGGAAAAGTGTTTGTTTGCAAAATAGAAACACATAGGCGAGTGAATAGATAAAGAGGAGTGGGCCACCTTTTTGTTTAAATAAATGATGGGTAAAATTAGCTGAATTCTGGAAAAAGGGATGCGCTGGGCTAATAAATAGGAAATAGATTTTATGAATTATTCATTGACAAATAATGCGTTGCAACCGACTGAATAATGGTTAAATATTAGCTTTCCATCTCGTTTGCCAAATGCAATTTTATTGAATAATCAAGTGTATAACAAAGTGTATGCTTTTCATATCGCTCATGGCGAAATCTTGTTTTCGCAGAATTGTCTTGACTTTTCTGAAATTCTGTTTTACTCTTTATCAAATGAAGTGACCTGTTGTGGAAATGTAAGTTCCGATAATTCAAAAATGGCGCCCAAGCTGAAATGTTACTGAATTCAGCCAGGGGAAATCTGCAAAAGTAGAGCAGGAAAATCGCGTTTAGTTAACAGCGTGGCTTGCTTGAAATGTCCCTGCAAACTGTTAAAAGAAAATGCAGATGCTGCCCAGAATTTTTCCGAACTCCTGAACTACAGCTGCCCAAATCGAAACTGATTTCAAGTGCAGCTATACAATTCAATAACACGGGATCGGGAAAATTCGGAAATGTTCCACTCGAGCAATCATCATAAGAGAAAACCCGAGTATGTTTATGACCACGATAATCATCAGTAATCAAAACAAAATAAATTAAAGCTTTATAAGCTAACATTAGCTGTCGGGGCAGCCAGAGAACATAAATCGAGGCGAAAGCCCCCGGCAAACCGAAATAAAATGGCAAAAATTATTATTATCTAAACAAAAGGGGGGAGCTCATATGCCATCGCTCAAAAGCACTTTGCCACCGAGATTGCGAGTGGGTCAAGGGGTGACAAGGGGGGACAAGGTGGCCAAGGGGGCGCCAGCAGCCCTTGTTTCCAGCGCTGCGCACTCTTGTTTTCGGGTTCAAATTGAAAAACATGAAAAGAAATATTTCCAATCAATTGGCAAAGAGAAACGAATAAAAATTCACACACAGAACAGACAAAAAACCCAGGCACACACACGGGAGGAGGCAACAAGAAAAATGTTGTTCATTCATTAAATACAAAAATTCATTAAACAGACGAGCGATCAGAAATATTACTGCTGCAGTCCATTCCACACCAAAGTGGCCTGGGGTCTGACCTGACCGGTGGAAAACGGGGAAAATGGGGAAAATGGGGAAAAAGGGAAAAAATAAAAATAGTTGTTTACTTTCGCAGCAGAAGCAGCGACAACAACAAAAGGCAAAAACACAGGGGTAACAAGCACTCACAGTGCGATAAAATATGTTTTTTTAATGCAGGTTCGTGTTCAATAAAAGTGCCACAAATCCAAATAGAAGCTGCTGCAGAACCAAAACGTTCATCCAGGTTCGAGCATTTGATACCTTTTCGGTGCAGATTCAGGCACTCTCACGGAAGTTCGTCCTGAAAAGGATATACCCTTTTCTGCTCGGGCCCCAAAGGACCATTGAAAGGCGGCAAAGTGAATCATGCAAATGAATGAAAGTTGTTCGGACAGCAGTCGAATTGAAAAACTGTTTGATTTGAAAAAAATTATAGCTCATATATGTGTACACGAGGGTAATAACTCTGCATTAATATAGTACTCTACACTGAACACAGAGAACAAAAATATTTCACAAATATATTTAATTTTAAATGTGTATGCCTTTAAAGCGACATTAGAAGATTGGCTTTGAAGAGTATGAATTCTTGAAACACTCTTATTGATGGCATTAACTTATGACTTGTACTGAAACATATTTCTAATGAAATCGCATTAAAGTGCTAGAAAGCATACCTAAAATCTGCACCGCTGGCCTTTGCATATCATTGACCCCTTCAGCAGGAGAAAGGCAAGAAACCGACTCGGCAATGGTGAAGTGAATTTATTGTTCAGCTAATAGATGATGACTGCTATATACTCGCAATCGGAGAGCCCTAGGAAAAGTGTCGAGTAATTTGTGGAAATGGTCAAGGCGAAGTGTATGAATGTATGAGCAGAGTGGGCAACTGGCCATTTCCCGTGGCTGACCGCATTTATCACTCCTGACTTAGATTTTTTTTGTTGAACGAGTTGATAATGCCACGTCAATCGTCTAAGTTACTGGCGATGTGCTGTCTGTCTGTCTGGCATGCCCTCTTCACCTGGTTTAAATTTTCCGACTGCCCAATTATTATGAAACAATGATTGATCCGCTGTAGAAAATCAGAACAAAATCACGAAACATCAGGAAAAATCAGGAAAACTCAGGAATCGATGCCGCGAAGGAAGCGCTGACAGATAGGGGCAAAACAAATTCGCAACTCAACTGGAAAAGAATCATAAATAAAATATACGCGCCAAGCAAACACATCAGGCAGCTCCCAATCGAATCCCAATCGGAATTTTGGGGCAGAGGATGTGCAGGGGACGTGGGGCACAAGCTGAGGAGAATCCAATTTGATTTATGATAAATACCCCATGATTTATGCCCTTTGTCCAGAGCCTAAGCCCTCGATACGCATCAGTTCGGCTGGCGACCGCAAAATCATCGCATTTCGCTGAGCGTTTTTCAATTTTTCATTTCGCTAAAACTCTTTTGGGTTTTTCATGCGCGATGCTCAGCATTTGATGGGGCATATCAGCGAAAGCATACAAATGTACACATATATGCAATACCATTGATGCTGAAGAATATATGCTTACCGCAGATATCTCGTTAGATTTATTGTGCTGCCAGCTGTAATTTTAATGGGTATCACTCGTTCGATCCGTCCACATTTGCTGTGTATGCTGTGTAACCGAGGTCTTTGTATTCAATTCATTGTAGATTCGTTTCGATTCGCTATATTTTTTCGTGCATATAAATTGGCTGCGTCATGAGTTTAAAATTTCACTGCATACTTTTGCGGGTTTGAGTTTGGGTTTGTGTTTGTTTTGGCATATATTTGCATTCGAGTTTGCGGTTCGCCGTTTGTTTGTTGCTTATTTATTTAGTTGTAAGCGAGTGCGAAACAAATATGAAGGTAAGCTTGTTCGACGCCCATTTCGTGTTGGTGGACTGGTAAATATGTAAATGGAGCGATTTTCCCTAAGTTTGGGCCATATTTCTGAATGATAAATGTGCTGGCAGGTTGGCAAATTGTATTGATAATCGCTGCCAGAACTTTCGGCGCCTGCAAATCGCTAATGTTGCTCGAGTTAATGCTCGTACCCACGCAGTTCAAAGGACTTGCAGGACCCAGGAACGATTTCAATGTTTGCCTGTGCCCCAACTCTGCAAACTATCAGAGAGTCACGCACTTGGCAAGTCGAAAGTAAAACAGAAACAAAATTCAATTAACTTCATCCTGAGCCTGACCCGAAAGCGTTTAAAAGCATATAGAATTCAGGATTTGGACGGCTTATAAATAGGATCCGTGCGAGGCACTAGCTTAAAATCCGCCTAATGCTCACCCTTATCACATCCTTCATTTCGTCGTAATTAAATGGACATTTCGACAGCTTGACATGTGTGTAGGTTGCAGGGCCATTGGTTTATCCCGTTCCGGCGCTTTTAATTCGGCTTAAATCTGGGTCTTCCTCCAAACTGACAACGTTAATTGAAACTGTGGAAGTAAAAACTGGAAAAACGGAAAAAACTGGAAGAACTGGAAAAACTGAAAAAACGGAAAACATCTAAAAAGCCGAAATAAACAGAGTGCCAAGCGAAAAAACCTGACGCGTAATAAAAGCACACTTCGACATTGCGTATACGCAACGTGTAGCGCAGGAGACGCCGAAAATAAAACTTTATTGCTAATTTATTTGATTAAATTTCACGCCGTCGCTGCTGTCATCTCAAATGTATTTTTCGTTACACTTGTTTTGCTTTGCTTTGTTTGGATTGCCGGCGAAATCTTTGACATTTGCTGACACAGAGGTTTCACGGCCTGAGATCCCCTACAAATTGATAAGAAAATACTGGGGCAGCTGATTATCGGGTGGCCGAGATCAAAGCAGGTGTTGCCCTTAAAGATTTAAGCTGCGACTGAGCCTGTCGTTGACCTGCCTTCAAAGCAATTCAATTAGAGCTTCACTTCGGCAGACAACGCGGCGTATGATTAACATATGGCGTGCCGCTCAAAAGTATGCAAACAACGAGAGCGAAATGCAAATGTCGAGCACACAAAGACAATAAATGAAAAATAAATGAACGCAATGCATAAATAAAAAGCGTAAAAAGGCAAGTGCCAAATGTAAAAAGGTATTATGACACCACACACGCGCACACATGCAGAAGACAATTAAAGCAGGTGAAAGGGGAGGGAAAATAGGAGAAAACTCAGGGAAAACGCTGGCAGTGGGGACTTAACTCAAAGCTAAAACCATCGCGAATTTCCGCAGCGCTGACATTTCCATTTAAATGCGTAACACACTCGCACTTTGCCGGAAAGGAAAAGTGTTTGCGGGGCTTCCAGAGGAATAACGTCCTTAATTTGAATGACGCTTTTTATGCGCTCAACGTTCATTTGGCTACCTTTGCAATTTTGCCTCCTGCCATAAAAAACTTTCCCTCAGCCGAAGTAAAGCTGAAGTCGAGCAGCACGTGGTAAAATCCAGCGGCTCTAGTTTTCTCCAGAATTCTTCCCATTTGGTGGGCGTGCTAAGAGAAATCGCAGGCCTGCGAAATTGCGAATCTAATAAAAATATATAAATACAACAAGAAGGAAAATCCAACTAATCACATTGGGCTCCAGATACACGCAGAATAATGCACACAAAAGTTAGCCTCTCAAATGGTAAGTTAAAATACTTTAGAAAGTGTGTAAAACACAAGTGAATTTAAATTTAAATTAATAGTTGATTTCAATTTAATGACACTAAGCAGTTTAATACCACCATAACCACATACGTTTTTATGAGTGTGGCAGTACTCATATTATTGAACCGCAAGAAAAATCGTCGGGCAATGAAACACTTTGCCAAGGCTAATGCCCTGCTACCAACAATTTGATCGCCCCCAGTACATAACAAATATCGAGGCAATAAAAAGCTGTAACTAAACGGGCAAAGAAAAACACAAATTGCAGCGACCACGGCACAGATTGAATTTCCACGCATCAATGGCATTGGCGGAAAAGTCGGTCGCACAAAAGTAGCGGCCATAATAGCCTCGTCAAAATGGCCAACGGCATTAGTGTGCATGTGTGTGTGTGTGTGCGGGTGTGTGTGAGTGTGTGGGTGAGCCTAGGCGAGTGTGTGCGTGGGCTACAGGCAAATCGAATTGACATAAATTGAGGGTATTTATGGTAGCGCTAGATGGGAAAAGCAGGCCTTGAATCGAGCAGTCCTACGATTGCCCAAAAGATATTTTAGTGCCCGAATTTGCATGCACACATCAAGGGAATTAAAGTCGCAGAATACATAAAATACAAAGCCTCTTTTTAGTGCACAATTTAGACGGCTTTTTTGCAATTCAAAGCCAGTTACATACAGAATTAAGTTGTCATACTGAGCCTCCAATCAACAGCTTAATTAGCCCCTATACTGCTGACCAATTAGAATCAAAGAGCTTTCCAAGCCAGAGATTCGAATGCGAGTGGCTGCAAGGACCTGGGAAAATGCACATAATTGAAGAGGGAAAAATCAACATGATTTGCGAGCAGCAGCATAATTTTTAGCTCAATTTCCCAGCTCAGAGGCAGAGCTAAATCATGGAAAATGACAAACGCATATGCATAAGGGATGCCGCACCCGAGTAAAGAAGATGTGTGTTTAGCAATTTCGCTTGAATCCTCGCCATCGAAGGAATGAAAGAATTTCCCGCACATGCTAACGAAAAAATTCCATTTTAAATGTTGTTTTTCCAGCAACGACGAGAAGCTGGAGCTAGCTTTATTAGCCATGAATGAGATGTGAAACGAACATGAGCTGTGGAAAAGCTGTGGAAAAGCGGTTAGAGGATGATAATCCGCTGTCAATTAAGGGCGATGAATGCAGGATGCATTACTGCGATAAAAGTCTATTCAAAGACCATTGTAATCAATATTAATTAAGTGACCTTTCCAGGCAAACTGTTTGCCTTAATTAAAAGATACCCAAGGGGACTTGGACACGGATAGAAAATAAAACTGGCACACAAATTGAAATTGCTAGGCTGCATGGCAAATCAATTCGAATGCAATAAATAGTCGTTTATATTTGCCTGCCAATGCAACATGCAAATGCAACATGCAAATGTTACATGCAAATGCAAATGCGAATGGAAATGAAAATATAAATAGGAATAGGAATAGGAATAGGAATACTGCGTATACGACGTGTTGGCCCAGAAACCAGAAGAGCAAACTTGGCTGCCAAGTGACAAATCGGACCTCTCCTCCCAATCCAGCAGTAAAATTTGATTACTTTGTGGCTGGAGCACAATGTTTGCACTGGGGCTTCTACTTTCAACCGAAATCCTGGTGAAATCTTCCATTCACCCACTTTTGTGTGCACTGCGCTTTTGCAGCATTGTGCAAATAATAAAGGTCCTGCCTTAAAATTGCATTCATCGGACATCGGACATCGGCCTATGTTTGCACAACTTTACTGCAAACCCCAAATCAAACTACGTATTTAATTACTTTCGCAACGAAAGTTCTCCGGCCTAACTAAATATTTACAAAAATCAGTCTTTTGGGGTCCCAAACCTTAGTTTTCCTTTACCAGCCCAAAAAGTGGTCGACTCTCCTCTTTCCTTTTTTTTGGGGCACGTGTCCAGCTTGTAGTTAATTAAGTATACGCACTGAGGCCTACACAATTTAGCATTCGTTTAGTTTCTGCTGACTTTGCATAATTTGCCAGACGCTTTTTTGGCCATCCAGTTGCTCGTCCAGTAAATATTTCAAGTTGAATACGGCCAAAGCACTTGCTCCCGCTCCACATGCAAATTACATTTAAAAGTATTCTTATGTGTGCACAGTCGAATGCCCGAAGTTTTGCTATTTAAGCATTCAGCACCCTCGTTTGTGTGCTTGTTTTTTGTACTTAATTGGAATTCCTGTTGACTTAAACATGTGTAAAGTTATCTAAACACAAAGTGCTACTAAATAAATACGTAGTTCTTTACAAAAAAGGACCCTCCTTTTTACTGTAGGGATACATTACAAAAAAGATATCTAAACTAAAATGAAGCAATAACAATAATCTAAATACCAAAGGTGTGCGTTTACAAAATGTAATGAAAGGCTTTCCACAATTTAAATGAAAATCATTTGACTTGCGAACAGCAACTTTTCAATTTCTAGAAGCCATCTGGCGGTAGAAAGTCGAATATCTCTATAAGTTTCCAAGAAAGCGAACAAATGTATTAATTAATCTTGAAAGTATTTATAACTTTTGTTTCACCAATTCGAAACAATTGTAAATAATTAATGCACCATTATACTCAATTACTGAAAAACCTGCATACAAAATCCCCAACGGAGTGAAACCGAAAGTCAAAAGTTTCACAAGTTGCAGCTGTTGAGGCAACTTTTCCGGTTGGAAAGGGGTGAGGGGTCAGGGGTCATGGGTCACCGAGTGGAAACTAAACTCAGTCAGAATTTAAGCATTCACTCGTGCTGCGGCTGGTAGGACATTAAAGTTGCATTACAGACATGGCCACGATATTTTTTTTAACTTTGTGTTTAAATTTGAAGTCCTCTTTGAAAAATGAGGTCAAAGATGAAAAGTTAGAGAGCTGCATAGCAGTGATTTTATAACAATTTCTTTACTAATACCACCAAATATTTTAACAACTTTTAAACACAAAACTTGTATACTTTTGTTTTAAATTAAACAATTGCATGTACAGCACAATGGTGTTAAATGGCCAAACTTATGACCTGTTCCTTCCTGGAACTTGAATCCCATTTTGCCTTTTTGCTTCGTTTTGCGCCCAACTTTTTGAGCTGAAATATATTCGCCGGAAAAGACAAAATGCAAATGCCTTAAGTTACAATTTGGTGTGGCATTGCGGGCGGGGCAATCAACTACAATTTGCATTATTGCAGCTCCACGCGGATGCCGCCAACAGAGCCAACAGAGCTGCCCCAAAAGCCCCGAAGCCGACCGCAAATACTTGCAACAAAAACTTGCAACAACCATTGCCACAATGGCACTGAAGGACGAGGGCGTGCAACAACTATGCGGCTCATTCGCAGCGACATTGTATAAACAACAATTTTAGCGGATATTAAAAACAATGTTGCTGCTCTTGGCGGGCTTCCTTCCATTTCTCCTACTGCTACTGCTGCTGGGGAAAATGAATAAATGGGAGATGGAAAAGTGTGGCTGGGGGAAAGCCGGAAAATGGCGAGCTAAAGGCACCCCTGACTTTCCGTGCACGTCAAATTTCAAGTCGTGTTTTGTCATCCAGCATTTTCCATTCAACTGTCTGCGGCTGCTGCGTGCTGTTTTGTTTTAATCCCTTGTGTTTGTGTTTGTGTTTGCGTTTGTGTTTGGCCCTGTTTGTTATCGCTCACTTGAATGGTTGACTATGGAACACTGTTTTCCATCGAATGGCGGCCGGATATCCGCTTGTCGCACTTAAACACAGTCAGCCGCCGAATGTCCTGCGACTGCGGAAGTCCCACTGACTCGGACTCTTTTCGGGCCTAATTGAGCCTTTGAAGCCATTCGAGTTGATTAAAATTTCATTGGCAACACATTTCCCTAATGCGCCAGCAGTGATGGAAAGTTTGTAAGTATTTCCTGTTTATGAGGGCTGAATTTAATTTAAATAAAATGTGGAAAAAAGTTTAGTAAAGTGATTCCTCCAGTTCACGTTCATCAAAGGTCGCTGAGTCAACACTTTCATATTAATAACTATAAAGTGTATCGTTTGATTGTTCAAGTATTGGCTTAATAATGCGAAATGTTTGGATGGCTGCTGGTGACAACAATTAGGTGCAAATGCGAGGGCATTAGCACACAATCAGCACTCCAATCAAGCCAATCGCCCAGCTAGTTAATTAAATGCAATTAATTTAAATTTAAATGGCTGGTCCACGGAGATTCATCTAAATTTAGCTCATAGCCAACTGGGGACCGATGGCGTTCGATGGCGATGGCATTTGGCGCAATTATCCGACAATGAGGTCTCTCGGGTTTGGTTCAGGTGAGCTCAGGTGTGTTTCGCAGCTCTAATTGGCACGTGTTATCGCGTGTCTGCGCCCCTCGGATATCAACGGCTAATCAAAGGGCCGTCATCCCCGAGGTTTGCCTTTGTGCGGTGTCAGTGACATTTGGCCAAGTCAAGTCGAGTCAAGTCGAGTCAAGTCGAACGTGGCCCAAACGTTTGTCTATCATTAACTGCTCGGCAATTTGTGCAATGCGGCCAAATAGGAGCTGTCACACGCACACACACACGTCCCTTATGCGCTTTTGAGTGGACCGACATGGCACGGTACGGCTTAATCAACTTACGACCAAACAAAAGCCCATATAAATTATTTAATTAATCCTTGGGTTTCGCTTTCGCCCAGAGTGTGCCCATGTGTGCCCAAGTGTGCGTGCGGGCAATCAATGTCATAAACGCACACGTGTAGGTGTGAAACAGTCTGCCATGATTGTGATTTCCAATTAATTTTGTTGCCTACTTTCGGGAATTCCTCGGAACTTCTGCGTCTTTCGGGGGCAGCGGGGCAGCGGCATTCCGGGGCAGGTAACTTGAGGTTTGTGGGCTGCGAGAAGTTTGACGAGGATTGGCACACACTTTTGGGAAGAGTGGGTGAAGGTTCGCTTGGGCTAATAAGGCGATGACACTAGACTTAAACAAATGTTTAATTACACCTGCATTGGCCTTTTGATAGCTGAATAATTAATACAATTGGGGAGGTGGAAAGGTTAGAGAATACAGCAAAAAAGCCACTGCTAAAGGGTAATGGATTTTGAATCTTTAGACAATGTTTTATTCAAGTAGTTTCCCTTTTAAAATGCCCGCTTTGTCAGCTGTGGATAACCTTTTTGTATAGAGAGAAACACCTGCTCCCTTTTGCTCCACCTATGTATATAGACAGACTAAAGGATATCCTGGATATTCAGGAACCATAAATATTCATTGCCTGGCCAGCGGCATGGGCTTAAGCTCACAATCGAATTGGCAAAAGATGCTTGTGGTAAGAAACTCACCAGGAATATCATTGTCTGCCCCCGGAAAATCCCAACAATACATCTGCAGACAATCCAAGTTCATGCCGACACGCACTAAATCTTTGCTTTCATGTTTGCGTTTTTGTTCGCAAATGAAACGAACGAAAACTAACCCTTCATTCCAGGCCAAGTTTTTCCCACCACACAAACACACTCGCACACACACACTCACACACACACACACACACAAGCATTGTAGAGAAGAGCCGAAAAACCTTTAGTGTAGTGGATATAAATCCCTGCCACATGCCTTTATGCAAAGTTTGGATTAAGTTTTGGCGAGCAGGGAGGTCCTGGCAAGGTCCTGGCAGGGCCTCCGAAAGACCAAGGACCAAAGGACCAAGGACCGACCGCTTCTGCATGACTGCCCAAATTTGTAAACAATCAGAGAATGTGTCAACTTATTTTTTCAGCCAAAATGCCGAGCAGAGCGAACAACAATGGCAACACAATCTGATGCCTGATGCCTTAAGTAAATACATAGTTTGAAATTTGTTTTGTGTGTGTCGTCGCCAGTTGGAAAATTCAGTTAAGCCGCTTACCGAATTTCGTATTTCGTCCTCACTATAATAGCATCATAATAGGAAGCGATTTTAACTTTTAAACGCTAAACGCATTTAAATTGTACAGCAATAGTAACAAAAACAAGCTCGGTGACTCGGTGATTTGCATAAGTTTTTTTGAGTTTTGAGGGCATGGCATCAAATGCTTTTTGGCCAATTATCGTTGGCAGAGCGTAAAATGAACTTCCAGTGCAGTTTTCAATTGCAAAAGAAAAGCAGACATGCACACACACATGCAGGCCATTGCTATTGATATTGATCCCTTTAGCAGGACAATTGTCGGACGAATAAATTGGATTTCGTGTTCTTTGGCAGACTGGCATCGAATTGTCCCATGTCTGATAACATTTAATTTGGCCCACTACTTGGTGAACTTTTCGTTGCGAGACAAAAGCTTTCCCAAGTCGACTGGGCAAACAATTAGTAAGCCAACACCAGGACACAGCTCGCCTTTCAAAGCCATTTAAATCAATCGATCGGCCACACTTTCCCCCAATGAAAACAACCGAGTGGCAAAGAATCACATAGAATCGCATAGATTCGAGTTGAAGCAACAATGGCGAATATTATTGCGGTAATCATATCTGTTTTCCATCTGCAAAGCTTCCGCAGCAAAGGCTCTTTAAACCGCGTTATTTCGCTCGTTTGACTAACAAGCAAATGGGCATTTTCGAGTTTATGCAGCAGAATGTATTCAGAAAAAAAACACATTTCAAATCCCATTAGAGCACCTTAAAAGATAACAGCTTATGCCACTTTATAAAAGCTGATTAGAGGGGTAAGCATTCACATAAATTGCAACTTAAGAGCTTAAGTGCTTAATTAATTATACTTAAAATCCATTTGAAATTGACTTTCTCTTAAATTCAAAGGAGCCTGCAACTCGGCCACATGAGCTCGATCGTTCAGCAGTAAATTCAAGTTTTAGGCAATCTCTAAGCTTACTTTATTGCACCCACTAAGCCCGACCAACTTTGCGAATTTCCGAAAGTTGCGCTACTTCATGATATTGCACTGGCATAAACTTTGGGCCCCGAGCCGGGTATCCAGGATGTGAGGCTATAAATAAACTGCCAAATGTGTAAAGTTGCTCCACTCGAAAAGGCAAACAAGGGCCAGAAATGCGAAGGGCTGAGTTGAGTCCCGAAATATGTTTGTCATTGTTAGAAGCGGCACTGCGGCAAACGATACCGTTGTACTCGCATCACCAGCACGTGTGCCAGGACATTCCCCATCTCCCCATCTACCCATCTCCCAGCTCCGAAAAGGATACACCTCAAACAGGACGAAATTTCCCCAGTGACTGACGGACAAATTTCACATTTTGTGTCAAAACTCTGCTGCTGCTGCTGCTGCCAGGAGTCGCAGGAGCCGCATCAGCAGCAATAACAGGACACATTCAATTGCGGCAACCGCAATACAGACACTCATTGAGTTGGGGTTTCCATGGATATGGCTGGGAGTCTGCTCCTGCATCACGGAATATTTTTACCCCTTACTGAGCTAAGAAATTTCAAAAAATTATGCTGTGTTAAAGGGAAGATAGAATTCTTAGCAAGAGGTTTGGGTTGCTTACCAATTTATTGTTCCGCGTAATTGTTTAAATTTATGGTTCAATAGTAGAATGTCAATATAATATACAATCTGAGTCCTTTTAAGTCACATTCCAGCTGTACTGAGTCAGTAAATGGGTAAGTTTGAATCGCAAGTCCCACTTACCGAGCACCAACATATTTTGCATATATTGGGAAACAATAAATTTTGCAGTAAGAGCTCCATTGTGGGGGTGTCACTCGATTTGGGCGACTGTGTGCCCACGTCCGACAGAAGCTGCTGACCTTCGACACGGCTGGGGAAAAGGAGGAAGTCCAAAGACAAAGGACCCAAAATCGCCAGACTGTGACAGCTGCGGGGCTCGGATAACTTAAATGGGTTAAAAGGATATGTTCCTGGCTCAGGCTGCCCGCTCTTCCCACTTCCCACTTCCCATTTCGCAATTTCAATATAGAAAGCAGAAAGGAAAAGCTTATTAAACGCATGAGTTGTCGAAATTGAATTTTCTCTGACCGAGTAGAGAACTATGTGAAATCAGAATTGAGTGCCTGCCCCTGCCACTGTCACCAATCGAAATGCAGAGGGATTTGCGGGAATAACTTCAAATGTCGACTTCGAAAACAATTTACAATTATAATGATAATCAATTTTACATTTCGCTTTTCTGCCGTTTGCAATGCAAATTGTTTCCTTCATCAGGCAAAAAGTAATGCCCAAGTATTTTAATGCTCGAGCGCAGGAAAAAAAATAAGTAAAACAACATTAGTGACTTGGCAGCAAAAAACTTTATCCTCGACTAGCTTTCGCTTTTCCACGGCGGCAAGAGCAATTTTTTCATTAAAAACCAGCAGCAAACAGCAATACAGCAAACTTTTGGCCCAAACAATTTTAATAAACATTCACAAAAATTTAATTATATGCATGGGCATTCGCAGTCGATCGCAGGAAATAGAGCCATCCAGCCAAAGTAAACATGGCCAGATGGAAAGTCGAAGATAGCGCCCACACAGGAAAAGCCAGGAAAAGCCAAGAAACCTTTAACCCGGCTGCTAAGCCGAAATTTAATATTGGAAGGCAATGAGCCAGCGCGCAATAAAAGCCGGGCCCCCAAAGGGATTGCGTTTGGAATTGCGGAGTGCCAATGGGTGAGTGGTGGTGGGGGGTTAAGGTTGGGGAGCATCGGCTTCAGGGGGTTAAGGACGGAACCTTGAGGGGCCGTCGGCCCCTCATGTGCTGCATTCAAATTGGGACTTCTCCCCGATTTCTTGTCTATTTCAGTGCCTCTTCGGTAGCAGCCAATAAAGTATGGTGGCAGTCAAGATACTACCAATACACTGAAAGCATTATAATTATAAATTATAAATTATAATTAATTAGAAATATAAGATATAAAGTGGTAAAATTTGCAAGTGAGTTCACTGTTGTTTTTTGTCAGTTCTTTCTTATAAGTAAGTAACTTAATTGTGCACATACCTTTCCTTAGTAATTTGTTTGCTATTTGTTTTGCTATGTTGCTCTAGCTTTCTCTCAGTGTACCCCTAGTCCGTGAGTCGATCGACAGAACCCAAAGGGGTGGCGAGGGAGGGGAAAACGATGGAGTCGTTGGCGGTAAGCGTTCTGTTCAGTTCTGGGCTTTGTTACATAATAGGTGAAGTTTTATTGTCGAAAGCTATTAAACTTTTCCCATCAAAAGCGTACGATGTTGCCACACGGAAAAGGTGTAGAGCATTAAAGTTGTGCCAGTCAGGAAGGCGGAAAAGTGGAAAAGCGGAAAAGCGGTCCAAGAATCGCAGGAGCAGACCCTTGGGTAGTTTGGGCAATGGCTCTGATGGTAATGATGATTTTGCGGTCCATGATGGCTGTTTTATATGCACACACGATTAATTGATTATATATACTCCCCAAACTCTCAAGTTTTGAGTATATACATTACTAGCCAAAGAAAATGAAACATTAAACACGAAAGTTCCATGGATTTGCTTTAAATTTGCGGCATCATCGGATGACAATAATATGTTGGCCACATTCTAACCCCAGGGACGGAAAAACAATTGACTCTTTGCGTTGGGCAAGGGCAATCGCCTTGTTTTTCCTTTTTTGTTGCCGATTGTGATTGTTGGCACTACACCACTCCACTCTATCTTCGATTTGTGTTTTTCATGCCATGCAGTCGGGGCACGCATTGCGCATAAAATAGCTGCCACAGAGGGATTTCGAGGGGGCTCACTGGGAACTTCAGGGGGCTAGTTGCCCCTCAGAAGTTCCACTTCATTTGGGGCGTTTGCTTCGTGTGCGGTTGATGTCTACATTTTCCGCATGTTGGTTAAGCACTCCGGCAAGTTGCTTGTTTTTCCGGTTCTCCTGTTTTCCTGTTTTCCGGTTCCACCGGTTTCAACGCTTCCGCCAATATTTTTTTTGCCCCCGCTGAAATTGAAAAAGTTTATGAGCAATTTTAAAAGTGAGTTTCCGACTTACTGCTGGTCCGAGATCCGAGATCCGAGATGGGGTTAATTCGGATTTTGTGTCGAATGGTGCTAATGAATTGGCTCGTTTGCACTTGTGGCTGCACTGCTGACCTCCGACCTCCCACCACAGCCCACCACGGCAGTAAGCACTTGAAATGCAATTAGTCAGTGTACGTGGCCAAAACCGATGGCAGGGGCACACCGCAAAGAAACCTCAAAGCCGAGAACATTTGCAAATTCGTGTATACATATCAACATATGGAAATTAGGGTGGATATCAGGCGTTTAGAATGCGGTTACTAAAATGTCACATTGTCTTTAGGGAAATTTTCATTGAAGTGGAAGCTGAGAAGTACCCTTGATTGCCTATAAGGTATTATTATTTTTCTTAGGGTATACACTAATATATATATATTCAACAGATATATATTCCTGATTGTTCCTTATGTTTACCCAAAAGGACACGATTTATTTTTGCTTACAGACATGGGTCGGCCTTAATTGCCCTCCAAGGCCAGCTATTAAAGCCAGTGGGAGTTATGTGTTCTAATTGCAGCTTGTACATGTGTTGTGTTGCACCCTAATTCAAGTTGTCAAACATGCACCCATACCAGTGTACCAGTGTACTTTACAGCGCACATCCACGCACACAATCGCATGTTCGGAGAGGAAGAAATAATGTTGATGCAATAACATGCAACTTTGACACCATCACAAGTGCAAAGGCCACCGAAAGGACTCTATGCTGTGTGTGTGAGTGTGCGTGTGTTTGTGTGTGAGTGTGTGTGTGTGTGTGTGTGTGTTTGGGTGAGCGAGTTACATGCTCTTAACGTTGATTTGTGCATCGACCGTAGGATCTGAAGCCAGTTCAGAGGCACTTGCACGTCCTGCTTACCCCACTTCAGTTCGCAGGACTTCACAGGACTCCAATCCTCTTCACTCCACTCCACTCCTCTCACTTCAGCTTACTTCAGCTGAGCACGGCTAAGTTTCATTTGCAATTTTCATCTGCAGCTGTTGCAAAGTGCACGGCACACAAGCCCAAAACACAGAAATATCATTCCGGAAAACTGGGGAAACTGGGAAAATGGAATTGGAATTGGAAGTGCAAGTTCAATTTGTAATTGAAATGCCGAGTATCTCTCGCTCTTGCCAGCCAAAATCTGATACCTGACTGAACTGAGTGAATCAATGTTTTGCAAATCTATAAATTTTAACATTCCATCTTATCAATAATCATGTTATTCCAGCTATTCTTAGCCTTGGATGCGGATGGCCACAGCTGTCGGCTGCCTTTCCAAGCGATTTTCCCATCTTCCATCTCGCAAGCCGGAAAATGCAATTAGATGTAATAAATAAATATGATTTGCAGACGAGGAGAAGACGCGAGACACGCCACAGTGAAACGCAAGAGGTATGGCCATTAAAATTGTCGGAGCCAAGGAGTGGAAACGGAATTATTACAACGGGCTATTAAATTATTTTTAATTGGCCGCCCGCAAGCAAAGCTCAGCGGAAATTGAATCAAATGCTGAGAGCCACTCACTACTCACCCCACTTACTACCAAGGTCAAAGTTCGTAATTACTCGATATATTTTCGCCTGTCTACGTCCTTTATGGCACATTAACTACAGGAACCCAGGACCAAAAGGATACCCGGTCTGGTACAACTCCGTGTACCAGATGTCCAGCCATTTGAACTGAGCGAAGGGGTCAGTAATTATGACAACCGCAGTCATCGGATTCAGGCATTCAGGGGACCGACAATGAAGCGCTCCTAATGGGTAATTAATTGGTGTGTTGATAGTTCAAAAACCACAAGAATTCGGACACATTTGTTTGAACATTGGCGTGTTTTCTGCGGAACTCAATTAGCGCGCAGCATTTGCAGTCACCAAAATGAAGGGTGTATTTTCTAAATGTATAATCTTTAAAAACAAATTCGCGAGCAACGCGTCAAATGAACCACGAACGGCGACACTAAAACTAATATATTAATCTTGCCAGGTTCCAACTCATGAATTTATTTTATCGTCTGCAGTTCCAGCCCATAAATCATAATCAAGGGAACTTTGGCACCTGAAAAAAGTTCTGGAGAAGTGCTCGTGGGAATGAGAAGCAATAAAAATGATATTGCCTGTCAGGCGGAGCCAAGGACAAACAGTGAAATCAATTAAATGCATTTTCCAAAGTCCCAACTCATCTCATTCTCGCTTCAGCTTCAGCTTCCGCTTCCGTACTCTTGTCATTTCGTCCATTTTCTGGCTTTGCTCGTTTACCTAAGCTTTAAGTTGTTATAATTTATGGCGTCTATAATTGCAGCAATTTGTGCGATGCGCCAGGTAGGCACAGCCCCCAATCCTCCCACACCCAATTTCCACCTGGACGTGCTCGTATTTGAGAAGGAACTTATATACAACGTGCTACACATGACCCCACAGTCATGCTGAGATGCACCGGAAAAAAGGGGGGTAATGATCCTAAGCGTTTCAGTTTTATTCACACAAACCATTGGTGTTTGCAAATTGCAATAAAATTAGTGCATTAATGAATCAAAAGCTGTTTGTAAGCACGCTGCAATTTCTAATCGAAGTTATGCTCATGTAAAAATATGCTCGCAGTGTGGAAATTGCTTTTCTTCATCCATTTTTTGTCGTCTCCGTTGCAGGCAAAATGTCAGCATCGTTCAGGACCTCTCTTTCTCTTTCTAAGGCCCCCTACCCGTCTCTTTCTCTCTGCGGTCCGGGCTGCTGCTTGATTGCACTTTTAATTAACTTTTTTGCGAGCTTCCCAGCTTCCCGGCGTCGGATCCTTTGGATCCTTCGGATCCTGCTCCTGTTTCAGCTGCTGCCAATTGTCGGCACTTTGTGCTTTATACTTTCGCCTCGTCATTAACAAAAAGCAAACAAGTCGAGCGCGCGGCCCATAAATAATGGCAATCTCGACCGCCCACCACCCACCGCCCATCGGAAAATTATTTGTAGACAGTTTAAGCCACATCTCGCGCTTTCAGCTTTCGGCTTTCAGCTTTCAGCTATCGGCATTCGGCTGGCAAAGCCATAATTCCGCCCGCCGGCCAATATGTTAATTCAATTGGCCGCATTGTAATCAGCGGCAGCCAAATGGTGAGTGCCGCAAATGTTTACGGATTCCCTCAGCTCACCGGATTTCCAGATACGAACATTCCGAGTATTCTCCCTGGCAGGTGAGTATTGGCAGTGCAGGCACGCGTAATGTTATGATTGGAAAATGAAAATCATTTACGTGAGCAGCCAATTTGCAGCTCATATAAAGCAAATCTAGCGGCAGTTGCATCACCCACAGCAATTCGGGGAAATCGATCGGTTTGCCGTTTGCCGGCTTATCATGTGTGCAAATTAATGCGCCCAACGTGATGAGCATGTCGATGGCTTCCACATCGTAGGTACCTACCTATTGACCTGGTCCAGAAAACTGGCCAACACGGCCGGCAAAACGAGGTAATCGATTGGTGGTCGGGTTCCTGATAAATAAAGATTAAACCATTTAAGCAACCAAATGCCAATAACAATGTTCAGTACTTAAAAAAGGTGAACGATTACCATTACATACTCGATTAAATTGGCTGAATGCTAAACATCATACTAATAATAAGGAAACAAATATTTCATATTTATTTGAATCCATTATTAGGGCTAACTATCCAAATCACTCGTTTAAATATATAATTAATCATATATTCCGATTGAAAACTATGCGAATGTCATTTTTGTTCGAGAACTAAACAACTCAGTACTCGATTGGTAACCAAAAATGGAAGATGAGCGCCAAGGAAATATGTCTAATTTTGTCCGTCTTTTTATTTTATTCAGCCATGAAAGTACTTAAATTTTCAAAATAAATTTGAATCAACTTTTTAACCTGAACACGTTTTCTAGACCAATTCACTATTTGAATTTACGAACATAAACTGTACTTCTATTGACATCAAGGTGGGAGAATATGAGTACTGCTATTTAAAGTCGATTAATCGATCTTACAAATATGTTTCCGGGAAATATAAGCTGCATCAAACTTCTTTAACGCACATTAAGGTAATTCAATTAATAAACATGCTGATGATAATGATAATTAACATACTTAAAGCTTACTTTTATGATGTGGAAACGACTCAATGGATACAAGCCTTTTCTCTTCAACGTTACAGTAGATGCATGCAAATTTCTCAAAAATCCAAAATCAAGCCCGGTAATAAAATACATTTATGAATCATTTACCACATATTCTAATATGAACCACTCATGTCCCTTTTCGGTAAGTAAAATGAAGTACCCTTCCAGTATGATGTACATATTATTAAAATATTTAGGGCGATGTAATTATAGACAAGCTGCCCGTTGGTTTTTTGAATCACCGAGCGACTGAAATTCTTCCCATCCCTGAGGGCAGTTACCTGATAGAGTTTCATTTTTCTAGTCTTAATTCTAGTTTTGCAAGGACACAAGTCTTTTTTAATATTTCATAATGGTGACAAAAGTTATTCCTTACCTTTCGATTATAAGAATTGCAAAAATAAAAGTTCAATTACTTGGGAGTTTAGCAGAGCATTCAGCTTAAATTGTTAATACTATTATCAATAGCAGTAAAAGTAAATCCCTTTGGTTACTTTTCAATTAACAAGATTTTTATGGACTTGCATTAACCCTCAATAAAGTTAAACACAAAATTGGCCCCAAACAAAAGGGGAAAATTGTATAAATGAAAACTAAATATTTACTTTGGGCCCTTGTTATTGCTGCCAACTGACAGCAAGAAAACAAAGAAAATTGAGAAAAGGTTTTCCCGGCAACAAGAAACCAGCGCTTATCTATGAGCGTTGAGCGCCCAAATAAGTAAGTCAATAAATCAATTCAATAAAATTTGTGCTGCCTTTTTATATTTGAAGTTTTTGGGCGCTGCTGCTTTTGGCAAATCCCAAGCAAACAAATGTGAGCAGGAAAAACTTTCGGCCTGGCAAATGTTTGGCACTCAGTAGAAAAAACAATGGGGCTCGGGAAAGGGTCAAAGGTTAAGAGGGAACGAAGGCTTGGACCAGAAAGATACATAAGCACTGATAACTGAAAAGTTTATCAATTTGTAAAACGACAGCCGCAGACATAAGGAGTTTTCCCCGGAAAAGTGTGGGTGTCGTTTTGCTGAGTTGACTCGAAGAGCTTTTCGCTGGGGTTTCTGAATCTGCTGAGCTTTCTTCATGGACATTTGTTGCCTTTATTTGCTTGGAAATCAATGCAAATAATTAATTTAAATTAAGTGCTGCCTCAGAGGAAGTGTTTGCTTTGGTGTGGTATTTTCTTTTTCTTTGGCCACTGAATGGCCCACAAATCGGCCATCATTCACACATAACCCCATGCCTGTGGTCACATAACTCAAATGAATTGTTTACACAGCGCCAAAAACTAAACAGCAACAATTGCGATTGCCGAAAAAAAAAAAAAAAACAGAAAATTGGAAACAATGAATGAAATGTTTGCGTTACGTGTCAATATTATCTTTTTTATTTCACTGCCGTTTGTTGTTTATGTGCAAAAACAGAGAGGAAGCGCCTTTTGGCCCCTTCGGCAATTTGGCTTTCTGCGTGCGAGCATAGAAAACATTGTTTTAAAAATACTTGGCCAGTGCGCGGCTATTTCGGCACTTCTATTTTGGCCATGTCTAACGCAGCAAATGTATATCGGCCCGAAGACTTTGTGACATGCCGACACGCCGACATGACGAAACGGGTGTTCAAAGTGTCAGGCGCGAAATCCGTTGAAATGCGAACAACTTGACTCAACTTGACTGGCAAATTATTCAGCAAATCCCCAGACCCACTTGCTCTGCCATTCCTTAGCTGTGGCGATCGGCAATCGGCTAGTCTCTAGTTTAGATAATCTTGAGGTGAATCAATTGCGGGTGTCGTCCACTTAATCTCGGCTGACCAGCTGACCGACCGCAGTTGTCTCGCCTCTTAATTGCGCCCAAAATGCGCAGCCAGCGGTATTTTTGGGCTATTTCAATATTATTTCAATGCAGATTGGATGAATATCATTTTTGTAATTGCTGATTGGTTGGCTAATGGGATGCTTATATTTTATATGATGTGCCTAAATGAATATTTCATTTACAACCCCAAAGTAAGCCATATTTAAATAACTATCTAAATGGAAGCACAAAAATATGTCACGAAAATCTGCCACACATATTAATGTTGTTTTAAGTATTGAAAGTACATAGTGACACTTATTGAGCTCTTCTATTCCGCGGCGACACTTGCGAATGTTAAGTACACCTCTAGTTGTACCCAGTATCCATTGGATGCGAACGTTAAGTACCCTCTAGGTGTACCCGGTATCCATTGGATACGCCGCGAAGGATGGGGGGCTGGACTGGTTGAGCTGTCAGCGCTTTTGCCAAAATTTCGCCGCGGGAATGCAATGCTCTCATCGGTTCTCTGTCCTGCCCCCCTGCACCCCCTCCGCACACCCTTTCAGAACACTTACAGCCCCCCGCTGCCCCCACTGGCCCCTTCCGCCCAACGCCCAGTCCCACCCACTGGTTAGCACCGGAAAGTATTTCTTTCTAGTCTGCGGCGGTCGTGTGACTCGCTTTTGTCTCTCTGCGACTTTCGACTTGCGGATTTGCGGGGGCGTCCAAGTAAAATCGTCTCTGCTCTTTGCCAAATCGAACATCCAAGTGCCATCGATGCGCATTTCGGCTGCCAGCGGGTGCATTGCCATTGCAATGGATTCCGATTTGGATTCCGATTTGGATTCGGATTCGGAGATTCCGAGGTTCAGAGATCCGGACGAGCCATCCTTCCCAGCATATATTATGGAACTGTCTGGCTGTTGAGCGATATAGCGTTTCAGCAGCGAAATCGTACATATCAATTGACCATCGCGACAAACAACATTGATGGGGCAAAAACACACATATTGTTTGTTTGCTTGTGAGTGTGTCTTGTATGTGGCCATCCACACAGAATGTTGCTTAAATATTGCCACGCTTCGCATAAAAGTTGCATGAAATCGGTTCCACCAGCGAAGCATTTAAATGTGGTGCAGAACTTCAAATGCGCTACAAAAAAATTATATTAAACTATTGAAATAATTTTCCAAATAATTGCCAAGAAAGTATTTGATCCTTAGATACATAAATAATTTTAGTAAAATGTTAATAAAAGCAGTGTACATTTATTTGATTGCTTACTTTAAACCATTTATTTCTTGAAATAAAATGCAGTGAGTTTAAATTTGATGCAAACCGAAAGACCGCGTTTTAATTGTAGATCGCATATATTTTTGCACGAGGCGCGCACAAAGTCAAGACTATAATTATAGCGACACCCACCTATTGGCGCCCAATTTCTGGCAAACACACACATACGCACTCACACACACACACAGACATGGAGGCAGAGCGCACGCACACACAATCAATATCACGGTCAAGTTGAAAATCATTGAGAGCGGATGTGGACATGGAATGGGGCATGGGGCATGGGGCGTGGGACATGGGGATGGGGATGGGGATAGAAATGGGGATGGGGGTGGACATATCGCAGATGTGTAAATGTCTGTGAAGGTCGCGTAGTCAGCCGCCCGACGATCGCAGAAGGGCAGTTCGGCGAAGAAGATGCCAGAGTGCGTGTGTGACATTAACCCAATAAAATAAATAAATAGATGGAACCCTACGAGAGAGCGCGGGATGTATTTGTATATTTTTATTTATATTTTCATTTTCAGCGGAGAGTGGTGGGAGTCAAGGGCGTGAGATCCGCCGATCTCGGCCGATCTTCTTCGTGCTTTCAAATTGGGGGGCTTCTGAATCTGAATGTGAACGTGAATGTGAATGTGAATGTGAATGCCAAACGATGCCAGCGAATTTCGCTCAGTTTCGAGGAAAATCGCGTCGCGCCAACTTGGGAAATGCGTTGCGTCGTCGTATCCCGTGAAAATCATCGAGACTAAGGCCCCGCGAATCCCCAAAGGATTAGTCCAAGAATATATAATAACAATAATTGCAAATAGCAAACAAAGTGTGACCAAAGTGATATATGTGTGTGCCTGTCCGCCCGTCTATTTGTAAATAAATCCATTGCTATTTTCGCAACCGCTCGCTTTGTGGGCAATTAGCACAAAGTGTCGAGCAATTTTCCGTCTCAATTGAAGTGCTGCTTACCCTTTGCCAAAAGCATCCGTTAAACAATGTGATGACTTAATGAAAAGTTAATACGTCTCTGAATAATTGCAGCAAATTGAAATATTAATTGTTCAACATTTGTTTCTTGTGCGCCGCGGGCCAAAGTTGTCTCAATCTTGCTATATTGGCATTGCCTGGCTAAAAATACAAGAAGAAAGTCCACAGCTATACAAATTCTAATAACAACAACTTTTATTTATTGCCTAAATATATTTTTGTGTTCTGTGTGTTTTTGTGCCTCATCCGTCTCATCCATAAAGACGCTAGGCAAAGGCGTATAATTATCTAAATTCCTTTGCTAGTAACACTTTCAGCACCAGCCGAAAGTCAAGCCATTAAAAAATATATATCGTCCCGAGGAATCGCCAAAAATCAGCGCACCAACAGAAGGCATAAAAATTAATAAAAAAAAAAAAAAAATATAGCAAAAAATATAACAAAAAACAGAGGCCGAATAAATAATCAAGCAAGATGTCGGCCTCCACGCGAAGTTCGGTGACGAGAAAATCATCGCTATCAAAAAGTTCTAGTTCAGACAAATCCGCAAAGTCCTCGTTGAATTCCGCGAAAACCCCTACAACCGCCAGTGGAAACAAACAGAAAATGCAGTACACAAAAACCAGGGAGCGCATGGTCGATGGTAAAGATCTCTATAGGCTATAGGCTATACTCGTATAGATAGGTACTATAGGACCCCAATCGAGCATTATCCCAAACACGATTCCCTCCTGCGATTGTATCTTTAATGACATGCGATCATGCTTCAATGGCATTGCGATGTGCTGACCGCCGTCATTAATGTCAAAATTGAGGGTTTCACAAATTATTTTCTTTGAACATTTCAGTCGGCAGAGGAAAGCGTTTCGAAAAAATGTGTTTTCAGATCTGGGAAGTCATGCTTGTAATTTTCAAAACAATAGCATAGCTGCACTAACATCGATCGTAAAGTTTTCGTGTTTAAAAACTAATCAATGGGAAGAGAAATCAATTCGAATAGAAATAAACATGCCAAAGAAAACATTTTCATATTCGTGTATATTTACCCCATTTCAAAAATGTTTCCATCTATTTTACAGCCCATTTAGGTCTATAATTTTAAATAAATAATTAACTGATTTGCATAGATCTTGGCATAACTCAACTTTTAATAACCCATATATCCATGGACTCTGCCGTAAAAATATTTTAATTAATCAATTATTCGGCATCGTAACTAAAACCCTTAAATGAAAACGCGGTGCTCGCTTTTGTTTTTCGGTTTATTGGGCCCATAAAAATTAATTTAATTATCTTCGAGCACCCATAACAAGCAACAACTGCAACACATTGGCATTTTATTGGCCATTGCGTCCAAATTCAAGGCATTTACCCAAATTATGACAATTAAAAATGGCGTTCGTCCTGACATTTAGCTGTGTGTGTGCGATTACGTTTGTTTGTTTTGTGTGTGCCAATCAATTTTCGACTTTTATATTCACTCAGTCAAATTTTGTAATTAGCGTACGAACCTCATGTGGCTGCATCTGGCAACATTCTGGGAATTTCGCTTTTCTTTATAGCCGGGCCAAGAAAAGCGGCCATACCGAATATTGGCGCTAGGTTGCAGCACCTCGTTAACCCACATCGCCGTCGGACAGCGATGTTTATTATAATTCTATCAATGCAAGCCTACACCGAAAGAAATCAGGATAACTATAGCTTTTCTAGGAACCGCATTTTCAAAGAGCTTGCAAAGATATCAAGCCATTTTCCTTTTAGGTCATTAAAGATATGAGATACAAGATATAATTAATAATGGGATGTTACTTTATATGCAATCTGTTCTGTTTATCTTCTTTATAAGTCGTATTTAATTTAAATGATACTTATATATTTTTTACGTACCCCCCAGATGTTCCACTGCCGCCTGCCCACAAGCTGACCATGTCAGAGGTGTACGACGATCCCAAGACGGGAAAACCCAACTTCGACGCACTGCGCCAGCACTTTCTGCTGGAGGGGCGGATCGAGGAGGCGGTGGCCCTGAGGATCATCACGGAGGGAGCCGCCCTGCTGCGCGAGGAGAAGAACATGATCGACGTGGAGGCACCCATTACCGTGTGCGGCGACATCCATGGACAGTTCTTCGATCTCGTGAAGCTCTTCGAGGTGGGCGGTCCGCCGGCCACCACCAGGTACCTCTTCCTAGGCGACTACGTGGATAGGGGATACTTTAGTATTGAGGTGGGTCAATATTTGAACTTATCAGGGTTTTCTCCTTCTACAATAAGCTTTACACTTCATTTCAGTGCGTTCTCTACCTGTGGTCCCTGAAAATAACCTACCCCACCACACTTTCCCTGCTGCGAGGCAATCACGAGTGCAGGCACCTCACAGAGTACTTCACCTTCAAACAGGAATGTAAGTTGGCCCCAAAACACAGTTTAAAAACAAGAGAGAACGCTATAGTCGAGTTCCCCGACTATCTGATACCCGTTACTCAGCTAGTGGAAGGGAGAAGGAGAGTCTTAAACACAGTTTTTGGCGGTTTGTAGGCGTTATAGTGGGCGTGGCAGAAAGTGTTTTGGCAATACTCTACGAGTAACGGGTATAATTATATCTTTTTCACATTTCTTCCAATTTTTGATGATGAGGGGCGCGGGGTTCGTCATAACTTGGCCAAAAATGGCCGCACAGCTAAACTAAAGACGGTTTTGTGCTGCTAATAAACATAGCTAACTATGTCTATCCGTACTTTTTCCATTTTCAAAAAAAAAAAATTTGACAAATTTTTGCGTGCGGGGTGCGGGGTTTTGCGTGCGGGGTGCGGGGTTTGGGGCCTTTTTCGTCATAACTTGGCCAAAAATGGCCGCACAGCTAAACTAAAGAAGGTTTTGTGCTGCTAATAAACATAGCTAACTATGTCTATCCGTACTTTTTCCATTTTCAAAAAAAAAAAAATTTGACAAATTTTTGAGTGCGGGGTTTTGCGTGCGGGGTGCGGGGTTTGGGGCCTTTTTCGTCATAACTGGGCCAAAAATGGCCGCACAGCTAAACTAAAGTCGGTTTTGTGCTGCTAATAAACATATCTAACAATGTCTATCCATACTTTTTCCATTTTCAAAAAAAAAAAAAATTTGACAAATTTTTGAGTGCGGGGTGCGGGGTTTTGCGTGCGGGGTGCGGGGTTTGGGGCCTTTTTCGTCATAACTGGGCCAAAAATGGCCGCACAGCTAAACTAAAGTCGGTTTTGTGCTGCTAATAAACATAGCTAACTATGTCTATCCGTACTTTTTCCATTTTCAAAAAAAAAAAATTTGACAAATTTTTGCGTGCGGGGTGCGGGGTTTTGCGTGCGGGGTGCGGGGTTTGGGGCCTTTTTCGTCATAACTTGGCCAAAAATGGCCGCACAGCTAAACTAAAGAAGGTTTTGTGCTGCTAATAAACATAGCTAACTATGTCTATCCGTTGTCCATTTTCAAAAAAAAAAAAATTTGACAAATTTTTGAGTGCGTGGTGCGGGGTTTTGCGTGCGGGGTGCGGGGTTTGGGGCCTTTTTCGTCATAACTGGGCCAAAAATGGCCGCACAGCTGAACTAAAGTCGGTTTTGTGCTGCTAATAAACATAGCCAACTATGTCTATCCGTACTTTTTCCATTTTCAAAAAAAAAAAATTTTTGCGTGCGGGGTGCGAGGTTTTGCGTGCGGGGTTTGGGGCCTTTTTCGTCATAACTGGGCCAAAAATGGCCGCACAGCTAAACTAAAGTCGGTTTTGTGCTGCTAATAAACATATCTAACAATGTCTATCCATACTTTTTCGATTTTCGAAAAAAAACATTTTCACGAATTTTTGAGTGCGGGGTGTGTGGTTTTGCGTGCGGGGTGCGGGGTTTGGGGCCTTTTTCGTCATAACTTGGCCATAAATGGCCGCACAGCTAAACTAAAGACGGTTTTGTGCTGCTAATAAACATAGCTAACAATGTCTATCCGTACTTTTTCCATTTTCAAAAAAAAAAAAAATTTGACAAATTTTTGAGTGCGTGGTGCGTGGTTTTGCGTGCGGGGTGCGGGGTTTGGGGCCTTTTTCGTCATAACTGGGCCAAAAATGGCCGCACAGCTAAACTAAAGTCGGTTTTGTGCTGCTAATAAACATAGCTAACAATGTCTATCCGTACTTTTTCCATTTTCAAAAAAAAAAAATTTGAAAAATTTTTGCGTGCGGGGTGCGAGTTTTTGCGTGCGGGGTGCGGGGTTTGGGGCCTTTTTCGTCATAACTTGGCCAAAAATGGCCGCACAGCTAAACTAAAGAAGGTTTTGTGCTGCTAATAAACATAGCTAACAATGTCTATCCATACTTTTTCGATTTTCGAAAAAAAACATTTTCACGAATTTTTGAGTGCGGGGTGCGTGGTTTTGCGTGCGGGGTGCGGGGTTTGGGGCCTTTTTCGTCATAACTTGGCCAAAAATGGCCGCACAGCTAAACTAAAGAAGGTTTTGTGCTGCTAATAAACATAGCTAACTATGTCTATCCGTACTTTTTCCATTTTCAAAAAAAAAAAATTTGAAAAATTTTTGCGTGCGTGGTGCGGGGTTTTGCGTGCGGGGTGCGGGGTTTGGGGCCTTTTTCGTCATAACTTGGCCATAAATGGCCGCACAGCTAAACTAAAGTCGGTTTTGTGCTGCTAATAAACATAGCTAACTATGTCTATCCGTACTTTTTCCATTTTCAAAAAAAAAAAAAATTTGACAAATTTTTGAGTGCGGGGTTTTGCGTGCGGGGTGCGGGGTTTGGGGCCTTTTTCGTCATAACTGGGCCAAAAATGGCCGCACAGCTAAACTAAAGTCGGTTTTGTGCTGCTAATAAACATATCTAACAATGTCTATCCATACTTTTTCCATTTTCAAAAAAAAAAAAAATTTGACAAATTTTTGAGTGCGGGGTGCGGGGTTTTGCGTGCGGGGTGCGGGGTTTGGGGCCTTTTTCGTCATAACTTGGCCATAAATGGCCGCACAGCTAAACTAAAGTCGGTTTTGTGCTGCTAATAAACATAGCTAACTATGTCTATCCGTACTTTTTCCATTTTCAAAAAAAAAAAATTTGACAAATTTTTGCGTGCGGGGTGCGGGGTTTTGCGTGCGGGGTGCGGGGTTTGGGGCCTTTTTCGTCATAACTTGGCCAAAAATGGCCGCACAGCTAAACTAAAGAAGGTTTTGTGCTGCTAATAAACATAGCTAACTATGTCTATCCGTACTTTTTCCATTTTCAAAAAAAAAAAATTTGAAAAATTTTTGCGTGCGTGGTGCGGGGTTTTGCGTGCGGGGTGCGGGGTTTGGGGCCTTTTTCGTCATAACTTGGCCAAAAATGGCCGCACAGCTAAACTAAAGAAGGTTTTGTGCTGCTAATAAACATAGCTAACTATGTCTATCCGTACTTTTTCCATTTTCAAAAAAAAAAAAAATTTGACAAATTTTTGAGTGCGGGGTTTTGCGTGCGGGGTGCGGGGTTTGGGGCCTTTTTCGTCATAACTGGGCCAAAAATGGCCGCACAGCTAAACTAAAGTCGGTTTTGTGCTGCTAATAAACATATCTAACAATGTCTATCCATACTTTTTCCATTTTCAAAAAAAAAAAAAATTTGACAAATTTTTGAGTGCGGGGTGCGGGGTTTTGCGTGCGGGGTGCGGGGTTTGGGGCCTTTTTCGTCATAACTGGGCCAAAAATGGCCGCACAGCTAAACTAAAGTCGGTTTTGTGCTGCTAATAAACATAGCTAACTATGTCTATCCGTACTTTTTCCATTTTCAAAAAAAAAAAATTTGACAAATTTTTGCGTGCGGGGTGCGGGGTTTTGCGTGCGGGGTGCGGGGTTTGGGGCCTTTTTCGTCATAACTTGGCCAAAAATGGCCGCACAGCTAAACTAAAGAAGGTTTTGTGCTGCTAATAAACATAGCTAACTATGTCTATCCGTTGTCCATTTTCAAAAAAAAAAAAATTTGACAAATTTTTGAGTGCGTGGTGCGGGGTTTTGCGTGCGGGGTGCGGGGTTTGGGGCCTTTTTCGTCATAACTGGGCCAAAAATGGCCGCACAGCTGAACTAAAGTCGGTTTTGTGCTGCTAATAAACATAGCCAACTATGTCTATCCGTACTTTTTCCATTTTCAAAAAAAAAAAATTTGAAAAATTTTTGCGTGCGGGGTGCGAGGTTTTGCGTGCGGGGTTTGGGGCCTTTTTCGTCATAACTGGGCCAAAAATGGCCGCACAGCTAAACTAAAGTCGGTTTTGTGCTGCTAATAAACATATCTAACAATGTCTATCCATACTTTTTCGATTTTCGAAAAAAAACATTTTCACGAATTTTTGAGTGCGGGGTGTGTGGTTTTGCGTGCGGGGTGCGGGGTTTGGGGCCTTTTTCGTCATAACTTGGCCATAAATGGCCGCACAGCTAAACTAAAGACGGTTTTGTGCTGCTAATAAACATAGCTAACAATGTCTATCCGTACTTTTTCCATTTTCAAAAAAAAAAAAAATTTGACAAATTTTTGAGTGCGTGGTGCGTGGTTTTGCGTGCGGGGTGCGGGGTTTGGGGTCTTTTTCGTCATAACTGGGCCAAAAATGGCCGCACAGCTAAACTAAAGTCGGTTTTGTGCTGCTAATAAACATAGCTAACAATGTCTATACGTACTTTTTCCATTTTCAAAAAAAAAAAATTTGAAAAATTTTTGCGTGCGGGGTGCGAGTTTTTGCGTGCGGGGTGCGGGGTTTGGGGCCTTTTTCGTCATAACTTGGCCAAAAATGGCCGCACAGCTAAACTAAAGAAGGTTTTGTGCTGCTAATAAACATAGCTAACAATGTCTATCCATACTTTTTCGATTTTCGAAAAAAAACATTTTCACGAATTTTTGAGTGCGGGGTGCGGGGTTTTGCGTGCGGGGTGCGGGGTTTGGGGCCTTTTTCGTCATAACTGGGCCAAAAATGGCCGCACAGCTAAACTAAAGAAGGTTTTGTGCTGCTAATAAACATAGCTAACTATGTCTATCCGTACTTTTTCCATTTTCAAAAAAAAAAAAATTTGACAAATTTTTGAGTGCGTGGTGTGTGGTTTTGCGTGCGGGGTGCGGGGTTTGGGGCCTTTTTCGTCATAACTGGGCCAAAAATGGCCGCACAGCTAAACTAAAGTCGGTTTTGTGCTGCTAATAAACATAGCTAACTATGTCTATCCGTACGTTTTCCATTTTCAAAAAAAAAAAATTTGACCAATTTTTGCGTGCGGGGTGCGGGGTTTTGCGTGCGGGGTGCGGGGTTTGGGGCCTTTTTCGTCATAACTTGGCCAAAAATGGCCGCACAGCTAAACTAAAGAAGGTTTTGTGCTGCTAATAAACATAGCTAACTATGTCTATCCGTACTTTTTCCATTTAAAAAAAAAAAAAAAATTTGGCAAATTTTTGAGTGCGGGGTGCGGGGTTTTGCGTGCGGGGTGCGGGGTTTGGGGCCTTTTTCGTCATAACTGGGCCAAAAATGGCCGCACAGCTAAACTAAAGTCGGTTTTGTGCTGCTAATAAACATATCTAACAATGTCTATCCATACTTTTTCGATTTTCGAAAAAAAACATTTTCACGAATTTTTGAGTGCGGGGTGTGTGGTTTTGCGTGCGGGGTGCGGGGTTTGGGGCCTTTTTCGTCATAACTTGGCCATAAATGGCCGCACAGCTAAACTAAAGACGGTTTTGTGCTGCTAATAAACATAGCTAACTATGTCTATCCGTACGTTTTCCATTTTCAAAAAAAAAAAATTTGACCAATTTTTGCGTGCGGGGTGCGGGGTTTTGCGTGCGGGGTGCGGGGTTTGGGGCCTTTTTCGTCATAACTTGGCCAAAAATGGCCGCACAGCTAAACTAAAGTCGGTTTTGTGCTGCTAATAAACATAGCTAACTATGTCTATCCGTACTTTTTCGATTTTCAAAAAAAAAAAAAATGTGACAAATTTTTGAGTGCGGGGTGCGGGGTTTTGCGTGCGGGGTGCGGGGTTTGGGGCCTTTTTCGTCATAACTGGGCCAAAAATGGCCGCACAGCTAAACTAAAGTCGGTTTTGTGCTGCTAATAAACATAGCTAACTATGTCTATCCATACTTTTTCGATTTTCGAAGAAAAACATTTTCACGAATTTTTGAGTGCGTGGTGCGTGGTTTTGCGTGCGGGAAACGCTTTCTTCTGCCTGTTACTTTTTCACGAATCTAGTATACCCTTTTACTCTACGAGTAACGTGTACAATTATGTCATATAAATTAAATGCCACAATATGATAGTTATTAGAAATTGTATGGGTTTCCTCTTGATTTACAACAAGAATAAAATGAGAAAACGCCCAAAGCCGCAGCCACTTTACGATTGTTGTTACAGGAACTGAATGCGCTTTTAAATGCGAATGCAGGCGATAAATCAGCCGTCCTTCATTAATTCATTAATATTACTCTGTTGAAGGCATCATCAAGTATTCGGAAAGTATTTACGACGCCTGCATGGAGGCGTTCGACTGCCTGCCCCTCGCCGCCCTCCTCAACCAGCAGTTCCTCTGCATTCACGGCGGTCTGTCGCCCGAGATTTTCACACTCGACGACATCAAGACGGTAATAAAGCAGCGCTGAAATGTTTGCAATATCTATATATCTATTTAACGTGCGAGTAATGCAACAACTGTGTGGCGCTTTCCCAGCTCAATCGTTTCAGGGAACCACCCGCCTACGGGCCCATGTGCGATCTGCTCTGGTCCGATCCTCTGGAGGACTTTGGCAACGAGAAGACCAACGAGTTCTTCTCGCACAACTCGGTGCGCGGTTGCTCCTACTTCTTCAGCTACTCGGCCTGCTGTGAGTTCCTGCAGAAGAACAACCTGCTCTCCATAGTCAGGGCCCACGAGGCCCAGGATGCGGGGTAGGATCGGTAGTATCTCCGTGTGGCTCCACCTGATAATCAAACTCCTTTGGCATCCGCAGGTATCGCATGTATCGGAAGAACCAGGTTACGGGCTTCCCCTCGCTAATCACCATTTTCTCCGCCCCCAATTATCTGGATGTTTACAACAACAAGGTATGCTAGTTCTACCTCTCTCCCTCTACCTCTCTATCTTCCTCTCCCTCTGCTCTGTATCCCCATCTCTGTCTGAGTTGTTTATTTATTTCGCTGTTGTTGTTCCTGCCTTTGCTATTTTTAAATAACGAAATCTTTTTTTTGGCTGCATTGCGAGCGGGTGCGAGTTCAAATCGCGCTGCGTTCGTAATACCTTCACTGCCCTCTCTCTTTCTCCGGCACTCGCCCCGTCTCTTTCTCCGCTCGCGCTGATTTTGTCAACCATCGAACGCATTTGACAAAAGGCAGCTGTGCTCAAGTACGAGAACAACGTGATGAACATCCGCCAGTTCAACTGCTCGCCACATCCCTACTGGCTGCCCAACTTCATGGACGTCTTCACATGGTCGCTGCCCTTCGTGGGCGAGAAGGTAGGTTTCTAAAAAGGAGGATAAATATATGTATTTAAAGTACATTAATGCAACCAAACTATAAAACTCGAAGTAGCTTTTCAAAGGTGTCTAAAAGTATGCAGCAATATTTAAGGCACCTTTGTAAGTGATTTCTAATCAAGCTGTGCTGCTAATTGCAACTTTCCAATCTGCCATACAATTCCAAGGTAACCGAGATGCTGGTGAACATCCTGAACATTTGCTCCGACGATGAGCTGGTCGCAGGACCCGATGACGAGCTGGAGGAAGGTAAGTTTGGGGATCCACAGAGTGATGCTGTCCGTAGGAGGCTGTGTGTGTGAATGTCGTGGTGCTTTGGATGTTGTGGGCCAATGCGGATACACGTGAATTACAAAAACTAATCTTCTATTAAAAATATTTTCCGAAACCAAATACCGAATTGCGACAACTGCAAATCTACTACCAACACCCATAATAATTTATGTACCAACACCAACAACTTTCCACTCAAAACACGTCCAAAAACATGACCAAAAAGAGCTCCGCAAGAAAATTGTGCTCGTGCCGGCGAACGCGAGCAATAATAACAATAACAATAATACGCCCAGTAAGCCAGGTAAGCCGGGTATTAAACGCAGACCCAATGTGAAGCCAAAAAGTACTGCCAATATAAATGCCACTGCCACTGCCATTGCCACTGCCATTGCCACTCCCAGTGCCACTGCCAAAAATGCCTGAGCCAACGAAGAAAACGCCTGTGCGAAGATAGAGAAGCTTAGTTATTGCTTTGCGGCCTGCTTTGATCGGCTTTTCAGCGAGTTTTCCAGCTGATTACCATTACATTTACCCATCGTGACCCAGCGAGATTCCGTCTAATCGAGCCCTCAATTCGCAGCTTCCATGTCGGCGCTGCGCAAAGAGATAATACGGAATAAGATACGGGCCATTGGCAAGATGTCGCGCGTCTTCTCCATACTCAGGTGCATAATACCGCCCTCGATAGTCCGCCGGATTCAGCCAAATAATTCAATATTTTCCCATTTCCCGCAGGGAGGAGTCGGAGAGCGTGCTCCAGCTGAAGGGACTGACGCCCACGGGCGCCTTGCCAGTGGGCGCCTTGTCAGGAGGAAGGGATTCCCTCAAGGAGGGTAAGTAGAATAGTATTCCCAAGTTCAAATTGAAATAATGTTTTACATGGGCATTTAGAAATTTATTAGAATATAGTACCGTATATCTTAACTACTGCCCTCTTTATGTCGTAGGCAAACCAGTGTGTTTCGTGTAAGTAATCGCCTTCTGGAACGGGCAGAACCTTTGTGACCTGGTAGTTAACGAACTGTATGGGTAGTTTGTCGACAATGAGATCGTGCTGTAAGAAAATCATAAAATGAGCACAGGTTAGAGTCAGTTGATGGTATGAGCACAGATCAGAGTCAATTGATTGGTATACGCACATCATAGGGACAGCTGTGATTCATGTTGGTGTAGGGCTTAATGAAACCATAAAGATAATTGGCCATCGGGTTCGAATTCATATTCTCCAGGAATCTACACGCATCCACTGTCATATTGACCATAAAGGGTCTGTAGCCGTTATATCCGTCGAATCGTTTGAGAATCCGTATGTTGGTCTGAGATAAATGATTATGCAATTGAACATTTTGTTTTGCAAATCATCTAAATACCTTCAGTTTTGTTAGTGGCGTTTTAAACAACTTAACCCTAACCGTCACATACTTGTAGCTTCGATTGATCGACTTTATAAAGCAATGCTCAAAGTCGGAATATTGTTTGTCCAAGGAATTGCACCGGATATTTGTAAACTCGAATTTTGACGATATCTGCGGAAGACCAAGATTGATTTGTATTTTACCTAAGCTTTTCAAGTCTCCTACCTGAACTACTGAATATGAAAGAGCAAAGAGCACCAATAAACCACATTTTTGTATACTCATGTTTTGATAGCAACTAACTAGTAGAAGTAGTTTACAGAAATATTCCATTGAATCAACATTACAAATAAATTTTCAAAACAATTAATAGCTCCGCTAAGCCAGAAAATTACAACGAATTCACATAGTGAGTTTAGTTCAGTTTTGCTTATCAAAAACCAACCATATTTTGGTTGTCTACCATTTACACATGTCATTAAACTTGACTAGTTTGGTAATGTGCCATCGATTAGGATAGTGTACTATATATTTTCACCACTGCTCGTTTGATGTCATAGGCAATCAAGTTGGTTTCTAGTAGATAGGAGCCTTCTGGGAAGGGTAAGACCTTCGTTACTTGCTGATTTACATATCTAACATCCAGTTTCTCCACAATCAAATCGTGCTAGAATCAGGAAATTCGATTAACTCAACTCAGGTGTATTAGGACCTACTCACATCAAAGGGACACGTGTGATAAACGTTGGAGTACGGTTTCAGAAACTCCATGAAGTACGAGGCTAGCAGATTGCCCTTGGTATTATTCAGAAACCTGCAGGCATCCAGTGTCACGTTGAAAATGAAAGGCCTATGGCCGTTGTATCGCTTGAAAAGTACTGCATGGACCTAATCAAACACATATATCAAACACAATATTTTAGCCAAATGTTACACTCAGCTTACCTTGAGCTTAGTTGATCGGCGTCTTAAACAGTTTAACTTTGATCGATAGATATTTATAGCTGCGATTCACTGACTTCAGATAGCAATACTCGAAGTCATCAAAGGATTTATCCAACGACGTGCAGACGATGTTGGTAAATTCGAATATCTTAAAAAGTGGTTTTACATATAAGAATTTATATTTGCGTATCCTTCAAAATAATTACCTTCACTGCAAAATACAGAGAGGTCAATAGCAATATGAAGCCGATGTGCCTGGCACACATCTTTCCAAATCGACTAAACAACGTAAACAGATGCCATTGTCAGCTATAAGTTTGATTTTTTGAGAGCCATTATAACTCGATTTGCACTTGCCAACCAGCGTTGCGTTCATAATTTCGATTTTAATCTAGATTTTTGCTGAAAAATCTTTAAATGTTTGCCTGTCACGGCTCATAAAGCAAAGCTGATCGCAAACAAGACTTCATTGTTTTTAATAAATAGTCAAGTAATCAAACTGCCTGATAACTGTACTCCAAACTTATTGCCAAGACACTGCCACGCCGATTATTAATTGAGTTGTTTTCCATTCCCACTCGACTCTGTGAACCCGCAGCTCTGGAAGGACTGACCGCATCCTCGCACATCCACTCCTTTGCGGAGGCCAAGGGCCTGGATGCGGTCAACGAACGGATGCCGCCGCGTCGTCCTCTTTTGATGAGTGCCAGCAGCAGCAGCATTACCACGGTCACAAGGAGCAGCAGCAGCACCAACAACAACAACAACAGCAGCAGCAGCAACAACAACAGCAGCAGCACCACCACCACGACGACGACAAAGGACATCAGCAACACCAGCAGTAATGACACCGCAACCGTGACCAAAACGAGCAGGACGACTGTGAAATCGGCCACCACCAGTAATGTGCGGGCAGGATTCACCGCCAAGAAGTTCTCATAGTGGGTGGACGCACTCGCCTGCTCGACACTGTTTTCTATTATTATTTTCGTTTCGACCTTCTGTTACCCCTTTAAGTTTACACCTCGTTAGGGTAAGGTCTGACTTAGCAATAAATTAACGCACGCTGTTGCCAAATATTTTGATACATTGATTAGAAATTTCTAATGGCTTCTTCTATGAGATAAATAAATTAGAATGTAAGGCAGCAATGTGTGCCAATTTATTTCAGTGTCTGACCTTAGCTAAAATTTAGTTAAAATTTTATACAACAACTTTCTCTAATGCTAGTCATAAACCAACAAATTGCGGCCTGCGATTGCACAGCTTTCGATTGCAGGTGCATACTTATAGAATCTCTCCCCAAAAACTCCCGCGCAATATTAGCAAAAATTTATACGTGACATGAAAAAGTGTTTAATAAAAGGTGGCTACAAGTAGCTAATCAAATTATTGTTCTTCTCCATTTCATAAAATATGCCTATATTGCTGATAAAATAACTTACAGCTTGGAAATGATACAAATGTTGAAATTAAAACAATGTTTCACCTTGATCTTGACAGATAAGTATGGTTCAATGAAAAGTATATGTACAATAAGTAAAAGCTAGTCGGCCCTGTACCAAGCTCCGTGCTCTAGGTACACTTCAACTTCAGATCGCTGGAGCTTCTCTAGTCAAGCGTGGAAAATCAGCACGACCCTATGTAATAATAATTAACTTAGTGCAAACAGAGGGGAATGAAGAGGGGTCCAAAAAGCGCGTCACTTGCAGTGGAAGTTTACCCATTCCCCATATTGTATTTCGATTTATCTGTTTGGCCATAAAGATAGCCGGCGGAGCAGATTTAGATTTACAACGCTCTGAATGTCGACAATCTATCATCACCATCCCAAATGCCTTTCTACTACCATGTATATGCTATGAGATTTCACGAATTCTTGAGAGCGCGAGATCTTGTTATACCCTGTTTATACGATACTTGGGAGAATTTCAAATATTCTTTTGCTTCCTTCTGCTTGCTAAATACTTTCAAACGAACTTAGAATACCCCTTTACTCTCAAGTGACTTTCAAATTTTGGACAATTCGTAAAAAGTGCATCGCATAAACATAGTGCATGCTTGTATCTTAGTAGCCCACTGTGGCTTCAACTGTCAAGACTAATATTGACTTTGATCTCACCCCTGTCTACTGTAAGCACTAGTAAATATCGCATAAAATGATCACGTGCATTTTCGAAAAACATGACTGCTGTTTGCTAGATACACAAACTTTTTAAGGAACAGTTTTCCCTGACAACTAGATTAGTAAACTATTAAAAAGAACAAATGTTTCTGAAGAAGACAGAGAATGAACTGTGATATAGTACGATTTCAGAAGGTCTAATATGGTACCTATATATTTTTATCTTTTAATAAAGCCAGTTAGTTTTGTCGAGAAAATCGAATGCCGCACTAGACTCAAACGTAAATATCACACGCATAGAAACTAGAACGAAAGAACACGACAATAGCCCGCACTTTAAGCCGCTCTCCATTGTATTCCTCAAATCTCGAATCTCAAATACAGTAATATAATAAACCCAGCCTATAAAAAGAACCGAATAAGTGGCATTGACGGGCTCCCTCGGAACGGGAGATAAACTCTTTACAGCGCTCGCTGGCTGAATGGCAGCCAAAAGTCAGACAAGTGCAAATAGCAAATAGCAAATGACGCGCATACGCAATGTGTGCCGCCGAGGGTACCCCTTGATTATCTTTACTTTATCCGTTCCGAAGAAGACAAACAGCGGCCTCTGCAGACACCGCTCTAGATAAAGATAAAGATAATGAAGGCGACAATACCGGCCAGCAGCCACTTCACGTGCAAGCCTCGCCGTAAATCAGGCCATCGACACGGGATCCGGCGGAGTATTCCGTGCCACAATCCCGGACAAACAAATGATCGCTTATGGTGCGCGGACCCTTAGTTCGTAAACGCTTTGCACGTTTTTATGGATTAATCTCAGCGGAGCCGTAATTTTAATTGAGACAAACGTTTTGCAATTGCAAGCAGCTCAATCGTTGCGGGCTTTGGACTGTGCGATATCCTGTAGTAAAGATTTGGCTTTAATTGCAAGGTAATTGATAAATGCATGGTAGTGGGTATCACAATTTTGCACATAGTAACCATTTATGTTTTTATTTAATACGCTTGCAAGCTGACTAAACGATTGTTTCTTACCGTTTTTTTTTAAGTACAGAACGTATCTAAAACCGAAAGTGTTACAAGCTGGATATGCTCCGTGGTACCTGGCATAATTCCCGAACGGCCAAACGATCGTTCGTGCGCGGACTTCGGCTCGGCCGAGCGATCGGCTGGGTGGACAGTTAGTTCGCATATAACGGCGCTTGCTGGCTGACTTCGGTGTTAGTCGCAAGCTGAGAATCACTCGGCACAGAATTTCACTCCAATCGTTCCGCTCCGTTCCGTTTCGTTCCGCACTTCGAATCAAATTCGATGGCCCGCTGAATCTGAAGAATCTGCGCCTCAAGCTGAGCTGTGATACGAATCCGCATCTGAATAGAAGTCACCTCAAATAGTCGCCTCCAATTGCTTGCGTGCTGTTGTGCATCTTGGAGAGATGCATTCCCTGGTAATGTTAGGATTCCTGTGGGCTGGCCTGGTGGCGTGCAGCTGGGCAGGAGTCACCACCCAGCCGCCTCCACTGATTCGCACCCTGAGCGCCGGAGGAGACATAGGACCCCAGTTCGATGTGAGCAAACCCACGGAACCCGAAGGTGAGTCCCGTCTCCCAATTGCAGCGCAGTTAGAAACGTGCTAAATCCGAGCTTAGGCACTAGAACGTGAAATAATTTAAATAGCTTGAACTTGAATGGTTGTCCAGTTCAATTATGCAACGAGTGGCTAACTTGGGTCTATCAAGGCTGCGAATCTGAGGCACTAAATAGTCACTTGTACTTAATTTCCCAACTGAGACCACAAAGTTAAGTATTCTACGTAATGCAGTGAAACAAAAAAGCATTGCGAATGGCGGGTGACCTATTACGAAATAGACGATTTAATGTAACTGCTCAAATTGCCGACAAAAGTGCAACAAATTAAAATTTTCTAGTCACCTAATTGTTAAGTTTTGCAGTGATTGCAGTTAACGATATTCAACGGCTTTCAAAAGAACACCCAAATAAATCAGTTTGGCAGCAGACAGCCAACTGATTAATCATATACTTTTGGTTTCATTGACAAGCCTAAATTAACAGTCGGCGAATAAAGCTTAACTGTAACCTGTCTCAGTGTCGAGGTCGTCGGGCGGTGGGTGGTGGGTGGCAGCGGGTGGAATACTCCGCCCCTCGCAAAACTACCTCAACTGAATATTAATTACGATCATCATCACCGCAAGTAAAGCAGTGAATGGTCGACGTTCCAAATCGCGAAATGCTGATGTTATAAAGCCAAAAAGTAATTTTTAATATCTAAAACTCCATTTAAGGTGAGATATATCTATACCCTCTAATCATAGAATAATTTTGTTTCTAAAATAAAGTTTTTGATTTCTCAAATATTGGGAGATTCAATACAATGTTGCTACCTATATTTCCATAAATTTTACTGTCGCTGCTACTAAAACAATAAAATGGCCGTGTCGTATAAATTAAGATGGGCATATAAAATAAAGATTAGAAGTCGAGAAATGGAAATTCAAGTGCATATATTTACTAATTTAAACGTAAATAACAATAAGTACACATAAATCAGCCGAGAAAATGGAATTCAGAAATTCCGACTTACATTAAACAATGCAAAAAAATATATATCGAGCAGCGTTTCAAGCGCATAAATCAAGAAAAGTCGTTTTCCACTCGAAGGGGATCTACCTGCCACCGAATTGTGGAAAGCCTGGGCATTTTCTGCGACGTACTTACATTACTAAAAATAAGTCACATTAACTAGTCGCGCACTTAAAATGCGATCCGGAACATGTTCAAGTGCCAACTGGATCTCACTGGAGATGGGCAATTAATACGTGACATGGCACTTGACTTACCCAGCGATTTCCGATCCGATTTAGTTTTAATTAGTTCTCGTTCTCCAAATCCCACTTCAGACGCGAAATTCTGGCACAAGGTGGGCCTGAGGCAGCTGGAGAAGACCATTAAGCAGGCCCAGCGGGTGAAGGAGCACTCCTACCAGAAGAAGGCCCGGAACATCATCGTCTTCATCGGTGACGGCATGGGAGTATCCACGATCAGTGCTGGTCGCATCTACAAGGGACAATACCTGAAGCACGGCTTCGGCGAGGAGGAGACTCTCGTCTTCGACGACTTCCCAAACACTGGAATGGCCAAGGTCCGTTGATATGGGTATCTAATTTGGTCGAGAACTCAAACGAATGCTGATATAATCTCTTGCAGACTTACAATGTGGACAAACAGGTGCCGGACTCGGCGGGCACCGCCACTGCGATCTTCTCGGGTTCGAAAACCCATTACGGAGCCATCGGAATGGATGCCACCCGCTCCAAGAAGAACGGCCAGCAAGGCAGGGTCCAAAGCGTCATGGAGTGGGCCCAGAAGGAGGGCAAGCGCACTGGAGTGGTCACCACCACCAGGATCACCCATGCCACGCCTGCCGCCACGTACGCCCACATCTACGACCGGGATTGGGAGTGCGACACGGAAGTGCCCGCGGAATCGGTGGGCATTCATGTTGATATTGCCCGTCAGCTTGTGGAAAATGCTCCGGGAAATCGATTCAATGTGATTCTGGGCGGCGGCATGTCCCCCATGGGCATCCTAAATGCCTCCGAGGTGAAGACTACGATTTTCGAAGGACCCACGGAAACGATTTGCAGCCGAGCTGACAATAGGAATCTTCCTGCCGAGTGGTTGGCTCATCACGCCAACGACACTGTTCCTCCAGCATTGGTACACAACCGGAAGGATCTGCTCAATGTGGATGTCAAGAAGGTGGACCACTTGATGGGCCTGTTCCGAAACAATCACATCACCTACTCCATAGCCAGGGAGGCAGGTGAGCCTTCGCTGCAGGAGATGACGGAGACGGCCTTGGGAATCTTGGAAAGGGGCGATGAGTCCAACGGCTATGTGCTCCTCGTTGAAGGAGGCCGCATCGACCAGGGTCACCACATGAACTATGCGCGTGCTGCTCTCCATGAGCTCTACGAATTCGATTTGGCCATCCAAGCGGCCGTCAACAACACGGATCCCGAAGAGACGTTGATCCTGGTGACGGCCGACCATTCCCACGCGGTTACCTTCAATGGCTACGCACTCCGCGGAGCTGACATCCTGGGAACAGCCAACTCGCACGAGAAAAACGATCCCATGTTCTACGAGACCATCTCGTACGCCAATGGTAAGATACACCCTAGGGATATTATAATGGAGGTTATCCAGTAAACCGAACCTTGAATGTTTCCAGGTCCTGGCTATTGGGACCACTTGGCGAATGACTCCAGACCTCAGAACAGTTCGAACATGTGGCTGCCCTTGAAGCATTTCACGGAAGAGGAGCGGACTGCTCCAACCTATCGCCACTTGGCAACGGTTCCCAGAAAGGACGAAACCCACGGCGGCGAGGATGTGGCTGTTTTTGCATATGGACCTGGTTCCAGTTTGATTCGCGGCGTCTTCGAGCAGAACTATTTGGCCTATGTGATGAGCTACGCGGGCTGTTTGGGTCCTGCCAAGGACTTCGATGACTCCTGCGAGGATTACCAGAACGAGCAAAAGGAGAGGCCGCTGGACAAACCCAATCCCAACAAAAGTGGTGCCTCCGTTTTGGGAGCCTCCTTGATACCCATTGTGACTGCTGCCACTGCGGGTATTTTAGGCGCTCACTGGCTGTAATTAATGTTGTTTTAATTATTTTAATTGTTGTTAAAGATTATAGTCGTACGGATGGATTCGTTGAATGAGAGTGAGCGAGATGCAGGAGTGATCGTTGCAATTTAACAAATAGATACACTAAAAAAAGTATGCAATGGATTTTATTTATGTCATGGTAAACTTTAATAGAAAATCCCGGCCATAAAAACATCCTTGGATTGATTCATTTAAATTAGTTTACTATAGCTCGCAAATGACACTTCACGCTTAAGTTCTGAGTGCATCTCCATAGATCGCTCAATCGTTTATACAAAACCCATAAGGGGCCTCAAAGAAAAGTTCAACAAATCAGGACAAGAGGATCTGCCAGGATCCTAGGCCCCCTTGGCAGGAACGGTGGCCTTGGTGGCCGCTTTCGGCGCCTCTGGTTCCGCATCCAGCTTCTGGACGCGATGCTGATCGATGCACTGTCGGAACTGGGCCACCTCCTCCATGCATTTCAAGGTCTCTCCGGGATACGCGCGGTAGCAGGCGAGCAGCTGGGATTTCAGGTCCTGGCAGGGAGGCACTTTGTGCGACGACGCGGTGCTGACGAATCGCTTGTGCACATTGTCTACAGCATTGGCATACTCCTTCTCCAGAATGGTGTTGGTCTTCTTGAGGTTCTCCTCCAGCTTCGCCATGCGCTCCTTCCACAGCTCGTCGTTCTTGACCAGCTCCTGGTTCATCTGGCGCTGCACATCGGCCGCGCTGATGGTGTGTCCTCCTCCCTGGACGTAAATGGGCACTGCAGCGGGATAGGATACTTTCGGAGCAGAAGGGGCAGCTGGCGCCGATGCGGCTGGCTTGGCAGCAGCCTTCGGTGTTGGTTTTGGCGCTGGCTTCGATTCCTCCGCAGCGGCTGCGTGCTCACGAGCTGTGGAGGACAGATATAAATCAATATTTGTTATCAGAACTACAGTGGAATTCTATGTAATGGAATCAACAAACGCATAGGTATGGAAATACGCCCTTGCAATTGGTGTTTTTGTGCACAAGAAAGAGGAACTTATTTGCTCAACTTGCAGCTGTTCTAGCTAACGAGTTTCCACTGTGTTTGGCGTAAACATTTGCCCGTTTTGACAATTGTTGCATAACACCGGGCAGAGTGAACTGAGGCTTTCCGGGTGTCATTCCACAATGCCATTGGACTCCTTACCCTGCTGGGATATGCCCGCCTTCAGTCGCTTGACCACATCGTCGGATATATCAATAACGCCGGCAGGAGTTGGGTTCTCCATCGAAACGGATCTGGGCTCGCGGGATTGAGACTGTCGGGCTCCCATCTTCGAAGTTCCTCTGGCTGTTGATCGTGGCGCAAAACCTGCAATATCGGCGATTGGTCAATGGGTTTCAAGTCTTCGCAAGCTCATGCCACACTCTGTTATGTTTATTTCGGCGCTTTTATTACCCTTTTCGGTGAAAAACTACAGGGCCAACCCAACAAAAATAAGACGTGCTCAGAGTGACCTTAAGGCGCAAGCACGAAAACGTTAAAAACAGCTGACCGGCAGAGTGGCCAGACTGCTATCTTCCAGGGCTGCCTTACTTAGTAGCGTTGCCAGCTAATCGGATATTCAAATTCTTCACTGAAAAACCCTTTAAATTGAATTGAATTAGGTTTCCAGTTCAGCATGGTCCACAATTTCACCCAAACACAAAAAGCAAGTCGGGTGAGTCGTGTTATTATTGTTTAAGCTTTTTAATGCCTCGTTCGTAATTGTTATTGTGAATGGTGTGGCTTATTTAGTGGCTGCTTTTATTCTGTTCACACATACATATTCCATGTTCGGTTTAATTCGAAATACTTGCTAATTACATAAATGTGGCCGTGCACTTATCGATACATCCGTCGAATTCCGATCCAACGTACTTCTTAAATGTTTCATGAACCGATGTTTTCTTTTCTTTTCATTTCTATTCTTTTGTTTCTTTTCGATTTCGTTTGTTATTTTTGTTTTGGTTTGGTTTGGTTAATTTGTATTCCATATCACTGTGGTGGTTTATTTTTTATTTTTAATGATTTTCTCTCATATCGCCCAATGCCCATGATACACTCGAACTCGATCTCGAACTCGATCCAAGTACAATTAGTTATTAGTTCAAAATTCTATTCTCAATATACATATACATTTAATTATACAAAACTTTCGAAATTGCTATGTTCTTCAATTTGTTAGTTTCTCTATTTCGCTTATGCTCAATGGACTGCTCACACAAGATCGCTTAGTTCTCCATCTCCATCACCTTCACTATTTCCAGTGAGTGGCTCATAATCATAATGATGAATCATGATTCATTCAGTTTGTCGGGCTTCGATTTCGATTCGATTCGATCAATAAAATGCTAATGGTTTAGTACTCTTGTATGCTAGGAGGAAAATCACACATATATTTAAGTTTATACTTGTAGGGTTGTTTTGGTTTCGGGTATTATTCTTATGTACACTCACTAGGTTGTTAATTCGGATTTGGGAGGAGGCTTGGGGCTTTTCCGCGGCGTATCCCCCATTTCTGACTGCGCTATGTGGTCGTGTTTACAAGGTTGGTCGTTTTGCAAGGCGTGCGCTTCGAATAATGGAGTTGTGTTCCAAAAATTAAAGTAAAATAACCGAAACGAACTGAGAAACAAACTTAGCTGAGAAAACAGAAAACAATTTGTAAGAAATATCACGTAATGTACTTTTATTTAAGTGTTTAGTGGCTTCCGCGTTCAGTGATCCGATTTTGTGTTTCGTATTTCTTTGATTTGTTAGTTCTTAGACTGCCAGCCAATCGCTGTGGGGTTTTACATGTTTACGTGTTCTCATAAGATATAGTTTATTTTAATATATATATATATTCATATTTTTACCCATTATCTCTTGGCGCATTTAGAATTTAAGTTTTTTTTTTTTTTTTGCATTTTCTGTTTTTTATTTTATGGTTTGGTATTACTTATAAACAAATTTCATATTATAGCTACAATTTATTAGCTAGCGTTGTGTAACTTTACCTCTGAAGGGGCATTACTTCTTTTGTTAAGTCGAAACGTTAATGCAATTGTTTGTTTTGTGTATGTCTAACGCAATTTATATGCTCTCTATCTTAGTTACATGATTTTGTTGCGTAAACAAAGGGCTGCCCCAACTCCCAACTCCAACTCCTAACTCCCTCATCCCATTTCTCTACCGCTTGAGAAATGCGCGCACTAGTGTTTAAAAATCGGAAAGATACATATGAACACAGGCAGCGAAAGTATATATATATATATATAGGTGAATAATGCGGGGACAGTAGGCGGTACAGAAAGATACATAATATAACATAGGAGGGGGCTTATAAGTCAGAGCGTTGCTTAAAGCTAGAGAACGTCCCCTCTACTGCACGTGATCATCGCAATCATTATCATCGCCTAATTGCGCCCCGATATCGTCATCAACTTAGGTTACAATGTGGGTGCTTTGCTGTATAGCATATGCTTTTGTATGGATTGGATTCGCTATCGCTAGAGCCTATAGTCTAGGGTTAGGGACACTCGCTGAACGCGGTGTCCTTTGTTTCTTTTACACAAATATTACACTTACAATCGAGTTATTATGTGTTTCATTGTTTCATTATCGGTTCTGAATGTGTTCTGCTTGATTTGGTCTGGGACTTCAAATTAACAAAGAAAAAATTGAGCCGGCCAAGAGCAATAGTCAAATGCAAAACAGAATTAAATGCCTGCGTGTCCTGACCCTCCTCCCAAACGCGCGGACCCTTAATTAACCACCGATCTATGGGCCGATCTTCAGGGATCAGGGATTGGGGAACTCAAATCAATTGAACAGTGCGGTTTGTTGCAGTTTCTTGCAGCCAGGTTGCAATCGTTTATGTTCTAATAGTATAAATTAAATTAATCATAGGCTAGTTAATTAATAATAAGCGCGCCCAACGTTCTAACATCTGGGAGCAGAAACCAAAATGTCAAAAAACAAACGAAAATTTACACAAAAAAAAAGAAGGAAAGCGCTGCGCTTTGCTATGCTCTGCTCCTCTCTTCTCCCACTGCTCTTGTCCTCCGTTTATGGCAGGGACCTGGTCATCCTGCCGTTTGGATACATTCAACGTATTTTACCGCATATATAAAGCAAGTATTATATATATTAGTTATATATAACTATATATTCTACATGTATAGTTTTGCTGAGTTCTGCTGTTGTTTGTCTACTGTGTCGTGTCCAGCGTCGCAACCTAAACGATAAAATATTATTTGGCGTTCCCCACGCCACCGCCCCCTCCGCCGCTCTGCATACCGCCCACACCCACTCCACCGCCGCCTCCTCCGCCACCCTGGCGCATCCGTATCGAGGGCCGACGTTCCGGCGTGTCGTAGGGCGGTCTCGACGAGTTGGTGGCCGCCATTGAGTCGTCCATGTTGAGTCCGTTGCCGCCAATCAGTTGGCTGCCGTTTCCGCCTCCATTGCCGCCCAGCATCGCCAGCGTTTGGCCGCCCTGGAGTTGCTGTTGCGCTGCACTGCCTCCACCGCCGCCAAGCGCCGCATTGACCTTGTGCTGCTGCTGTTGATGCGATGAGGCGGCTGCCGCTGCTGCCACCGCCGCTGCTGCTGCCACCGCATCATGTCCCGCCTGACCGTCCGCTCCGTCCTGCGCCTGCTGAATGGCCTGGGGATTCCGTGGTCCGCCAAACTTAAGCAGGTTCCAGTCAAACACATAGTCATAAGTGAAGCCCAAACGGTGGAACAGGTTTCGGAAGAGCTTGCGCAGGTGGCAGTAATCGGGACGCTGGTCGAAATGCATCTGGCGACAGAAGTTCAGATAGTTGACGAACTCGCTGGGGAAGCCCTTGCACAGCACCACAATCGAGGTGGACAGCTTCTTTTCCGAGATCCTCTCGTACTTTTGCCTCTTGTTGGCTGCCTTTAGGCCCTGCCAGGGCAAGGCTCCCAGATTGAAGTACATGAGGACATAGCCGAGGGATTCCAGGTCGTCACGACGCGATTGCTCAATGCCCAAATGTGTGTTGATGGAGGCATAGCGGGCAGTGCCCGTGAGGTTCTTGTTTTCCCGATAGGGAATGTGCTTCAGCGACCGGGCATCCCGGAACTTTTTGGCCAGGCCAAAGTCAATGATGTACACCAGGTTGCCCTTCTTGCCAAGACCCATGAGGAAGTTGTCCGGCTTAATGTCGCGATGGATGAAGTCCCGCGAGTGTATGTAATCGATGCGGGAGATCATCTGGTCCGCCAGCAGCAGAACTGTCTTCAACGAAAAGCGGCGCGAACAAAAGTTGAAGAGGTCCTCCAGCGAGGGTCCGAGTAGCTCCATCACCATCACATTGTAGTCGCCCTCGCTGCCGCACCAGATTATGCGGGGTATACCTATGCCGCCCTGCATCGTCTTGTAGAACTTCGACTCGATGTGCAGCTGGGGGTGCTTGGTGCGGATGCACTCCAGCTTGATGGCCACTTCCTCGCCAGTGTTGATCGTGGTGCCCAGGTAGATGTCTCCGAACGATCCCGATCCTATCTTGCGGCCCAGGCGGTATTTGTTACCCACGCGCAGCTCCATTCTTGGACGTCTGTATTTGTGGGTTTCTGTGTGGTAGAGTGGAGTTTCCTCGGATCTGCGTTGCCTTTCTGCGGGAGTGGAGAATTTCAACGTTAGTTTTCATTTTCAAATAGATCTACCCCCCCAACATATAGACTCGATAAGGGGCTGTGGGGTTCTTACTCATCATACTATTCGATTGACCGAAACCAATCGGATAAGTATCCCTTAAAATACTATACAAATTTAAAGATCTACGCAGATCACAGAGTACGAAAGTACTTTGTCATCGCGATAAGATATGGAAAGGTTGCTACGATGCAGAATGTAAATATACTTAGTCAGCATTGTTTTGACTACTTATAAAAATAGCAGAGGCGTCACAGGTTTTTACAAGTAAATATGAATCAAGTGACTTGAAAATACTACTATTGCCCACCAACAACAGCAATGTGTGATATTAATAGCAGAGTCAAAAGTGAAGTAAGCAATAACAAAATATCGAACGTCTATTTAGCGGTACTCGAAAATACAAATTCGTGGGGTTTTTATCAAGGCAATTGCTACTGCCACATTTGATTTGTCAGTTCCTTTCGTTTTACAATGAATATTAAAATACTTTTGATTCTACTGACACTAGATTGTGACACGTGATGGCCGACAACACGGCTGCTTTGTACAGTTGGCTAACAGTCTACTTTTGACAGCTAACGGGGCTCTTTACGGGTCTTTCCCAACACTCCTCCTCTTCTCCACTTTTCACCTCTTCACTTTTTCTCACCTGGCGCTGTCCTTTCGTCTGAGCTCCTCTCTTCTTCTTGTTCCGATTTGTTTCAAGGCAGTCGCTTATGGCTTTGTTTTCGCTTTGTTTTGGGTTCTGAAATGAGGGATACTACATCAGGTCAGATTTGTTGGATCCTCAACTTGGTTTAACGCTATGTAATTTATATTCCCTCCTTTTCTCAGTCTCTTTTGTGATGGTCTACGTGATCAGAGTTATATATACTCAGTTCTTACCGAATATGCAGCGTAAGCAAGCTCCAAAAACTTGCATAATTCACTTTTGTTTGTGGTGATAAGGATTGCGGGACATAGACATGAAAACAACGCACGCAACAATCGATATCGAAAATAGAAAACAGTTAGCTAAGAATAAAATGAGAGAGAGTGGGAAAGAGAGAGAAGTAAGCTTGGCTTACGTTGACAACAGAAAAGAAGCAGAGAAAAGCGTACCAAAAGCAATTCGAAATGCAAATGCACAGTGGGCAGAAATGATAAGAACCCGAACCTCGCACAAAGTAAAAGTCTATCTCGTTTATTTATATTTAAGAGTGAGCTCGTCCTCGCAATGGGCTGCGCTTATTGATTACGAATGGAAAAAACAAAAGATTCAATAAGTGATGAGATACGATTAATTTAAATGCACAGAGAGAAATAGTATTGCCAACATTCATCACATGAATAGTTATTGTATTACCTAATTAAATATTAGAAGTTAAAAACTTATTTGAGGGTTAAAAGAGCAAATGTACCAAGTGCTTCTAAATATATGACTCTTTTGTTTCGAGTGTATTTTAACGTGACGACACAAGCAACATGGAGAGGTGAATCAGCAATCAGGAAAAGACAACGAAGAGATTAACAACAAACAGATAAAAGAGACGTGTGGTTGTGTGTGCGTGGAGTAAACAATCGCCGACAAAAGGGAGAGAAGTAAAATAAAACGCAGCGACTGTGAAAATGCCACTTAAATGACACTTTCCAGTGGTGGAAAGCACAAACAAATAGCGAAGATAAAGCGTCTCGAAGTGAGAAAAATAAGCAACAAGCCGAAAGTTTTCACTTGCCGGCCAAAATTCACAAAAATTTTGTTTAATTGTTGTTTTCGGCGGCTCTCACTCAATAACCCCTTTCCTCTCCCTCTTTCGAAATTCTGTGCGCTTTCTTTTAACGCTCACGCATTTCGATCGCTCTCTCTCTCTCTACCTCTCTCCACCGTTTCCCCGCTCCATTACTCCCTCTGCGATTCTAACCTCAAAACCTGACTGCTTTGTTGTTGTTTTCGTGTTGGCTTTGATTTATTTAACCGAAATGTACCGTTTTTTATTAGTGCCTCTATGTTCTACACAGAAAGAAATCGCTGTATAGGAATCAAATGAAACTAGTATAAAATTGAATATCTTTAATTTGTGCAGTGTGATACGTGCTGGAAATAGTTCATGTATTTCCTATTGGTAACTGAATATTTTCCAGGGTATCCAGTAGTTGTCTCGGCCGAGCGGGTAAACACGAATTGATTACAATTGCAAAACAGCTGCACGTTGCGTTGGCGGCTGCCGAAAAGCTTCCGCAAAAAAATACGCACAAGAGAACAAAGAAGATACAAAAAACAGTTGTTCCAGCAGGCGCCACGAAACTTAAAAAAAAAAAACCTAAGTAAACAGGGATGAGCAAACGAAAAAGAAAACATTTGCCAAATCAACGGAAAACCTCAGAAAAAGGAAGAAAACTTGACAGTATGCTTGCATTTAATTTTCAAACGTTAATGGCCTCCGAAACCTAACGGCTCTCCACAAATGCATTGCGAATAACGGGTCTGATAAGGAGCAGTCGATAAAAGCGGGTGGAAAAGGGAAACTTGAACGTACAGTGGAACGAAATCCACACTTACCGTGGCTTCTTTTCCTTATTTTCCTTGATTCTTATTCCGCTTTGCCCACTTCCTCTGCTGGCGACGCTGCTTTTCTTCTTCTAATTCGACTGAAATCGAAATCGAATTTTTTAATTGGATTGATTCTGCCACAATAATTTTCATTTTCTTTGTTTTAGAGCCCAGACGTTGTTTTTGTTGTAGTTGCCACAATCGCACACAAACACACGCACACAGTCGCACTATTTGGGGCCACACGCAAGCGCATTTTATGCAATAATTTTAATAATAATGCATTGCTGACATATTTTAGTTATTTTCATCGTTCATTTTCAAATCGGTTATGCTGTTCATCTCGGCTTTTATGGGCGCATTGATTAACATCGGGTTGCGAATAAACTCGAGAAAATTAAACGGAACTCGGAATCTTATTAAAAAAAACCAAACTTATGCGAGTCGTTTGCCCTGGCAATAGATTCGTGCACACTAGTCGTCTCGCCCGCACTCACGCGGTTTCTACCGCGAGCACGTTGCTATCCCTCCTGCTTCAGCATTTTCACACCAACACAAAGACGAGGGCACTCACTCACACACTCGCACTCTCAATGAGACACTGAAATGCTGTTGGGAAATTCGAGTTTTCCTGCGCGTGGTAACCGCCGTTTTTCCGCTTGCAAACGGGTCTTTCGATCCGAAACGCAACTGACCACTTACGTTTTGCATGAACGCTGCGCTTTCGTTTCAATTTTCCTGGCTATTTCACATAGATTTCGACGATTTTTTACAAATTTACGCCATCTTGATATTAGCAGTGTGACCGCGCCGATAACGAAGAAAATTACCATCTGGTATTTAATCCTCCGCGGGCCATTACGTGCCAATAAATACCAAATATGCGCATATTCTTTTGCCAAACTGATTATGCTTTAAAATTATAATGTCAATGGAAGTATACATTCGCAGATCATTAGAAGTCCTACATGCCGTGGTATTCGTGGGGGAGGAAAGCTTTACCTTATAGGTACCATATAACGCAACCACATAATTTAAAGTTCATTGTTTTCCATAGCATCAATGCTTAACCAAATATAAAAGTGACGTATATGAATAATATGAAGCCAATATAATAAGTTCTTATTGTCAGTCGTTTAGAAAGTTATTATGTCAAAAATTTAAATATTTATGTTCAAAGTACCACATTCTATAAATTGAATAGAACAATGAGTGAAAACCGACTTATATCTTTTCACCAGCTTCTTGGAATTTCAAACTTAAAATATCTAGAAATGACGAGCTAAATTGTCAACGCTGTTTTCATAATATGGGCACACTACACTTGCATAGTGAGATCAGGCAGCACTGTACTTGTGCTAACAAAAATATTTTTAAGGTGCGCCACCTAGCGGATGCCCAGACGAATGTGGTACATAGGGGGCGCACAAAACAAAAGGTGGCGCCATTTTTCAAAAATACAATTGTAAATATTTAAAGTTTTTGAATTTTATTTTCAAAGAAAAACCAATTTGTCTAATTTCAAGAATACAAAAAAATACTCAGCAATATAAGGACATTGTTTAAGGATATTAATACTCGTTTAGGAATTTATGATTTATATAATATTTATATAAAAGTTGTGTCTATAACTTAAATGTTTTTAAGAAAAGCTGTAGACCCTTTTTAAAGGTTTCTGCTCCATATGCACAGGCGAATAGAAATTGAAAATGGATTTTCCTTGGCATGTTTTGCAGTTATAGGTAGCCAATTTTGATGTTACACTGAGGCAGCGAAATACCTGAAACGAATACTTTTATTGCAGCAATACTAATAAAGCAAAACACGTGTGAATTCCATTACTCCGCCCACCCGCTTTTCTGCTTTCTTCACTTTCCCCACTTTCCACCCATTTTCCCCATTTCGTGCATTTTCCGGCTGTGTAACCGAAGAAAACGGTGACATAAAAAAGGAAGCACAGACAGTTATGTATGCATATGTGAAAAAGAGTGGGTTTTTTTTTTTTTTGGGAGTATGTGCCAAGGTGTGTTTCATTTTCAAGTGGGGGTAGGGTAGATAAGCAATCACTCGAAATTGATAACAAAAAAAGGGGGGAAAAGAGTGTAACGATTTGGTATTGCAACTGGCAATTTAAAATGAAATACAGGCAAAATAAATCACCTCAATCGCAATTACCTACGATATTTTATTTTCCACTGCTCCCACCTTAATTACACTTTTGCATGCAACTACCGAAATCTCCATTTTCTATTTATTGCTGGGATCGCTGAAGATCGTTTCCCATTGGCTGGGAAAAAGAGAAAACAAAGCAATCGAACGAGGCAATTGAAGATACAACAATAAAACAAGAAAAACCACTCGCTTAACCGCTCACGCACACCAACTCAAGTCATATCGCTGCCACGCACACATGCAAAGACTCGCGATCGCCGACGAATGAAAATCGTCGTTATTTCGACCGATGGTCAACTGCCAACGAACAAACACGAAAAAAGTAAGCCCCATTTGTAGGTGCGAAGCAGTAAAAAGCGAGCAGACGCGTGTATGCAAATGATCTCGTCAAACCATATATGAAAAGCACTGTGAGAAATCAGGGAGCACAATTTACTTTTTCATTCTCCTCCATTTAATTTATTGTAAATGTTATATGCTTATATGCTTTTCATGGTATTTTGTTTAAAAATAAATAGCTCAAAACAGACTAAACTTCTCTGCTACTGATTGGTAATATATACCCAGTACATACTGTAAATTAAATTCAGTTTAAATTCTGATTTTGCTCAGTGGCCTTTTGTACTTTTGCACATTTCCTGACTGCCCGTCGTTGCTTTCAATATTGTGCTCACTAAATATTTCCGCAACACATGTCGCATATCTGGGGGCCCCACTGCCCCGCCCCCTCTGGCTGCACGCCCCTCGGCTGCTCCTTCTAACGCAGCAGTGGAAAGCAGTGGAAAAAGCGCCATTTGGTTTCGTTTAGCAGGCGGCTTGAAGATTTTTGTATTTCCCTTTTTGCTCGGCGGCGGCTTAGATCAAATAATGCGATTTCATGGCAAGTCGCAAATTGTCAAGCGGTCGTCGCATCCGCCGCCACGCCCCCCGCCCACTGGCGCATTCAGTTGCATTTCGACCTTTCTGCTCCAGTTTGATTATGAAACGAAAGAAGTGGGGGAAAAAATTAATTTGTACGCGCTGATTTTTTTCCTATACAGCGCAAATATTTTTAATTAATTCATAATATTTTTTGTAGCTTTTTTTTTGCAGCGACTTGTTTATCAACAAGTTGGCGCGCTTTGAAGTTTGCCGGCTCAGAAAATAAACAACAAAAAAATGCTTGAACGCAAGGGGGGGAAACGGTGGAAATTGTTAGATGGTCGGCCATTAAATTTCCTAGACGCGAATCAATTTTCCAGTCGCTGCAGTTCAGCGAACTGCCTTCGAAGTGGCGAGCGTTTCTGTATTTCATTCTATTTTTTATGGAGTATCGTATAATTTTCATTTTGATGCCTTTTATGACACTTCCAAAAAGAGTAAAAAACGGGCGCTGCTTTGACGTTTTCAGTTTGAGTTTTGAGTTTTGAGTTTTTCAGGTTCGATTCCATCTCCCCACTTGGCATAAAACATCCGAAATGGCCTAGGTATTTATGATTCCGTTTATGCATTTCTCCGTTTTATTGTTTAATTTTGATACTTCGATTTGTCTGCCTGGCCGGCGGCGTTTGAAAAAAAAGTTAATTGAGCTGTAAAAATTATAAAGATGTAAAAACCCCCAAAAATAATTTGGCGGCCGAGATGCGAGATATGGGATAGTTGGGTCCTACCATAACTTCCAGTTGAAACCAGCCGGTAAACAAAAGCGTAACCAAACTACACTTCTTCGACGTTTTACGATCGTGGAATGAATAGCTCTCCGTTGCCCGATTATCTCATTTCTCTTTTTTTTTTGAGGGTGTTTTCTGTTTTTTGTTTTCTTTGCATTTTTACGATTTTGGCTCGAATCGAATCGTGTGGAGCATAAAGTATAATCTAGTGCAAAGTGGTTATGAAAAGATCTTACCAGTTCACCTGATCTCGGCTTCTATGTGGACTTATCAGGCGTTGGATCGATGAAATGGTACAGCATTTACATCTCACCAGGTGAGTCGCAGATGGAAACCAAGTCTTTCTATCTATTTATAAAAAATATTTCTAACTCAAAGTGCCAAAGAAGTGGGTCACAGTTGTTAGGAATCTACATATGGCATGGCAGAGGAAATTAATCATTTCTTATTATTATAATTATTACAAGGCTTTGATAGTTTCTGGTAAATAGTGCTCCTACTTCAAGTTCTGTCCACCCTGAGAACCCATCGATCATTTCCCACCCCCACTCCCGCGCACTATCTCCATTCACCTCAGTTAACCCTTAAATCCCTAATGATCTTATCGACTTCTCATTACCAATCGTTGCTCCTCGGCGTGTGTACTCATTCAGGACCAATATCCCCACCCCTCCCCCTCCCCGTTGGGACTCCAAATACAGCTGCAACAAGTGGCAGGTTTCTAACGATCCCGAGAGTCCACCCCTTCTCAGCCCGAAGTCTTCGAGGTGTCATAAATCCACATGTGGCTGTAAAGTGTTACTAATTTCTGTTTCTCTTTCCATTTCGATTTATGTCTCCCAACTTTGCCAGCTCTTTGCCATCTCTTTCTGATACCCTGTAGTTTTGGATATAGTAGGTATGTTGTATTCATCCTACATTTGGATGGAATTATTCCAAAAATCCCTGGGAATATGTTTTACTATATCAATTCTGCAGTGTAACTAGTTATTAATATTGTAAGTTATAGCTAAATTGAACTTATTCGAGAGATACACTCACTGTTATTTCTGTTTTTTGTATTCCTTCTTCCTTATAAATTCCGCATGCTGGGTACCTAAAAGTCGAACCCCGCTGTTTATGCATTCCCACTAGTTTCTCGGCGACAGTCGTCACCCCCGCCCCATTTTCGATTCCGCTCTGGGGCCAACTAATTTCACATGAACATGTTAATATTTACACGCGTACCGCCGCGATTTTTATGTTCGCCCCCGCCGCGTACTGCTGCCCCACCTCCTACTCCCCCCTCCTACTACTTTGCCCCATAACCCCCACCACCCACAAGAGACAGCCAACCAACCACCGTCGTCAGCTTATCGCCACGATCGCCTCGAAATCCGACGAGTGCCGAGCTCGTCTTGGGGAAGCAAACCAGCGATCCCCAAGATCAGTCGCAGTTAGTCCGTCAACCTCGTCGCGTCTCTGCCATCCGTAACACTCACCACTCGTAAGCCCCATTCCAAATTCCCGACCTTTCTGCGTGGGCGCCAAGCAGCTGCAAGAACAAATCGTGATAGTGATTTAGAGTTTTGTGCAAACGGATGATTTAGTTTAATACGAGGTATTACTCAAGTGCCGTTGAAAATGAGTGAAAGTGCCAGCTCCACTTGCTCGAAGGATCGGGCGAAGCCGGTGGAAACCCTGGTCTTGGCCAACTACGCCCTGAAAGCCGAGCAGAAGAAGGCCCAAGGACAAGGTGGCCGCAAGGAGGACGAGCGCATCACCACGGCGGTGATGAAGGTCCTCGAGGGCTACGACTGGAATCTGGTCCAGGCCTCAGCCAAGTAAGTCCCTGTTTTTTATATTGCGATTAAAAGGGTGTTGATAACTCGTTAATCGGGAGATATGCTATTAAATACCATCAAGTTATGCAGATAAGCAAACTCGGATTAAGGCATTGTGTTATTCCCATGAGCAAATTGAGTCCTCAATGGAGTTGAAGCCACCGTTAAGCCGCGAATGACTAAGCGGGCTTCGATGAGTTCGCTGATTAACACAATTTCCAGGCACATATGCACATACTTGTATAGGTGGGTTGTCTTTTATTTAACTGGATAAACAAACTTGGCGAACCGCAAAGGGAAGGAAAGGAAGGGAAAGCACAATACTTGGTAGGGAAGGAATCCGCCGGCATTTATGTAAATATAAATGAATTTACACATTCACACATATTAGACAAACAAACCAGGGCAGCAACACAACAAATTGGCCAAAGGCAGAAATAATAGGAAGAGGCAATAACAAGCCACCAGATACAAAGATACAGAGATACAAAGATACAGAGATACAAAGATACTAAGATACGAAATACAGGCCGCCATAAATGCACCGTGCAGAGTGGCACAAAATGTTCGAGATGAAGACGACGACGACAAATCAATTCAGGCATAAAAAGCGAATAAATATGTTTTTAGCGTAAAGACGCTAACTGCTAACAAGGTGGAGGTGGAGGTGGAGATGGGGTTCTTGGGGCTGCAAACCCCAGCAGATCTCAACTCAAGCGCACCGGGGAGTTGACACTTGGTTCCGTATTTCGTATTTCGGATTACTTGCAGTGGCTGCAGGTCGTGGGAAAGAAGGGTGCCAGCATCAGCGGCTGATCTCTCAGATCCCTCGGACTCCAGATTCCCCACATCCCCCACACCTGATCCCAGAAACCAGATCCCAGATCTCAGATCCCAGATCTTAGTTCCAAGATCCTCGGTAGCTCCAGCTGTCTGTTTGAGCGGCAATTAGCAAATGCCCGGGCTTCCACCTCCGGTCTTTAAGCAGGGCTCCAGTCTTATCTGAGTTTGTCAGCCGCCTTCAGTCGCTTTGTTTCCCGCGTCTCTTATCACTGGGCTGGGATTACACTGGAAAAATAAACTGGGCAGATTGCTAGTAAGCTTACAGTCTACTAACTTATTTGAGTGCATATTTATTGTCTAGTTTGATGCTGATGAATTTTAACTCGCTAGTGCACATGCACAGCACGGGATTCTCCCTGAAAAACTCGAAGAAAACAGGTAGTTAGTATTGATTTACGATTCCGTTTCGGTTTCCCCCAGTGCAGCCGAGTGGAGCTGATTCTCAGCTGTCCAGGGACAAACATCCTTGGGCGCAGTGGCCCCCTCGTTGCGAAATGCGCAGAAAGCGCTGTCAAGAGCACGTGTGTGTTTGCACAAGGATATGAGCGCCATTTCCTTTCCATTCCTTTCCATTCCTTTCCTTTCCTTTATCTATCCACGTTGTGGAGGGAGGGGGCTCCATTCCAGCACTCCACCACCGATCCACCCACTTGGAGCCCTCCTGCACTCACTATCCCCCAACTCTCGGCAAAGTGTTTACCTTGCGCTTTATGAGCCTTGTTTATTTCCACTTAAAATCGCTTAAATGCACATCGCTTGCCTCCAAGTCCCCGCTCACTTCACCAGATTACCACCACGTATCCCTGTCACCTTAAAAATTAAATCTCTTAAATGGCGAAAATGTGCTGTAAGTGTAATGTGTGGGAGACACGTTTAATTGCCTCGCTGTTTCTCCTGATTGACAGCAGCAATTGATTTCAAATTGCTTTACTTTTTGTTAGGAATTTTGTTAGGTTGAGGTGAGAGTACAAAGCACTGGCAGTTATCTGAAAAAGTTTCCTTTAATTTTATTTATAATTTTACCATTTAGTTACAATGAATCTCAACGATATAGGGCAGCATAGCAAGTATCGAGCATATGTAACAGTTTGTGACTTCCTTTTGCAAACATGGTAATGCTGTTTGATTTGCTGTTTGATTTGGTTAAATTAATTTCGCATGATTCACTTGAAAAACTGTTACTTAAGAGCAGCCACAACCACAACGTGCTGAGGAGCCACTTGAATAGTCAGACGATCGCAGCACGACATAAACCCATATATACACGTATAGCTGTCCGCTTTTGGGTGGACTGGGGTTTGTTATTAAATAATACAGACACCATGTGCGGAACGGAACCCCTTCTTAAGCGCCCTGCTCTATTTACTTGGCTCGATTAGATATGGGGCCCTACTACCTCCTCCAAGGAGGAGGAGCAAATGTGAGGAGCCGCAACTTCGGGTAGGACTTTGGCGACGCTATAAATATTTCATTGCTTATCTGCGTGTCCGGCCCGAGGTGTTATCACTCGCCCATGGAGCACCCCTCGGCCAGGTGGGCCAGGGATCCAGAGCCAGAGCCACAGCCCCTAAGTCGTAAGCCCCATCCATCGGATAGTTCTTCTTTCGGCGCTGCGACGAGTCAATTTACATGGCCCCAACAAGTCATCTCGGGCAGCCTAACCAAACACTTCCCCATGGTGAAAGCTCCGCTGGCGTCCTCATGCCACCCAAATGGAAGGGGGGGACAGTGGGCCACATCCATGAAGTTATTGAGCAACTTACTTGGTGTCTGGAAGAGCGCAGAATGAAGAAGTGTAGTGCAAGTAAGAGGTATTATACCTTGAGCATAGATGGTATAGAACTTAACCCCTTCGAAGGCAGTAGTGCTACTAGTTCCACAGTCTGTGCTGTTGCAAACATGTTTGTAGCTGTTGCGCCGCCTCGTGTTGGTAGAAACCCCCTCATATGTCGGTAGAGCACCGCCCCCCGCAGACCCCAAAAAGCCGCCCCCAAGAGCAGCAACCTCAGCTTTTGGTGGCCGGTAAAAGTTTGTGCAGCGGCAACAAGAAGAACAGATACACGTGCGGCTTACAAGGCAAATATTGATTTTGTTGCTGCTGATGGCCCTGTTTTTGTTGCTGGCCCATAACCACAACTGCTGGCCAAAAGTTGCCAGCCTAGACTCGCTCGTTTTGCATACTTTTTGTTGCAGCCGGAATTTACAAAACATCGGCAGCTCATCTCCCCGAGGTGTTCCGAGGTCCTCCTCCTACGGGCAAGTCCCCATCCACGGTCGAGTTTTCCAGTTTTATGGCCAGGTGAGCGCGACAATGGCCAAAAAAGTTGCAAGTGAGCCAGGTTGTACCACCAACTTGTGATGTGAGCCAAAGCCAGCGAGGCTCAAAGGATTCCGCGATTAAGGTCGCAAGTCTGGCCAGAAGAGAAAGGGGTCCTTAAGGTCGGAAATGAAGTGGAACATCGATTTGATGAGCTCAAGAGTTTGCCATCTCATGATGTTTGTCGTTGGCTCCAATTTGAAGGGAAGTATGTGTTATTTGTAATGGTTTTATGACATCTACTTTGATTGAGCATATTAAATATAATATACATTATTAAATACTTCTAACAAAGCACACGACTTCTGTTGGACTTCAAAATCCTGCACATCGTTGCTGCGAACATCCGAGGGTATCACAATACTGAGCAAACTCCCTGTGCTCTGCTAAGCTCGGGGTATTTGGCCAAATATTGAACAACATTTGCGCATAAAATTGAAGGCGCATTTGATCCGGCCATAAGCTTTTAGCCCAAGTACTGGCACATTTTGGCGCAAATCCCCACGATATGCCTTTCAAAAAGGGTTCAATGGCTCAGCAGCCATTCCGTTTCGAATCCCCGTCCCCGTCCCCGTCCCCGTATCCTGCATCCTTTCCACATCTCAGTGTGTGTTTCTGGCGGCACTGGTGGCACTGGGAATCCTGTGGCCGCCGTTTCCATGGCGGGAACACCCACGCGATTATTCCTCGAATGCCGAAGTCTGCCGGATTTCCCGATGGCTGGGCGGAAAATCGCCAGCGGGAAAATAGGTGTGGAAATTCGGCGCAAACTTTTCATATTTGTGAGATTCCGAAAAGGCGCGCTACACTAGAAAACAGGCAAACATTGCGGAGCGGAAAGCAATAAATAATACTCGATGTTGACTTGCTTTGCATTCGGGTGAATCATGCATATTCCCACGAATCGAGGGGCTGGATTCTAAATATTTAACTACTCTTTAGCGGCTGCTTTGCGATTGGAAGTGAGTCATTCCATTTAGAATGGCATGAATATATCTAACAATTAACACGCCAACACTTGATATATTAAATAATAATATTGGATCATAAATCCTTGTTGGGTAGTGTCTTCTAGCTAGGTTATTCGATTGGGAGCCACTTCAGCACTGGGACAATCATCAAATGTCGGGGACATACTCTCATATACGCAGCTGACATGCTACAGCATTGATTGTAGCTGCAACCACCCACCAGTCAGTCGGAAAATAGCAAAAAACCACCCATCAGCCACCAAAACCAGGATAAAGCTGAGCTCGTTGCTCTACGCCACTTAAACTGTCGCTCTTCATCGCGTTGCCGCTCCCAGCTGCCACGCCCCCTTTCCCTGGGTCCTTTCACGCCTACTCAGCTGCTCCTTGCTGGTCGGTCAGCGGTGCTGGGGAATCGGAATCATCGGCCGAACTCTCTGTCACTTTGCTCGAGTGCGGCACAGTGCGCTGTAAAAATAAATTGACTTGGAAATTGAAAAAAGCAGGAAAATGAAATGAAAATGAGAGTGCTGCTGCTGCTGCTGGTGCTGGTGGTGGAAGTGGAAATGGATGAGGACGTGGCCAAATGAAATGATAACAGACAATGGGATCGAGATGAAGTGGCCAAGAGGCGGCTTAAATCGAAAGGGAAAGCTCAAAAAGGCCGCTCTGCTCAAGAGGTCGCCATGTGTGGCTGCTTCGATGGCACTCGCACTCCGATGGCTTTCCAATAAGACCAGCCATTCCCATTGATCCCTGACCCAAGTAGAAGCCAATAACGAGATGTTTTCCTTGTCACCACAGCCGCACAAAAAGTTGGCCAAAAGCACTGCTCAAAACTATTCAGGACAACTAAGTTGGCTAGAATGTTCAAATACTAAAGAACGAAGCATTGTTTAGCTGAATTGAAAATGTTATGTTATACATGTTTAGAGTTAAGAAAATGTGGCATATAATTTGATCAATACCCTTTTAATATCGTAAACAAGCCAATGTCTTCAATTAGATAATCTTTATATACTTATTTCAACCTCAGTGGCCAAGTACTGGATTAAAATATAACGTTAGCTCTCTGATTAACATATGATCCAACAATGGATCCTATTATTATGATAAATAATAATTTGGCTTATTATCCCATGATTTGCTGTAATTTTCCGTACTTTAACAGCGCAGATGGCCACAAAGTCGGAGCAAGTAAGAACTCAAGTGCCAGTCTCACGGTAGCAGATTCCCCTGGTTGTGAATAAAGGGGCAGCTCCAGCACCTTATCACCTTATCAGTGCCCTGGGTGTTTGACCACCTTTTCGGTGGAACTTCGGGGGCCAACAGAGGGCGGAACATAAAAGAAGAAAGGCCAGGCGACCGCAGTGCAAACAGGCAACTGCATCCGTTGGATGCATTTTAAATTTGTTTGACAAAAGTGTCGTAAAAGCGGCGGCTGCGTGGGAAAATGTGGGCACTGCCTAAGCAAATAAGAAATAAAAACGAAAATACTGGAGATACAACAAGAAAAAAAAAACAAAAAAAGACAAAATAACAACGAGCTGCGGCGGCTGCAATTTGTTTACACGCGCTGTATCTGTTAGATACATTTCATATTTGTGAACTTGTGAAAATCGCTGAGACGTCTCCGCCGCTAATTAGGCGCATTTGTCCCCAGTTTTTGACATGCGCTTACAAATTGGAAATGAAAATGGGCATGGAAATGGAAATGTATATGAAAATGGGAGTTTTCATGCCATGTTTACAGCTTCGTGTTAAGGCCGTAAATATTTGGGATGCCCCACCCCTTCCTCCGCCACAGTAAAATTTAATAACAAAAGCGGCAAATGGCCCATTGCTGATAAAAGAGGCGCAAGAAAAGCCGAAGTGTATCTTCGCATCTTCGCATCTCTGTATCTTGTATCTTGTATCTTTGGCATATGCGAAAAATGGAAAGCTGCAAATTCAAAATTCCTCGCAGTCGCCGCTCATTTCTCATATTTGCCCATGAGCTAACGGCCACTTGAAGATATCACTTAATGAGATTTGCGCATCTCCGAATGCAACAACAGCAGCAAATAATGAAGACGTGCTTGAGTTGCCAAGTGCCCCGGGCAAATGCTGTGCATATATCTCTGGGGGTTTCGACGGTGCACGCGAAAAAATGCAACAAATTGTAGCTACTTGTGCCGGGAACATGAAATATAAAACTCTCTTGACAGATACTCGCATTTTCGCTCAGTGTAGGCCTGGGAACAGCGCACCACCTCCCAAGTCCCAGAAGCGAGTGCAGCAGAACGAACATCACTTGATTCTGATTAGCGTGCTGTCAAGCGTGAGAGCTGCAGATACAGATACTCATACTCGTGCATATATATACTTTTGAATCCGGGGGAGCTTGGCTTTGGCTATATGTTGTTGGGATGTTGGGATGCTGGGATGTTGAGGAGTGGGGTCGTGACGCCGACGATACCAAAAGGCAGATAACAAACCCCAAGACGATGTCCATTTGGCCTCCGGTCGCGTTTTAAATCGCTTAATAAGCTCGGCCGAACTTGTAATTAAGCCCAGGCGCAAGGCGGCTAACAACGGAAGTTCAAAAATCGACTGAGAATGGTAATATATATGGGTTTTTTGTAAGCTATTCAATGGCTGCGCTGCAAACACCTGCCTATTGATTTGCACTGATTGAAAACAGATTCTAACATTTTCCGGCCAGGCACAGGATGCAGTCAGGCATATCGAACAAACTCACTGCCACAAAGGCACTGGCACAACCAACTGAATTGAAGGATTTACCTAACAAATCCTTGCCCTGATCATGTTTACTTAGGATAAATAATTCAATATAGAAGGCTCCCCAAAAAGGTGGGCACTCTGCCACAGTGTTTCGCCCCCCGGAACGCCTATCTCTTTGATTGAATCTCTGAATCTGTGAATCTCTGTCTTCCTCGCTGCTCGACATGCTAAATAAAAGTGAATGAATAGATAAGAACAATGTGTGTGCTGGAGTTCGAGTTAGAGAGGGGTGTCCTTTTGTATGAGTGCCGAAAATATGTAGAAACAGGTTGTTACATTTTTGTATTCCAAAACAAGACTTCATTTCTCACTAGTAGGTAGAGAAATAAAAGTATGTAGAGAAATAGATTGGAATTAGACAGAAACAGGCTTAGGTTTCCTGGAAAAATTGATTTCATTATGCCATGCCAGTGTGCACGTGGGAACACCACGCTGTTTGTAGCAGAGATAACTCATACGCCCCGTTGCTTTTATTTGGACGAGCTTGTGTCGTTCTGTCAATGGATTTATTGGGAGGTTTGGCAAGAGAAAAGTGGAGATGAACTTGTTGTACACTTTATGCAAAGTCAAGAGTTGAGGCAACCACTTAAAGGATTCCCCATGCTTTCTGGCATGACTGAAATAGATTTTGGCCCACCAAAAGCCCACTTCACTCGAATTTTGCACGATTTTGCTGATTGCTTTTGTTTGCACTTCACTTTTGCACTGCCCGCTGCCATTTTTGTGGACTCAGAAATACATTTTTGACTGCACTCTTGAACTTTGCTGGCTTTCTACGCTGCTGGCGGCCTTGATGCCATTTCTCTACCATTTCTATTTGCTATTTGCCGTGGCAAATAAAAGTTTTAATTGCAAATTTCAGTTTGACATTATGCGTTGTTGTGCCGTTTTTCGGTCTGCGACGTCTTTTAGCAATTAATGAAACTTGTTTACCCCGCCAACAAGTCACTGCATTTCTGACCGACTTCCATCCACTCTCTCTACTTCCATTTCAGGGCGCCCACGGACCGCAAAAAGGAGCACATCAAGCGCCCCATGAACGCATTCATGGTGTGGGCCCAGGCAGCCCGCAGGGTCATGTCCAAACAGTATCCGCATCTGCAGAACTCGGAGCTAAGCAAATCGCTGGGCAAGCTGTGGAAGTAAGTACTGGCTATTCTATACCCACTACACTATTCTATACTATGCTTTACTATACTATACTATATATACATCACTTCGGATTGGAGGAGAGGCGAAACTGAGGCACGTATCTGGCTGCGTAAACGCTGGGGCATGGACCACTTGAAAAGTGTCTTTTATAAGCCCCACTTCTCGGCCAGACAAAGCAGCCATCCCCAGTGGGGGTTTAGGGGGTTAAGGGGGTGGGAAAATCGCCCAAGTTTGGCTAAGGGCTTTCCGTCGAGACAGGGAATTGCATCAGTAGTCAGAGAGAAGGAATCAGTTACTCAGAGGACAGCCAACTGCAGCCCAGCAAATAAAGTCAGATAAGCATCTAGTATCCAGGAAGCCAAGATAAATATATTAGGTTCACCTGCTGGTCACTTCCCAGAGAAAGTCACGAGCTGCAAGCTGAAATATTGCACTTAAACAGGCCACTTTTCTTACCTCATATTTCCATAGAGCTCACTGGAGTCCAAGGAAATGTCGCATCTATTATTAGGCTCAAGAATTCTGAGAGTCGCAGTGACAGTTAATTAAACAGGCTTTATTTATGGGCCGAACAAAGTGTTCCAGCTCCATTCGCAATTAGTTGGGGCGGATGCTTCGATCTTCTTATCAGCCGAAGACTCCACTTCTTATCGCCGCTCGCCCCAAGCGCTGAACTGTGAAATTTTAATTTCGAACCGCACAATATTTTATTACAAACAATATATGCAAACGACGCCGCTGTGTCGCAGATCGCCTTTTGGCCCGACAGATTTTATGCAATAATCACGCAGCTGAGATCTGCGGCAGATAGCTTTTAAGAATAGTGGCAATCCAGTAAATACTATTACTAAAAGTATCTGCTACCCATTTGCACTTGCAGAAACCTAAAGGACAGCGACAAGAAGCCCTTCATGGAGTTCGCCGAGAAGCTGCGGATGACCCACAAGCAGGAGCATCCGGACTACAAGTACCAGCCGCGGCGCAAGAAGGCGCGCGTAATGCCCAGCCAGCAGAGCGGGGAGGGGGAGTCTCCGGGTGCAGACATGGCCATGTCCACCACAACGGGTAGCTCCGGCAAGCCAAGGAGCAGCAATGCCAATGGCCAGAGGCGAGCTGGAAAATCAAATGCAGCTGCTCTGGGCGACTGCGCCTCCTCCATCGCCCATTCCAATGTGGGCTCCAGTTCCGCGGATGTGTTCAGTAATGAGGCCTTTATGAAATCCCTGAACAGTGCCTGTGCGGCCAGCCTGATGGAGCAGGGCCTCATCGAAACGGGCCTGGACTCGCCCTGCTCCACGGCCAGTTCACTGTCCTCGCTGACGCCCCCAGCCACGCCCTACAATGCCGCCCCCTTGAGTGCAAAGGCAGCGGCAGCAAATAACCCCAGCCTTCTGCTAAGGCAACTAAGTGAGCCGGTGGGCAGTGCTGGCCATGATTACGGAGTTCTGCTCGAGGCTGGCAGGGAGTATGTGGCCCTAGGTGAGGTCAACTATCAGGGGCAAGCGGCGGGCGTTGGAGTGCAGGGTGGAGCAGCAGCAGGAGGAGGAGCAGGTCAGGAAATGGACTTCCTGGAGAACATCAATGGGTACGGTGGCTACGAGGGCAGTCGGGTGAGCTACCCCGCCTACGCCTACGCCACCAATGGAGGCCACTTCGGCGGCGAGGAGCAGCCACAGCAGGCGTCACAGGCCAGTGAAGCCTTAAATTACAAGCCAGCTGCCGCCGACATCGATCCCAAGGAAATTGACCAGTATCTCATGGATCAAATGCTGCCCATGACGCAGCACCATCATTCGCATCATCCGCACCACACGCACCCACTGCACCACCCGCTGCACCACTCGCCGCCTTTGAACTCCTCCGCCTCGCTATCCTCGGCCTGCTCCAGTGCCAGTTCGCAGCAGCCGGTGGCGGATTACTACGAGCACTTGGGCTACTCCCCGGCGGCCGCCTCCTCCGCCAGCCAGGTCCCCAACTTCGGCGCCCAGCAGCCGTATGCCAACGGCTCCGGCTCCCTGACCCCCACCCTGGGTGACCCCGCACCGCAACAGGAGCTGCAGTCCCAGCAGCAGGAGCAGCAACAGCAGCAGCACCAGAATCCATCGCAGCATCATCTGTGGGGCACTTACACTTATGTCAATCCCTAAGCTACTTCATTTGCACATTTGTTGTGTTGCACAGAGAGAAAGAAAGTTGGCTTTGATGCATCCAATTGCAGGGTTTCAAATCACGTCTTTCAAATGTCATTCCTAAATGTGGCACATTAGGCTTAACTAATTTGGGAAAAGCTCATTCCTTTTGTCTAAATTGGTGCACCAACCTTGCGAATATTATTTAAATATTTATTTCCCACGTTGTTGTAAATTAAGTTGAAGTAAAAAAAAGTTAGCAAGTTGCACCCGATTTCTCTCCGTGCACCTGCCCCCTGCACTTCCGTTTCCGCCCCGCTTTATGGGTCACTTAGATGGCTTTCGTTTATTGGTTTATTGTCTGTGCCCTATCCGTGTGAGCGTGAGACTATGCATGTGTGTGTGTTGCTGGCTCGAGGGTCCTTTTTGGAGATTCCCTGCAATTTAAGCTAATCGCTGCGATTTTCGTTTATGGCTGCATTATTCCTTTTCCCATCAATACGCAATGCCACTTGCAAGAATCGAAGAAAAAGAGCCATGGCTAAACAATCTAAATGGAAATGCAGCAGGGAGTGGCAAGAATAACGAGTTCATAGCTAATTGGAGCAATATAAACTAGTAGTTGTAATTTCTATTTGTAAGAACGTAATGTTTAGAATTGGCAAGTTAGTATACGAAAATGTACGAGCAATCTTAAGAAAATATATAAACACATTACTTAAAGTATCTATTGCATCAGCTGTTCAAATTAAAGGTTCTTTGTGTTTAAAGGTGCAAAAATGGGCTTGTGAAAGGTGAGCAAATCACATTTGTGTGCATTCTCAGTTGGTAAATGGAAATCAAGACCGGCATTCCAAATTTCCCTCGCAACAAGGCCAATTCCAAATGGCTTGGGGCTGGTAGAAATCCAGTGAGCTGGGCGTGGCTATGACAGTTTCCCACACTCTGCAGATCATATTTGGGCCTTGGTGTCTACACCTGGGCTGTGTGTGGCACCTGTAAGCGTTGTAAAACCAAAAAAATTCCTGTGAAATTAACACCCGCCTACCAAACGGGTTTTTCACTTTTTTTCTCATTTTTTCCCATTTTTTTCACGTTTTTTTGCTAAGCAAAACAATTTGAGACAAAATGAAAACCACACTCAGCTGCGAATGGGCAACGCAGTTTTTATTTATTTGCCGTCTTCTTTTGAATTTTTTTTATTTAGCACGGCATTTAGTTTATTTATTCAAATTTGGAAGCTTAAGTTCAATTTGCGGCTGTAACAAGTTGTTGTTAATTGAAGCGCAAGCAGGAAGGCAAAAAAAAAATGAAGATGGGCATTAGAAAAGAAGAAAAAGCAGTGACCAATGTCAAAATGGCTAAAATGGCTGAAATGGCCGGAAAATAAAATGGCCGAGGGCAAACAGAAATTCATTTAGATGTGTATGCATTAATTTCGAAAGTTGCTAATTAACACGTTTAGCGAAGCCCTTGTTTATTTATCCACAATATTTATGAGCAGTATTTATTTTCAGATTTTTTCGCCTCTTTTCTTTTTTTGCATTTGGTGCCAGGCGCCGGACGCTTTCTCACTAATTATGTAAATTATTTTCGCCGATTGGGCGGAAGATCTGATGAAATTGCTGCGCCACAAAAGTTACAAGAAAGTATCGCAAACTTCTCGAGGCTAAAAGTGGGATTTTGAAAAGTACGTGGCGAAATTAATAATCAGTTAATTCGATTGAATTTGAACCGAAATTTGAAATTACTTTTTATTGAGTTGTTGTGTGTCGTACACTTCAAAATGGATGCAATACTTACCACACTTTGATTTTAAAACATATTTTGAAAGACATAGCAAAAAGCATGAAAAAGTATAATTTTCTTAACAAATAAAATAAATTTCCATTAAAATATATATTTAATCTTTATTCAGTCAAATCGATTTGCTTCTCTAGGATGATTTTCAGAATTTACGTATAATTTAAATGGAAATTGCTGCGCGCTCTCAGTAACTGCACACTCATGATTAGGGAGTAATTTAATTAACTTAATTTGATGATTGGCAGGCAGCCTTCAGAAATATTATTCACTTCGAGGAAGCACGAAATTCGATCACGTGGCAAATCGGAAGCGGAGCCAAATGCATCCAACCAGCAAATGTGAATGTCATTCCTCATTAGGATCCGAGAACAAATGTTGTGATGGCCCGACTTTCCTTCTACCAAGTCCCATCAAGGACATGCATACATCCATTCTCGTTTGGGTTGTTTAAATGTTATTAAAACTAATGATTTTTGCAGCAAACTTTGGCCATCTGTGCTTTTACGCCTGGTCATGCAACGTGTCGTATGCGTAATGGCATTTGCCCAGTGCTCTCGGCATAACTCAATTAAACTTTTCCTCTGCGGTCTCCGTTTAAATTCACTTAAAACTTGAACGATTGGATCTGGAGCTCAGGCACACGGGACAGTCTCATTAGACGGCGGCTTAGCACCTGGGAAAATGTTATTTAAATTGAGCTGCACACTAGATCCGCCTAATGGCCGTTGAAACTTCTGACCCTCCTCGGAAAATTCGGCTTGGACCAGTGGGGAGTGTGCCAAAAATTGGAAAACCGAGGCGAATGGTTGTGAGGGGAAGGGAGGAGAGGAGAGCACCGCGTAATGGCCGCATTCTTGCTGTGTTGTTTTCTTCTGCAATTTTATTTTTCTAACGGCGGCAAAATGTGAAAATGTCAGGCACTCAAGCAGCTCAAATTATCCTGCGGAGCGGCGTACAGAACAAAACAAAAAGAGAAAATAATAATGTGAGCCATTTGAATAAAATATAAGGCGAGAAAAGTTAAGCGTAATGCCAAAGCCGCAGTCGAGCCCCATTCTTTTTGCCGACTTGAAATTGAAATTTCGTTTCGTTTTTAATACTCTTGCCTGGTTGCGATGGTGTTGGCAAGATGGAATCCTAGACATTTCTGCAGATTACACATCTTGTAGTGTGTGAATAAGCTGGTCGCCATAAATCTGCCGGGACTTTAAATTAAAATGTAATACGCTGCGGACAACGTTGCCTTTGACAGCTGGATTAATGTATTTGCTATAAGGAACAGTTAATTATATTTAATTTTGTATAGTACCATGCAGCTAATTAATATCAGCTTAGCTGCTCAGATGTATTTCAAACGTATAAAAATAAGAATATACGAGGTATCCCAAAATCGAAAGGTAAACAACGAAATCTCTCAAGTTGACCTGCCTCGTTTAACCGAAATATATTCCAATTTTTAATGTGACTCCGCCCCAAAAAAAGGCAAAAGGCAGCAAAGGTAAGAAGGTTTTAATGGCGGGCAGCATTAGGCAAGGTCCTCGCCCACAGACCCCTCCCCGTTGCGACCACCCACGCCCCTGGCCGCACTGCTTGCTCGAGCAGAGGAAAGTGCAAACGCCAGGCACTGCTTTAATGCGCTCGCCCGAAAGTATGCAGCAAAATAATGTTGTTTGCGCATCAATCAAAGCAATTTTTCGGGGGCGTTGGCAAAATGGGGCGGTGCGATGGCAAATGCGTGGGCGTGGCCAAGCCAAGTGTGAGAGCCGAAAAATCACTTTTGGACCAGCGCATTTGGCCCATCAATCAGCGTCAGGCAAATGCTGCTTATCATATTGCTGGTGTACGAAAAACGCTGGCAGTGCATCAAATTGATATTTGTCAATAATCTTTTTTTCGGCTGCGGATGTTGCTGCGGACTCTGCTGCGGATGCTGCTGCGGATGCTGCTGCGGATGCTGCTGCGGCGCCAGCTGCTGTGATAAATGTCAGTCTACATGACAAAATATGCTCTGCGGCTGCTGAAAATGGTGAGGCAGACAGCAACGGCGATGCATAAAATGCTGGAAATCACCAGTAAATGGCCACATCAATTTAATTAAAAATGCGAACTTTATGGTGACATGGCAAAAGTATCAGTTTTTACGACGCATTCACTTTTTGTGGCGTTGGCCTGTAGTGGGGCTAATTAAACAGTCACTTTCGTTGGCCGGAAATTGACAAGTGCACGCATTATTCAATACCATTGCGTCATGAAGATGTAATTAAAACGCGCTTCACAGCAATTGAATGCGTAATGCTGGTTTCTTTTCATAATAATAATTGCTTAAAACGCAATTACAGTGTAATTTAATATTCCGCATATCTGCGTGCATGCTTTTTCCCCACAAGCCACTTGCTTTAATATATTATCGAGTATATGTTCTACGTAGTTCACATTATCATTATTTACGAGACACCAAATTGCCCCCAGGTAGGTTTGGATTACCCATCAGTCGTTGCCAGAATAAATCAAATATTGGTCCGGAGATGGAGTCTCCGTTGCGCTGTGCTCTCAGTTAATATTTGTCCATGCCAGGACCCTCCCTCCATCTCCGTATTTGGGCGATGCGAAACTATCAACTCGACTCGAAGGACAACTTTACACAGTCCCTCCATTAGCCAAGGCATCGAAACTCGGGCTGCCCCGAGCCCCAAATGGCCTTATGTAGATGGAGATACACGATGTAGATACTCAATGTAGATGCTACATGTGGAGCACCCCTTGCAGTTGCTACCTTGCCAGCTCCTTTGCCTTCCACGGCCTTTTGCCGGCTTGTTTTCAATTATCAGGCATTACACTTAGGTACACACTTTGATACACATCATTGCCTTTCCGTGCTTGCTATCTGCCATGTGTCCTTTGTGCGAGTGTTCTCGTCCTAATCAATGAACATTGAACAACTTCTGGCATGTGGATGGAGTGGAGTGGAGTGGAGCTCTTTGTGAACACGTCTGCATTTTGCATTCACTGAGTGAGAAACACTCGGGCGAAAAATAATGCACACACAATGTACAGTAGTACACAAAGTGAGCAGAGATGGAATTTAACTAGCCAGTCGCATCTCTATCATATCTCAACTTCCATACCCAACTGCCATAACTTATTGTAATTTATTATGCACTATTATATTAAGACCCTTGAAACCTCCCTGTTGATAAAAGGATATGCCAGATCTCCACCATTGTGCAGGTGCAAGTTGCATCTCTATCTGATTAGCGATTGCACCATTAACCCCTTGAGGCCTACACGTATGTGCGAGAAAATTGAAATTGGCTTTTAACTAGATTTCCCCCTCTTCCGCCTTTCACTCACGCCTTGCGTGAACAATGACTTGGCATATTTTAATTAACCCATTGTGCCAGAGTTCCTGTTTCCCGCCAACAATTATCATTTGCGAACGTATTCGCACTGCGCTCCACAAAACGACGATGACAGTCAGCGGTTTTTAATTAACTTTACAAGTCGCGCGATTCTGCAGAAACTAAGGACTGAAAGTAGGGGGTTGTCTTTGAGGGTTGACTTTGATTTTAGCTATGGAAAATTTTACAGAAAATAGGGAAAATGTTTTTCAGGAATGTGTTATAGTCGGAGGTTTTAAATTTGTTTTAAATTTAAATACTTGTGGCAGCTTTCGGCGACGCATATGAGCGCAGTAAAAGGGGAGCCACCCTCATTAATAAAATAATTTGAAACAGACCACTTTAAAGAAATGCAAAAACGTTTTGCAGCTGTTTAAGGAATTTCCTTTGTTAGACGACGGTGGTAAGAATTGTTCCGCCCACACTTTTATATAGTTTTTCTACCGTTTGCAGCTGTTCTTTGGTCCTGCGAAGTTTTTGTTATGTGTGAAATTTTGTGGCCGCCGCAATTTTCCCTTTTGCTGGCGCCTTCGAAAGTCCTTTGTCTGCGGCTGCCGTAATGTGTGTGTTTTTTCGAAGGCGGCATACAAGGCAACTCGGAGCGTCTTAATTAGCTAATGGTTGCCTTGCTGCCTTGCGGCCTTGCAGGCACGAAAAAAGGCTTAGACTGCCTGTCGGCTCAAACTCAATTTGCCTCGTTACAATTTGACCTGATTGGCATGCAAAAAATGCACGTTTTTTCCCAGCTGCCGCTGCCACTGCATTGATAATAATGCAGGAGCTTCTCCATTTTGTTAGAGGCTTTGAGGGCCTGTCAGAGGATTTACGGAAGCGGTGGAAATGCAATTTTCCTACTTACCTACTAATGAAGGCAATGCCATTTGAGGTGGATCAAAACTCACCTATACAAAACATCGGCTAAAAGGACACTTAATGGCTTATGTAAATTTTTTCTGCTCCCAAATGGGCTTGTGGAAAGCGAGTTTTAATATGTAGCCACATAAACATTGCGCCGACCCTGTGGTTTTGTCTATCTGGATGGCTGGCTTTTATGTAAATGGCTGGCCAACAGTGCGTATGATGTACACATAAAATGTTTACGAGTGCCGTAATAAAATCAAATCAAAATTTAATGCTTACACCAGAGTGGAGTGGTGCAGAGTGGAGTGGAGATCCTTTTATGGCTTTGCATCCATCAAAATGTCAAATGAGCTGTCCACACGAGGTGGTTCTGGACATATGCTGCTTACCCATGGATTCCCAATTCCCAGGCTGTGGCCCAAACCCATTGTTTTCCTCCTAGGAAGCTGGAGCATCAATCAGGTTTTGGTGGTATGTAGGTATGTTGGTATGTGAGAGTAGGTATTACGGTGGAAAACTTTCTGCTAATCCATTTTACGTGCCTGCGTTGGATGTTCCAAGGACAAGGCCATCACTCGGGATCATTTGGTTCTCCGGTCGAGCATGGGAAATGAATTTACTTATCTGTTAGGGTAAATTCGTGCTCCCCCGCTCCCCCGCTCCAACTCCCCATGCTGATTTCTGATGGCTGATTTCCTCTTCCGGCGAAAGTCGCCATCAAAAAACCCAAAACATACAATTCCTTTCTCGGTTAATGTATGCGAAGGGATGAGGGAGAGGGAGATTTTATTTGATAACACACGCTTCCTGCAGCTGCTCAAAGAGAATTCATGTATATATCATTCACTATTTATAATGATAATATTCTTTTATCTATCTTTTTATTTATCTTTATAAGCACACGTCTTGTTTGTCTAAGAACACAGTAACCGGAAACAAGCAGTTGCATAACCAAGCAGGGCCACTTCCCACAAGCAGTTTGCACGGAATGTTATCGCAGCTCGATGGACATTAAAGCGAAATATGAACCCTTTTGGCCAAATGAAATTGCTTACCGAATTACCGAATTGCGAGAGACATCAGCAAATGTGTATGCTACTTAGTGGAGCTCCTTCAAGGTTAATGCTCAACTTTTGCGGCGGAAATTATTTTTGGGTGCGAGCTTAAACGTTGAATGGCCTTGAAGACGGGCAAAGTTTTTCGCCTACAAAGGCGGCGCGCTGATTTCGCCCACTTCATTTGCTCATCATCAAGTCAATCAAGTTTTAATGATGCCACAATAAACCCCGCATCGCCCGCTGAATAATTTAAGAAATGTCCACAAGGCATTATTATTTTCGGGGAGTTGTGTTGTTCTTCGTCCAGTCCCCCAATATTGCGGCATACTTATGAGCTCAGGAGTATAAATCTGAAATTTTAATTGCTTGCCATTTGCCTTAAGTGTTCAGCAATAACTGCAAATTTATGGGCTCCTTAATGAACGAGTACAGATTGCTGAACATGCTTCGGTTTCGCACAGTTTTATTTATTGAAAAATACATTGGGTTTCTTTTGGTTTTCCATTCCGTTTGGTAAATAGTTTTTTCATTTGTCCTGGGGCTTACACATATGTCGTTAATGATATGATTTCCATTTATGGAGTTTCGTATTCGACTAGCTCATTATACACACACATAGATATACATTTACATTTATATTTATAACTTGGTTTTTAGACCCCCAACGGGGTCTCTCGTAGTTGAACTCTAAAAGTACAGACAACGCACAGTCCACAAGTATTTTATATCTTGTCCTGGCGTCTCATTTTGTTTTTGTTTATCGGATTTTTGGTTTTTTGGTTTTTGTTTTTTGGTGTTGGATCCTGGCCAACAGTTTTCATTGTTTGGCTTGCGGCTTTGCGTTCAGCCCGATTGGGGTTTAATTCATTTTCATTAGGATGACAAGCGGTCCGCCCCGTGTGTCAATCTTCATCAGAAGATGAGCGCCCAATTCCAAGTTGGCTCTCCGCCCAAGTCCCAGTTGGCGCCGCAGGACATTCCGCCCAGCATTAATGGGGATGGACGGCTGGCTACTTTTCGGCTGGGTTGATTCCAATCCAGTCCTGTCCCTTCAGTCCCTCCCTTCAGTCACTGCCATCCTTCGGCTCGGTGTCCTGTATTTACAACAGCCTCTCCAGATCCTCGCTCTCGGCGTCGCTGATGAAGGAGTCGGTGTCCGTGAAATAGTCGTCGTCGCACCTGTTCCGGCGACAGCAGACCCTGCGACCCATCTCCTCGTCGCTCCAGTGCTCGAACTCCTCCTTGTGGTGTTCCAGCAGCATTAGCGACGGGAACAAACTATCGCAGCCACTGCAGCTGTTGGACGGGAAAATCACCAGGAACAGCAGCGGGAAAAGCACGGAAGAAAGGCGAGATGCTGATGAAAAGCGAGAGCTGGCTTAATTAAGTGCATTTCCCTTACCCGAAGTGTCGCTTCTTCTGCTGGTGCGAAGCCAACTGACGGTGACAATGGAAAGCTCGGTCGCACACGTTGCAGGTGAGTGATTCATCTGAAAATTGGGTAACTATAGAGCAGGCTTTGGAAACAGTGTTTCCCAGAGGTGAAAACATTTCAGGGAAATAAACAGGAGGTATTTCAAACTACTGATAAACTATAATGTACAAATAAACGGCGATCTTATCGAGGAAATTACTGATATTTCCTTAGCTTAGTCAGTCAAAGGTTGTCCGCCCACTCGAGGCTCCACTGTCCCCCATCAGCCTGCATCACCTGCATTATCGCCTGGCTTTGTGGACCCAACACTCACCGTAGTCATCATCGTCATCCGCCATGGCCAGCGCATGCAGTCGACTTATTGTGTTTTCGTTAATCTCCTTCGATGTTGACGTGCCGCCTGCGCCGAGGTCCTTTGATGTTTTGGCTTTCGCCTGGCACAGGCCCAGTTCGCAGAGGGCGCTCTCCACCTCGTAGTTGCCCTGGCAATCGGCGTCCATGCAGGGCAGGAGTGCCAGGTTGCCATTACCATTCCCATTGCCGTTCCCACAGCCTGCCGCTCCTGTGGATCCTGAACCTGAACCAGAACCCGAGCCACCGTTGACATTGACGTTGCCATTGGCTTCTCCTGCTGCCTGACTGCTACAGCCGGCGGTGGCGGAGTTCGCTGCCAGCATTTCAAAGTCGTCTAGCTCATCGAACGGATCATCGATTTTGTGGCCAAGTGACACGGCATCGTCGGCCTCGGCACTCAGTCGTCCATATGCCTTCCGTGGGGGCCGCTTCACATATTTGTCTGCCATAAAATGAGGTGGAAAATGCATGAAAAACTTTGCTAAATAAAAGCCTGTTCGTATTGATAAAACATTCTGTGGAAAATGTAGCGAAAGTCCTTTGGGCTTCGTTTTTGCGAACAGGCTTTATGGACATATTTTTGCCTTTGAGCTGGTTTCTATTCATGGTTCAGCACAAAAGTGTGTGTAAGTGTTTTTTTGTGTACAGATCTAAAGTAGAAAACATATATGTTTGTTTTTGTTTTAAAGAAACATTAAAGGGAACTTTACTCGTTTATTGTATAATGATAGAAAATAAATAAATAGAAAACCAAATAAATTCTGGCATCTCTACCTGAATACAAGCATCATATTTTAAATGTTTTCGCAGTAGACAGAAAAAAGAACAATCCACACGCAATCTCTTTTGATTGCTTTTGAATTGTTTCAGCTGTCGGAGTGTGCTGAACATATTTTCACAGTAACACATTAGTTTTTCCAGTGCATAACTTTTGTTCTCGCTTTATGGAGCAAGTTTCTTTGTTATTGCTCGGCGTGGAAATTGAGAAATGTTCCTCAATGCATCACGCAATTCATGGAGGCTTTTGTGCCGCTTTAGATATTTGCGAAAGGACCTGCCGTTGAGACAAAAAGTTTCCGCACTTCCTTGTATTTGCCTGCATGTCCTCGAAGTCCCGAAGTGATAAAATGAGATTTATTGTGGGCTTTGTTTGTGCACTGCGTGTGATTGGGGAAAGGACAATAAATATAGTGGCTGGCGGTGCGGTGAGATTTCGAAAGGCTTTATTTACGGACCCCCAAAAATAGATGGTGTGCTGACTTGGCTGCGGTATTTTTATGGCGCACTAGCCATTAGCAGCTCATTATGTGGGCTTGTCTTTGTCTTTGTGCTGGCTTTAATTGCAATTGAGTTCAACAGTGCGTATACGTGACGACACGAAATTGGCAATTCGCACGACTTAATCGCATTTAAATGTTCAAATAAACTAAAGTCAAAGTGCTCAAGCACGATAGCAGAGTCTTTAATTTCTGTGCTCTTTTGATTTCATTAATTTCCCACGACCGAATGAAATGAAAATAATTCAATGGCTTGACAACTGAATTAAAGTGAATTTCATTTGTATGAATAAACTGGTGTCTAGAACCTTTAAAACGCCTTGTGACGACTATTTTATTTGCCCGCAAATAAAAAACCATCAAGAGTTCGTATTATTGTGGCAGCCCAGGACGAAAAAATGAACATGAATATTAAAAGTGTGTCGACAAATGGAAGTAAAAAACGCACATGGGGAGCAAACATTCGCAGGATATGACGGACGGAGTAAAAAACTGGCGGAAGGTGGAAGGTGGAAGGTGGAAAGTCGCCCGAGATTGCTGTCGAAAAGGCGGCAGACCGTGAGGCGATCTGAAACTCAATTTTATCGCCAAATTGTGGACCGCAGAGCGGCGAACATTTAGCGCGATGTTTTCTGCACTGGGACTTGGATGGAAATTTATGACTATGGGCTTTAAGTTTGCCCCGGTCTCGTAATCGCACAAGATAAAAGTTTCTCTCGATTTTACTTTAGAATTACAGCACAAATTATTACAAATGATGCCGCCCGCCGGCAAGGAAATATAAATCATTGCTCGGAAAAGCCGAAATAGCTGGAAAAGCTGGAAAAGCGTACAGTGCAGAAAGGAGCGGCGATATTAATACGCCAGATAAATGCCTAATAATTCTTCTCATGCTGCGCTTGGGATACACACTCGTTTTCGATGCCTGCTCGAATGCCAACCATAATTTATGATACATTTTGCTTGCCCCGTTGTTATTTGTATTATTTCTGATGTCTGACCAAAGGAACGAACTAATGATGCCGCCAGCCAAAGTGAGCCACATTTGATGGCCAGAGAGCAGAGCATAGAAAACCGAAAAAAAAAACCAAAGCAAACAGAGCTGGAAAAAAGCGAAAATCAAAACAAATATTCCGCAGGACCTTCGGCTAATTGGCTGTGAAAACAGCTGTGTTCAAAAAAGTAATGTAAACACACGATAAATATTTTAAAGGCAATAGTAGCTGTGCCTTAACTAATTTCTATATTTTTTAGATCTTTAGATCTTTGCTCTTAACTATCGTGATTTCTTTGCAAATCACGCTATTGTTGGTATCGTAAAAATAAATTAGGCACTTTATTCAGCTGCTTCACAGCTTGTGATGCAAATAAACAAATCTTTTTTCTGGTTTCCCCATTAATCATCATGTGTACGCTGATATCTGTGTGTGGACACCAGACATGGACCCAAAACAACAGGCCTAGCCTAATTGCCATTGCTTGTTTTACAATTTCCCTAATTGAATGCACAAACGCATTATTATCAATGACAAATGGCTGTCATAATTATCGGTTAATACCGCGGCCATATGTTGCCCAGAATTTGCATAACGCACATAAATCTCGGCCACGCCCCCTTTTCCACCATTTTCCCCGCTTTTCCGCCTCGTGGGCCGAACAACAGTACATATGTTGACAAAAGCTTAAGGGCGTCGTCTTGTTATTGTTGTCACTTGTGCGTTGTGCATTGTGAGTTGGCAAATTACATTTTTTACGATTAAATTTAGCGCCTGCCATGGTTGATTGAAAAAATGGTGATTGCTATTAATGTCATAAATGCTGGCGAATTTGCAAAGTGAGTAATGGCAATTTGCGATGTGTGAAAAAGCTTTCAATTATTGTCCTGACACTAAGCACATTGTTTACAAATCCATTCTAACGCATTTATCTGGGAAATTCATTAAATATTACTTGTTTTTCTCCGTCAAGGCGAGTGTTCTAGATGAGGTGGTGAAAAGTGGGTGGCTCAAGCCGAAGTCAACTTGTTTTTCTTGCTGGCAAACAGCAGTTTTATATACTCTGCATTTTCAAACATAATTATACGTACAAATAAGTGAGAGTTTGCAATTTGCGAAGAGCAAATTCAATCAGCGAAAATCAATACTGCCAAAAACTATCCGGTTCGCCACAAAAACAAAGAAAGTTGGTAAACATAATTAAAAATTTCCGATTAACATTTTGATTGCACATTACCCATGCTTGCTTTTAATTAGCTTTGCGAACGTTCGCTAATTATTATACCCGTTACTCGTAGAGTAAAAGGGTATACTAGATTCGTTGAAAAGTATGTAACAGGCAGAAGGAAGCGTTTCCGACCATATAAAGTATATATATTCTTGATCAGGATCAGTAGCCGAGTCGATCTGGCCATGTCCGTCTGTCCGTCCGTCTGTCTGTCCGTCTGTCCGTCTGTCCGTCTGTCCGTATGAACGTCGAGATCTCAGGAACTACAAAAGCTAGAAAGTTGAGATTAAGTATACAGACTCCAGGGACATAGACGCAGCGCAAGTTTGTCGATTCAGGTTGCCACGCCCACTCTAACGCCCACAAACCGCCCAAAACTGCCACGCCCACATTTTTGAAAAATGTTTTGATATTTTTTCATTTTTGTATTGGTCTTGTAAATTTCTATCGATTTGCAAAAAAACTTTTTGCCACGCCCTTTCTAACGCCCACAAACCGCCCAAAGCTGCCACGCCCACACTTTTGAAAAATGTTTCGATATTTTTTCATATTTGTATTAGTCTTGTAAATTTCTATCTATTTGCTAAAAAACTTTTGGCCACGCCTACTCTAACGCCCACAAACCGCCCAAAGCTGCCACGCCCACACTTTTGAAAAATGTTTTGATATTTTTTCATTTTTGTATTAGTCTTGTAAATTTCTATCTATTTGCCAAAAAACTTTTGGCCACGCCCACTCTAACGCCCACAAACCGCCAAAAACTGTCCTTCGAACTTAGACTAGCTGAGTAACGGGTATCAGATAGTCGGGGAACTCGACTATAGCGTTCTCTCTTGTTTTATAATAAAAAACGGATTGAGAGTCAGCATAACGCCGCAATTTATTTATGGTCGATTATTATTCGCATGTGGGTGGTTAAATATTCATGTGATTCGGCGGGTCTGGGCATCTATTATTTTATTGATGCTTAAAATGAAATTGCGCAAACTTTGAATTCGCGCGACAAAGTCAACAAAAGCAACTAAAAATTTCAATTACCAGCCTTGGGCGAAATCCCCACCAGAACCATTCGCTTTTCTCCCCCCGAAATTTTTTGGAGGGTGCGAGACTTAGCGCTTAGACAAAAGCATCTTGGGGCCGAGAGGCGAAAAGAAAAGTGTTTTCCTTTCGGCAGTCACATCCGCACCACGTTTTCTGCTTGGCTCACACGTGCAGAGCCTCATTATTGCGTGGGTTGTAGGATCTCGATGTTATTTACTTTGCCTCGTTTCCCCCAATTGCTCGCCTTGCTTTTCCCACTTTTCCCACTTTTCCTCATGCTTTTCCCACTTCTCTCCACTTTTCCATACGGCACAGATAAAGGCGAACAATAGGAGTGTGCAGGGAAGCACAATATACATTTATTCGGGGCCTATACTCCACAAGTCATTTCGGGAATTTTAATTAACTTGTTTTGATAACGAGCGAGTGTTTGGCTTATGAATGAAACCCATGCCTCAACTGATACATGTCTGGCATGGCAAATCGGGAAAATCGTGAAGTGCACCTGGGCACTCGAAGGGAAATTGACTTGTTGAAATTCCATCTTGGAAAATGTAGATATATCTGCGCGTAGTCTAGATTGTCATCGTGATCCAGTTGGCTTTAATCGTCCGCAACAATCTTGTCTGTCAAAGGAAGTTGGATTTTGTGCTTCAGTCTATGATCTGCGTAATTTTCATGAATGTCATATTGTAATTTAATTGATTACACGAATGAAGTCAGCAGACAATTTGAAGTCAATTTTAAGTGATTCGAGTTACGTTTCAGCCAATCAGAGTGCAAGATAGTATAACTCTCGTTTGAAAAATGTAAAACTACACTTTTGTAGATTTCTATGGGACACAAGGACAACTAGCTGATCCTTAGACAACTTTTCTAGTTTATCAACTAATACACTGCCCAAGTTAATATCAGTGCTGCAGCCATTTATGGTTGACTTACCGACTGATTAGTCCGCTAATTATTGATAAATTATCCTAATTGAGGGCGGACTTTTGCAGTAAACTGAACTAATTGATTGCCCAGGTGTGGGAACTCACCTTGTGTGCTGTTGCTGTGATTACCGCCGTTCGAGTTGCTCTTGGAAAAGCTGCAGTTGTTGTTGAAGGAGTTGAAGAAGTTGGCGGCGCCGGTGCGCCGTAAAATCCAAAACATGTTTGCAGGTGTGCAGCGGTGCAGGTGTGCAGGTGTGCGGTATCCTGATTAATGGGCTGTCGGCAAAATCCAGTTGATGTGCTGCAGCGCCCTGAAGTAGGCAACGAATTATGCCAACTGCCTTTCCACCGACGGCATTTCCACGCGACGCGTTCTTGCGCTGATAAGCGTGCTACGGAAAATGAGGCGAGGACGCGACGATAAGCAATGTCGGAAAAGCCCGGAAAAACTGACGACCGTATCGTGTGGAAGTCTTCAGCAAACTAACCCGACTTCGGCCGCGCTCTCGGGCTTTATAGCTCGCGAAGGAAAATGAGAGCGAAAATGTCCGTGTAATCACGAGAGAGACAGAGTCCTCTCCCTCTACGTGATAACGTAAGGACTTACGTTACTTTCACCCACTGCTCTTTTGCTCTTTTGATGTCTGTTGTTGGGAAAAGCAGCGCTTGGCAAAGGATAAAGCTAAACTTGACCTTCGTCAACACTTGCACGTCGTTGGGCCCGCTGGCAGCTCATAATTCGTTTTGTTTAATAAACGATTACGTATGCGCCGTGTGGACGAGCCTCAGCTCGACTTCTGCCGACTTCGGGCCCCTAAAACGCCCATCAATCATCGACACCGGAAGTGGTCGCCGCTTTGTTGTCCCTGTTTAAAGTTTTATTTGCGTCTTATCGGGCTGTTCAATTAGACATACTTTTCGCACTGAGAGAAAAGTGTTGCACAAGGTAAAATAGGTACCTTCAATATAAGTTTTACTTTGGCTATCTCTTCCACTTAACGATCGCTTCTCTTGCAGTTTTTTAACGACTTTTCTGGCACACTTTTACCAACAAACCAACAAACAAATTTCCGTTCTTTGTGCATATTCCGTTGACACTTTTCCATCAGTGTTTGTGACGCGGAAAAGAGCGGAAATGCTGGCAGCACACGCATACGCATCAGAGTTTTCCCCCCGTGGCAAAAACAAAGACATCTCCATTGGGTTTCAAGTGCAAGTGCAAGTGGAAAGTTCATGTCCTGCGAATTCGTTTATGGTGCACGCGTGGCGGCGGCATTAAAGCGTTTGCCGAGCACCCTCGACTTAAATGCCGCACGACAAATGGTTTTCCGCAGACAAGACTGTGATTTGATGACTCGGTTTCGGTTCGTCGATTTCTGCTGCACGCGCGGGGTTAACTTAACCCGATACTGATTGCCGGGGCTTGGATGTGGCCACGAGTGGGGCAGGATACGCCTACCCACAACTGACAAGTGACATACGAGCCACCTTTGTGCGCATAGTAGAGTCGCAATTTAATATTTAATCAGCGACAGGGCTGGCGTTTAACAATTCAAATTGCTGCGAATTGTGTGTTCTGTGAACTTTTGGCATTGGCGACATTACGAATTCATGCGGTACGTGCCAAAGTCACAACGAGTCCAAATGAATCCAAACGACTCTCCGAATATGTTTGAACTTTGCGAATATGTTGCGCAAACTTTGCCCCATAAATTATGCACTATTAAAAGCTCATGCATAAGGCATGCCCCAAATGCCTGCAGCAAAAACAACAAGGACCAAAACAACAAGGACCCTGGACCAGAAATGATAACCGCAACAAAGCATTACACATGGACAGCAATTAGGTCCGATTTCGATGGAAATGCATGCCAAAGTAGTCACTTATGTCCAGTTGATGTAATAGAATGCTTCGATAAATGGTTGACTATGCAGAACATGACATTCTGAAATTCGATTAGTTTAACTGGCAACTAACGTTGGTTAATCCTGCAACATGATGATGTACGAGTAATTCGCTTGCGGTATGCAAATTAAATTAGCTAAATACAGAGAAGGGCTGCTGCACACAAAACCGAGTTATTTAATGCTGTCCACACAAAGTTTTCGACTTAAGCATAAACAAAGCTCTGGAAAGTTGGCAAACTTGCCACAATCAATATTGATGGAAATTCTGTTTACTTGGCTATTTGAGCGTCTTGGCGTAGAACTTTCGGTGCTTCAATTTGATTCTCATCACACAGCTGCAATAAATTTATTCAAAATCATTTAGTGTGGCAATGGATCGCCGGACCGCCATACTCACCCCATCAGGATAAACGCTATCAAATATAAAGCGGCGCTGAGAAAATTAAATCCTCCAGGATTGCTGGGCAGGGAGCCCTTATAGATGGCCGTGTACAGAGGAGCGGCGACTGGAAGTGAAAAGTGATGGATGGGGCCGAGATTCAGTGAATTTCAAGGTTTCTTACCAAAGGGGGCGAATGATTGCACGATGTTGCCGATGGCAAACAGTTTACCTGTGATGATAACAAAAACATTAAGGTGGCTGTTGTGCCACTAACTAACTAACTATTACTTACCAGTGTCGGAGGCAGGAACTATATTCGATACAATGGTGCGGCACATGGGCCCCTCAATGGAGCGAAAGACTCCGAGGGCAACAGATGCGTAGAGGTGCCACGGCAGGTAGGCAAATCCTCTGGCAATATTGCAACCTACCTCCGAAATGAGAGACAGTAAGGCCATGGTGACCACAGACAGTCCCAAAAGCTAAGTATATATAAATAAACCATATATATATATATAGGCAATATTCTGTATTCAATTGAATGCTCTGTTCAAAGTACCTTTCGCAGAATAAGAATACCCAAAATAGCACCCACCATGGGCACCGATTGACTGACAGTATTAAAAATAGTAAAGTCACGCACAGTGAAGTGAAACTGTTGGCGCACAAACAAGTACCAAACAGTCATGACGCCATCTGCAAGGATATCAGCACATAAACTGATTGGATTCCCAAGAAAACTCACCCAGACTTACCGCCGACAAAAATCGAGACAAAGCCGGCCAAAGTAACCAGCCAAATAATGGTGTGAGCATTGTTTTCCCTCCTCTTCAAGCAGGTGCTAAACATGTCCTTGATGTGTTTAAAGCTGAACAAACCAGCTTCTTCAGTTTCAGCTCCTTCCAAGGGAGGTTTCTCTATGGACTCATATTTGGGGGGATCCTCACGGTTATCGACTGATGCTTCAGTTGATGCTTCATTCATTTTCTGATCCGAAACTGTGACAACGATTTCCTTTTCTTTTTCAGGGGTTTCAGATGTGACAACGATTTCCTTTTCTTTTTCAGGTGCTTCAGGTGTTTCAGGTGTTTCGTCCTTATCTGGACACATTCCAAGACTTTCGGGCAGGTAAAAGATAATAAATAGTGTTGCCCCAACAACTATCAAACAGGAGAGACTCTGCACAAAGGCGGCACTAGTGGCTGCATAGACAAAACTGGATAATAACGAGCCACTCGTATGGGCCACAAATGCTATGAGCTCCAAGAAGATCATTCTGAGAATTGCAAAAAGGAAAATCGAATTGCAAATAATGTGCCAAGTTAATGGAGGTGGCACTCACCTGTAGGGTCTGGTCTTCATGTCCGTTGTGTCCGTGATGAAGCACATGACTGCCACGGAGAAGACGCACGATCCGCCGAGCAAAGATTGTGGCAGGGCTGCCAAGGTGTACCACCAGGGATTAACCATGTAGTAACTGGACAGCCAGCAGATGGCGGACGAGAGCAGTGAAGAGGCAGAGAAGCCTGGTGGGAAAACGCCTTACTTCTCTTACTTTTGCATTGAGTGCAGTTCCTGGAAAACTCACCCACCATGGAGACAATCGCCAGGGGCTTGCGGCCATAGTGATCCGACCAGGAACCGACGAATAGGCCACATATGCCGGGCACGATGCTCTCGAAGAGCGTGCGGGTTAGGAACATGTCGGCCACGTACTCCTGCAGCTCCGTCTCAATGGCCTAAAAGAAGCGATGGTTAATAACCAATACCCTACTCAAATGTTCAGCAGATACAAACATGTATTTCTGCGCTGGCGTTATTGCTATCCAATAGCTCGCAATCGGTTTCATTGTACTGGAATATGACCGTGCAGGTCTGATAAATCATCTGATTGCGCATGACAATACCTAATGGGTAGATCGTGCTGAGGCTTATCACTTTAATCCGATGTTCCGCTCACCTGACAGCATTGACGAAAATATCAGCATGAAAATCACCGGTTCTATGTAGAACATGTTGAACAAACGCCTCCATTCCAAACTCCTGAGTTGGGCTAAAGATGCCTTCTCCGCCATTTTTATTCAGATTGCTAAACTTAGTTTGCCTAAATTGATGCACTCGCTTTCATCGATCACAGCACTATACAATCTTGGTATGTTTTTAGTTTGAGCTTTGTAACGCACTTCACTGACCTTAGCGATGCTTAATTATTGTGATTGACCAGGCAACAATTTGAAATTTGTTTTTCAGCCTTGATAATATTTTTGGCATATGTATGTTTACATTAATTACACCGCAAGCCGACTTTTCGCTCTGCTGATTTCGTTATATGCCCTGAGGCAACGCGAGACTAGAATATCGAGTTCTATTTCATCCGAGTTTCGATCGCGAACTGACTCTGAGTAGCTTTGTTTAAGTGCTTAAATAGATATTAAGTGATGTTGGCGTGTGTAATTATTCATAAAGTAGGGGGGGGATTTTTCCCTAACTACTGGAATTGATGATATCTACGGCGCTTGTGCCCAGAAGCTTATGCAATTAGAATTAGAAACAATTTAAAAATAAACCGCCAGGCTTAAATGTCTTGTTTGTTATATGCACTTTCTCAAGGCAGCCATAACTTTCACAATTCCTAGTACAGGGCTCTGCACCTAACCCTTTTATGGTGGAAAACTTTCTTCTCGACAAGCGCACACACACGAGTTTTGGGAAAAGACTTTTCCGCGAAGGAAAGCGAACAACTTTGGCCGCGTAAATAGCGGGCCAACACTTCCGGCAACATGTTGCCATTGCTACTTAACCCTTCGTCCCCTTCTCCCCTTCCACCCGCTCATTTCGCGCTTTTTATTACATCACTATTTTCCCCTTCACTTGGGCTGCTCGCGTAAAATATGCAAAAAGATTTTAAGCCTGGCACGGAGAGCATTTACCAAAATAATTTGGGCATTACTTTGGGGTCTTCATTTGGCTGTTGGCAAGGGGAGCTCACTAAGGTGCTTGTGGCTTTTATTAACCGTCGAGGTTTAGTAAAAAAATATATTTAAAAATAAGTTTTCTATTTCAAGTCAGGATTCCAATTGAAAAACTCCCAGCTGCCGGCTTGCAGCAATGAATATTTCCCAAATAGAGAGCTCACTGCAGAATCCGGCACTGCAAGCACATCACGCATACGCCGCGTATGCCGGCCCATTGTTGACAAGCTAATTGTAAACTTTTCCGCTTTGCGTTTCATTGTTTGGCCAACTGTTAGGGGGAACAAAGAACGGGTAGGGGGGCATATTAGGACCCAGCCGACCGACTGGCAGATATGAATGCCCGAAAGGAGTTGCGTCCTGCAGTGCAACATACTCGCACATGCTAAGTTCGTGCAACTATTGTCTTGGATTGCCTGGCGTTGCGTTGCGCAACATAAAACCGGAATGGAATAATGGCGAATGGAATGGGGCAACTGTTGGCGATGTGTGTGCGGCTTTGTGTTGTTGACACAAAAAACGGCAACAAATAGAATGGGGCATGGGGCATGGGGCATGGGGCAACTTGTGCAAACTCGGGCGAAAATTAAAAAAAGAATGAATGCATAGTAGGGGTTGGCTAAAAGGAAATACCAAATACCAGCCGAAACATAAAAGCCCAGGAAAGGCGGGCAAGTCAAGAGCGCCCCAGAGAACGTTGAGGGAAAAAGCAATTTCTTAAACGCAGCACGTGCACAAATTCATTTCTGTTTGCCTTAATTATTCCAAGATGAAATGGCAAAAGGGACGCGAGAGCACAGAAATCCTCCTTAGTTTCACTTTTTCGGATGATTTATTAATGTTTCGCCGCAGAAATCTGTTTCTGCTCTCAAGTAAAATGCCACGGAACCGCGTCTTTATTGTTAGGCAGTTAAAGACTAAGTGAGTTTGGCGGCTGTGACAAAACCAGATAAAGCTTTTAAAGATACGAAATAGGCGGCTTCCATTTATCTCCATATCTGTAATCCGGTAAACCAATAAGGTGGCACAAATTGCCATACTTTTGTTTATCTGATAAGCTTTAAACACCAAAGATAGATTCCATCTTTTACACACTGCTTATTAACCCTTTCGAATGGCAACCACGCAGTTGGGCAATATTTAATTATGTTTCCCTTGCTCTTGGCGACAATTTTAATTTGCCTTCTTTCCAATTAAAATATTAAAAAAATACTTCCTTTGATGCGGGCACCGCAGTCCTTTTTCGGCTCTCAAGCCTCCTTTGCAATTAGGCCTAAAAGGCTTAGCGGCCCTAAAGTTCATAAGCCGACTTAAGCCGTGGCAGCTGTTGCCCATTTGTTTGCTAATAAATTTCGATTCAACTAATGCCCAAAAAAACATTGTGAATCGCCCAAATGAAAACCAATTTGGTGCCGGGGGATTTCACATCTCAATTTTGCGAAATTACAGTCACTCGATTGCACTGGCACATTGTAGAACATTTCAAGTGGATCTTTCGCGGCCATAAAACTAGCAACCATAGTTTTGCGGTGGCATTAGTTTTTGGCAGTTTTAATTGGCTGGTTGGCTGGTTGGCTGGTCAGTGCTGTTGGCCACGTTTTCAGCTGCTGGCCAGCGCTGCAACTGAAATGACATTTCGTTATTGTGCTGGCCATAATTACTCCGCAAATAACTCAGCCGTGAAGATTGTGTACGTAGTATTCGTTTATTTTTCAAATGGCAGTTTTGGTTTTGGCTGCACAGGGAAAAATATTCAATCATTATAATCAAAACTAACACAAAGGCAAACTTCAAAGTTCGTATAGAGCATAAATCGATGCTGATATAAGCCTTTTGCCATACAAACATTTCTAGCTGCTTATGTTTATAATAACTTATATAATTTCTCTGCACACGGTGTGATTCCAAAGTTCATGTGTTTGATACAAATTCAGGCGGACGGCATGCCACACACATGTGGTAAGTCGCGTGTTTTGTTGTGGCAAATGCTCTTGACAAATTTCCGCACATCTAACACATTTGTTATGAGCGTTTTGCACAACTTTCGGCACACATGCCACTGGCAGCCGAGTGGGGTTCGCATTTGGCCCATTAGTCTGGCCAAATGGAGCTGAAACATATGGGTTCTACTGAATTCGGAGAGTAGTACTACGCACAGTTTATTTTCTGGCGGAATTAATGAACTCGTGATGTAGACATGTCTCACTTGGATTACGAGCAATTTCTCAATTCCGATGAGAAACTGGCGAAACTGCAAAAATGTTGAGCTCCTTTGTCTTTGGCTGCATTGCTTCGCCATTTGCATGTCTGGCTGCAATTTGCCAGCGAAATACGAAATGCGAAATGCGAAATGCGGTATGTGAATGCGATAAATATTTGATAAACAACATTTCTGCAGCTTTGCGGTTCAGTGACTCTCCAGGGCGTCGCAAATTGCGGCAAATTTCTCGCATTTATTTTCCATTTCGTGGCCTGGCCCCCTTTGCGCCGCATTAAAAAACTTTCATAATCATAACTCTGTCTTGGATCTGCTGGCATTGTTGCTGCCGAAGCTCCTGCGACTCGAGGACTTTCCCCACTTCTTCAGCCGGCGATAAGCAGAATGGAGAATGGAAAATCAATACATATTTATGGGTTCATGTGGTGGGTGCACGTACGCCATATCAGCCACACATACGGGTGTGCTGCGTCCAATGGCTTTCAGAACAACTCCGACTTCGTCTTCGACTTCGACTTCGACTTCAGCAGGCTGCCCATTTGCACGTTTCGAATCGTAAAATACTTTCCCGTGCGTCCTCAGAAATGCGCAAAGGAAAATAATTTTTAATAGTAGCACATGTCCTGGCCTATCCTCGTGGGTGTGTCCTCTGGCAAGGAACGTGCAAAAACCTGGGCCTGCAAACAGGTGAATGTTAAAAAAGTACTGGAGTGTAATTCCAATAAAGTTAAAGAGTTTCCTGGCCAAAAGTTCCAGGTCATTGGACTCTACGGTTGAAGTGGTTGTATATGTTTACCTTAACTCTACTGAACATGCATTTTTACCACCTAATCGGTGCAGAAATCATTTAAAATTCTGTATTGACAATCCTCTTAGCTCCGCCTGCTTTTGATAAAGCTTTTGGCCAGCACCACTGCATTATTTAGCAACAATTAGTTGAGCAGTATGTATAGTAACTTCGCAGCACAGGTAACCTGTTCAAACAGCTTAGTTGTACGAGTATGCTACAGTTGATCGCTATTGGCGGTAATCGGCTTAGGGGCTTTCTTTCAAGAGTGCACTTTGCGGCGGAAAATTGATTTGGAATCCCTCCGCAGCTGGCAGTGCTGCCAGTGAGCCTTTTCCAGCGGACGGACAATGGCATTTAGCACGACTAATTGAAAATTTAAAATGTAGTTCAAGAGTTTGATGATGAGCAACTTTAAGCGGTCAAAGGGATGGCGGGAATGCAATCAAGCGTGCCTGCCAACTCATTTCATTCCACTTGAAGTCATTTAATTTAGTTTCGAATGCTTGCTGCTGGAATGCTGGATGCTGGGATAAAAGCAAACATTGCTCAAATAAAATGTGCACAAATTCGGCACTAACCAGGTGCTCAGCCTCGGTTGGCAGACATTTTGCAACAAAGTGAACTTTACTACTGACTACTACTCGAGTTATTGGTAGCAGTGCTGCTGTAAAAGTGGAAAATGAAATCCCGGCACCGCTTTCACTTTCACTGTCTCTGCATTTGAATGCAGGCGAGTCCTCAAAGCATTTCACTTTTTGATTGATTGCAATTGATATATGTATGTACGCTTGTGCGAATATGAAGAGAGTGGAAATTTCGGAAATGAAATGAACTTGATTGTCATTCACCTCGCTGTGCTTCCTTGTTTATCAGACTTTATTTGACGCTGATGTTTTGTAAATAGAGTCCATACCGCCTTTAAACCTTTTGTTAAAACTTTATCCTCAGTTGTTGCATAAAAAGTCAAATCTGCTTAGATGAGGACTTTAACCGAGATCTCTTTAATTGGCTAATAACTGCACAATATGTGGTTTTACTATTAAGTATCGCAAGTAATCGGCTTAAGAGCTTCCACTGCGAACCGCAGTTTAGTGCATTAAAAGGACTTGCAATGCACCACTTTCTAAGCCAGATTACGACGACAGCCAATGGCTTTAAGCCCAAGTATTTTAAACCGGAATTGTGAGCCCAAAAAAGTGGAGGTCCCCTCTCAGAAAATCCAGCTGCAGTTAAATAGGAAAACTCTTGAGGTCGAACCAGCTGTAGTGGCAAATACCAATCGAGCATGGCTTCGAATCAAGTTCATTTCGTTCCACATGACATGACATCCTGGCAATGGAATCAAAGTGCACACTTGTAGACTCAGAAGCCTGGAGGAGTTGGCTTAAATTTTTATGGCCTCAACACTTACCAGGTGCTCAGCTTTTCCTGCCAGCAACTGAGTGTTTGGTAGCAGCAAAATCAAGTGCTTGACTATTGGATAAATGGAGACGAAATGGGGAATAGATTACCACTCCACCTGTAACACTCAAATTACTCCTTTTAATATTCATTGAATTCACTCTTTTGAAGCACTGTCTTATTTGGTATTAGTATTTTTTTAATTTTAAATTAGGAACCTATACATAATGGCAATCAATAAGGATAATTCATAAGTTATTAATACATTGGTCGAGGACCTTTGTTCGTTGGGTAATACGGACTTTAGTGCATCTACTGATGCGATCGGCTGGCGTAGTTGGTGGAGGAGGTGGTCATCGACTGGAGCTCGGTGTGGCGCTTTTGGACATCCATCTCCATCTTGGTGGGGCATATCAGACCCACCCACAGCCGGCGGTTCGCGGAATCCAAGAGGACAAAGTAGATGAACATCACAAATCCCTGCATAGTGGCCGTGATGCAAAAGAGGTATGAAAAGGCCACCCCAGCATGCATGAAGGCGAATATGCCAAAGATCCAGGTGAGTCCCAGCAAAAAGAAGAGCATTATGGAGAGGCGTATCTGCTTGACCACCATTTTCTTCTCGTTCTTATGGATGCTCTGGCTCAAGGAGTGCGAGATGCTATAGAAGACATACACGAATATCACCAGGTTGGACACAGTGATCAAGGTCACGGGCAGCACCACTCCAAAAATGAGGCCATAACCCGATGGATAGCAGATGCCAGTGTCCGTGGAGAGTTGGTCTGCCGTGGGGACGTACGAGTCGGGATCTATGAGGGCCACCAGCAGGGTGGGCACCAGGGGCAGTAGCCAGGCCACAATGGCGGCCTTCAGGATATAGCGCGGTGGTCTCTCGATTCCGATCACTGTGACGTAGCGCTGGAACTGCAGGAAGGCGATGATCAGCATCCAGCTGAAGAGGACCAGGATGGAGTACTGCATGGCAGCGCCCAGAGCCACACAGCGAACTATGTTGCCATTCACGACGAGCGCTTCGGATACATCATCCGTGTTCAGGAACACGAAGAGCACCATCTGCAGACACATTGCCAGGGAAAGATGGAGCAACACCTTTGTGGAGGCCTGACTGCGCCAGCTTTTGAAGAGGGCCGCAGTGAGGAATATGCCCAGTATACCCAGAAGGGAGAGACTGCAGCCCACTATCGAGATGATGTCCAGCACCTTCTCGTTGATGGGTGTAATCAGAACCTCCTCGCCAAGGTCGTTGGTTCGATAGCTGCCACCCACCAGGAATGCAAACTGCGTGAGGTGGTAGGTGTGGCACTCGATGATGGCGTCTTTCAAGAGATCCGAGCTGCTTCCAGTGATTACTCCCTCGTTCGACCAGGTCTCATAGTTCCAGTATCCACAGCCACTGCCAAAACTAAAGGCCTTTGAATCCGGATTGCGAAGGTTCTCATTGCGCAGGAGAAAGGGCAATGGCAGAGAAAGTAGATTGCCTATTGAATAGAAGGTTAGACCAATTAGTTCAAATCTTGCATAACAAATAAATGAAGTTCTTACTTTGCAATCCTGGAATGGAAATGGAGATTACTTTGCTGCGAGGCTTGCGAGTGCGTTGCAGTGAGGTCTCCACGAACAGAGCATCGTGGGCGTAGACCTTGAAGATGAGATAGGTGGCTCCCCTGCTGCTCACTTGTCGCCATAGATTCTCTGGCAGAAAGGCAGCTGTCTCCAGATGGGCTTCCTCCTTCACCTTGGCCAAGTCCTCGGAGTACCGGATGAAGCGGTACCAGTAGCCACTGTCGGAGGTTTTGCGCTGGTCACCCGGTGCCGAGAATATAGCTATGCCAGTTATGCGATCGCATTCGGGATTGGCGAAGAACACGCTGATGTTGCCGGTAATCAGAGCCTGGACTCCGATGTCTGAGAAGTTGTACGTTTCCACGCCGGTAGTGGCCGTCTCTGTCGCATCACTGCTCGGCTTGGCCACCACCTTGCCGCATCTTTCCTTGGGAACCAGCTGCTCCGGCAGGGCATCCATGTAGCTCTCGAACTGGCTGAGCAGGGAGTTGGTGGCGTTCAGCTGGGCGGATAATCTGAGCACCTTGCTGTCGCAGGACATTATCTCCTTGCACACACTGACCAGGTCCGCACTGACCGTCGCATCCTTGTCCTGCAGCATCAGGGTGCCAAACATCTGCCCCGTCATGTGGACATCGGCGGGCAGAAGTGTCCTATCCCGCTGCCGGAACATGTCCCTCATGATGCCAGTCATCGCACGACGCCCCTGGGTGTCATTGGTGCGCCTCCTGCCCTCCAGAAGATCGTCATGCAAGCTGTTCAAGTCGCCGCTGATCGCGTGCTCCCTGAATCGCCTCAGACACGCCACGGGATCCCAGTGCTCGGTGGACTCCCAGTGGGCTCGGTTGTCCTGCACCCTACACTCCCTGGTGACCGGCAATCCGTTTCGCAGCAGACACACATCGTGCAGCGTGGCACGTTCGCCGATTCGAGCCCGTTTCCACTTGTTCTGGTGCGGCGTTTGATCGTGGTTACGCGTTATGTAGTCGTGCTGGAACTCCTCCGGTTCGCAGAACATGGACGCACAGTAAACCAGATCTGCTCTATTAATATTATTTGTAAAATATCTCTCCTCTCCATCGCAGTACTGGTACGTTCCGTTTCTCAAGCACATTTGACTTTCCTTTGGGCAAGCGGTGTAAATCGGCGCTGCCAAGGCCAAGACCACAAAGAGCCCTGCACACCAGTTGAAATTCATGGCTGGTGATTCAGGTGTCCACAGCTGTGTGCAGTTCAGTTCTCCGAAACTGTTTACAAATTCTTTTGGCAGATAGTGCTTTCCACGTCCGACCGTCTTGAAATATCGCGGCACACTGAGCTGTCTGGCGATCGATTAGATTTCTGTAGAGCCCTACACACTGTTTGCTATCAGTGGCCACCACGAGCGCTAATCGACCCCAGGTTTTTTATATGTATACTACTACACCACTCACTAATCACGGAAAGACCTCAGGTCTGCGGCATTTGATACAGTTTACATTGTGATTAACACGACCTCGGCAATTGAAGCCGAAATCCGACGGACCCCTTTGAGGCAGGGAAGTAACGCCAAGCTTGTGACGTCGTCTTTATTTGTGCAAATAGCAATTTCACGCCTTTTTACCGGTCTTGGGACTTAAAATGCTCTGGCTGATTCACTTTTTACGTGCTCGAATTGCCAGATAAGAAGTTGTACCGGGAAAGTGTACATGCTTCTATTTATACATCAATGATTATCACAATATTCATCAATGAAATATATATGTTAGCAAATTTATGAACGAGATTCGGAATAGGAAGTTTTTAATTGATTCTTAGAACTTTTAAGAGTATGACTTCTAAAGAATGGAAAAGAAATTACCTTTACATAAGTGAGTATTCACGCAGTTCATTCAAGTAAAACAGATCCTTTGTCCTCAAAAAACAGGTTCATAAAATGCAAAGCACTTCACCTTGGTTGCATAAAGTGCGATTTCCATTTGGACAGGTTAAGCGCTTTCACAGGCACAGCCTTAGATTAAAATCCACGTGTACAGACTTCATTGTAAGCCAGTTCTTGGGCCAGAATGTAATTTTGGCAGCCGACTTCGCAGCACGTAGACTGCGTGTGTTAGCGGAAATTGTTGGCTTGTTGACACGTTTTCAATTATCAGTCAAAAGCCGCTGACGAATTCAAATGCGAGCACTAGGCCCACTCGCATTCAGGCTGCCAATAATCCACCTCCATCGGCAGCAAAAATTGATTGGCCTGCATGCGTTCAATCAAATGTGTCACATCTTGACATGTTCACTTTTCCTTTATTGCCACGAGGAATATGACGAGGCTGCAGCTGCGTAGCGGATGAATGTGGCACTCGGAAAATATGGGTGCCTCTTCATGTCGACTTTTGGTTTGAATTAGAAAGCCTCGCAAATCCTGTAAAAACATTGTGTCAACCATCAAACCATCAACTTTCCATTTCCTTGTGTAGAAAGTCTTAGATAAGTAGTTTATAAATATTTCGAATTTTCAGATTACTTTTCTACAACGCCAAAGCCAAAGCCATAGCCAAATATTGTCCAAGTGTGCTGGGCCATGATATTTGGATTGTCCTATTCCTAATTTATATCCCACCCAAAATCCAATTAGTGGTGTGGCCGACAAAAGCATAACGAACTTTTGGATCTGCGCCAGCAAGTAAACTTCCTCGAGGGCAACAAGTGACTGGCAGAGGCAGAAAGCTGGGTTTTGCCATTTCGTCTTGGCCAAGTTAAGTCAACGATGCAGCAGCAGCAGCCAGGAAATCATTCAACATTCAACTAAACTACCAGCTCTGCGGTTGTGTGACCGCCAACGACGGCAATGCATTTTCCAGGGCCATTTTTTGCACTAGCCGAGCTGCACTTGTTGTTGCTGTCGGTGGGAAATTTTGTGGTCTAGAGGGAAATGGATTTTAGGATTAGGAGAGAACCTCGTTCTCTGCTTTTCAGGCTCAAGAGTTCTTATTCAGCCGATAACCAATGAGCCGTGGCGACATTAACGCCCTTTTAACGACTCTCAACTATTTTTATTGCTATCGAAAAAATACTGTTTCATCGGCGTTTTAACCATAACTTGGCCAAAAATGGAAACACAGTTAAAATGAAGACTGTTTTGTGCTGCTATTAAACATAGCTATCTAAGTCTATCCCTACTTTTTCGGTTTTCGTAAAAAAAAAATTTGACAATTTTTTGCACTTTCGATAAGGGGTACCATCATCAAAATTTGCGAAAAATGGCCAAAAATTAGCATTTCAATGTATGTACATGGATCGATAGGGAATTTTGTTACGAATTCAACGAGGTATGGCATTCTACTTTTGGACAACTATTTTTACTGCTATCGAAAAAAAACGCATTATTTTTTATAAAAAAATCGGAACAAAATTATTGTAAAAAATCTGATATTTTCAATCGGTGTTTTCGCCATAACTTAGCCAAAAATGGAAACACAGTTAAAATGAAGACTGTTTTGTGCTGCTAATAAACATATTTAACTATGTGTATTCCTACTTTTTTGATTTTGATTATTTCAATCGGTGTTTTTACCATAACTACAAGTTCCACGACGCCAACACTCTTTTAAAGGGAAAGAAAATCTGGAAAATCTTAGTGGAATCAGGCAAGATGAAAATGGAAAAAAGCATATGCAGATGCGCTTAAGGCCGCTACAGATGGCGCCCATTAAGCTCATTATGAGCTGCCATTCTTCATTCCTTTTCTTGGGGAAACAAACAATTTTGCCGAGAAACAAAGACTTGGCGCCACAGAAACCACATGTGAGCAAGTCCTTCATCCTTCCAACATTTTTGGGCCATGTCAATTGCAGCCAGAAGAAATTCATTTTGGCTTGCGGGCAAAGTTAAATTGAATTTTTTCACCAGAACTCGTTCGGTTCACTTTACTTACCCTCAAATCGGCTCAGACAACAGGTTGCGGGATTTAATGAAATTAGGCACTGACGAAGGCAACGCAGCCATCGTCTAAATAAACACTCCGAAAAGTACAGGGGGACTTCAGTTGCAGCATACAAGAAAGCACTGCAAGTGGAGCTAAAAATATTTCAAAAATTCACTTACTACACTAGAAGATACAGAGAAGTTTCTTCCTTAGGAATATTACAACTATTACAAATATTACAAATTTAGGAATTTAAGTACTTATTTATGTATGTAACTACACCCTGTTTGCATTTGCCGGATTATGTACACAATTTTCAGCTGCCTTCATTTTGCACAATTGCCCGGGCAACAAATATATGCTCGTGCATTCTGATTCAGCGTGAACTTTGACACAGGACATGTGGCCCAGGATGTCACCACCATCCCGTTGGGGCGACCTTTCCGGATTTGTGTGTTTTATGCCAACTTTGAGCAATTTAATTTAATTACAACGTCTGCTGGCGCTGCTGCCGCTCCGGCATCATCTAATTTCATTTGAAACCGGAGAGTCGGAGACTCGGATTCCGGGCAACAGTTGCCCCATAAACACTGCCAGACGTTGTCGTATTTTTGGCCTGAGGTCCTGCCAGGATTGGCTGCAATCCATACAGCATTTGCATAAGCCTTGATTAAATTCGGCTCTGACTTTTGCAACTTATTCAGAGACATCGATTGGAAATCCAGCAGTCAGAACCGGAAATTGTCAAGGAAATGAAATGGGTTGCAGGTCTGGAGTGGTCCCCATTTAATTAAATACCAACAGGCAATACATAAAGTGTTTGGCTATGGTTCGTTCACATATCACGCGGCAAAAAGTTTCCAATTACGAATTCGTTGGCCGAGTTGTTTGCTACATCCGCATCGAGTGAAAACTTTGCGATGGGTAAAAGTTTGAGCGACCGGAGAGCGAGTGCTTCTAATGAAAAACCACTTAGACGGAGACAAAGAAGTCCACTTACGCTGCAGGACATGTATCCTGGCCTGTTCTACCCCCCTCCCAACCTCCCCTCATAAGTCAGCTTTTCATGCTGGTGGGGGAAAAGTTTGTGCCGCTGCACATGCATTTTGTAGCGCGCCTAACGACGGGAAAATAGCCAAGGACATGTCCCCAGAGAACATCACGTCCGGGGATTCCCAATTTAATGTGCCTACTTACAGAAATAACAAACTTGCGCAGCTACACAGATGTCGGCCAAACAAGTTAAATAACTCAGATTCGCTGTATACTTACAACATTTTATTACTCTTCGTGGGCCTGCTCTTAAAGCTGAAGCGCACATAACATATGGCCGGCAACATGTCGTATGCGTAATGTGACTTCTGGTGCCCTTATTAAACAATTAAGCGGTCATTTTTATAGCATCGCTGGTTCATCGCTGGACAAATTGGGTTGCAATTACATTTCATTTGACCTTGAACGATTTTAATATATATTTAATTCGATTCCCATCCTCGGCATCCGCTGCCATCGGTAAAACAAACATCAAAAGAGAGAAAAAGGCCGACGGCGAAATGGAAAAATGTGGCATAAAGCTCGGGCTTAATTGCCGGAAAAAAGGGTTAATTGCTCGCGTATTTGGTTTGTGCACGCCAGGAAATACCCAAGTGCCCTCTGAGCTGAACATAAAAAGTTTCGTTAATGGAAAACGGTGAAACAGCGAAACAGCATGTCAGTGGGTCTGGGGACTCGCTCTAGATGCAACCCCAAAACAATTGGAAATTTCCATACTCCCGCCAAGCAAACTCGAAAATTAATTCAGACAGCTCCCTGGGAGCACTTTAAGCCGGAGTTACCATCAAAATGCTGCCTCATAACATTAGCAATCGCCCCTGCCTTCATTTTGAGTGCCTGCAGCGGACTTTGCAAGCGCTTGATGCATTTTTTATGTTGCCAGCATTACTGGGCACTCTTCGTGACCGCGAGTGCACTGAGCGAAAATCTCATTTAATATGCAAGTAAAGTAGATATGAAAGTGTGTCCAATATTTCCTTAAAATGTGTCATTGATTCAGTTGTTAGTAGTTTCCTATAGGGATACGAATGTTTGCATTACAGAAGGCACTGTTTGCTTTGGCATCAATAGGAAATACTTACTATAATTGTCTAGTTAGTCACTGTAAGTTAAGTTAGTACAGTAACACTCAGTATAGCGAACCTTTCTCGCCGTGCTCGTGTGTGTGCACAACTTTTATCACTTGTTTGCTTTGCATTTTACGAGCATTTAAATACAATGAGTGCCAAGCGGACAGCTGTTGCATGTGCTTGTTTTCTTTTGGAGGGCGGAGGACGCAGTGCAGCATCACGTTTCCCGGGTCAGAGGACGAGGGGCTAAGCAGACAAGCTGTAATTTGCCATTTTCCGGCATGAAGCCGGCTAATTAGAGGGAGAGGACGCAGGACGAGGTGCGATTCGAGCCGAATTCCCGAAACAAGTGTGAATAAATTCAACTTCGCATATGGCTCCTCCATGGATAAAGTAATGCAACGAGAGTTTTTCACATTTGCTAGGCTTAAAGCTCATTTCATCAAAGTGCTCACTTTTATGGCGCATTCAAGTCCACTATTGTTCAGTGCTAAAAAGCAGCTCATGAATGCCAAGCAGCAAACTGGCAACTATTACTTAATAAAGTGAAATATGGGAAATTTATAACCAGACACACACACAGATACCGCACCGAGTTCGCAGTTCAAAATTGCAGGAACGGGTGGGTCACGAACATGCTAAACTTTTCCATATTTGAGCTTCAAAATGCTTCCCTGCTGCGGGTGGAAAAACCCACCCACTTGCACACTTACCCACTCAGCCACCCTGCAGATAGTTATGCAGTCAGTTTTGATTACTGTTCGGCAAACACAATAGATTAAATAAGAGCGCAAATAAATTGCATTCGAACGATGGTAAAATATGGCGCATAAATATGATAACTTATTGTGAGTTGGGTGTAGTTGCGAATGCTTTTTTGTGGCTATCAAAAGCTATCCAATGATGGGGTTATTTACGTAAAAGATATTTTAGCCTCAGCAAAATCACCAATGATTATTTCACTCTTTTTTCGGACTTAAATAGATTTAGTTGACATAACCAATTTAAGTCGGTTGGGTTGAAAATAAATATTTACTTGCATAATGGTTATAATTTAGAAGGCATTTGAATAAAATAATATCTCATGTAAATAGCAAGCTGAATAATTGGTATAACAAACTTAATGTTGCGGTTAACCAAATAAGGAATATATCAGCACAGAGTTTGACATTAATTGGGCACAAGGTTTCTGAAACGTGTCCACGCCAAAATAAATCAAACATTTAAATTGGCTTAGGACTAGATGAAGCAGAATTTTCAAGTGAAAGCCAAAGCTGAAATACAAATGTATATACAGGCATGCAGATCCACTAAAATTCCGCCGACTAGATGTAGTATATTTTTGCCAATTCCAAATGCTAATGGCAGCCAGACTGAGAGACACTTTCCCGTGACAGGTAGCACTTTCGGAATGTCAACCCTTTTTATGCATACTTTCAAATTTAACAGCACTTGCCTCATTAATTTCTGAGCACTTTTACGCCCTTTGACTTTGCCACATGACAATGGCAAAGCGAATCTGCTGGATATGCTAACCTTTTGTGGCATGAGTAAAAGCCAGAAAATCGCAAAATACTTTGGCTTAACCCATTCATGCCAGCCCCACTGACTGTCCTGCACAGCTTAACTCTCGAGTCGACTCAATTCCAGTTTTGTTTACTCTTTTTTCGGCAACTTAATTTGCTCGCATTACGTATACGACATGCAAGCCGGGCTATGTGGAAACTTTTTGTTTCTGTTTCGGACCAAAAGGCAAGAAAAAATAAGAGAGAACAAGTGTTTCGACTGAGGATTACCCTCTCCTTTGATGGCTCGCATTTTATGTTTCTAAAGCAAACTTGTATAATATTTTTTGTTAAAATATTACAAATTATATTTTGAACTATGATGGAAATCCTCTAGAATATATCATAGTTCCATTTACTCATATACCCCGCAAAACCTTGACGGCACAACAAGAGCATCTGTTTTGCCAGGCTGCAATCGAATATTTTGCTGTGGTCTGGGTCTGAGTCTGAAGTGCTCGTATTTGGCATTCTGGGTAAATTCATTTTGGTTCAGTTGTTTGCCCATTTAACTGCAAGCCACGGCAGCATGTAAATATTGATTTTTTTCCTCCTGTTCGCTGCAAAAAGTCAGTATCGAAGTGGAAACCTGTTTGAACGATTTGAGGCTTGGACATGAGTGCGCTGGATTGATAGACTGAGGGAATCGAAAGGCAGAAATTAGGGGCACATATAAATCTTGCCGCTCAGCTCTCTACGCTCAGCAGTGCGAAAACCATAACCCAGACCAACAGACGAGTCAAAAGCCAAATGGGATTTGCTGGCACTGTGCATTGTAAAACCAATTCGTTTCCATTTGTCCTCGGCGTCACTTGCACTCTACACAACCGCATACTCGCACAATGCAATTGAACTCTGCCTCTTAGCCTCCACTCTCCGCCCTTCAGCATCCACTTCCGTTTCCGGTCGCCCAAGGAGAAGGAGTCGCTCTGATCCTGCTGCTGACAATGCGAGTGACAGTAGGAATGCAAACACAATGCACAATATGGGAAACGCAGCACAAAAGGATGAAATCAGAATGCAGAATGCGCACTACGCACACAATACAGGTGGGCCACGGTGGTTATGGTCCTGATTGAAAAAGGATAACAGAATATCAGTGGCGAAAGGGGTTCGAATATTATTGCTTACCAGAAGCTTTATGCAAATATAAAACTCAAAGCTGCTCACAATTGATTGAAAATATTACATTTCAGAGTATCGGGTTCTCTATAATTTAAACCACTGTGCCAAATTAGGAGTAAGGAATCGCAGGCGGTAGCCCTCAACACTTAACCTGATTGCACTCGACTCAAAGGCTGAGCCAGGATTTGCGGATTCCCCGTGTGGCGGTCCATTGGGGCAACTCCGGGCTTTGGGCATTTCAATTTTGGATAGAGGGATAAATGGATGGGTGGGTTGGTAGGTTTTGAGCTGGTTCGCCGGGCTTAATAGCCCGATTAACACTTTATGACGTACTCGGGACTCCCGGCGACATTAAGGGCTGCTTATTTATATACTCGAACATTTATATTCGTGCATTTATGCCGAGTGCAGAGGGGAGCTATTTTTGTAGAGGACATTTTGCAGGAATTGCCGTTGGTCACGACACCGCCCACATTTTGTTGTCGTCTGGCTGTTTGGTCAATACTCAATTATGGCACCCCAGTGGGCTCCACCATGTGCTGCAGCTGGTGGAAAACAGGTTGAAAACAAATTGAAGGTGCAGAGGTTAAACTGCGAATCTGTCACCTGCGACCTGACACCCGCGAACTTTCCCCTTATTTCCGCTCATTGTGGGGGGCAAATAAAATGGAAAGCATTTAATGTGGCGTGAAAAAGCTGAGAGCGCCAAATGAATGGAATTCCAATGAATGGGGCACCGATTTGAAGATTTCAACTTTTGACAGCGCCCACACAACGCCTGAATAATTCACAGAGCGGCGACAATTTTCTTTTCAGCGTCGGGGAAAAATTGACTTTTAATTTGCCACGCCAGCTTGGGCAAACTGGAGTATTTCATTTAAAAATAAACAAACTGTTGGTCATCAAACAGCCAGCATTTCAATTAATATGCAAATGTACACAAGGATAATTAACCAGTCTGAAGTTCCCCGAACGGTGAGCCTCCAGCCATCAACCTGCAATCGCTATTCACATCCCGAAAGGACCCGCATTTGCAAAGTCATTACCTTGGCGTCGCTGACAGGACACATTCCTCGAATTCCCACATGGCCGTTAGGTCCCAATAAAACTGACTCGTTGCCGAACCGATGACATTTCAATAAAGAGATCCCGACCCCAAACAACATTGATTAACAAGCTGTGGGCTTGTTGGCAACGCAAATGGATTAGTGACAGAGATGGCCAGTATACCGCATTATATTTAGCATTTAAAGGTTTCAGTTTATCACTTGCATAAGAACTAGTAATGTAATAAGTAGTGCGTTGCCCGAGAATAATGCATAATTTTAATTGTACCTAACAGAGGTAGTCAACACTTTGGACCAAAGCTGTGTTAAAACTTCGAGAGTGTGCATTTCAACTCATGCCCATGTGCAATAGGTAATTATCATTCGTATCCAGCCCAACCCCACCTGCATTTGTATGGAAAATCGAGTGCATTGAGTAAACACAATGTGAGGGCTGCAAGTGCAGTGATAGCAGGCCATCAAAGCCGAATTCCCGGCGAGAACAATGCTCTCCAATTAGGCAAATGGCAATAGGCAAAGTTGATTAAGTCAGCCGCCGTGCTGGGAAAATGCAGGGCCGCCTGTATCCCCCTATCCCCCTATCCACATGGACATCAAATAAAGGAGCCAGCAATTTTCATTTATTGCACACAATTTCAATTATATCGAGTGCCGTCCGGGCCGGGACCGAATCGAAGCCGTGACAAACGCCTATTGCGGGATGGATTTACACGGCCCGTGCCGCAAATGGAAGTCATTTATCAAAAAACAAAGGCGCTGACTCGGCAGCCATCACCTGGAGATAAGGAGAGCCCGGCAAGCCCACCCAAGGACCTTTTGTTTGGGCGGCTGCCTTTGGTTGCTGACAACCGGAGATAAATACGCACATACAGGTCATTTTATTGTCGTCCGTTTTCGGTTTCGTTTTCGGGGCGGATCCTGGCGAAATCCTGGCAAAGTCCTGCCAGGGAAATCAGTGTGCTGTGCATATTTAATGGCGTATGCAAATGCGAAGGGGTCAAAATGGCTCAAAGGCTTGTATATTTACGAGTCCAACGATGCCACGAAAACATATTTAACTCGCTCGCATTGTGTCTTGTATCTTCGGTTATCCGCCATTTGTAAGCTAAACCGAATGTCACAGGAAGACCCCAAACAAACCACTTGGCCCTAGTTCCCTGCCCCAAACCTCCAACTTAAAGACCCCAATCCGCATTAGACTGCGCAGCTGTCCTAAATCAAATGGGCCATATTTTTGCCTGTCACCCGATAGGACGTCTTATCGATGGGTCTTTTCTGACCTGGCTTACCTAAAGGAAATACCAAAATAAAGCCCATTCATCTCTTCCCTCAATCGCTGAAATGGCGATTAGGGCACTTTAAATAATACATACAAAACATTTCCTGCAGGTAAATAGGCTAAGGTTCTTCTCTTATACACACTACACAATGATGGGAATGGAATATCTCATAGTTCGGTTGGTAGAATTCGAAAATGAAATGAATTTTTATCGAATTTACGTACTTTACAACAAATTTAGCTGGTAATCAACCTAATTCGTTGCGTTTTTCGGGCTTGTGTTTTGATGAACGGCAGGTGTGAAACATTTCATTGCCCAAAAATAACGACCTCTGTGAATTTTCACCGCCCCCAGCGGTCGGATATTTATTGTCTAAACGAATCTGCCGGAGTGCTTCGAAATTAATGGCCGTGCCAACTTGAAAGCAGTAAAGGGACCAAAGGGAGGGCTTTAAAGCCAACTTACCTGGCCCTAGACCCTCAGCTCATTGGAGCGTTCTTATCGATTGGGTTCGCGCCTTAATTATGAGTGGGGCGAACGAGATTGGAGCTGGCCATGCTTTTTCACTGATTGCACAACCGATGCTGATTGATGGCCCCTTGTCAGTTAGATTAATCGACTGGTCCTGGGCAAGTGAAAAACTTAAAGTGCACCAGAGGCGGATCCAAAGTGCACAGGGCAGTACATGAGAATCGCATTTGCTGCCATTTTCTGGCCAGAGTTAATTTGGCCTAATGCATTCTGCGAACCCAACTTTTGGGGCCGTCTGGTTTGAAGCCTCAAAGAAGCTGGAGCCCGAGCATTAATATTAAATGTGCCCATAGGCTTGGAGTTTGGGCTAGAAGAGCTCAAATCATGCGCAACTTGAAACAAATTGGTGAGCATTCCGTTGGAGCCAAGGTCCCGGGTCCCGACCCAAGACTTGGCAATATATGTCAGCCAAGTCAAGCCGAGGACTGGCAACAAGTAAGCAAACATACAGCAAAGTCTTGGATGTGTGCATTAAAAGTCAATGACTCGGCAAATGAATTGCAGGCACAGGCAAATTAAATTAGCGTAGCGACTTCGGTGATGTCCTTGTGGGTGACCCCAAGTCGAAATGGTTTTTATTGAAGGATTCAGCGAGCCCGAAGTACGGCTGTCTATGGCTGTCTTTATGGGTCGAATGTGGTATAAGATATCTAATTTACCTGGCGTTAAATGCGCCAAATGGTAATCAATAATCTGCGAGGCCGGACTTAATTAGTCAAATCCAAGGAGTAGTGTGGGTTCTTGGTCCTTGGTCAGCTCCCAAAATGTATGCTGCTTGGAAATAATTAAAGTTAATTGAGTATAAAAAGTCAGCGGAAATTGGATAGGCCTGCACAAGTTCCATTAAATCTTTGGCCGAAAGCTGAAATTTCACGCGGTGTGTTGTGGGAAATTAAAATGCTCAGCCAGTGTCGATTTCACAGCCCAGCATCTGACATAATTGCACTGCCAGCAAGTTGTCCTCTAAGCCAGCTTTAATATGTTGGCCAAAGACACAAAGAGCGTGGCTTAAGAGAGTGGGCCGAAGAGAGCGAAAGAGCGGACCTGCGCAGCTGTGCGCGAATCCTGTTGCTGCTATGCCCCGCCTGACAGGGCTTACGTGGCGTATACGCAATGCTACGTTACTCATACGCCACGTAGTCCCAAGGAGAGACTGGCCGGACACAAAGAAGGACGAAGGACGGCCAACAGTTGGCGGCATCGAACGCATTCGAACGGTGCTCAAGCGGAAGTGCGACTTACAAACAGCCAAAATCCACAGTCTGGCATTCTTGGGCGTACATAATGCATATACAAGTATATATATAAATATATATATATACGGTATAGGGATAACCCCGGGCGCATTGTTCTCCAGGCATTATGGAACGTGTCTGGGCATCTCCTGAGTTTTGGTGTTCCTCTAGGATCCGAAGGGTGTTCATGGGAAGCACTATGAAGGCGCTTGCAAATTCAAATCCATAAAAGTGTCATTAGGGTGGCGCATAAAACACAAAAGGTGCGCCCAGAAATTAATTAAAAAGGCAAACTCAGGACCGGAATTAATGGCGCATAAGATTTATGCAAACAGGCAGTTGCCTTTTCGGAAATATCCTCGCTGAAATGTATTGGCCTTAAAAGTGTTTCAATTCATTTGGCAGCAATGACCATGTCTGCACTTCACAGGTTGGTTTTTAATTCGCTATATAAATAGTTGCCTTTGCCCAAGATCAGAATACTAAATTTGTTTTTGTGATGGGGAGCGAAAAGGTCAGGTGTTTAATTTTGCACGCAAAAATTAGCAAAAATAGAACTCAAATATTTATGTAGACCGAAACACGTGGGCGCATTCAAATTAGGTTGTCATGGGGTAACAAAGGAGTAATGGCCTCGAAAAACTCGTGTAAACGGAATGGACACTAATGCCAGTCTTTGTTTATGTTTTTAGCTTTGTTTGCACCCATAAAGCAGCAGCTCCAACGAATGTCAGATTGTCCAAATGAAGTTATTTGAGTGTGTGTGTTCGGCAAACACACACACACAGATACTCACCAACACTCACAGAGTTGTGGGCAATTAAGCGATGTGCTTAAGCCTGATGAGGTTTTCAACGCGAGATAAATATCAGAGCAGCAAAAGAAAGCAGCCCGACCACATTTGTCAGTCCAGCCGAATTAATAGTACACGGCAAGAAAATGCTTGATAGCTAAGTTCTTTGAAGTAGTTGAATATACCTCTTGGTATTTGCTTAATCAAATTTAGTGGCATATAAAAGAGGGAAAACTTCTTTAGTACTTTTAAATACATTTTAAATTTGTACAAGTCATAAGTACTGCTAGTTTCTCCATAGAAAAAGGCTTTCCACAGTTTAATCTTTTTATGTGTATTATAATATTACAGTTCACCCCAAACTCGGAAATTTCTTTCACTCTGTGCAGAGGGATATACATATGTTTTGTGGTCCTGTCGAGAGTAATAATTGCGCAGCCACATTACGGTCATTTGCTGAAGTAGGCGCAAGTATGGGATTAGTTTGATTACACTCAAATGAATGGGCTGAGGAGAGCCCAACTATATTTGGGAATCCTGTTTGAATAAGGGGTTATCCGCCACCGGTTGCATTGACCCCTTGCCAATTTCGTGGAAAGAACACTGGCAAACACTTGGCCACAGACGGATGCCATTTCATTAGAAGCTAATCATGAATTAGCTTTTAAGTCGATGTTAGTTGTATTTGTCTGCTGTCTGTTGCTTTGTTTAAAGTTCATAAAGCGTGAAATGCGAACAAGTTAATTGAAATTCCTGCAGCGTTTCACGTGCGATTGTTTGTTTGAGTTTGTTCTCAAAGGACACAACAAGAAAATGAAAACTCGCCCCGAAGGAAAGCATGTCTTTCCTCTTGCAGCTGGCTTGACTTTTCCTCTCCGCACTCCTCACAATTCCCTTGGCTGAGCAAACACTTAGCCGGTGTGAAAAAATGTAGACAAGTGTAAATTTATATTCCCCTCTGCGGGAAAGTGGTGCGGGGAAGGGGGCCTTTGGCCACTTAGAGCTACTCGCCGGGAAATGTGAGAGCACGGTGTATAACTTTGACGTAAGCCATAAAGGAATTTAAATATTTCTCCAGGAGAAAAGCTATTTGCATTGTTTATTCAGCATGACTACGAGCAGAGAAGGTATCTGCTGCCCGGTTTTCCAGAGTTGCTGAACGTAGCAGAAACTGCCAAGTTTATTGCACATGAGCGCTCAAATTTTGCGAAAGAAAACACAGAACACATTCGCCATCTGAAGTCCAAATGTAGCGTCTTTAGTACCCGAGCTGCAACTATTCCCCTCCATTTACTGGTTTTACTGGCCTGCGATTTGCATATTGCATTTGTATATAAATAAGCCGTATAGTCGCTAAAAACCACACCAACCATATCAAAATGGCCCCCGGGAATTGCGTCAAAACGAGAATGTGTTGCCGCATTTTCATACAACTCCATCGAGATTGGCTTATCTGCACACTGAACCAAAAAGTATGCCACAAACAGTGTGTTTATTTATTTAGTTTTGTTATGTTTTTGCCACAGCCATTAAACAACTGAATGTTTGAAATAATTTGAGCGTAAAATCCCGGAATGTAAAGGGAAAAAGCTTCCATGAGTCTGCTGTCTGTTCCCATACTTTTTGAACTACTAAATAAACAGTGGTGGTCTTTGAATATATGTAATTTGAATTTTTAAACTTCTAAACAGAAAAGTAAAATATATAATATACAAAATATAATACAACTAATTACCGAAATACTTTCGCCTAGCGGTCTGCGCCTGCAAATTGTTATACTTCTGGATTAGGTTGTGCATCTCGGTTTTCTCCAAAGTTTGAAAGACGCTGGTGTTATAGAAGCGCTGCATTAGAGCCATTTCCAGCTTGTCAGGATTCAAGCTATCTGTACCCAAGGTCATGCCCATGACCTTGATGGCCACATCCTTGGCCTCCTCGAGCGAGGGACTCACGTAGCCCTTGATGAAGAGTTCCTTCTGGAGCAGTTCCATGGCCGCCCCAGAATGGCGACCAATGCAGGTGGCCTTCCAGCCACTGTAGTTGCCACTCGGATCGGACTGATAGAGCTGGAAGCCGAAGCGGCAGTCCCAGCCCATGTAGAGAAAGGACACGCCGAAGGGTCGCTTGCCGCCGTATTGCGTATACGCCTGTTTGATATCGCACAGGTTCGTGACCAGCTGCTCGCAGGGAATCATCTCACCGAAGGTGCAGGCATATTGCTGGGCGATGAGTCGCAACTCGGTGGTCAGCACGTTTCCATCCGCCGTGTTGCCCGTGGCGCAACACGCAGTGTCCTCGTTCAGCCTGCAGATCCTGGGCGCAGGAATGCTGGAGTCCAGGAGCTTATCAACACTTCGCTCCGTGGCCAAAAGGACTCCGTTGTTGGCCAGGATGCCCAGGCAGGTGCTCGACTGCGAAGCGGCCTCCATTGCATACTCCACCTGGTAGAGGCGGCCCTCCGGTGAGAAGATCGTGGTGCGGGAATCGTAGAGACGCGCCATCGTTTGTTGAAATATAAAAATATATAGCAGAATATTTAAAACTTGGATATGGATTGATTGGTTGAAAGGGTATGTAGGGTAGCAAACGAGAAATTCCCACATACTAGATTAATATTTTAAGATCAATAAAAGTATTTGATTTAAAAGTCTTTTGTAAATATGTAATCAGTATAATTTTTAATTTATTGTATATTAAAATACGAGAATGGCATTAAAACATAATTTTTACCTTATATATTTTAAACAACATTTTTAAAATTCCAAATTGTTTACTTTGATTTAAGAAGATGCATCCTTTCTTTTTGGATTGCTACTATTTTTAAAAAGCCAGTTGTGAATGCACTTTTGTAAAGTACAATTTCCAACTACTTTTCCATTCCCTTTAAGCATCATTTATTCTCATTTTCCGCAGCGAAAAGTGTTTGTGGCTTTGGGGATTATTGCACAAAGCGCATAAACTTATTAAATATGCAAAATGCCTCTTATTTTTCCTGTGCCAAATGGAAAGGCGCGGGAAAGGCTGTCAGTCGCAAATTTGAGGCACAGCTCTGCGTTATGATAAATGATTTGCCAGCAGGGAGTTGTCGAGCGGGCCAGGAGGCATAAATTATGAACGGGGCCAAAGGTCAAAGGTAGAGCAAAAAGCCTCTGGGCCACAGACGCTACTCCATTAAAGTCGAACTTTAGCCCAGCCGAAGAGCTCTGTCACTTTTCCAATTGACTGCAGTCGGCAAACTATCTTAATTAGTTTCTCGCTGGTCAACGAGTTCATTTCACATCTGGATTGCCCTAACCTAGATATTCAGTATACAGAAAAGCCGAAAAGGATGTCGTGCCAGTGCAGTATAAAATCTGTGATCCATGCTACGATCCCTGCTGCTGATTAGGTAATGGTAATGGGTCTGTCTGGACGCTCCGCTCCCAAAAGGCTGGAATGAGGATGATGATGCCACACCCTGGAAAGCGGGGAGAAGTGGGTGGTCTTAAGTGGAGTGCGCCAAGTCGATTGGAAAGCAATTCGCTTGCCCTTGCCATGCATAAAATATGAGGCAACCGGGGCCATAACTCAATTTGCTGCTACATGCATCCCCCTTCCATCTGCCGAGTCCTGGCAGTCCTGGTAGTCCTGGCATCATCATCAAATCGAAATCGGTATCGCTAGCGGTATAGGAATAAAAATAAAACGCTCGTCTGCAATTTGGTTTAGTTCAAAAGCCCATCAAACTCATTACATAGCATTCATGGCTGACCATTTCAGGCATTTCATCCACGATTTCATATTTTTTTGAGCCGCCTTCTTTGTTTATTTTTCGACAGACGAATCCCCAAACGTCGAGCGTATGTGACAGAGGATTTGGCACTCAGCGCCAGCTGGACTCAAATCAGCAGAAAAATGAGGCAAAGAGCTGGTTATGGTGGTTATGGCTGATTATGATGCGCCCCTTGTAGAACACACAAGCCATATGAAATATGAAATATGAACGAGTGCGAGGAGCTGAGCCGGAAACGACCCTCATCAATATGGATTTGGCGACGGACATGTGGGCCACTTTCGCGTTGAGTGCCAGTGCCAGTGCCAGTTTGAGTTGAGTCTCGAGTTTGTTAAATTAATTGCATAAATAATTTACATAGTAATTACACGTAATCCTGCGAGAAAGAGGAGTGCACACTTTCCTCCGTTTGCATATAAATCAAAATGCTAATGCAATCCAGTCGATATTTGCATTTGACGTAATCTTGCAAATCCGTAATTACGTAATGCAGCCACAAGCTGATTGCGCGTCGCAGTCGTTGAGCTTTAATTGCGTTTCCGTTTCCGTTCCGCTGAGTCATCGAATATTAAACGCGCTCTTTTGGCGCGGAAACTAAAATTTTCCCCACTTGGCTTCCGGTTGCCACGAACGACAGATACATATATATTGGATGAATAGGTAAAAGAGCTAAGTTAAGGTGTGAAAATAGGTTAAGATTGAAGAGTAAGGGTTTAACTATTAGCTTTGTTGATATATAACAGATGAAGCAATTGGTACCTTAATTTATGATGCTTGTAAACTATTTAACAAACATAATCGCTCATTAGAAAAATAAATTAGCGACTGCTCCTATTCCTATTACCATTTTACAATCAATCGCGTAGTCATAAAACTGTTCAAAGATCATTTACCAAGTGACGACTTATACATATATGTTAATCTGCTCAATCGATTGATCATCGGCCATTTCAACATCTCAATCGATCAGAGGCAGGTCGAACAACTATTGCACGACCACAATTTAATGGCTTATAGCATATGAATCGCATTATGGCTTCTTTTGTGGTTGTCTGTCCATCTTTGGATCAAAAAACTATATTAGAGAATGACATCTCTTAGCGTATCAAATGTCAAGACGAACGATCGACGCGCTATTAATGCGCATTGTTGGGCATCAAAAAGGCGACGATTAAAAATCAATATAAATACATCGATTGCCATTGTGAACGCTCTACAAAGGAAGCTCTGGACATGCTTAATATATGTTTATAGAAACTTTTATGCAAATTACTGGCTGAAGACCCGAGAACGAGCCCATGTAAAGTGAGCACTCATAAAGTTGATTTATGCAGCCGAATCAAGCCGAATTTGCATAATTATAATGGCGTGAACAGCCAACGAGTCGCCCCAAAGTCTAAGCCCGAAAACGCGACCCACAAATCCATCACTGGCATCGCTTTGTTGGTCAAAAGAAAATGGCAAAGACTGCGATGGTACCTTCCAGATCCGCTGGCACCTCGTGATCGATCCAACTGGATTGCCAAATGCATAAATCACGTGCCAGTGCCGCCAAAATAAAAACAGAATCAGATTTCATACTTGAAGCAATCAGAGAATGGAGATCGGCGAACGGAGAACGGAGAATGTCTGCGACTGGCTTCGCTGACTAGTTGGTAGAAATTATGTAAATGCTTGAGACTAGACCCTGATCTTGAATTTCGAAACGAGTCGGCGGAGCAGAAGCTCGAATCGCTTCAGTTTGCCGCTGAGTTAACTGGAGATCGGTCGAAAATCTAGAGTGGGAACTGCCCCTCGAAAACAGCGTGTTGGATACGAATTCACGGATCATGTACAGGACTTTTGTTTGGGTAAGCTAATAGCCAAAAGAGACTTTCAAAGGATATAAATGCTGCTCATAAATATTACTTTTTCGATTCATTTAAAACCTATGAATGTCTAATCCGTTTGATATTCAACTCTTAAAAATAGTAATGGGTTTTTGACAGTGATTAGTCAGTGACTTGTAGAAATTAATAATAAATGTTCAATTCCATTAAAACTCAACTGAACTCGACTAGTTGTCAACCATTGGAGTAAAATTTTTTGAAAATTTGGCCACCAATTAATTTAACTTTTAAGATAAGGCGGCTTGTTAATATTAAACCAAGGCTGCCGCATAAAAGCATTAACGTTTTAAGAGGCTATCCATTCGCTCGCAGTTTGTTTGCTTATTTAAATATGTTATTAATTGAGTGTAATTTGTCTTGCAGCTGCTAACCCTAATGGCTGTGGCAAGTGCCGCCACCTCTGCTCGGGACTACCTGCCACGCCCCCCCGCCAGAGCCTACGTCTACGGCACGCCCCCGCCCAGCACAATGGCCCAGCTGCGACGGATAGTCCAAGGTCACCTGGAGCGCTTCCAGCAGGCGGAGCAGGCGCACTTCTCCCGCCGCGCCAATGTGCAGCTGGGGAAAACGGAAGTGGCGGCGGATAGGAAGCCGCTGGCGATGCAACTGTGGGTGGTTCACACGCCCGCCGTTTCCGGCGCGGCCTCGGATAACGTCCTCGATTACGCCCTGCCGCCCAACACGCCCACGCCGAAGGACTACGCGCACAAGTTCCTGCCCGAGGGCAAGGATGTGGTACCCGGAAGCTCTTACATACCGCTGCGGTTGGTGGTGATAAAGCGCTGAAGCAGCTATGTGAATCTTTGGGCGGCGGCTTGCCTTTTGTTGTTCGAAAACAAGTTGCGGCGGAATGCCGATATCCGATACCTAATGCCCAACCAGTAGTTGGCTAATTGGCTTTAAGCTTACTGGTTCCTAGCGCTAGTCCAGACATAGTTTAGTTGTTTATGTTAAGGCCCAAGTTCACTCTAAATCTAAATCCAAATCTAAATTAAGCCACCACATCCCGGAGTCCGTGACTAAGACTTCCGACCTGATCGCATGCAATAAATCCGAAACTAAGACTCAGCCACATGGCCACGTCGTAAACTATAAAATACATTCACCAAAAACTAAGTTGTCATCTCATTTACATAAATTAGAAGTCATAACTTTGAGGTGAGCGGGGAACTACTTGGCTCGAAACGGTTAGAAGCTGTATTCAAAACCGGTTAACTTTTATCTGTTAGCTGTAATCAAGAGCTTAAAGCTCTGCTTCTTGGGGTTTAGTCTTTGACTAAGTTTCAAAAGTGAGACTAAAAGCTCTGCGTTGCCTATACTAAAGCTCACAGTTAATATTTACTCGAAAGTAAGATGACAAAACTTGGAAGTTCTGCTGTAATGTAATGAACTCTCTATCACTTTCGTATCAAACCAAAATGTTTGCATTCCGATTTTATTTGAAAAGTCTGGTGAATCATTATCTTAATGAGTAGCCCCTAATTTACTTTCCATGTTCTACGCGAAGAGGTACGATATCCGGTTGCCATAGATACCGAGATTAGAGCTTGCAGATTGTATAATCAGCCAGCAGGTACCTTTTATGAATAAAAATTATTCAGATTTTACTTTATTTCACACAAAAAAGGCTTTTGTATGGCTGTACATGTAAGTGACTCCCACAATAATTTACAAGTATATGTAAGGTTACTTTGTAGAATTTATTTACAATTTGTTGTTCTATAACTTAAACTTAAAAATACATTATATGTTACACTACACTAAATACTAGTACTGTTTGTTGACGAATGGCTGAGGCCTCGCAAAATCGAGTCCGAAGGCATTTGTATAGTTTCCTGCCTGCTCTTCTTGCACGAATTGCAACAGAGACCCAACCAGGCCCGCTGGTTTTCCTTGTTAAATACTATAAAGTAAAGGAATAAAACGAATCCCTGTAGAGTGGCCGTCAGGCAGAACAAATAGGCGAAGATCCTGCCGAAATCGAAATAGGTACACAGTCCAAAAATCCAAGTGATTCCCAAAAGAAAGAAGAGCAGCACAAACAGGCCCAGTTGCTTGAAGATTAGATCGCGTTTGAACAGGGCTGTATAGACACTCCAGGAGATGTATGCCACCAAAATGGCATTGGCCACCGTGATAAGGCCAATAGGCAGTATGACGCCCAGACTTAAGCCATATCCTGAAGGATAGCATAGGATGGGATAGTCCATTGAGGAGTTGCTGGGCCTGTAGGAATCGGGTTCCAGGAAGACCACCAACAAGGTGGGTATAAGAGGCAATGTCCAGGCCGCCACAGCCGACATTAGGATGTAGTGTCGTGGGTGATTCACCCCAATGACCCGGACATATCTTTGATACTGCAGCAATCCAATGATAAGCATCCAGCTGAAGACAACCAGCAGTAGATACTGCATCACGGCTCCAACCAAGGTACAACGTTCCGATTCGGATTCCTCCAGCTGCTCCAGCAAATGGCTTTGGCTCAGGATCAGGAAGAATACCAACTGCAGACCCAGGGCAGCACACAGATTCAGCAATATCTTCGTGGAGGCCAAAGTCCGGAAACTCTTAAACACAGCCGCAGTGACGAAAATCATCAGGAGTCCCAGCAGAGAAAGGGTCAAGCCCACATTGGTGATTACATCCAAGGAGCGATCATCTTCACTGGCTTGCAGACCAGCCTGCATTTTGCTGACTCCCAGTAGAAATGTAAACTGGGTCAGGTGATCCGCATGGCAGAGGATCACTGGGTGCGAAGAGGCTTCCGAGCTGCCACCGCCACAGGTGGATATTCCATCGCTAAGCCAGGTCTCATAGTTCCAGTAGCCACATCCACCTTCAGATTGGGTTTGATTCGCCTTTGCATTGCGCAGGAAAAACGGCAGCTTTTCAGGCAGCTTGTTATCTAAAGAAGAGATTATACATAATAACATATATCCCTACATTTGACCTCAAAACACTCACCATCCAATCCTGGTATTGTGATGGATAACACATTGCTAGTTGGCCGTCGTTTGATTTCCTCTTCCGTCTCCACAAAAAGTGCATCTCGTGTATAGACCTTAAAAACCAAGTAGGAGGCTCCCTTTTTCCTCAGTTTGCTCCATAGTTTTTCGGGAATAAAGACCGCACTTTCTAGATTTTCCAGGGCCCTTACATCTTCCTCATTATCCGAGAGGTGAAGCATTTCAAAACGCGACGCATTGCCACTAGAGAAGTTCACTATCCCGGAAACATTTCGCACTTCTGGATCTACGAAAAATACACTTAGTTCGCTCGTCTTTAGAACAATTACACCCATGTCGAAAAATGGATGGAACGTAAACTCTGTGCTGTTGGCAAAAATAGTGCTGTTTAACTTCAATATGGTCGGACTTAGTTCATCCAAATAATCCTCGAAGTTGCTAAGAAGGGTATTCGTTGCATTGGCGTCTGCTGAAAGACGAAGGGTTTCATTATCTGTGGACATCACTTTCTGGCATATCTTCATCAAGTCGCCTACAACTGTGGCATTTCTCTCCGGTTTTTTGACCAGGGAATCGAAAATCTCTGAAATGCTAAACACATCGGCGGCTGCCAGTTTTTCCTGGGACTGAGTCAGGAGGTTACTCAGTTGGCTAATCATATCAGGGGGACTCCTCACGGCGAGAAGGTTTATGCTTGAGCTGAGTTCCGGTGCCGATCTACAGGTGACGTGATCCAAGCTCTGCCAAACTCTATTTCCATCGCGAATTTGGCACCTCCGTCGTATGGGAATGCCCCTTTCGTTCAGGCAGAGATCCCTAAGATTCGCCTTTTGGCCAACTCTCGTTTTCTCCACGCGATTGATGCGCTTCTCCTTGCCCTCATCCGTCTCGTACTCCAGCTCAAAGTCCTCGGCCTTGCAGAATCCTCGGTTGCAGTCCTTGTAGGGATTGTGCGACAACTGACCATCTGCATCCAGGCAGAGCAGGAACCGCAGGTTCTTTAGGTGGCAGTAGTCCAGGCACCTGGCCACATTCTGCTGATCCAGAGCGTAGAGGGGGGGATTCGTGCCTCCAGATGGGAGTATTATATAGCCAGCAATCCACCAGAGAAACAGCAGCATTGTGCTATCTATTTGTAGCCAACTTGAGCGCAGGCTGCGATGTCGTACTCCCGAAGCTCCGCGATCGACTGACGAGGCAGAGATAAAATGCGAGTGGCGATAAAACGAGTTTTCCTCTCCTCATCCCTGTGAATAGGGCCTGCAAGAATTGCCACTTTCCTCCTCACAACTCTATGTGGGTATTTGAATTGCTGGTCTATTTCGAGCAGAGCACAAGGTCAACTGGTTCTCCGGTCGACGATAAGAACTGCAGCATCTTCAAAGATCGAACGGTGGTTAAAATACTTTATATACTATAAGCCAAGAAATATCTCTAAACAGTTGGTTGAATATCTAAAAGAAATCTTAAATTATGTAACTTAAAGTCTAACATAATATGAACCACTTTAATTGTGGCAATTATTTATTCACAGTAGTTCAGATTACTTTGATCACACTTTTTTACGAGGGTACTAAACTTCCTAATTAAAAAAGGAAACAAATATTGCTGATAAAGAGGTAAATGGTAATTATCAAATATATATATACCAGGCACCTAACAATAATGATAATTGGTTTATCGCATCAAAGCGGGATTCTCTGAATTGATAAAGTTTAATTGCTTCGCTTTCAACACCAATAGAAATTACAATTTAATAACAAAACAGCTTTTATTTGTTTTGAGCAACAAAGGCTGCCATTTCAGAATTTCTCTGCTGTTCTCTCTGACTTGAAAATGCAACTTTAATTAACACGAACTTTGAGCATATGCAGGCATCGATCGGTAGTCAACAACCATGATAAGCAGCCACCTTTAGATACTTCCCTTACTGCCAGCTAGAAGGTGAAGATAGAGGCATTCAAATATTTGCATTCAGATAGACGTGAATTCATGCGATGGTATTCAACTTACTCACGAAAATAGTGTTCTCTTGTTCGAGCTGTGAAATCTTTATCTGTGGAGATAAGGTGAGCATTTCAATTAAAGAATCAGAATTTGTATATGCTAAGTTGTTAAATTTATAAATATTTCATTATACCTAGTACCACGTAATTTTTGCCAGTGCTGTCCGCACAGCTCGTCAGATCAAATCCGTCGATGGAATTAACGGCGTGAATAATTAGATGCGCTACTTGAATGGCTGCCACCAACAACGTCAATGATCACTTGATATTTTTTCACTTTCTGAGTAGCCACTCAAGTCTGGAGAACTCGCGCGCGCTTATAGAAACGAGTCTGAATATTTTCCGACAATTTAGACTCTAGACTTTAGAGAACCCCCATCATCTGTCAACGGCGGCAGAAGATGAAGCAGAGCTGTAGTTGATGAATTGCTATATGCACGAGTACTACCGTTCCCATACACCTGTGTTTCAAGTTGATAAGAAAAACTGCTCGTGCTACTCATCGAATTCCCCTCCATTATTATTATTATTCATATGCCTTACCTTTTATTCTAGCACACAAAAACTTTGAATAACTCTGCTCCAAACTATCCAAAATCTATGTATTGAGAAGGCTGTGACCTGTGGCACTTGGATTGCAGTTCCTGGAAATGATTAAACTGTGGTAAAATGGCAGTATTTGGACTCAATTATTATTGCTGCAAATGGAAGACGCAACAATTGAGATATGTCATCAAATTGCAAGGATATTATTTACCTCAACTGAGAAGCATTCTCACAGCAGACGTGTGGACCTCAAGGCGATTGAATTTCAATAAAGTGAAATTTGTGCTTGTAAAGTGGTAGTAGTTAATTAGTAGTTTAAGAAACAAACTCATTTGTGATGGCAATTCTAATTACCTAGAAATACAAGCGAGCGAGCGAGAATAAGTATTATTGAGTTTGGGCACTCAACAAAGTTAAACTGTTTAAGGAGGCCATAAATTATTTTTAAAATTGGTCGCTTGACCTACTTTAAGTAGATGAGCGTTGGAATACGTACGAGTATTTCTATGGCAACATTTTTGCCCACTTTTCGCTTTGGCTTCGAAGCAATATCATCACTGGCACGTAGAGCGGCACAAAAAGACGCAGGACGAAGGAGCTGCAGAGGGTCCTTCATTTCATTGTCATAGAAGACATGTTTCGGCTGTGCGGAGTGGAGTGCTCCGGCAAAGTTGGTTCCACTTCAGGAATTTATTTACTCAAGTGTGATGCGATTATCCTGATGCACTTGTTCTTTGTCTCAATGCGCTAGTTACGCCCGCTGGGCACCGCCCAAAAACAAATACAAAAAGAACTATACAAAAACGAAACAGAATGGAATATCTTCGTGAGACGCTGGCTGGCGTGTGCAGCAATAGCAATTGAGGTGCCGGAAAAGTTTGGTAACCCTTTCTCCGTTTCAGCCTCTTAATTAAATGCCAGCCCAAATGTAGCCCAAGTATTTTTCTCCTGCAACGTACGCGCTCCATTTCCCAAGCACAATGCTGGCAGGACCTCTCGATGAGTTGGCTTCTTTCAACTCGCGGTTATCCACAGCTGCCTAGCCAGTGCCCAGCCAACTGAAACTGAATCAGAAGGATGACTAGTTACGACCACAAGTGTCCAGAGCAGAAGGTCTTCGAGTCTTAGGTAATCTGTCTTGTACCTCAACTTGTGAATGGAATAATTGTGACTATGGAATAGCTTCACATTGATGTTAACAAAACATATATATTATATCTATATTTTGTTTTTAAAGTTAGTTCTTCAGGGTGTTTGAAGCTTCGTTCTAGGCATTTTGTCTTCCTTTTGGTTTCATGGTAACCATGAAAGGGTGAAAGGGAAAAGGGTATCCCCGGCACAGTTCTAGTGATTGTCATAGCCCCCGGATCACTGACAATGACTTTGTCAGTCTGCAGGCAGCGCATTTACCATGATACCAGGATGATGCCAGGTTGCCCGACTGCCAGCTCCTGCTCCTCCTTCAATGTCACCGCCAGCGATGTCCTGTCAGTGAAGCCAATGCCTCCGCGTTTGCTGGCGGTTGCTTTTTCGACGAGGAGCGAATAAAAGGCGCCAAAAGCCACCACAATTAAAACTTGGACAATGCATTTAATTATGTTTGCGGAGAGTAATTAATTTATGCAGCGCTCAAGCGCACATGAATATCCGATTGATGCGCGATGCAACGGCCGCTGTTGCGGTTTTCCGAGTGCGTTTGCCTTGCTGTTTTGTCGCTAACAGGTGCTTGTTTAGCCACGCCCCAGTGCGCCCCATTGGCCGACCTTGCCACCTTAACAACCCACCAACCACTCACATTCAATTTCAATTACTGTGCCGTACGAGCACTCCTGTTTGCCGTTTGCACTGCAAGTGTCTCTAATTTATTTGCCACGTCTGGAGCGGCGAAATGTTCATCTGCTTGACTGGAGCTGCCCGAAAATCTATTGTCGTAGGTAAATTATGCGTGAGCCATTGACTGAGGCGGCAAGTTACAGAAATCAGCAGGAAAGTAAATAAGAATGGCAATAAATAACGCCGGAAACGGATGTTGGTGCGAGGTGGCGCTGGAGAAGCGAATGCAGAGTAAACACTTGCAGGGGAAAATTGAGCGGGTGATTTGATCCGCAACCGACAAATCAAAATTACAAAAGCCGAGTGTCACCTGGGGTAGAAAAGGTTTTCTAGTTTCTCAAAAACGTATCTTAAAGGTAATATAATATATAATATCTATGATTTATTGGTAAATAGGTAAATTAAATATTCGTTTAATATATGGAAGTTATTACTTATACAAAATTTAATTTAAATTGCCATATATAAAACATAAAACTTTTTAGTTTATATACTTTGAGTTTAAGTCAGGCAGTCGCCATCTGTTGGCGGGTAGCAGAAGATGCTAGAGCGCGAGAGAGCTCGAGAGCGAGCTTCTGGCGCCGAAAAGCTTTTCCGACTGCCTGGCTTTCCCGACGACCAGCAACAACAAACAGCTGAGTGGGCCAGGCAATTGGCAGCCGACAAAGGAAAAGCGGACAAGTGTCCTGCGAGCCGCTTTTAATACGGCGCTCCTTCGGCAGGAAGCGCTCAGTCGTCGACGGCTGATTCAGGCGAATTGTTCACTGCGGCGGACAGAGTGCGGCGGAAAATCGTAGCGGACTGGGAAAACTCCTTGGGAAAAGTCGCGCGCGCGTTTCGCGTTTCTTATCATACGAAGCGGACAGTGAAAGTGGAAAGTTGTTGCGAGAGTGAAAGCAGGCCCCGGAGAAAGAAAAAAAAAACAGCAGCAAACACACAGATAAATCACAAGTTGCAAATAAACAAAAGCCGAGGGAATCGTCCAATAAAAGGAATCGCGCGTCTCAAACAAATGTAAATTATACACCCACACACACATGCACACATGCTTTGTTTTTTGTGGATCACACACACACACAAACACAATGCCATTCCACTTGGCCCCGGATATTAAAGCATACTTCTGTGCGCTCTAATTTATTTTGGTTCCCGGGCAGATATTTCACGCTATCATTGTCCTTAATTTATGAGGTTCTGCGATTCTCTCTCGGCAAAAGTTGCCAAATAGAAATATTTGCCTCAATATGTCAAAGTTTATTAGACATTTAGCTTTGCGTGCCCACGGCAATTTGCTGACAGTTGTTTTAGTTGGTCGGACGATAGTGAATGACCATTATATTTGATAAATGCCCGGGCGGACACCGAGTTGAATGTACAATTGCTTTTGCCGCATTTTCCGCACAGTTCTCTTTACCCAAAAGATGCACTGTGCGAAAAGAAACCAGCTCGAGAAATATAAGTTACTAGGAAACCTAACATCGTAAATGAAACAGAAATTTATGTTACCATAAAATACTTTAAAATGTATCCCACCGTTTATATATAATAATAATTGGTGTCGGCCAGCTCATGATTTTATGAAATTTTTTTTCACTGTAGAGACTCAACTTTTGCGGAGAGCACGGCATCCACATCCTGTGGCCGTCCCGTGGCCATGTTGTGTGCACTGTGCCTCATTTTGTGCCGGCCTAATGGCAGGCTCATCATTAACTCAGTTATTGTCAGTTTAGCGCTAAATTGACAGGCGGAACGACGGGCCTTTGGGGAAAAAAAGGGGGAAAAGGGGGAAAAGGGGGAAAAGGGGGGAAAAGAGGGAAGGGGACTTTTTCAACTGGGCCGAGTAAATATCGTTTTGTTTTCACTTTCGCAGCGGCGTCATTTTGTCGCAATTATCAAATGGCGTGCCCGTCATCGCCAAATAGCAGTGACAAATGGCCCCATCGAAGAAACTTTGGCCCCCTTTCTCCACTCAATAAGCCTGGCCAAACAATTTGCAAAGCCCTGGAAATCGAGACTTATTTACACTCTTGTCTCTCTCTCGAGTGGCACGAAAATAGCACAAGGACCTTCTGTTGACAGTGCCTTACCGTTATCAAAATGCCAAATGCTGCACGTAATTAAAATTCGCTCAATTGGAAGGATGTCACAGGGCCCGAGGTCATTCGCAAATAGGTATTGCCGGTGGAATGCTCTCCTGATTAATATTCCCTATTTGGTAATAGCAGTGAGCAAACATGGGGTTGAAAACCTCTACCAGTTACATACGGGTACCTATGGCTATGGCCAAACAAACAACAGGCATGTACACATTGTACTCGAAACAGTATACACTTTCATATATCTTATGACGTGGCTCCTAATGGGCTACAGCAATGTCTGCCAAGATGGGCGAAAATCGATATTTTCTTCGCTCGCTGGCTGGTTTGTTTAAAGTATTTAAAGCCTTGCCGCCTGGCAGGTGGAGATCCCTTACGGCTCGCCGCACTCACTGTGCTTTTCCCCGTGTAACTTATCATTGCTTTGCAGGCCAAGTTTTCCTCTTTTCAATTGGAGCCAACTTTTCCGGCCGGGGCTGCCATTTTGTGCTCCACTCGCTTATGCCAATCCTGCCCCAAGGCGATCCCTTTCCTAGGCAACTTTCCAGCCGCGAACTCCGTGAAATCGTGAAAACGTGAAAACTCAACGTTCGCAATGCCTTAATTGCCCTGCACTCGTCGTGGCGCATAAATTTCTTGGCCAAAAGTGTGTGCGTTACCTGTTTTTGCCCGACTTTTGTGTAATTAACCAGACGTATGCACCCATTGTAGCCTTTTTTTAAAAACGCCATTCTGCCATTTCAGCGCTACTCTGTGATTTTACAAAGAAAAGTCAAGGCAGCCATATTCTTGGGGCATTTAGGAGTTAAATATTATATTAAATAATCATTTGATTGGGAAATCCATTAAACATGCCTATTATTTATTTCACAAAGATTGAAATTCCCATTTATTTATTTAAGAGGAAAAGTTCCCCACTTGCAGGGCATCCAAGGATTCGGCCATTTACCTCGTCCAAATTGTGACCCAGTTGATGGCTGAGCTGCGGGTTGCTGGTGTGTTGTGCCTTCGTCTTCCGCACGTGTTGCATGTGGCATGCAACAAACAGCACACACAAACAGCCGTGTAAAGCCCGCAAAAATACAGATGTAACAGCGTGGCAGCAGAAATGGCCCTAAAAATTGTAGCTGCCAAGTTTGGGGAAATGCCTCGAGCCACTTGGAGCGACTTTTCTTTTGCACTCATTTAAATATTTGATTAAAGCAGGCGTTTAAAGTTGGCCTTCGTATTTTGGACTGAAAGATTAAAAAGTGGAAATAATCATGGCATTGGTATCTCGCATTAAATATTCATAAATGACAGCGGTGTAATAATAACACTCCAACGCCTTCATTGCCAAAGCACTGCTCATATATTTCCCACTTTCATGCGCTGCGCTCGTTATTGCGCAAACCGCAATGTTTACATTGTAAATTTCATTACACTTTTTGTATTTATCATAGCACTCATATCGGTTGGGCAAACAAATATAATTTATTACATTTTCATTGTCGCGCTCCCAGGGGAGCAGTGAAAGTCGTACGGCGGACGGCGAACGTACAAATCGCGAAAATGAAATAAATTGCAATATCAATATTGAATTCTGGTGTCCAATTTCAGTTGTGACATGCGTTTGAACATATTCGTTGTGAAGTGAATTAAATACGCCAGCAGAGCGTTTCAATCAAGCGAAAACCGGAAGAGAAAAAAACGCTCTAAAATGGTAAGTGCAATTTAATTAAAAAACCAATTAAAACCGATAATAGAGCAGCACATTACACTCAGACATTTCGCTTCTAAATCAATACAGCTGCTTAAGAAAGTCCTCAAGCTGACATATGCAATCGAATGATTTTGATTTTCGGAGCATTTCCAAACAACCTTATTTATCATTTCACTTTACTTCCATCTGCGTGTGGCATTTGGGACCGTGTTCTCCTGCACTGCTACAACATTTCAATGCGCCCAACAAAGGCAATAAACATCAAATATCGGTTAGATACATCTTCATCAGACAACCGAGCAGCAAAAGCTGAGAACCTCAGCTACCCAAGCTGAAAAAATCCGAAAAGCAACAGCAGACACAAACAAAAAAAGAGAAAGCGAAAACACAGCGGCGGCCCGAGGACGAAGCCTCATGTGTGGCCAACTAGACGTATGCGTAATGTATGTAAATATATTTCAAGTGTTTTGCTTGTTTAGTATTACTTCCGGCGGAAGCGATTGATTGTGCTGCGTATCTGGATGGCAGAGGTATGTCTGCTGCCGACTACCCCTCTCTCTCCTTCTCTTTGTGTGGTGAGGGATGAGGGGTTTGATTTCGCACAACAAATCAAATTGATTGCTTTTCGGATACATTTAAACGAAATGAAAATGCGCAATCGCTATTGGTTTCGCATATTTCAAATTTATCGACTCGAATCAAAGCTTGTGTCCCGTCTGGGAATGTAATTAAAGTCCAAGTCCAAGAGCTTCTGCTTTTACGATTCAGCAGCGTGGCCAGATACAGATACATATCCAGATACGAAGAGTAGAATGAAAATATTGATGTTTGTTTGAGAGCAGCCATAAACATAAATACTAATCGCTTGCTGTTTTCTCCCCAACCGCAGTATGGCTTCGTTAACTACGCTCTGGAGCTGCTGGTGCTGAAGCATTTTGGGGAGGAGATATGGGAGAAGATCAAGTAAGTAGCGTTCAAGAGTGACCAGTCAACAGTTACACAAACTCATTAGCAAACGACAATTAAAGATACCCAACCACCTGCACATATATTCTGACATATATTCTCATATTACCCCATATGGCCAGCGATTCATTTCAAGCGATTCATAACAGCCACGCACTTAATTAATAACTAAAATACATAAATCCCCCACATTTGTCTGCCACGTACCGCAATTAACTAATTATCCATTTTTCACATCGGTCATGAACATTCAGTCGATGGGCGTGGCCCGCCCGCCCACACAGACATAGTGAGATATACATAAATTAATCGAGGCCGTTTGTTCTGGGTGGCGCATAAACAAGCAGGACACGCGTCGCATTAATGCGTACACGGATTTCCCAGGCTCGCAGATCCACGGGCTCGAGCCTCCGAGTGCAGCCAAAATCTACACTGCTCGAACTGCTGGTAGATTCACTATTTACAAACAATTTTCAGAGTCGAGGAATAGCAACAGAATGAAGTTATTAGGTTATTAAGTTTAGTTAAAGAGATAAGCTAGAATAAGTAGTTTTTGGAATACTGGGATTGATTTTAAATCAGAATCGGGTTGAAGGTATTCCCTAGAACCCTGCATAGTAAGTTTACATATAAACCCTCTATTTATTTTCCTTCAGTGTATTCAGTTAGCGGAAATCAACTCCCCGAAACGGCCACGCGCCTTTGGCGAGTGTGTGGTAGTGGGTGAGTTTGTATATGGCGAGTTGTTAGTGTGACTACGAGCTATAGTACGTATAGTATATGCGATTCGCATTTATCTTAATTAAGTTATTGATATTGCTACATGGCTGCGCGGGTGCGCCTGTGCGCTGGTGAGAGACTAAAGGAGTGGTCCTCTACTAATTGGCCGTGATTTATGATTTCGGATTGCCTAACCGCAAGTCACTTGCCATTTGTATTGGCCACGTTCACAAATTGCTAATGAATTGAGGCAGTCAAGGGGCGAATAGCATCGGGTGTCGGCATCCCGGCATCCTGGCATCCTGGCATCCTGGCCCAGACAACCCTTTAATTATGGCGAAGAAAAGGGAAACAAGGCGAACTTTTCTCATTAGAAGGGTCTGCTCTGAAGGAAAAGGTAACAATAGCAACGTTCGCAGGGCACTGTCATCTAGCTCCAACTTTGATGTTATGAGTAAGAGTTAATTCAATTAATTATGGTATATCAGACAGCTTTAAATGGGCTGATGTTTAGAAAACCTTTCAAATTTGGTGCTATAAAATTCTGGAATTAAACTAAAATGTAAAGAAATATATTAATATATATATTTGGCTGCTGTCTCCTGCTTTCTCGCGGTGCACTGGCGAGCCTTCAATTTAAATGCCTGCCAATGGGGTCGGCATTGACATGACTTTAATTACATTGCAGTTAGTTGGCAGCCACAGTCGCAGACATAGTCGCAGAGCCTAGGGAAATAGCTGCAGCGAGAATCAAACTCATTATCCAGCACTCGAGGCGCCAAGACAAAGACGGGTGCTCAAGTCCTGTGTCTTGTGTCTTATGTCTTATGTCCTGTGGCCTCAGCCCGGGGCCACAGTCCTCCCCTCACTCAGTACCCATTCCTCAGATGGGCCACATCGTTTGTCGCCGTCCTCGCACTTGAAGGCATTGTCAAAGCGATCATTAAAGCGAGGCAAAAAAAAAAAGAATGGAAAAGCCGAGGCCACAATGGGCAAGGGGCCCTGGGGAGGGGTTTGTCTGGTTTTCCCCGCCTTGGCATCCTGGCATGGTGGCATCGTGGCATTGGCATTGGCATTGGCATTTGCCTTGATTGACACCCAGCTGACCGCATTGATAGATAGTTGGAAGTCGGTCTATCTCTTTGTCAGCCCATTGCTGATTGCTTTTAAAGCCACTTGGCAGGACCTTAAAGCCGGCTCCTGATCCTGTTCGGCAGCCTCGCTGGTCGTGTTTGCGCTCACTTAATCAGAATCAGTGCGTTAAGTGCTTTATGCTACTTGGTCCCGAAGCATAATTGCAGCACATCAATCTGCAAATGGGTCTCATTAATTTGCCCAAACAAGACGCTCGACGGCAAAGGGGAAGCTCAGTTTAAAGCAAAGATGAAACCAAGCCGATAACTTTAGGCTTCTGCAGATAGACAACTAGACAAAGCACGGAGAATAATCTGCACTGCATTTGTTAGGCTCTTTTATAAAATATAATATAGTTCCATTGGCACCCCAATAAGCAGATTATGGTATACCCCAATTATTCCATTTTACTGTAAAAGCTTCAAGTCAATGTAATAATATATTAGATCATTTTGATTCCAAATTGATTTGTGAGGCTTTTCCTCGGAGTGGCTGGTAGAGTGTCAGTTGTTCAACTAATACACTCACAGCCAGCGACCAGTCGCGTTATTGTTATTTTTCCTGCCTCAGCTTTTCATCTGCCGTTGTTGCAAAGTCTCGTTATTGTTATCCTGCTGCCGACGTGCGTGTTTGTGGCACTTTAGACAAAAATCGATTTGCCTATAAAATGCTTTACAGCAACGACCACAATGCGGCCACAGACGAGAGCTGAGGTTTGAGCGGCTTGGCTTGGCTTGGCGATGGAATTGGATTTGCCCTTTGTGCGAGTGTGTCAATATGTCAGTCAACTCTATACTATACCATAATATACTATACAGCCCATGGTTATGGGGTTTGAGCTGTCATATGAGCCGCAGCTGCTGGTCAGTCGCCAATTCACGCTAATGGGTTCCGATGCCTCGACCTCATCCTTTTTTGCCCGCTTTAATGCGTGTGGCATGATATCACTAATTTAGCTAAGTGTCCCGAGCTTTTAGCCGCCTGAAATCTTATGCCATTTACATGGCGCTCTCTTCGTCCAGGGACCAGGAACAGGTGAATATCTAGCCTTGGGCTTGATAAATTGCTGGAAAACTTGCCCGAGCACATCAACGTCGAGTTGTCATATTAAATGTAAATTTAAGGCATTTCTGAGGCCAACACGTGCCACTGCCGTTTACCAAATATTTTTGCGACTTATTAGCTTTGCTGTGGAGAAGGAGTTGAGTTCAAGGGGAGATTCTCGCTGACAAATACTGAAAATCCATCAATCTTCATTGCCCTTCACTGGAATTTTCATTCAACTGCGCTGGGACGAGGTGGTGGGGAAGCAATCAGGCAGCATTTTGTCAAGTATCCTGCGCTAAGGACACTCGTTTGATTGCAGGCATTCGCGAATCCTTTGCCATTAAAAGCGCATTTGTACTCACTCACATCGTGGTATCTGTGCAAAAGTATTTATATACGACTTTGATACGCGCTCAGCTTATTTTTTGGTTACTTCGGGCCATTAGTCGCCCACACACTCACACATTCACCCAATGACCTGACTTTTTTGGCCATGTCGTCTTTTTTTTAGATATTCATAGGAACATTGGCACACACACACGCCCGCAGCATTACGTCTTTTTCCCCGTTGCTTGCCACACTCACATTGCTTTACACACCCCCTCGCACACACGAAAATCGATCGCATTTTCATGGCAGACATTATGGAAATTCGAGTCGATTCTCGAGTGTGTATATCTGGGGTAGAGTAGGGTGGTGTGGGGTGGGGCTGGGAAAATGGCATTTTGAGGCTTGTAACGAGTTGAGGGCGTCCGTGCTAATGCGTCAAAAATGTGCGTTGGCCGGGCCAAAAAAAGTTCTGAGCCAAACTCAAACTCCGCAACTTTTTAGCTGACAGCTGGTAACATTTGGGGAATGCAAACTGTGCCGCCGGCAGAACCAAAAACTCAAACAAGAAAACAAACATCAACCGTACACAGCAGAAGCACCTGTTTTGCCAGTGCTGTCGGCGCCTAGCTTAAATCACCAAAAATAAGCAAGTCAACAACATTTTTAGAAACTAAAATAGTTTTAAAAACAAACAAAAGAGATACCTTGTATTATATGTTTTTTGTTTGAATTTTTCGCAAACACCTATTAATGGCAGATATACGCGATGATAAAAACAAAGGCATGTTTAAAGATGATAGCACCTTAAAGAGTTTTATGTTTCCAAATTTTATCCGCCGTTAAAGTTTAAGTCGCAATGAAGTCGTTGCGAAAATCGCAGCACTGCTGGTTTCACCCTTCCTCTGGCAGGTGAAGTTGCGCCCCAACTTTTTGCATTTACAATATTTTCATATTGCTGCTCCAACTGTCGTCGCCATTTTGTCAACTGTTTTCGAGCACGGCAAATATTGTTACGCTTTATTGACTTCCATGATGCGGGCAAGCTGCTCCATGACAGTTGCAGCCACGCCCCCGCGCCGGAGCATCCTGTTCCGCCCCTTTGCCAGGACATTTGACACGTTTTCGCACTTATCGCCGAGATTACTTTTTGCTTTGATTGCATTTCTTCTGGCTCGACGTCGCGACTCCTTTGCTTCATTTATTGTCTGTTTGATTGCTTCATATTTTTGGCCAAAACCTGGTATCCTGGTAACTTGGTATCCTGGTTTTCTGGTATGGTATGGTATGGTACCCACTACAATCCCCCGGTTTATTGTTGAAAGTTTCCCGTTGGCGTTTTATGTGCTCTCCACTTTTATCGCTTTATGAATTATGCGTCGCGTGCGTGCGGCCCAAACTTGGTGGCGTTGCGCATACGCAATGTTGGACCTGTCGCCTTCAAATCGCTGGCACTCGAGTATTATCGCCATTAATGGCTTGTCAATAGGGCCAATGACTTGGCCGGGTGTCCTTTCGTGTGTTAAAGTCAAATGGTGTGCAATAATCTAAATAAGACGCAGTCCAAGGAGGCTAATTATAGTCAAGACAACGGAGGAGCAGCCACTTGATAACGATTATGACAAGTCATTAAGCAGGCAAACGGAATAGCCATTAAGCGACTCACTGAGTGGATATTTGGGGAACGAGAACGGGCGGTATTGGCCATCCAAAATCGTTTTTTACATAAAACGATTCTAGTACTAAGACAATTTAATTGATATTTAACAAAGAGAAAAGGTTACCAATCGATGGGCCCTTTGTGTTACATGATATCTTAGATGCAAGAATATTCAATGAAAACTTGATTATATCATTAAACACCTATCTATTATTCAAGAAATTTCTTGGCTCATGAAAATGCAAATAAATTGATCTATAACTTTTACAAATTACGTACTTATGAGGGTTACAACCCTAGAGTCAAAGATGATTAACAGCGAAGCTGCACTTCTCATCAAAACTTCAATTACACGGTAGAAGTAAATATTTGTTTTCCGACCGCTTGAGTACACAGATTTTGGTGTCCAGAAAAGCTGCTTATTAAACTTCCGCGGAGGGTTGAACTGCCTTGAGTTCACTTGACGGATCCAACTAAATACGCATTCCACGGCTTTGGCAAAATCCAAACGGCAACGAATATTCCATTAATTTGTAATAATAATTCCACGATACAGTAGTCATTAATTACCAGGTGTACCATAAACCGCTGCCCGACTGCTGGACATTTTTAATTAAATGCGGCAGTCGAAATATGTTTGCCAACTGCGCGCCAACTGGGCGCATACGCAATGTCTAGTTAGTAGTGTTGCAACTTGCAACTGCCTGTTCTCCAAAGGATAATTAAATAACCCGCCAGGCAGCAGAAGGAGTGACTGGGCACGTATTTCGCGCTCAAATGCATCGTTGAAATTTTTATTTATTGCATTTTGCGAATTGCGGCACGCGCACTAGTTTTTGCGAGGTCCTTTGGGGACGAGGGCAGGACATCGTACACGTCGCTTAAAAGCAATTTATTTTCCCCTTATGAGGGGGTCAGCTGCTCACAGCTTTTCCCACCGTCCATTTCTCGCCTTCTCGTGTGTGTGTGTGTGTGTAAAGTGTTTTTTAATAAAAATAAAAACCGCACAAGACACTCCCTGAGCGCATTTGTTACATTTCGAAATTGCATTTGGGCTGCTTGCCGGGTGAAATCTGCATATTGAAATCATGTCCTCTCCGATGGCAGCAGGCATTTTTCATTTGTTGCTGTTACTTCCGCCCGAGATTTGCCCAACGTCGATGATGCCAAAGGGCAGTGCGTCCCGCTCATTTGCATTTTACAGCAAAACAGGACATTTCCCGGAGCAACTGCTCTCCATCTGCATCTGCATCAGCATCTGCATCAGCATGAGCAGCAGAAACATCGTCCTCTAAGCCGGAAGTGTTGCCATGTGCCTGCTCCTAGATTTGCGACATTTTGTTGGGCTTGGGAAGCTGTTGGCTTCGGCGTTGAGTGGAGCTCTGGCCGACGGCCATCATTAGGACAAAAATCCTGCAGGACTGAATGGCAGAGCCAGCAGGACAAATTTGCAGCATATTTGAAGCAATTGGTTCCGGATAGGCGGCCATTGCAAATTGTGTTAGGGTGAGAGTTGGCAACGGCCAGTGGAAATATAAACCTAATTTCCCTCTCGATTCGATTGGAAATCCATTTACTAGACTTTGTGTCGAGCGCATGAAATCGTTCTGCTGATGTAACTGTATGGGAATGGAATTTTAATACCTAAAATTCATTTTTAAATCAGTTCAATTTTAAGAAATACAATGCAAACAATTGATGTCTGAACAAATTATTTATAGACATTTTTAGCTACTCCTTTTCCATGCGAATTAAGCACGAAGCATTTTATCTGAATTTTTGTCAAAATCATAACATAATCATAAACATTTCGAATGGTGTACATTTTTAAACTTCTAATTAAATTGTTAGTCAACTGGAGTATAAATAAAAATTTTTTTTTTTTTTGCAATTTTTGACAAAAATTATGATGTAACCCCTTATTAAAATTTCAAAAATTACAAAAAAAATTTTTTTTTTAAGATATCCAAAAAGTGATAGAATTAAAATATTTAGGACATAAGCTGCATAAAAAAGACAATCCCACACTCTTATGCCATTTTTTGGCCAAGCTATGCCTTAAAACTCTTTAAAATTGCGAATGTGATGCTGATGATAGTTGTGTGTTATTTCGTTTACAACGGAAAACAACTCGATAAAAGGAAATACATGCAACTGAAATAAGCACACTTTAATAATTCTGTACGAACATTAAGGACTTAAGTCCCCTTACATTCTCTCATTACATAAAATATTTAAGCCCCATTCTGGCTGCATACGATACATCAGGTCTGCATACAATAACGTTAATTTACCCTTAATTCCGCCTTAGGTCAGCTTTAAAAACTAATTGTGTTAAGGGCGGCTTAATTTTTTGCTTTCCCTGCGGAGAGCACACCCAAATCGGAAAATGGGAAAACCAGGCGCAGTGGGGCGGCGTTAACCGCGAATGCCGCAAATGAGAGATGGGCTCGATGGAGTGGGATGGTTAGGCATTTATCAGGGCTTTTCCTTGGCGGCATCGACAGTTGCTAATGATGTCCTAATTTTGAGATGTCACAGTGCATGCGTAGAGATAAAAAGTAAATGGAAATGGCCAAGGGCGAGGGCGAGGGCGAGTCAATCGATGGCGGGCAGTAATAAATGACCACGAAAAGGACAAAAAAAAATGCTGGTCGCTTGGGCCTGCATATGGACAGATATTAATGGGCCTGGCCAAAAGTGCGATTCATTCGTTTTTCCGATCATCTTGGCTGCTGCTGCTCCTTCCTGCTCCCTCTTCTCTGATTTTCTGTGCTTTTGTCACTAGGTGTGCGACACACACTTGAAGCTGCATTAAAGGTTAATCATACGCCCCATGGCTGCCGACGCCGCCGCAGCTTAACGACAGTAAAAATGCTAATCCCCAGGAAAATCGACTTGGCGAAGCCAATGCCAATGGCAATGGCCATGAGAATGATGAGGGCGATGATGATTATGATGATGACGATGATGAGATCCTTAGTCCTTCATCATTAACAGCGTACATCACGTCTGCATGTGAATTGCTTGGCAGCGGTTTAACGCTAATCGCATACAAATACACACGAGACAGCAGACAGGATACAGCCATACACCATAGTCACCAAAGTGGCAAAGTGGGAAAGTGGGAGCACCAGGGTGGATCTTCCGCTAGCAGTAAAACTAGGGAATTGGCTTCCACTGCCTTCTTCCTGATTTGAATAACACGCCTCAGGGATTACCACAGAAACACACACACAGTCCTAGGAGTTCTAGGCACACAGAAAAAAACATACCGAAATGGGTCATCAAATGGTTGTATGAACAACAGGCCTATTGGGTGGAAGCTCTTTAAACGACTTTAAAATCGATAAAACCCTTTAGATAAGAACATACTTTATTGGTTATATTTAAACAATACTCAGCTAAGGCATTGCAATTTTTTTGGTTCAATATATGCCAAATAACCTGAGGCAAACATTCTCATTTTTTTTATTACTTAATCGCCAGTTTAGATGTTTGAGCCTGCTCCCCGTGGAATCGCTGTAATTTCGATGTTAATTTGCCGCCTCTGGCATTCGATTAAAGCGATGCTCTTGGCTAATTCCACTTGACCCTGGCCCAACTGGCTGCATCCTGTGTGTGTGTGTGCCAGTGTGTGTGTGGGTTTGTGCACAATAAAACATGTGACTCACTTGAGTTATGTGCCACATTAACTTGCCCGAGTCTTAAGTGGCTTTTAACCTTATTTCGTTTCCGTTTCTGGGCTGCACTGGCGCGGTCTCAGGCTCTTTTCTTTCTATTTTGGTTCTCTGCAGCTACTTGGAAAATTTCAAATGCCAGTTGGCCCGTCTTAAGCTGACTGTGGCATACTCTATTCCGAAAAGTGCAGGCGTTTAGCTGGCATCATTAAACCCAGCCAGGCACACACATTATAGTATAGGATCCTTCTCACCTCGCTGCAAGGCTGAGACTTCTCTCCATTTTCTCGTTGGCTAAGTGCCTGCCAAGAAAATGCACTAATGTCGGTTAGTTTAAGTTCGTTCATATGTGTGTAAACCATTTCAATGGGCGAGTGCATAACTACTCGCAGACAGTGAAGCTAAAAATACTTAGGTCTTATTTATTTAAATCTATAAAAATGTTAGATAATAAAGATTTCACTTTCAATGAACTAACTTATTTGAACTGCTCTCTAGGTAGCCAAATATTTTTTTAATTTCTGTCCTATTTGGATGGCCTCTGCTGTCTGCTGGTTGCATGTGCAGCCCACATTCGCATCCAAACTTCTGCGGTGCACGTCAGAAACAGCTGCGGGCTGATTTGTTAAGTCGAAGATGGCGAAACGAGATGGCGAAACCACAATTATCATCTTCTCGTAACGAACTCATTAGGAATTCCTCACCCAACCGCACGCAAAGTCATCCTCAGACCCGAATTAGCTGATTGATTATGGATTTTACTCACTTTGCGGTTTGCCGCGAGGCGCTCACTCTGGCGAAAGCAAAAGCTAAGCCAACTTAAAGTTTGAGCTGCCAAAAGTCAACAAGTAGTTCATAATAAAGCGATTTAATGCCCTGCCATAAAAAGTGAGACTCATGTGAGGCAATCCGAGGCAATGCGAGGGAAAATGGGAAATGCGAGGGCGGGAAAACAAGAGTTAGAGAGCGTGGCAGTGACGCGTAAATTCCTCGGGTCGGGCACTTTTCATTCACATTCACATCCACATCCCAGAAACACAGAGCAGAAAGTGGAGCTGCGAATGGCCCTGCGATTGGCATATTAAATAATAATATTTACGCGCGAGAGCCACCAAAACCAAAGCAGTGGCCTGCTGCTGAGGGATGTGTACACAGGATATTCACACAGTACGATACGATATACAGTATATATAAACTTTCGATGCTGAAAAGGCAATGCGCGTGAAACTTAAACCAACAATCGCGAGGCAAAACAAAAACACTTGGGCGTTGGCCTAAGCTACTTAGGCGCGAAATGTTTTCGTATTTCTTATTCGCTTCTTTGGCTCCCTGGCCGTTTTCGCAGATTAAGCCACTTAGTTTCGGCCGCCTGTCGTTGTCACTGAGTAAACAATATTTAAATGAGTTTAAAGGAGCTGGGGCTGGAGCTGAGGCTGGGTTGCCCAGCGGAAATTGAATTTGTAATGAAAGCGGCGGGGCGCGAGGAAGCCACTAAGTGTCGCCTTGCATTTGCCAGACCAGCGCGGCGTATACGCAATATCCAGTAAAAGATGAAGGAACAACCATAACCATGGCACCATAAATTGCCTTCGTGTGTGCGTAATTAATTTTTACAGCTCGTATTAATTGACGCTTATGCTGCCGCAAATGTGCTAAAATTTAATGGCAAACTTTTTTGCTGTGTGGGTGTGTGTGAGCGGAGATTTAATGACAAATTTGGAAAAAGAGAGACGAACGAAGAAAAACGTGCCCGAATCCGATGGACAAATTTCGCTTTCTCCACGCACATTAACTTTTTCAATTAAGTAGTCGATCAAAAGGCGAATCTGCGAAATGCAGACCGACAGACAGACAGACAGACAGCTTACACACACTCGTCGACGCACGAGGCACGCACATTTAAATCAATAAAAATCAATCATACGCAGTGTTGGGCGGCAGGTAAGCTGGGCGAAAACGTGCAACATAATTTAATTTACGGCACAAAATGCTGCCTAGCTGGCACAATAAAAATGATAGACATTTTGCCGCTGGAGTGTTGACTTTATGAAATTATATTGCGCACAGATAGAAGCATTAGGCGAAAGTAACCGCCTGCAGATGATGGTGAAAGCTTCTCACCTCAGCTCAACGGAGCAATTAAATGAAACCAGAATTTATACGTATACTGGGCGAGCTGCAATCTTCAATTCCAGTTCACTGGCCATTTTCGGGACTTTAAGTTGCGTTGTCGTAAAATTTATGTATGCACTTGCCATAAATCTTGGTTTAATTTCGAGCTTCCCTCACTCAACCGCATGCCATATATTTTATAGAATAATAAATTGCATGGCGAAAATCAATTTCCATTTTGGTGTGTAATATGCAGGAACTTGCCTTGGTCTTCTTGGCTGGCAAGCTCTTTTTCAGGTTCCTGTTTCCTATTCAATGTCCGCTGGCAGTTCAGGAAATTAAAAGTCAGCTTCCACAATAAAATAAGTACATGTGTGGGCCTGTGCTAGAGATTGCAATATTAAATGTTTTCGGTTGCAACAACTCAATCTTAGCAGGGGTGCAAGTACTTCTCGCATTTCAGCGACAGCTGCTGACACTTTCTGCAATCCAACAGCATTTCGCATTTGAAATGAGCAATAATGAAAAGCCGCATTTCGCCTTCGCTCACCTGCGATGCCACGCCCACTTTGTCCCGACAAATCAGAAGTTTTGCGTAGGGAAAATGGAAAAACTTTCGCACGTACAAAATCTACTTTTCTATTACGTTTTTCCTCCTTACCACCCACCACCCACCTCCCCCATACGATTTTCATGTTCGATTCTGCAACGTTGGCGTTTTTTTCCCGACTTTCTCCGGGTTACTTTCTCTGTGCCGGCACGTTGTATTCAATTTGTTTTGGTAACAGCTTGGCGCAAGTTCTATTAAATAATAAAGTCGATTTGCACGATGTTCACAAAGGCGAATGGCAGCGGGCTTTTCTTTTTCTGTATTATTGTTATTCAATGCAAATAGCGGGCAAGTTTCTTCGAGGAATATAAAATACTTACCCGAAATCCTGCTAACTTTTGAGAGAAACTTAAAGGATTTGGCTGCTTAAAACCGACTTTACAATCCGCATTATGCTTTATCTGAATGCTGAAAGGCAAGAAACTAAGAGATCAAGGCGAAACAAATAGCACACATTGTGTTTAAACTGCTTGCTGTGGTGAGCCTTAAGCCGGAAGTGCTGGCACTGCTTTACGCTTAATAACTGCTTGCTTTATTAACTTTGAAAATATCCTATCTCACAGAGATAAATATGTTCCTTTCAGACATAAGTGAGTTATCCAAACAACTTTTTTAGGCAAAAGCAATTATAGCCAATAAAAATAATATGAAAATATGTCAGTTCTTTCTTCAAATTATTAAAACTTCAGCTGCCCAACTCACTTTTTATTAAATTTCCTCAAAAGCCCAAAAGAACACAAAAGGAGGGGCATTTGAAAAATCCTTTAGCCTGCAAAGGAAAGCTGAAACCCTCGCCCCATTTTAGGGCTGACCAAAATTTCTCATCTGAAGGGCTTTATTTCGTCTTCATTGCTTAATTAAAAACATAAATATGAAAGAGCATATAAAGTGACCGCCATATGGGCAGCTGGCCGCCAAAAACACACAGACACACACACACACACAGACACAGAGTGGAGGAATGCCAACCACTCACTCATAAATTCACGAGCACAGAAGCAATTTAATTAAAATTAATGTATTTGCCACTCTCTCTTTTTTTTTCGTTTGTGTGGAAAACCCTTCGCTGCCATTTCACATTTTGCGGTTTCGCCTGACTCGATTTTGATGGCTGCTTATTTTTGGCTCGGCTCGGCTTGTTTCGGCTCGGAATTCAGGAAAAAGGCCATGGTCAGCATGGAGGGACAGTTTCTGGTGCGACAAATTTACGACGATGAAATAACATACAATCTAATTGGAGCAGCTGTCGAGATACTCAGTAAGTAGTTAGCTGGTGCTTTTCTGTTATGCAAACATATGTGGGTCATAAAATACCAACTCTCTACTCTCTCTCCACTTTCCCACAATTGTTTCTTAAAGATATTCCCGCAGATGACATCCTGGAGCTTTTCGGAAAGACCTTCTTCGAGTTCTGCCAGGACTCGGGCTACGACAAGATCCTGCAGGTCCTGGGAGCCACGCCGCGGGATTTCCTTCAGGTACTTTCGCTTTATACTTTTCGATTTATCTCACAGTTCCACTTAATTGAAGGCCATTTCACACTCATACGCCATGCAACTGCGACACAATTGCATTGGCCAATCGACTTTTAAGTCATTTTTCATGCTTCATGCTGCTCCCTTGCCAGTTTCTCGGTTTTGGTCTCATTCTCCTTCCTGAGTTCGACATTCGCCATCATTGATAAGCATTAAGTATTTTGCTTGAGCGCACACTTCGCCCACATCGGCCAGTTTGCCCACTCAAAACCGAACCGTAACCCATTTCCCTCGACGCCTTTTGTTGCACTCACATTCGATTTATTTTCAATTTTCCACATTTTTCACCGCAAATGCTTCTCGAATCCTTTGTCATAATGAAAAATGAAATTGAATTTTTTCGTCTGCACCACCGCAACATCAACAACAACAACAATGGCGCACGGAGAATAAATGCCACAAATGCGGGCCATCAATTCACTTTAAATTCCACGGACAGCATGATTTTCACCAATATCGAAGATATCGAATGACTTTTTATTCACAATGTTTCATTTTTAAGACAAGTTTCTTGCCTAGAACCCATTAGCTTAGATAATATATCCTACTTTCTTACTCTTTTCTCTCTGTGCAACAATCAGAATCTGGATGCCCTGCACGACCACCTGGGCACCCTGTACCCTGGAATGCGGGCTCCCTCCTTCCGCTGCACGGAGAAGGATGGCGAGCTGCTCCTGCATTACTACTCGGAACGGCCTGGCCTCGAGCACATAGTCATCGGCATCGTCAAGGTGAGATATATATTCAGTCCCAGTTCCATTCCCCTATCCATTCCCGATTCCCTGAGGGGCAGCCATTGACGCCTCTGCCTCGCTTATATCTTATATCTACCGCTCACAGGCCGTTGCATCCAAGCTGCATGGCGTCGAGGTGGAAATCGACATTGTCAAGCGCAAGGGAGAGCCCATCGACGAGGCCGAGAAGGAGCGGGCCATCGCCCGGGAGAATCAGCAGCTGCTGGAGGACGCGGTGGCCACGACGACGACGGCGACGACGACGGGATCGGCAACGGTTGTCCTGGCTCCTTCGACGGATGCCGAGCGAAACAATAATCACAATGGCAGTAGCAATGGCAGCAGCAATAATGGAATGGCCAACAACGGCAACACCGTCAACGTGAATAACAACAACGATGGCCAACAGATTGCCAGCGAGACAGGTAACAAGCATGAAGGCAAAGGCTCGGAAAAGCAAATAATGCAAAAAACAGTCGCCACGATTAACATATTGCGGAATTCACAGAGCTGCCATGACAATAAATGTAAACTGTATTGACTGGCCGGGCTTTATTTATTTATTTATTCATTTCATTGAACAGCCCGCCGATATAATAACGAGAAAACTTTGTGACATTGCTCTGATTTTAATACAACTGGCTGGCTGCCTGCTAAATGTATTATTAACCAGCTAAAAAGCGTTTTTTGTTCCATAAAAAGCCATTACTTTGTATGCAATTCGTATCGGCAAACTGTCAGATATGGTTTGCATGTCTAAATTGTATTTTCTGACCCACTGGACTTAACAGATTTGTCTGCTTCATTACTTGTGCAATACCTACCTATATAGTTGTGCTAAAATTGCAGATCCCTCCATTGCGCTCAGCACGTGTCCCATCGCCCAGGACAGCTTCGATTGCGATGGGGACAAGGAGCAGAAGTGCCTGCGACTGCTGAAGAACAAGAGTGACGACATCGAGCGGTACGACCACGTGCAGTTCCTGATACGGGAGATCAATGTGGCCGCCAAGTCGCAGGTGGATGCCAAAAAGGACGAGGTGCCCGACGACATGGAGTTCCTCTGCGAAGGTGAGTGTGTTGTTTGTGCTACTCAGGCTAATTGCCTGGCTAATCCGGCTGCAAATGCTGACCCATCCTCGTCACACAGCTCCACTCATATCGCCCGCCACTTTCTGCAAGGTGTTCCCCTTCCACCTGATGTTCGATAGGCAAATGAAAATCGTTCAGGCCGGCAAGGCTGTGTCTCGAGTCATTCCCAGGTGAGTCCTTGCTAACGGCTTGCATTACGCCATTTACTTATGAGCCATTGTTTGCGATTAGTGGCCATTAGCTGGGTGGCGCTCGGATTTGCCCCAGCCCCTTCACTTTTGCGTACACTGCAAAAAAGTGCTCTTAAAGGCGTTTAAAAGTATGAGCTCCACTAAATGTAATGTGGCACACTTTTAGACACCTTTTCAAGAGATGTTAGTGAATTATGTGGAATCCTGAAATTTTAATTCTAAGTTTGATTCTTTGTATTTCTCGCTGTGTACCCCTCAGAGTTGCCGAGGAGAACTGCTCCCTAATAGAGGTGGTGGAGGCCATCCGGCCGCACCTGCAGCTCAACTTCGAGAACATCCTGTCCCACATAAACACCATCTATGTCCTGCAGACGCGTCAGGGGGCCATGAGCAGCCGGCACGAGCAGCGTTTTCTGAGACTGAAGGTGAGCAAAGTGAGGTGAAGGGCCAACGCCAACAAGCCATCAATGTGTCTGGCACGGTTATGAAAGTCCCATTCCGAAATTCCGAAACTCCGAAGGACCCTTACGCACAGCCGCCCCGTGGCATTAAACTTAATGCTTGGCCTGCCACAGAGTGCGGCATAAAAATCAATTTTATTGCAATGCCTCTCACCCGCGGCACCCGAAAATAATCTGTTATTCCATTGTACTCCGCAGGGGCAAATGATGTACATTCCGGAAACGGATCGGATACTGTTTCAGTGCTATCCCAGTGTCATGAATCTGGACGATCTGACCAAGTAAGTACGAGTTAATAAGGATTACAACAGGAAGGTGGCAGCAGCCAGGGCTAAAAGTGCTCATAAGGCATCAGTTACTAGTGTACTGAAATACGGCTTTAATTAAGAAAATAATCTTTAAAAAAAGAAACACATGATTTTAAGTTTAATAATGCGGCGAATGTGTCTTAACCTGATTTTAGAGCCGCACCATATTAAAGGCATTAGCTCCCTAATGGGGCATTAGGAAAAACCTTTATGGTATTTTGCTCGCACATTCAAATTGAAACAAATGCGCCTTCAGCTGGCTGAATTTATGGGTGACATTAAAAATGTTTCCTCTTTGCTTATGTTCTACGCTGGGATTCTATTTGCTGCCTGGCGATTTCAAAAAGTCTTAAGTAAAACAAAATGCGTGTCATTTTTCCATTTTAACACCCACGTGCCACATCTTTGAACTCGCCGTTGAACGTGGAATGTGTCCTGTTTATTTCATTTTTTGCTCTGCAGGAAGGGACTCTACATCTCGGATGTGCCGCTGCACGACGCTGCCAGGGATTTGGTGCTGCTCTCGGAGAAGTTCGAGGCGGAGTACAAGCTCACCAAGAACCTGGAAATGCTCACCGACAAGCTGCAGCAGACCTTTCGCGATCTGGAGAGCGAGAAGCAGAAGACCGACAGGTAAATGACAAATGACAGCACCGACTCCTTAATGGCGCGCAATTCTCTCAGGCGCGAAATTGAAATTACTTTTCCATGTTTCTGCATTCTTTCTGCTGCTGTTTCATCCTGTTTCATCCTGGCTGCTCTCTCCATTCAGGCTGCTCTATTCGGTGCTGCCAAAGTCGGTGGCCAATGAGTTACGACATCAGCGTCCTGTGCCGCCCAAGCGGTAAGAAAAAGTCAATTTACCTTCTCCCTATGGCAGAGGGAGTACACAGAGAGAAATCCTGCTTAAGGGTGTATAAAAGTGTGCTAATATATAGCTTACAATCACCTTACTCCTCTCACTGTGCACTCCTTCTCACATGGCGGAAAATGCAAGCAATTTGCCATATTTGTGTCCGTTTATTTATGAGACTACACTTCCGTTGCCATTCGACAGCTACGACTCCGTGACGCTGATGTTCTCCGGCATCGTGGGCTTTGGCCAATACTGTGCGGCCAACACGGATCCCGATGGGGCCATGAAAATCGTGAAAATGCTGAATGAGCTCTACACGGTCTTCGATGCTCTGACCGACTCCAAGCGCAACCTGAACGTGTACAAGGTGGGTCAGAGTTCAAATGCTGGTGGGCTTCCAGGCAATTCCCCCTTTGCAATGCCCACTTAATTACACTTTTTACCCAACCACAAACACGCTGCAATTGCGGCCCTTTTTTCGGGTCACCTCTCCTCCATTTGGTCCATCTAAAGGACTGATTGGCATGTCTGTGCTTTCAGGTGGAAACAGTTGGCGATAAGTACATGGCCGTTTCCGGACTGCCCGACCACTGCGAGGATCATGCCAAGTGCATGGCACGGGTGGCCCTCGATATGATGGACATGGCCAAGAACGTCAAAATGGGCTCCAATCCAGTGGTGAGTGTTGAAATAAATGTGCATCACCTTTGAATATATCTTAATCCGAATATAACCACAAACGTTTAGGTACTATGAACTATGAATGAACACTTTGCTCTGTGATTTTGATGTATTGTGAGGGCAAACTTCTCGCTTTGAACTAGTACAAGTAAAACTCGTTAGATTTTCCGCAATTGTATTTGAGTCTCGACTTCGCTTTTCATCACATTTAGCATATTTCGGCGTCTTTCGTTTTGTGCCATGTTTTGTGCAGCCTTTGCCGAGCAACAAAATGCATTCAAAACTGACAACTTGAGCTCAAGTTGCTCAAGTGCCCGCGAATGAAATGCGGGGTTTGGAGCAAGGAAAATGCTGGGTTTTTCCAGGGGGGCCGCCACTCTAATTGTGCGCATTGAAAGTAGTTGGAAAATTGTCTCGCTCGTGTTTTTGTTCGTTCGTGTGAGCATGCAACTTTCAGCGTGTTCGCACAATTTGTTGCTGAATGCGCCATTCGCCATTCGCCATTTGCAATTTTCCATTTGCCATTCGCCATTTTGAGCAACAGCAACTCAATGGCGCATAAATTTCAATGTCTATCTCCTCGTCCCTCGCCCTTCGTCCCGCGCAATCTTTTAACCCTCGACTGCCCGGATTGAGTGGCAAGTGCACGTAAAATATTAACAACTTGTGGCAGCAGGCAAGTGCGAAAAAAGTTCATTTACCAAAGTTTCGCATTCTCTGCGAAGGGCGTGGGCGCAAAGTTTTGGAAAGAAAACTGCGAAAATGGCTAAAATTAATTCAAAATTGATGACACACAATGTCAAAGGACGCGTCTTGTACCATGGTGCATGGTCTCGGATCCTTGCCAGTGGCCACTTGACCGTCAACTGTCACCAGAGACGTTGAAACTTGGCCGAGGATGGTGACGAGGCCTTCATCCTCCATCCTTTTGCCTGCTGTTGCTGTTACTATCTTTTTTTCGGCTTAAACACTTTTGCTTTGAGTGCTCGGGCTCGGGCTTAAAATACACTGCACACATGCAGGGCCACAGATAAATGTGGATATGAAGAGGGGGAAGCAGGGGGCGGCTATTCGTCCGCAGGACGAGGCGAGGACGAGTGTGAGGACGAGGATGCGGATGCCCCACTTGATGGCATCCTTCACAATTACAGCATTGTACGTGTGGACAATGCTTGTGGCTTGTCAGTCACTTTTTGCACATGTCTTGGCATCTGTATGTATATTAGGGTGGCTCAAAGCGGGAAAAGGATACCAAGCTTAAAGATAACTATAAGATATTTCGAATTACTCAATATGAAATATTAAAGAGAGGAAATATTCGTTTTGAATTGAAATAGTGTTTAATAAAATATAATATCCGGCTCACCCTAGAGTAGATATGTCCCAGAATCTGCGTGCCTGTGTCATAGCCACCCACTCAAACTTAGCAACTCTTGCTTGGGCTTGTGTCACTTGGCTTTATTGTCAGAGTTGTTGTTTTTCTGTTGCTGAAATTCCATTACCTTATCGTCTTGCCATTGGATGTCCTCGTAAGGAAGTCTTCTTTTTGTCCTGGGATCATCCATCTGTTCCGCCCACCATAAGCCATAAGCCCCAACTAGTCTCCATTTCCATCTGGCCTCGCCGCAACTGCAGTCAAGTTTTTGTGGCTGTCAGTGTTTCATATTTGACTGATTGCCTTTGGTAATGCAGTGGGAAACCCCTTCGGTTGTGGACGAAAAACCGGGAAGGGGAATTTGAGAATCGAGTCAGCGTTTGATAGATCGCTCGAAATCCAATTAACAATCGCCACGGGCGACTAATGGCAAAAACTAGGACACGACATCCGAGCCTGTTGCACTGCCCTTTCCCAGGACTCTCTGCCACCTCCCCCTTTTGCGCCCCCAGGAAACCCCCTTGCCGCCACTGGCGTCATTTTGCGCTTCATTAAATCCTGATAAAAAGCAGCAGCAGCAGCAGCTAGTCATTCCGCCCGGCACCTCCCCCTCCGTTTATGAAGCCAATTATACCGATGTTTTTCTTTATGCAAAAACTTTGCTTCCAGCCCTCTTTTGCCTCTTTTCCCGCTTTTCCTGCCAGTTTTTCTCAACTCAACTCTTTGTTGGCTACTTCCTGTGCTTACAGTCCATAAATATTGATTCGGTTCTCAGCAAAAACTTTCTGCAGTTGCTATGTATTTTATACACTCGAGGGCGAAACCAGGAAAATCATTTTCCTTACTGCCATGCATCGTGGCTGTTGGCTAAAAATAAATCAGCAATTTTCCAGAAAATTGTTTTGAACTTGAATGGACAATCTGTGTGTAATGTCCTTTAGCATTTTCTGGCAAGAAGTTTTCCTACTCTAATTGGAAAAATTGTTTGTAGAAATCAGTGTTTGTTTGAAACCATTGGATAGCTGCAATGTTTATCCGATTTCGCAATCATATAATCAAAGGAAACTAATTGATTGACTTCTGCCTTTAAGCTCGCTGTTGAATCACTCATCAGCAATGCAGTTGAGTTCGATTTTGTTGCGAATTTTTTTCTCATCTAGACTTTCTGCACTTTTGGCTTGCAAAACTTTTGATACTTTTCTTATCGCACTACGCCGCCTAGGCGATTAGTTTTATGTAATGTTTTTCTGATAATTACAACTTTTGTCCTTCGCTTTCCTCGCTGAACTGCTGGCACTTTACCCATTTACACATATTATCTTGGCTCTGCGTTTCTGCGAAACCCTCTGCCTTGGCAGGACTCTCGCCTTTGGATTTCAGCATCGTCACCTACTAACAAGGACCTACTGTGGGCGGGGCTGGGATTTGCTCTTATTCTCTCTGGTCGCCGCTCATTTCGTTTTAAATTTAATTAAAGAAAACTTTTTCCTACTGCTGCTGCAAGTTTTCGGAAAGTAATTGTGGCAACTTTCGCTTGGTTTTTGCAGCTACATTCCGTTGCGGTTGGCAACTTTTCGGGGTGTTGATGATGGGACACTGGCTGGCGAAAGTTTATTAGCGCAATGAAGTGCCCTTTCAAGATCCAGCAAGGCCCGATTAATTCTTGTACAAACTCATTTTCATTTTATTTTTTCTAGATAAGCTTACAAATTCTACAATTCTAAATTCTTTGTTTGGTCCCTGTTTTTGCAGCAAATCACCATAGGCATCCATTCCGGCGAAGTGGTGACTGGAGTGATCGGCAACAGAGTGCCGCGCTACTGTCTATTCGGAAACACCGTCAATCTCACCAGCCGGACGGAGACCACCGGCGTTCCGGGTCGCATCAACGTCAGCGAAGAAACCTATCGGTGAGTGCTGCTGCTAAAGTACTAGGTGTTTTTTGCTATCTGGGCTCCCCGGGCAGCGAAATTGGCGGAAAGTCGGGATCGAAATCGGGCGGGCAGGCTGCCACGTAGGCCTCCACCGCCGCCTGTTTGGCCTCCTCCGTGTACGCTCCATCGCCGGTGGCCATAAAAGCCGCCAGTGCAGCCTTTTCCGGATCCGTGACAGCCTGCAGGAGCTGCGCTTGGTTCTCACTCTCGTCCTCGCTCTCCTCCGCACTGCTGATGGTTTCCAGTCGGGACACCTCGCTTCCCAGCTTGCATTTTGCCAAGGAAGTTCCTTGATCCTTGTCCTCATTGTCCTGTGCCTCGGGTCCTTCGAGCTCCTCGGTGAGATCGATGTAGCGTTGCAGGCGCTTTGGCAGCCTCAGCGTGTCGATGCCGTTGGGTAGTTGGTTGTGCATCCGCAGGACATCGCGGATGCAGCAGCTGGAAATACAAAATCCATGTTGAAGTCTTTAAACTGTAATGTAGTATTAATTTATGACTTGATGAATGTGATGTCTTGATAATTGCTCACAGGATCGATGTTTCTTGAGCTGCTCAAGGATACTTTCTCGGTTTCGGGCACTGCTTCTGTCAATCTCAGCGGGATATTTCATAAATTAATTTAAGTTTCACACAATAAGCTCATACGGCGAACTAAAAAAATCCGCACAGCAAACAAAGTTCATGTGCTTAAAACTTTTCTCGTGAGTGAAAGGCAGCCAGAGCGAAAAACCTCACGCAGGAACTTTCACTAAAGTTGCCTGCGAAACTAGAGGAAGAAGTTAAAGTAGCGGATATTGGTAGCGGATTCTTTTTGGCCCCTCCACTTTGAGCCGCAGTGAAAGCTTCCTGTAAAGTTTGCCAGTGTGTGGAGCCCGTTCTAAAGTGCCCTTCTGATGAAGAGGAGAGCGCAGCGGCAACTTGTCCGAAATTCTTGCGAAAGTGAGCCCCAAATTGGCGTCATAAAACGCACGGCGAGCGTAACAACATGCTAATCAGCTGCCAGGGGTATGCAGCAAGGAACTCCGCAGTTTATGTCCATGTTAATTTGTCCCGTCAAGTTTCCCTGTTTTGGCAATATTTTGGCTTCTTTATGGCCGCCGACGACAAATTCGACCAATCAATAAAGCAAGCTGACACCGCCCAAGGGAAAAAGATGAGCGGCGGAAGTCGCTGAGCAGCCATAAAAGCAGGCACAAAAAGCGTTGCCTACTTGTGGGCGCCTCAACGGAAGTCTGGATGCCGGGGCGTATGCGCAATGTATTCGCCGACGACGACAATCGTCACATGCTCTTCAAGACTCTGATTTCGGGGCCAATGCGCAATGTAATGCGTTATGCATGCATTTCCTGCGGTTTCCACAGAGATTTGCATAAGTTGAAATCGCAAAATGGCTGGCTTGATGGAGAGCCAAGAGGAACGGCGACGGAACATATAAATCAAGCGCTCATTTCGAGTACATTGTTGAGGCCTCGACAAGTGGACGCCAACTCAATTGCAAATACAGTGGCTATTGACTGTTCAACAAATAAACAAACGGCAGAATATAAAGTAAATCTGTATAAAAGAAAGCATTTGAAACAAATAAGGGGGCTTGAAACGGAAAAGAAAAGATGCCTTTAATTTTATATATACTTTAAAAAGTATATTTTTTTCTGGCCTTCACACCCATGCTTTACTGTGCGAAATGCAGGGCCAGAGCGCGAGTTTTCGCATCGCAAACATTGGCCAGAGAAAAACAAACTGGCAAACAAGCTGGAAAACGGGTTCCCAGCTGAAACGAGAGCCAAAGTCAATGGACATTTCTGTGACACGCGAGCAGGAGGAGGCAAATATGTTTGTGTATTTGTATATTTGTGTACCCGGACCCGGCATCATCGGGTCACCGAGTGCTCCACAAATAAGTGGCACATATGTGGCCTGAGACCCCCGCATATGGAGTCGCACAAGAGGCTTATCAATTGCAGGCGACAACTTCTCGAATTAAATCGAAGAAACTTCTCGACTCGAACAGCGATCAAAGTGGCAAAGAAATTCACATCGATTTAATTCATTAAGTTCCCCGACATTTGACTACTTTGGGCCGGGGCGAGTCAGTGATGCAAGCAGGAAAGTTTCGACCTCACTTTTGGATACAATACAATACAATACAAAGACGGCAGGACGAGGGAAACTTGTCAACTTATGCCCAGACAGTCTGTCAGTTTGTCAGTTTGTCAGCCAGTCAGTGGGGCTCCTGTCTTACGCTTATTTCGTTTTTGGGGCTTATGGCCGAATTGTCTGCCCGTTGGCCGTAGGAAGTTAAGCAAGCGTGGCGGACCTAAGCCAAAGTAATTGAATAAAAAAGTGAAACTTATTATGGCTGTCAGACTCCATTCTCCCTCGCCTAATCTCCATTTCCGACCAAAAGACGTGGGCAGCCCATGGTTTGGTCACAAAGTCAAGTGTTCGAAGCAGTTTCCATGCCCTAGGAAAATTACGGGTCAAAGCTGATAATTACCGGCATAAATGACGAAGACTGGGCACTCCGTAGACCTGCTCTTTGCCGATAATCTTGTCCATCAACAGGCGGCCGTAGCGATCGAAGAACATCTCTCTGCGGGAAGCGTACAAAAGCGGCTGAAAAAGAAATAGTAAGAGGAATTTTATTATTGCTAACTACTTCTTAAATGTTTTCTTGCATTATAAACTCATTGCATCACTGCAGTAGCGATAATTAATTTAATAGGCATTTGCTCACCTTGAAGGGCATCTCAATCATGGCCACATTGCGCAGCAGAATCTTGAGGCACATGACCAGTTCGAAGCTGTAATTACGCCCATCCTCGATGAGTTTGTCGAGCAGCGCTATAATTACGGAGGCGCCTCCGTCCGGCGGCTGCGGTGCGGCACCGTATCTGCAACGGATGGAGCGGATGGGGGCGTTGGTGGTGAGAGGGCGTGCCAGCGGTCGGGAGTGGGTAACTGTTTGCAAATGAGATACAAGCTGCCAGCACGTAGTTGGTTTGCTTGTGGTCAATGCAAAGGGTCAGAGGTCGTGGGGCAACCGAGCGGTGGGGCGGCGGGGCGGCAATAAATGCTAGATGCCCCGATAAACACAATGTACAAATGAAATAATGAACAGACACGACTCGCGGTTGTGTCACTTGCACACGAGCACACACACGCACAGAAGCAGAAATGTGCACATGTGCACTGAGAGAGAAATGTTGTCACTTAAAGTAATTTCTGTTACTGCCAAACATTTACTGAAATGTTAGATAAATAACACTTTTCTCTCACTGCACTCACAGCGACCTGAGTAAATGGCAAATGAAGTGCGAATCGCAAATTGCAACTGGCGCCGGCAGTGTTGTCACTTTTAAAATTGAAAATGTTTGTCAAAGATCTCTCCCGCATTTGCATTTCTCGTTTTCTGCCCGATAAGCATTGTAATTTATATGTTGCGCATATTTATGTGTTCTTTCACCGCCGGTACATTATATAAATATTATCTCTTTGCCCAGCGAACATTGTCGCAAGCCACATGGCGTATGCGCAATTATGCGCTAGTAAATCAATTTGGCAGCGAATAAAAGTACCAGCGAAAAAGGAATTCATCTCACCACATTCATTTGCATATTTTATGGCCAATTTTAAATGGAAATGCAACAAAGCGCAGAGCGAAACGCAAATTAAAACACACAAAAGCGAAACAATATCGAAAATTTATGGCGCATCAGCATCAGTAACTCGGAAAAACAGCAGCAGCAGCATCTGAATAAAAAACAGTCGAGGCCGAAAGGCGACGACGCAGAAACGGAAACAGAAACAAAAATCAAAAACGAAAAACCAAAAACCAAAACCGACTGCAAAGACTGGCTGAACCCACCTCCAAAAATATGAGGGAAAACGGTGGAAAACCCGAGGGAAATGCGCAGCGGGGAATTGGCAAGCCAAACTCAAACATTTGCCATCAATCGAAGCCATTGCAAGTGCAATTTGCTTGGTGCAATCAGCACAGCTGGCGGGAATCTCAATCCGATGCTGAATCTGCGATATACAACTGGCCTCCGCCTCATAATGGGAATTCTTTCCGCATTACGCCTCTTTTGAGAAGGGGAATTCACTTTTAATTTTGTAGTATAACAAAGGAGGCAAATAATGTTGCAAATCGGCGGATGGGGAAGGGGGGCTCAAGATTTCGCCAGAGAAATGATTCGGAATTTCATTTGGCAGCTATTTCGAAGCTGAATTTTGGTGGAGGCCTTTAGGCGCAGTTCGGAATGAAATTCGTATTTAACAAGGTCAAACATTTAAAGATGATGTATTCAAAAACTATACTTCTTATATTTACTACTTTTAAGGAATATATATAAAGTAAGCACTCTTATTAAATCGGTAACGAAAGTCACTCCTAGAAAAAATCTGAAAAAATGTGCCACTCCGAGCGAAGAACCTGCGGAAATTGAATAATTTTTGCGAAAATCTTGATCTAATGAAATTCAAGCTGCCTTCCGCCAGCCGTCGACATGAACTTTGACAGCCGAGCATCTCAGACGGGACTTGCCGACAGGAACTTTGTTGTGACTCGCCTTTTTGGCCAGCAATCAATACTCGTATTTTATGCAAAGCATCCTTTTTGGCGCTGCATCAAAAATTGAAATCGAAGCCAGCGAAAAAGCGGGGCGGAGCGGAGCGGAGGGGCGTGGCCGCGGCAATATCAAGTTAGGAAACAATAAATTGCCGCGACGGCGAAAGTCAAGGACGAAGGACGAAGGACGAGTCGAAACTGCAGGCGTTTACATATAAATTTATGAATCTCAGCTAAGGACCGAGTGCATGCTCGTAACTTTTTACAAGCTGCTTTCTATTTTTTTTGGACCTCGAGACCCGTTGGAGACCGCCTTGTGATGCAAATTCGCTGTGGCAGCGACTTTCATATTTAATGATAATTTTTCCTTTTACTTCCTCTACCCGCTCCTTGGGTGCCTGCCTGCAAGCGTTTTCTTGTGGCTTCGCGAGCACTTGCTTATGCTAAGCGTCTTGTATTTTATGTTGCATACATTGCGGCGCCCAAGTGGCGACCGCTTTGCATATTTCTTGCTAATTGAAGTGGTAGTCGCTGGTACTTGCCATTCCCCTATCCCCTGACCGGAAGTCCTTTTCCAGGCCACGACTTACCTCAGCAGTATGAGCAGCAGCTCGGGAGCGTTCGCCTGCAGGGCAATGCGAAGGGGCGAGGACTTGCCGCAGGACTCAATGGGCACATCAATGAATCTGCAAAAAAATAAGAACAAAAAGCCGGATTCGGATAAGTCAGTTAGTTTTTGGTGCCCCGCATTTGGAGTGAGTTTTGTGGCCGCCCAAATGGGCGACAAGCATCAAAATGGGCTTCGCACATTAGCAGGACTCTCTGGAGCTGAGAAAATGAGCCTGTGTGGGTGCCAGACCTCAATTAAGTTGCTCGCTTGTTGCTTCCATTACGGGAAAGAAAGCACGGAAAAAAATAGGAAGCACTCTCCTTATTTTTACTTGAAACTAAAGTTGGCGACCAAAGTTACCGCATACTTTAAGACACCTTTAAGAGGAATTTCCAAGCTTGAAGTTATTCCACTTTGACATTTTTCACACAGAAGCTTGCAATGTTTTTTTCTGTGCCCAACTTGACATTGCGTATACGTAATGTGTTGTGTGAGTGGTGGGCGTTTGTCTCCATTCAGGCATTAGCATGTACAATGCACTTAAAGCACATTTCCGACACAGCACACACACACACGCACTCACACACACGGGGCTTTTATGTCTACGCATAAAAGTAGGCAAATAAAAGAGCAGAAACCACAATAAACCGGAAGTAGAAGTAACCCACACAGCAGACGATAAGCGCATTTTGAGCCACCATCCAGTGACAGCTTGGAAATTGGCTTGGCAAATTCATTTGCGTTTTATTGGCGGCGATAAAAGTGAGTCCCTGCAAGAATCAAGCCATTCCCCAATCGCATCGCATGGCAGGTTCCTCAATAGCCTTATAAAGCACCTCGTGGCTGGCATATCCTCCTCCAGTCGGAAGTGATTTGCCCCCAAGTCAAACATTAACACTTTAATCAGCTGCTGAGTGGGCTGACAAATCAAATTTCTGTCTAATGGGCTCCTAAGCGAGTATTAGCTGGGTCTTAATGTCAATGTCTTTGCTATACAGTGTGCACTTGGTTTCAAGTCGATGAAAAGTGTGGGAGTTCTCAACTTGTGCAGTTTTCAGTGTCAATATGCAGGGTATAAATTATTCCGGGTGTCATTAAGTCAGCAGGTGGACTAGCAGTGGATTATGCTAAACAGCAGTGCAATAATGCAACTGTCCTTTTTAAGCCATTTAAGCTCTGCAATTACCGAATTAAGTAATCCATTTTCCATTCCATTAACAGTTTGGCTTTAATGTTTCGGCAATAAAGCTTTATTGCTTTTTTAGCTGCTTTTCTGCAATGCAGTTACTGTCGTATGAAAACATTGTTCTTATAGTCATTGTTCTTAACGAGTGCTCACTGTGCTGCGAAAACTGGCAATATGCTGCTCCAGCACTGATTTATGCAGCTTCAACGGCATTTGGCCGAAACGTTTATTGTCACATTGCTTGTTTTTCACAGCTCCTCAGTCTCCACACATACTTCCAATACCCATACACCCACACACACACCCATACACACACACACTCGGGTCACGGCCCCACATACATTTGCAGCTATTAACGCTTATTCATGACTTTGGCTGCTGTTTTGCGAGAGGGCATCATAAATGTCGTCTTAATGCTTGCCAGTCAGTATGTTTTTTGCCTTCTGTTTGTTTAAGAAGCGCAAACAGTCAACTCTGCAATGGTGTGAGTGTATGTGGTGTGGTATAGCCAAAGGGGGGGCGGGCTCTATCTGTGTGGATTAGTGGGCGTGGTGGGGTTGAGCATGCTTTTGTGCGCTTATTACACGCATTTTTGACTTTAATCCTCCGAAGTGCTGGCGAACAAAGCCGAAATAACAAAAGGTTTACATCGCTGCCTGTTGGTTTTCAGCTTATCGCATCAGGGACACACACACACACATGGACACACATGTGCATGTGTGAGGGACGGAAAAGTCGGAAAATGGAAAAACACCGCCCCCGAAACCTCCTGAAAGCAAGCTGCAAATGAAAATCTTAATTATACATGACACCAGCAGAAGTGCGAGAAAGCCACCGCCAGTGATTGAGAGCCATTCTCTGTAAAAGTGTATTCGCAGTCGTGTCTGTGGTTGTAAATTGTCGCCATCTTTCACTCAATTATGGCAGTCACACACACACACACACACACAAACACTCCTGCACCCACACAGACACTCTGTGTAGGTGGCACAACAATGGCTGATGAATTAATTTAATTAAAATCCTTTCATTTCTCTGGTTATCCTTCACGTTCGTCCACCATTCTCTTGTATTCCCAGCGGTTATTTATAGTATCTTATTGTTACCGAAAACATTACCATTATGTGCAAAACTGGCAAGCCATTAAGGTTGCCTGATATCTCGGCACATGATCCGATTTATACAGTTTCATTTTTAATTCCATGAGATTTGCTTTAGAAGCAAACTATGGCTTACTGTGTCTTGCAGAAGTAAAAGCTTTCCAAAAAAGTCCAAGCAAGCAGCTAGTACAAAAAACTCATCGGGGGAATGAAGACCTCGGCATGGCACACCAATCCAATTAACCTGGCTAGTGTGAAAATCGCTCGAGGCAGCAAAAGAGCGCGACACATGAAAGCCACGCGGAGAAAGTGGGAAAAGTGGAAACGCGGAGAAAGTGGATGGGGAATGGAGATTGGGCTGAGGACTCACCTGAGCTGTCGCTCCTGCTCGAAGCGCGGAATCCAGACGGGCAATGTGAGCTGCTCGCGTGTGGCGTGCTTCAGAAAGTAAACCATCGCCCGGACATTCTCGTGCTGCGAACAAAGGACATACATGGGTGTCTATTCCACGGGGGCAAGAATGGGGTCTACCCTACCCCACCTGACTCACCTGATCCTGGAAGTCACTGCGCCAGCCGGCGATGAAGTGCGGCGCATGTGGTCCAAATAGGGCGCCCAGGAAAATGCGCTCATATGTCTTCTCGCACTCATAAATGGCCACTGAATTGCACAGAAAATGGAAAGTCAGCCAGAGGAACAGGAAAATAGTGATAAGTTAATTATTATAGAAAAAGCCACATTTTATTTTATTTTCCGCTGATAACTTTTCGAAATGGGTAATGCCATAAACCGAATTTGTATACACATTGTGACCGATGCGACATTGTGACCCCCATGCAGGCAAATTGTCGGTAGTGGAGAAAGCGGTTGAATAATGTCATCAAATCGCAACAGCAGCAGCAACAACAGCAGCCATAAAAAAGCTAATTACGTGGCTGCACTTGTTGCTGCCTCTTTGGTTTTTTGGCTTTCGGTTTCGCTTTTTCGCTGGCTTTTTGGCACAGCCCAGAAATGAAGTCAGCGGAAAAGGGAAAACGGAAGCGGCCACAATGCCAAACCAGAGAGTCCAAAAAGCTGGAGTCAGCAACAAAGCAACTTGGCGAGTGAGGACAGGACCAAACAAGGAGCAAGTTTTATTGCACACGAGTCCAGATCCCCTGACAGAGGCATGCCATTAATTTCAGGCACTTTTCTCGCTCGCAAAAGTTTACGCAGCCTTTTAATTAGAGGCAGCGTAGAGCAGCAGTATGCGTACGCCCCAAATAACTTGCAACACTTTGAGGCACTTTACAAGTTTTACGATGCAGCAGCAACCCAGCAACAGAGCAACAGAACGACATCAGCAACACTTTCTTAACGCAATTAGCAGGCACACGTGATTAAAGCGAAAACTGCCTGCTTATGGGCGTAATAATCCAATGCGATGGTATGAAATTCATTAAAGTATGCAAAGCAAACAGCCACGCCCAAAAGCAAACAGGAAACTCCTGCCACACACACACTCACAAACACACACACACTTGCCCACGCACGCATATGCACATTTAAATGAAATTATTTAGTTGGCCCGACCCGACTCCACTTACCCAGCAGCTTGACGACCACCTCCGAGTCCCGGACTCCCCAATCCCAGCAGGTGCGCAGGCCGATGTACAGGATGTTGTGATACTTGCCCATGAGGCAGACCTGGGGAATACGGAAATGGGAGAGGGAATCCCACCTGAAGTGCTACTTTTTAAATTATAAATAATTGCCATATGCAGAGCCCACATTTAAAATGCAAGAAAATTAAGTTTGGCAGTCTCTGCCAAAGGAAATTTGGCCAAAAACTACTTGCCATATTTACGTACACTCCAAAAGACCAATTAGATGCATATATTCATGCAAACTGTATCTTAAAATAGCCTTATTTAAATCCGCTTTAATTGGACTCCAAAGGAAGGCAATTTTATTGGGCTAATTACTCACAGGTTTTCAGTGCGAACTTTAAGATTTATTTACGGATTTAACTCTGCAATGAAATGGCTGCACTTGGCTTTGGTTCTATTTATTTATTTCTTGCTCAAGTACAGGTGACTGACTGATTGTCAAAGCTTTATTAATTAAATTGAGATTGCTTTGCTAGGCTGTCATGCATTTTCAAAACATTTAAGCAAATATTTATACATTTTAACTATGGATCTATATAAAGCTCACCTGTCCGTTCTGCTCCTTGGCCAGTCGGTGGTATCTCATGGCCGCCGTCACCGCGATGGCGGCCACCTCGTCCGTCTGCGAGTTCTGTCCGCCGCTGCAGCCCTTGATGATGGAGCTCAGGTGGTCGAGGACATCGCGCCGCGACTGCCGGTCCTGCAGGCCGTTGCGGGAGATCTGCTCGAAGGTGTCCTCGAAGAAGCACTCGAAGATGTAGTCCATGACCAGCTGGCGGCGCTTTGTCCGCCGGTTCCGCTGGTGACTGCCACGTTCCGAGGGATTCCGCCGCAGTCGTTCCCGCTGCCGCAGACGTAGACGCAGCCGTGCCCGTGACTCAGTTTCCCGCGGGAAACCGTAGAAATGTTGCGGCAATGGCAACCAGCAGCGAATCCACACAAATTGGCTTTTTAATTGACTTACCAGACGCTGGAAGGCCTCTAGCAACTGCGAAAGCATATTGCAAACAAAATTTGATTCACTTTAAGTAGGCAAATATTTTCAATTGAGGTGAATTGATTTCCTCCAAAGATTTAAAATTTTAAAATTCCGAAATTCCGCTTCAAAAAAACTCCCGCACTGCTGAAGCCAAAGAGTCGCAATGCGCGAAAAAAGAGAGAATTTCTTTTGTGGGGGCGACTCTCTTTTGCTATCGATTTTTTGCAGCTGGCAATGATGTGCAGGGAGAACTTTTGATAAACATAAACAACTGATAATGAGCACGGATTATTCGCTTTAATATTTCTAAGCATTGGAATCATTTTAGAAAAAGTATGTGATGCTTGTTAAAAAGTTGTTTTACAGCTCGATTACTTTTGAGGCCTTTTTATTTCCATGTAAGTCCCAGCAAAGCAATTGGCAAACAGGTGTTTGATTACCAGCCGACAAGTGTGTTTCTATGAGCTCTCCAAAAACCGAATGGAACTCAAGGATTCCATTGAAACGGATTCAATTCGATTGAATGCGATTGGATTTTACTAAACAGTCTATTGCACTTTGAAATTTGCTGGCATTTTTCCGAACCATTTATTCACCGCACGCATCTCACACGCAATTTTCCACCCCGCTCATCAGCTGCCGCTGGAAAACTAAACAAACGTAGTCCAAATTCTAAGAACGCTCAGCTGTTCACCTAAGCGCTCACTCTCTCCTCTCTCTCTCTCTCTCTCTGAGAGAGGCGGAGGTATTAAATACGCGTTTCATGAGTGTAAGGCTGACATTAATTGCAATGTAAAATATATGTATGTGCACACATTATGGTTGTGCATAACTGGTGAATGTTTGATAGTAAACATAAAATTAAAATACGTATAAACAACGCATGTTTTTTGTAGGTTTGCAATGTTGAACTGAAAAATTAATTGGTTTGTAATTATGAGGATTACGCTTGCTTCAACAGAAATCAATTTATTTCGAAATTTATATTATGGTTTTAGTGGTTTTTTCAATTTTTAGAATGAATGAGTTTAAATTTTCAACTTCAGAAATACTGAGTCCTTTAAACCCGATATTATTATATTTTTGCGGACCGCTGTAAGCAATATTTTGAAAGAAATTCTAATCCCCCTTCAGTGGAATTCATTACAAATTCAAGGGGTTTATTTATTATCACACATTTTCATCCGTCGCTTGTGTAAATATTGAAACAAACATCCATGTGAATAAATTTAAGTCTGTAAATAAGAGAAGCATTTTGTTTTTCTCGAGCTTAAGCCACATCAAAACAAATGTAAATTAAAACACCAGTACAATTGTAATGTAATTTCTCAGCTGCGACGAAATAATTTCATTTTTTAAATAGCAAACGTGCACATTGTTTACATGTTTTTCTATCTCCTGCTGCCAATTACTATTTGCTTATGCGGCACATATCAATTATTCAGGCACTCATTTCATTATTCGCCGCATTTGCACGTTTAATATTTGGGCTGACAATTAAGCGCTGCGTAAATATTTATACACTGCCATAAACATTAATTAAGAACGCATACAGAACGCACAGAGATCCAGAGATGATGGCTCGGATAATCATGGCTGGCAGGGATTCCTCGGGTCCTACGCCTTAATCGCAAATGCAAATAAGTGTCGAAGGACATTCGGAGCAGTGTAATTAACTCAGCTCCATTAAAACGCAGCATATTTGTGCTGGTTGCCCAGGACAACACGGAAATATGTTCACCTGATCAGGCTCACCTGGGCGCTAATTAAAAGGGCAATGCAATTGTGGCCTTATGCCGGCTACCCGATGCCGCAAAGGTCGCGAATAAATTGAATTAAATGCGTATCCAATCAGCGGAGTATTGGCCGTAAATATATGAGTATGAGTCCGAATAAATGCAACAATGTGTGGTTGCACTGTGGTCGCGCCAAGCGGAAACGGAAATGCACACAAGCCTGGCGAAATTTTTATTCTGTTTCCGTTTTGTGCTGCACTCGAATGTGCGGGCACACGGAGCACAATAACCGAATTTCCATCATTTCTGGCGATGCAATCTAAGAGCTGAATAAGTCTCCCACGGTATAAATTACGATGGCAATTTATTGGTGTGCAGATTGAGAAATATACGACCCCCGAGTTATACATCATTCAGAGTGCCAGAGTGCATTACGGCATCAGAACAACTTCACCACGGCACTCCGTAACTCAAATTTATGTGACGCCTGCAAGAACTACTATTCTACTACTACTTAAGCGCGTTTTATTTACGAAATTTCAGTTTAAATGAAACTAAACGTAAAACAATTCAGTTGACACAATGCTTTCCGCCTTGCAACTTATGGTCTCTGTCCTTTCTTCTTTTTGCAGGCTCCTCTGTCTGGCGATCAACCAGGATGACTCGTTCCACTTGGAGTACCGCGGACCCGTGATCATGAAGGGCAAACCCACGCCCATGGACTGTTGGTTCCTGACGCGTGCCACCAGCAGCATTTTGGGAGGCACTTCCTCCACCGGAGGCGGTGGCGGTGGCGGCGGAGGAAACGGCAGCTTGGACTCGCCGCTGCTGCAGCCAGCCACTCCGACGACCGGCGGGGCCACGCCCATTCCCGCAGTCGCCCAGCGGACAGCAGGACATGCCAGCGTGTCACGTACTTCGTCCGCAGGAGCAGGAGGTGGAGGTGGAGGCACATAGGAGCTGTGCACGGACTCGTCCTGCTGCTGCTGAAACATCCTGTAAAGTTGCCACTGCGTGCGTGACTCCATCTGTCCGAATGTCTGCGGCCAAATCTGCAGGTCCTTGGACCACTTAACCACTTCATTTCTATGCCTTTGTGTTTGTCATCCTGCATCCTGCGTCCTGCACCCTGCATTCTGCGCCCTGTGTCCTTTCGCCCCGTGTCCTGCATCCCAAAACCCAAGTGTGCGTTCTTGGCATTGTGTGATTGTTGCTGCTGGCACATTGCGGCCGGAGCCCAAGGAACGTCGGATCGTTGTGCAAGGTAATTTATGATAATGCTCTCCTATCTGCAACGATTCAAGCCAACCCATCCGGGCCAACCACTTAGCCCAGTCACTTTACAAATGATTTACATTTCTCGTGTCTAGAGTGGGCATACCATCATTCAGGGCTTAAAAATTGTGTTGATTGTATTGAGTATCTTTAAACCACTGAATGGAAATTATAAACCTAACCTAGTTTCCACTTAAACTTACGATATCTATGCAAATGTAGTGATTAATACAAAGTGTTATATTCCGAGCACGTAATTTATTCCACATTCCCCATTATCATGTCATGTACTGCAATCCCTGGAAATTAGCCTCGTTCTCCGGGGCCTTATCGGCACAAATTCTAATGCCAGCCATAAAGAATATTTTGTGTCAGGACAAGTTTCAAACCATTTGGCTCTATCCGCTCGGCAGTAAACTAGATAAGTCCAAAACAACTCAATATAAAAGCCATAATATGCCAAACAGTTAAATATATCTCCCTCTCTCCAACTCGAAAGGATTTTGTCAGCACAGCCAGCGAAAGCGCAAAGCCTTTCATCCTGCCACGCCCCCATGCTCCCACGCCGCCCACACTTTATCCTCCAACCGAAGCTGGCATTTGTTCTGCGTGTGTTTTTGTTTACAAAGTTTTGGCCAATCAAGCTGCAAGCCAAAGAGTTCTATTTCAGCCGAAAATGCCCCAAAAGGAGCATAGAATTTAGCCCATATTTTGAAAACAAATATTTGATGGGAGCAAGCAGGCGAACCAGCAGCTCCAGGCACTCACTCGAGCAAGGATCAAGGATTAGCTATCGAGGACTCCCTGCCCTACCGCAAATGCAAAGTGTGATACACTGCATACAATCACATAACTTATTTAACTGGCAATTCTGGAATCTATTTTTGGGCCGAACTTTGCTTAAAATACCATGCCACAAAGCCTGATGAAATCGCATCCCACGCCCCCAGAAACCCATTCTCATATTAGCTAAGTAGCATGCAGGAACTCCGGTTGGCCCAATTTTTGGGCTGGCATTTTAAGTGCACACACATATATTGGCATTGTAGATATCCGACCATCCTTCGGATATAAGTATATATCTGCTTATGGCCTCGATATGGCGCACATTATCGTTAAATGCCAGCGGCAACAACAAGTTGGCATGCAATTTCATGACTTGGAAGTTGGCAGGCATTTTGATGATGCCATTCAACTGGCTGGATTGTGGGCGTATGTAATTCGGGGTCCCTAACGATGGCTCGTTAGAAATGGATTAACATTGATTAGTTCTCACAGCCTGCACGCTGTTGTGGAAGCCAAACATAAATTTCCCTAATTAAATGCTTCCAAATTTGGTCCAGATTCCAAATTTTTCATAAATCCCAACATTTCGAGCTCCCTTGTGGCTCATTCAAATTCACTGGAGCCAGAAATAAAAATAAAAATAAGAAGTACAAATACCCATAAAAGTTGCCTGATTTGGTGGCCCCAAAGAAATCGAGGCCTCCTCGTTTCCGCTCCTGTCCCTTCTCGCCTCTGCTCATAATTTTCCTCATTTTTCCTATTTAGTCTTATTTATTCTTCACATCCGGCCAGTTTGTAAAGGAAGTTCTTCTTTCTGAGCCTTGCCTCATTTAAGTTGGCCCACTTTAAAGGCCTTTGCTTTGGAGGGATGCATTGGCCCCACAGAATCACTTCAGAATTGTAATTATTTTTAATGAGCGACGCCTTCGATTGCAATGAAAGTTGTCAGACAGTTGGGAGTGCAGTAATATGGCAGCCCGAGTAAAAGTTGAAGCAAACTAAGAGGAAAGTGAATAAATAGTAAAGATAAAAGATTAAGTTCTGCAACAGCTTGGTTGCTTGGTTGCTTGGCTGAGATTCCTACTGCATACATTACATTAAATACGACTGTGTATTTCTGAAGTACACATCCGCTTTAATGAGCCGCCAGCTCGCCTCATCAGCTCCACTTCAGATTCATTTATCATCCGCCAGACAGATATATGTATGTTTGTATGAATGTGAATGTATGGCTGGGTGGGTATACAAACCGAAGCAAATTTATTCGGTCCGCACAAAAGAGCGATTTTTCTTTACGTTTCCGCATCATTGGGAATATGGAAATAACGAAATAACGCGGCTGCCATCAAGCCCGTACAATTTCCGTTTCCTGTGCGCGCTAACATACAAATCCGGATATCGCAAAAATACCAATCAAATAAATATTTACCCGACTAAATACGGCATAAGCTCTTATGCGACAATTGGGCGTGGCCCACAAGGCCGGGGCATCTTATTAAAAATTTAGTTAAATTCGCAGTGACAGGCGTGCAAAGTTTGTCAGCTGCAGGGAGAGAAGCAAGAACGAAGACCCGGTCCCTGTCTCATTTAAAATTCATAAAGATGGAAATTATGATTGCGATGAGCCGACGACAAAATGTCAGAGGCAAAGGCTCCTTTTCTACTCCCAGTCGCTCCCAGGCGACTCTTCTGAATGGAATGGAAGCTAAGGGAAAGAAATGGGTGAAGAAAGAACACTATGTGACATAATAACGCTTATATAGTAATAAGCCTGATGAGACGATAATGAGGCGCTGGCAGATGAGTTACGCATACGCCACGTGGCACCGAAAAAAGAAGGATTGACCTGTAGAACTGTAGACACACTTTCGGCAGTCAAAGGAAGCCAGCTCATTGAATTAACCCATCTCTTTGCCTACCTCACACAAAATTGGGAGGGCGTAAAATTGGGTTGGCAAAAGTTTTTCCAGCTTGCTTAGTTTTTCGGAGAGCCAACATAAAAGTTTTCCTATTTAGATTACTGTCGAATGTCAGTTTGGGCAGGCAAAGGAAAGAGGAAAAAAGGGAAAAGTTTTATTGCCCTAACTCAAGGGGTTTATTAATAAATGATACAAGGATGCAGCACATTCCGGCATTCCGGCAGGTATTCGTTTGGCAACGAGAAGGAGCCCCTTGCCCTCGGGTAATTTAACTGCAGCAAGGACATGGAAACTGAGGAGCCCAGGACCCTCGGCATTGTCGCAGCCAAATCAACACGGGCAGGAGTAAACAGTCGAGGCGTGGCTTAATCGAAAACTCGGCACTAATTTCAATTAAAGTTGGAATGATTGCACACAGGCAGGCATTCAACTGCAGACAGTGGCCACATTAACTGTCTTTCCCCACAGCAAATAGGTCCTGGGCAAATAGGACGACTAAGACGGCATCATTTGCATACCGCTGCAAGTTGCTGCCACGCCTCTAAATGTTGCCGACAACAAATCAATTTGAGTTGGTTTACCAATCCAAATAGAGCCAGATCGTTGTTTATTCAGTTGCATTGGCATTGCAGTGGAATGGAGTGCGTAAGGAGCAGTGGGAAGTCCCAGTTGTTATGACAGCCGGGGACTTAAAGTTGGATGCATTTGCACCAAGTTGCATCTGCTGAGAGGCTTTCGAGTGTCAAAGAGGAAAACCAATCAAATCCAATAATAAATGGGAAAACTTTAGTCCAACTTCCTAAGATTCCGATTTTATTAGGGTTGCTAGCACTTTTTAGTACAACTTTGTTTCTGCAATTGTCAGTTATTTGGGTTTTAAAGCGCATACAAATGCAAATAAAATTTGGTTTTCTTTGCACCTAAAAATATTTGAAAGAATATTTATTCTCCGAGAGCAAATGTTTATTTCCGAATATCCGTTATCGACGCAGCGCATCGTTTGTGTGTGAATGCAAAGTTTATGCTTTTTATATCCATATCGAATCGAATGCAATTTGCCACAAAAAGGGAAACAAAGCAATCTTGGTAACGCCCGCAACATCAATATCGGTGGCTTTCCATGGACCGATTTTCCGATGCCATTTTTTCGCCCATCGCATTTCTTCTGCCGTTTTGCTCGCTTTCGATTTTCATTCCGCTCGACAAAAGGCGTAAACTTTTCAGACAGCAAGGGGTGCAAGGTTGACGGCATTTTCCCATTTTCCCCCACTCGAACATTCCCTTTTGGCTCGGAGTGTCCACCTTCGTGCATTTGATTTGTGGGGCCATAAAGTTCGAGGCAAACACACCAACACACAAGCACTCGGATGCAATATTTACAATTTTAATTCAATTTGTTCAAAATTCCCATGTGAATGGGGGCTATGTGTGTGTAGCTGTGTGTGTGTGTGTTTTGGTGTGTGGATCAGGGTTAAGGGGGCGTGGCAGGATGACCCCCAAAGAAGCACTGGCTGCTATTTTTGCACATTAAACTAATCGATATTTTATGTGTGGAGAGGGCAGAGAGACCGGCATTAGATGCAAGTACATTTTAGCCATTTTGTCGTCGTAGTCGATTCAATGACAGCTCGGCCGAAGGACAGCCAAGGACTCGAGGATGTTGTTGTTTAATTGTCTGTAAAATTGTTAAATTGCTTAGCGTGTCAGCAGGATCTGAAAGGAGGAAGGCAAGGGGTTTTCAGGATGCTGTCAGTGGCTCGGGGTTAACATGCATGTGCAATTACTATCAACTGCCCTGCCATCCATTCGACACCGTCGACTTATTTATTCATTTCCCACTTGCATGCCAGAGGTAAAGTACAGAGAAAAGCTGGTCAATGGAAGCTTATTTATTTTTAGAATCAGCCTGCAGCACAAAGGTTTTAAATTAAAAACCGTTTGCAAAGGGAACATTACAAAATCACTGTAGGCACAACTCGCGACAGATGCAAAACCCTAAATAGTTGAAAACTCAGCCAAACAACTACTTGGCTTTAAAGAGAGTAAGCCATTAGCCATTCAAAATACAAGTACCTATTTATCCATTTACCCATTTAAACTGAGTTTTTGCGATTTGCCCAAATTGAAATGGCACACTTGCCAAGCCGCAAATGCATATGTATACCTGGCTGAAAGCGAAACTTTGGGGAGCCATCAAGCGGACTCCACTAATACCATAAATAATCGTTTTCTGGCAGACCTTTAAACTTTTCCTCTGGCGGTGCGGAGATGGGGAAGGGAATTGCTTACGTGATTGAAATTTTGAAAGTGCCCCGAACAAAGGCTGCAGGCATAGGTTGGCCAGTTTTTGGCAATCAAAAGTTGTTTGCGCCTTTGTAGTTGGACTGTTTTGTGGTCGAAACGCCCCGCATCCAAACGCAGTTGGCATAACAAACACGAGAGTTGGGTGAAAAAACAAGCCAAGTTTCTTGTTCCGTTTCGTTTCCACATGGCCAAAGTCCAACTTTTGACATTGACACTGTTTCCACCTCGTGTGTCCTGCAGGTCCTGCGAGTCCTGCGAGTCCTACGATCCTGGCACCGGCTTCACGGCGTAATTGGGCGTGAAGGGTTAAATTGAATTGCGTGCCCACGGAAGCCAAACGGTTAGACAAACAAACTGAACTCTGATTTCGATAGCCCTTGCCACACAGAAATAAATTCATACGAATATCAGTTCAAATCAAAGTAAACATATGCCAAAGTACAACTATAAATTCGTAAAAATTAGATACAGTTTGAATTTCATTTCTATTTTCTTAGTGTAGAAATTGAACGACCTTTGCGGTGGCAGTTCGTGACCAACATAAGAGTATTTATATTTCCCATTTTGCGTTCGTAATTCTCGAAATAAAATCACTCGAAATTGTTTTCTCGTTTCAGCCTGTGGATTATCCTGTAAAAATGTTTAAAATCATCTGTGCGTGTTGCGTGAGTCCTTGTAGATGTGTATTATTGTGTAAAGAACGTGTAATTTGTTAATATGTATTTATTATGATTCTACTTTGTGATGGTTTCTTAGGCTGAACTTTTTCGTGTAACTATACTATAACCTAAAGGCAAAATTACTCGAACTGTAAAAATCGACGAGCGAAACAATGTAAGGCAAATATTCTAACCGAACCACTCGACTTTGGGACAACTTAATTAAGATGTAAACGTAAATTAGCTTAACCACAAGGCACCAAAGGAAAACAGACAAAAAGACAAAAAGACAAAAAGACGAAAAGACAAAGATATATGAATATACACACTATACATAGATGTAATTGGGTTCGTCAACTTCTATACAGGGCTACCGACCAGTAAAAACAACCAAATTGTTAGCATCTCAACTGCACCAAGTTAAGAAAGAAAGTAACTCTATACAAATGTACAACCAGAACACAACCAAGTATTTACATGGACAGATGTTCTATAGCGCAGCATCTAGAAAGGAGGAGAGTAGGTTAAGAGCTCTCCAACCCGAAGTTCGTTTAAGTTTCCATTGATCTATGGCCATTGTTACGAAGGACAAATCTCTACTTTACTATAACTGAGAAATAGCTTTATAGTTCTTAAGCCATCACGCCGGAGGTCTCTCTCTTCTTCTGCAATCATGGACTATTATAACACCTACCTATATATAGAGACGAGTATATATAGATATATTCATAGCAATATCAATGTGCACAGATGCAAGTACTAAATTTATATAGCCAACCGTTTAGCTGAATGTTCTTCTAAGACGAAGCTTAGCTTAAGCCCTGGTCCAAAGGGACTCGATGCGTTTTTTTGTTGATCCAATTGGTTGTTGAGTGTTAGTCTAAGTTACTTACTTGTACTGTAAAAAGGCTAAGAAGTGTTAAGTGCTAAACTAACTAACTAAATACACCCCATCCCCTGTCTGTCCATCCCTATCTGATTTCATCTGTACACAACGTGGAGTAAATGTTAAATATGTTTAAATAAAATCAATATGTATCTGTACCCAAGAGTAAATCGCAAGATAAACATACGCAGAAACCAATAAAATATTTCATTGAACCCTGAAATGATGTGTTTTTACTTCACTGTGGTAAACCATTTAAACTTGCCCAAGGAGTTGTATAAAACAATAACTTTTAAATCAATATTAAAAATAAAATTAGTATTGTTTATTGGTTATTTATTCTTTTATTAGTTCGTTAATAAATAAGTTCAGTTTAAAATGCAATTTGGCAATTTCATTCGAGGTTTATGAGCCCAGCTTTCCGGCTTTCGAATTCAAGCCACGCTCGCATGTCCTCGGCAGCTCATCAATGTGCTGATCAAATTACATGTTGTTTCGACTGCTGCCACTTGGATTTTGGCAACAAAGCCTGGGCTGCCTCGTCCTCCTCCCTGGCGATTCGTTCGCGAATCCAATAACTCGCACCGCAGACAAGGAGTAACAGGCAGGGAATCAGGATGAGCAGCACCATGCCCAGCGAAATGCTCGCCACCCTCGCCGACTTCTCCTCATGTCCTGCGAAAGTACGCAATGGAAAATACACAAAGGATTCTACCGGACAGAAGCAATGGTCAATACCAATAGTGATGAAGGCATGCGAGAAATTTATAATACCCTTTACAGGAAAATCATTTGTAAATCCATTATTGTTCGGAAATGCGAGACATACGAGTATAGTTCTTTAGGTATCTCTTTTGTAAAGTTTGGTCAGTTGGCAGATGCATATCTATTCCACCTTGCCGTTTGCGAACTGATACCTTTCCATCACTGTACATAAATAATACAGCCTACCAAACTATCCATCTAGCTCTTTCCTGCCATCAATCCACCCACTCAAGGCTGGAGCCTAGTTTTCGCCTAGTTTTGAGCCCCTTCGTCCTGCGACTGTGTACCACCTATTTCCCAGATAGACCAGGCTATGCTCTCGCATTGATGAAGAGGACGAACGACGAAGGATGAAGGACGAAGGACGAAGGATTCGCCGGTGGCAAACAGACATAAGTAACGGCAACTTGTTCATCAATTTGCTCAAGATTGATTGACATTGGCGTAATGCACACAATACATTCTGTCCCAATGGCAGTGGGCGTAGGTGGAGTACCAGGGCGTGGCAGTGGTACCAAAAAAAAAAAACGAGATGAAGCACAGACAACACTGTGACAGTTGAAGATTAATGTCCTTGGCTTCGGATTCCTATTGCTACGTTGTAAGTTTCATGTAATTTCGGTTTGCACTACTGCTGTAAATACGATGTTCTGATCCTTGAAATTTTGGATATAGTTTGCTTATTCTACTTGTTATACCTTAACTAGCTGCCTAGTACTTCTACCAAATTTTCCGTAGTGCAACTAACAACCCGTCTGTCTTGCAAATTATTACAGAAAATTGACAGGCAGTCAAACAGCAAACAAAGCGAAGTGTCAACTTTCATGTAACAATTGGCATTATCGAATTGCGCTGCAAGGAGAACTAAAACCATTATTATTCAACATTTACAAGTAACGACTATAAACAAGTGTTTTTGGTTTTATTCAATATAAAATGATGATTGTTTACCTGGGCCAAAGTAAAACGAAATGAATTGCCGTTCTGATTATGCTTAATGTACAAGGATTCGGTTCACGGATAAGGACTATTAATAAATGCTTATTGGGTGTGCGTTATTGGATGTGGTCATGGCCTTTGGTGGAATACAGCGGTGTAACAATAAGTAAAGTTAAAGAAAGCATTATGAAGAGGTGGGCGGTTCCAAGTTGGCGGCAATGGAAGGTACTTAAGATTAGTTATTAGTGGGTGGCTCTTATTTGAACTTTGCAGCTAGAGGATCAGGATGAGTGCATATCCTCAGACCTCCGTGGACTTCTGCACCGAGGGAGTGGGCGAGGTGGCCACTGGAGGCGAAGGCAGACCAGTATCCTGCGTGAGGGGCGTGGGCGCAGTGCGGAGCGGCACGGCGTTCACGCTCGACGGGGGTCTACTGTAGTACTGGGTGTTGCTGGGCAGCACCGGCACTCCTCCGAAGCGATTCTGCGTCGCCGCCTGTGGAGTGTAGTTTATGGAACTGGCGCCACTGGTGCGACTGTCCAGGCCACTGAAGGTGGGGCTGTACTGCTGGCGATGCAGCTGATCCGCCTCCTCCGGCGACAGGGGCTGGTGGTATCCGGCTGGATGAGTGGTGCCCGTGTGGACATCCGCCTCATCGAAGTCATCGTCCTCGTCCGGATGATCCTCGTCCACCGGCGAGCCATGCTGATCCAACTCCGTGCCGGAGGCGGAGTGCAGGGAGCGGCGACCCAGCTGCTTCGGCTTCTCACCTGTGGTTACGTTCGGATTAATGTAGGAAATGTCCCTGGCTAACTTTGAGCTGTTTCTATTTTGACTACCTTCGGATGAGGTCACATCCTCGTCGTTCTCATCCAGATCCCATTTCTTAGCTGGAAAATCAATTTGCGGTTTGCCCGGTAATGGTTCGTTCGTGCGATATACTTTGTCGTAGGACCTACTTTTCTTCAATGTGCTGGCATCCGTATCGCTGTCGTCGTCGTAGTTCAGCGTCCTTAAATTACGAGCAGAACTGGCCCTCGAACGGGGCAGCATGGGCATCTGCCACTGTGGATCCTCCTTGAGCTGCTTCTGGCGATAGCGATACACTCCGCACACGATGCACAGCATCAGTGGGCAGATCACCAGGAAGATAATGCCAATTGCAATGAAAGCGACGCGACGCGTGTAGTACACCTCACCTGCACGGGTTTCAAAGTTGGTAAGGATTGGTATCTACTACATACTGGCTGACTGGATTAGTTGTGAACTCCCAGTTATATTAATTAAATATATGTCTCTTTCTTAACCGCATTAATAAGAATCCAATTCAGTCAGTCAGTATAATTGTAGGGTCTCTAAACTACGATTTAATATTTAGCTTCTGGTACTTACGTAGGCATTCGGTGTATCCATATTCCGGAATGTTCCACAGACCGTTCGACAAACACTCGCGACGTTGATCGCCCACCAGAATAAAGCCCTCGTTGCACTCAAAGGACACCTTGGCACCAGGCATAAAGTTAAAGCTCAGCTTGCGACCAAAACGAGGAGTCTGCAAAACTCCACAGGACACCACGCGTCTGTAAAAAATAACAAGGTAAGCAGAATTAAAATCGGACTCTAGAAGATAAAACCAAGAATTTTTTAGTCGAAAACTTACACTGCATTTTCCGCCTGCATATTGACTATGGTGTCGTAGTAGTTCTTGGTAAAGTGAGCCAAGTCTCTGTTCAAAGTCATCGCATAATCGTACTGGCACTGCATGCACTCTCCACAGAGTTCCTCGGCCCTTTCAAGATCGTAGGTGCGATTCGTTGGCAGGAAGTCCGCAGGATCCAGGACATAATTCGGCTGGAAGGTGGCGTTCGCATAGTAACTGGACATTCTACCGAATTCTCGGGTGAATAGAGCGGCTCCCACTCCGGGAACCTCGCGATCCGTAAGCATCCACTTGATGCCAAAGTTGGTATGAATGCTGCGCAGATCATTCAGATTGAGTTGGGCCACTTGTCCGTTGGGCAGCATGAAGTCGTCCAGTTTATTAAAGCTCCAGTTGCCAAACAGTCCGGCGGTTTTGTTCTACAGATAAATAATGATTAATGATTAAATGAAAAACATGAAAATTCCTAGGTACTTACTATAAACTTCCAGGGCAGGAAGACGCGACCGGTCATGTAACCCTCGTTCTCCACCACCTCCACTCCAATGCCAGCATCGAACTGCACCACCACCTGCGACTGATTGAGCAGGTAAGTCGGGGTATAAACCGTAACACCGTCGAAGTGCTGGAACTTCAGACTCTCCCGATCGAAGTAAACTCTTCGTCCGTCGGCCAGGACATCCAGGCGATAGCGCCATCTGGCGTGCAGTGGACGCAGACGGACCTCAATCGTCGTGGTCGTATTACCCCGCATGGCAACCGCTGTCAACTGGGTGGCCTTCACCTCGCCATAATAGTTAACTGGCAGCTGCTCAAATCGTCCTTGGACCTCAAACTTATTACTCTCATCCACGCTGCGGGCCAGCACGAACTCTCCCAAACCGTTGAAGGTGTAGGCCGTGCCATCAAAGGTCACAAAGTGGGGATCGCCGAACACGCCGGCAATTCCAGGCGCCTGATAGGCCACACAATCCTGCGAGGGACGTCGCTCGAAGCGGTAGGTTTCGCAGCCCACCGCCTGCTCCTCCTGCCAGGAGCAGCAGGAGTAGAAGGGGCGCATGTCGTGGAACCACATGGACAGCGAAGGCACCTTGCTGGCCTCGTTCCAGGGCATCTTGCCCAGGTTGTGCACGCGACGGGGACGGGAGCCCCACATTTGGTCGTAGGTCAGCATCAGGAAGCCATAGCGATCGTAGCAACACTGCTGCTCAGCTCCTTGGGCACTGGAGAGGAATGGGTTACACAGGATTAATCTTATATATAGAAGTTTATATAGAAGTTATTAAGTGACTCCTGGAAGTGGGTATATTGATAGAAGATTTAGAGCAACTTACACTGGCGTGCCACTGACCACGCAGTGGATGGCCCCGCGATTTCGCAGACAGCTGGGGTTCGAGTCCTTGTCGCACTCGCGGTCAGGGCGGAAGCGTCCTTTGTCCAGGACAGCCTGGTCCAGGGCGCAGGGGCACAGCGGCAGGTCGGCGGCAAAGTTCCTGCGAAACGAGGTATATGTATTTTCAATGGGCCAGTTATCGCAATCCTCAGCTAATTAGCTGCGGAAGGTGGCCCATGACCGAAGAGCGTCCATTTAGCCAATCCCCATCGGCGCTCTGGTCGCTTTTAATTAGCGGGCCAAATGCAAATGCATATTTGTTGAGTGTTGAGCCTTACCTGAGGAATCGGTCGGCGCGAATCCAATTATCGCAGAGAGCTCGCGCCCATCGCTTTCCATGCTGTCGCTCCCACTGGGGCGCCATATACCAGGCCAGTGGAATCGGACGCGACCAGAGGATCCTGCAAATGGGAAAGTGCAGTGTTGAAATGTATAGCCAAGATTATTTGGAGCCAGGCAGTGCCTAGAAGGATGACACTCATCAAACTTTCGACAGTTGAACAATGCCACGCGATTTAAGTTGCTCCTTTTGAGGAGCAACACGATTCTGCCATTAGCCGTTGCCTAGTTATCCTTGAATGGCAATTCGCACCTCGCGCTGCTGCCATGGAAATATTTTTCATTAAGTTTCGCAATTACCCGGCCATCAAATGGAAATTAAATGTTGAAACAATGCTAACAATTTATTTGGGCCCCCATCCGCCACTTTGGGCCGGCTAACGACACCCAAAGGTGCCGTAAACCAAAAAAGAATGAAATTGTCTTATATTATGTCTTTGGGGGAAAAAGGCACGGCGATAAAAAAGGGAAAGACACTTATATATTTAGATTTTCGCCCAGTGTAGACCAGAGTTTCTATGTAAGCACTCGGAAATTCGTAATGTTCAAACGGGCCATCATTTTTGGCCCACAAATTTTATGGTTCGGAAGATGATTCAGGTTTAAGTGCAAAATAATTGCTGGACGTGAGGCAAAGGAAAAAAGGCTTAGATGCAGGAGACTGGCGAACAAACATGGCAGCGATTACCATTGGCCGAGGCCATTAAAAACACATTTCCATTATTGATTAGCTTCGAGAATGTCTCGCAATTACGGGCTGTCATAATAAGCAATCTACAGCCAAGCAAGCCATAGCAAATTGATTGCAGCCGAAGGGAATGGGATAAATGCGATGGGTGGGATGGATTGGATATCTGGTTTCTGGTGGCTCTGGAGGAGCCGAAGTACACATAGCCCGTTCGCATTGTCATTGAAATTGCCCGACAAATTGAATAAAAACATGAATAGACCATGAGAGCGCCAGGCACTCGGCACTGAGATGACACATTGAGACAGCCGAGAATCAATTAAAGCTTAATAACAAAAGGAATGCGGCGAGGAGTTCAAGGGTTTCTAACCACTCAACTGACTGAATAAATTTATATAATTAAAGCTTAACCTAGTTTGGTAGAGTGCACCTTGTATTGAAGCGGTTTCCATGAGTGGGTTTGCAATACTTGCAGCTACTTACGGACTGATGGCCAATCCGGAGTACTGGTCGGGCTGGGTGAGATTGATCTGGAGGAATCCGAACTGCATGTCCCGGTTGATGTTGTTGCGGTTGATGTAGTTCGAGGGCGTGATCACGTAGCTGCCGGAATTCGAGTAGGAGGCCTCGATCACATCGATGTACTCCAGTTGCGGCTCGATCTTCGTCTCGCGGTAGCCCCACAGCGAGATCATCACGTTGGCATTGGCATTCGAGGTCAAATTGTACTGGTTCCAGGTGATGCGGATCTCGGCGGGGTTCTTCTTGTGCACATCGTCGGTGGTGAAGAATATCTTCTCGGTTGCGGCAGCCGGCGTCTCCACAAAGTACTTTCCGCGCCACTTGAACCTCTGGGTGCCCACGGAGATCTGGAATCGAATGTAGCCCTCGGCCTCCAGGTAGGGCTGCACACAGATCACTCGGTTGCGATCCACATAGGTTCCCAGCACGGACTTCGTGTCGAAGTGGCAGGTCACCCTGATGGCCGGATCGAAGCAGGGGCCAGTAATGTTGACGACTTGGCCACCCAGCATGTTGCCAGATTCGGGGGCAAAGGTCAGTGGTAGCAGAGCCGCATCTAAATGAGTAAAGGATGCATATAAGGCACATGGAAATGACATATGGCAGTTCCCAAAACCCATTGAAGGGAGCCAAAGGGAGTCAATCAAACGTACCGATATCCTTGTTGCAGGAGCCAATTAGAATCTGCTCGTCCACGCGGAAAATGTGGCGACCCGGGAATCCGTTGGCCCAACCTCTGTTGGCCAGGTCGCGAATCACCATGTTCTGGCTGTAGGGCAGGTACTCGTAGGCCTGCGTTCCATTACCGGCATTGAAACCGACCTGCAAAAGGAGGAGCAAAGTTCGCATGTCAAGGGTGTGGGATTTTTTTGGGGGCCGAAGTGCAATTAAATACATGCATTTGGATTGCTCGCACATTTAATTAACTGTTCACAAAGTTCGCAATTATGTTTCGGGCTTAGGAAAAGTTTAAACCGTGCGTTTAATTACTGCAAGTGGCTGCAGGCTGAAGAGCACTCGAGTTTCACAAAATGATTCGAGCTAATGATAAATGTGAATTAAATAAGTATTCTTGAACATTTTCGGCAAGGAAATTAAGAGTGGTGAAATACGAGGTATTTTGTATTATTTCAAACTGTATGCATAATAAGAAAGACTTGCTGTGAACTCTTAACCGAAAAAACTTTACTTGCACTTTACTTTCTCATTCTAGATTGGCGAACAAATCATCAAAGCAAACAAGACAGGGCTAGATCCTGGAAAACTAAAGGGAAAACAAACTCCCCACACGCAATCAGTGGGCAAGTTTTCCCTGGGAGTCAACTGTTTAATTGAGTGCCAACCGACAAAAAGGGAAAGGACTAAAAAAGGGATAGTTTGACCACTTACATATGCAGGAACTCCACCCTCGCCCTTCGTGGTATCTCCTCCAGCCTCAGTGTGCGAAAGCCAGTTGAGCACGGCATAGTTGTAGATAATATAGGTGTAGACCTCGTCGGTGGCCAGGACCATTTGGAAGGTGTTTGTCTGTGGAAACACATTTACCATATGTAACCATTATAATTGGAAAGTTAAAAAATCACATACCGTGTAGAGGGAGTTATCAATGCCGCCGGCGAAGGAGACGTTCTTCCAGGTGGCGATCACCACGTGCTTGGGGATGAAGGTATCGGCGCCCACGACTCCCTGACGGATGTCCCACATGGTGCGTTCCCGCACCTCCACGCCGAATCGGTCCGTGCGTCCCATCAGATCACGTTCCACTCTGCAAATAGAATGAGTTTTGAGTTACTGAGACTACTGCGGCTCATGTGGCTGATGTGGATATGGGAAAACAAAGCGGATGCAAGGCAAATTTTGGCTCGGCGTCTGGCTGATGATAAATGGATTCGATGTTCGGCATATAAATCAGGACGCAGGCGGAGAGATTTCTGATTTCGGCGCTTCCTCATTACTTTCCCTGCCGCGCATATTTTCATAAACATTTTATTTATTTTATTTTACGCTCTCGTGAGCCCTTTCAAGTCTGCGCTTTTACCTGTAGCGGGGGAGGGGGGGGGGGGTGTGTGCTGTTCGTATCGACGGCCGACACATTGGCGACGCCAACGCGGCTACGTGGCGTATGATTTATATGCTTTAATTATTCATTACGCATACGCCGCGTAGCACACTCATACTCACACCCGGTTGCCACTTCAAACCGTTGGTGCTACGTTGCTGGTTTGCTGCGCCATAAATTGCTTTAAGCCAGTTTGGCTAAATTACAGTCGGGATTCATGCAAAATGCTTAGACAAAAGCCATTCCAATCCATTTCAAATACCACACAAATAATTCTTAAGCCGATTTACCGGGGTTTTTCATTACACGCAGCCCCTTTGGGCCAGTCCACTGGTACTGCTATATCTAAAGCGAGTTTCCACTGCCGGACAATTGCATTGGAATCGAGGTGAACAATCGAGGATGGACAAAGCTCTTGGTTGGCGTAAGAGGCTTAGCAAATGAAGCGTTTGGTTCGGTAGGAACATGTCCAGATGCTGGCCGCAAAAGTAACTACAAAACTCAGTGGGGTTCAATTTTGCTCATATTGATTAGTATATGCTCAAAATGGAGATAAATAATAGAAATTATTCAAATTGCATTTCAAATGACAGTTAAAAATAGAATGTTGCCCTTTTTAATGGCATCGAAACTAGGATGGATTATGGGCTTAGATATACATTTGCTATTGAAGCAGTGAAGTGCGAGTTATAAAATATACATATTGTAATCCCAAAAATAAAAGAGCTACTGTAGAGCCACTAATTAAATGCAAAGCACTCAATTAAGACCAATTACCAATCGAAGCCTTGCAAACCACAAAAACACTATAATTGAACTGAAGCCATATGCAACTTTCAGCCAGTCATCCCTTTATGCCACTTACTAAAATCTAATAAAGTCCTGGGCTGCACAGCATGCACAAATGTAAACTAATTCCCAACCGCTTTGACAAGGACATTCATTTGGTGCACTATACTCACATTCACATATGTGAGTGCTGTAACAATTGAAATCGAAAAACTCGTTATGCTCCGGCATTTCTGTGTGTGGCAAACAAAGATGAATGTTGGCCATTTTCTATTTGCATTTTCCCGGTAACATTTTATTGATTTTGCCCCCGTGTTTGTTTGTGATAAATGAAACAGACACACACACACACACACACTCTGGCATTGCATTCAAAAATGAGTGGTAGAGTGGTGTTGCTCCTATGTTCGGCTTATTTATTAACACTTCAACGATGCGTAATAAAAACTCATAATGCAGCCATTATCATAACATTGCGTTCAATTGCCGCCAGTGCGCTTATGCGCTATTCAATTTTTGAGGGCACATAAATTAAAGCTGGCAGCAGATGGCAATGGAAATAAATTACAAAATTACGCTTTCCTTCCTCTCGACGCTCCAGCGTAAAAAATAGAAAACGTTTGTTGGCAGCCAGCAAAAAACCGCATGCCATGGCCAAAAGAAGAAGAAGCCGCTCAGAGATAACCGCACACACACAAAACCCACACTCACAAGCACACTCGCATAGTTTATCATTTGTGTTTGCCCCGAGCAAAAACTTTAAAAGTCTGCAATTGACATTTGGGCCAAAAAAATGCGAATTGTCACTCAGCCTAGAAATGCGCGCGCAGCAGCCAAAAACAGCCGCAGACTCGGAGACTTTTACGTGTAAGTAAGCCAAAAAGCCGCACATTTATACAGGCACTGAGAAAAACATGGCTATAAGAGGAAAATGTTTAGTTAGGGCAAGCATCCTTAATAAAATCTTGAGATCAATACAGACGTAATAACAATAAATTATATTAGTTTAGATTGTAAAATGCAAAGGCATTTCCTAATTCACAAATTTGTATATAGTGTTTGGTTACCCCTAGGATATTGCTCCCCTGTGATGTTAAGATACAATATTTTGATGTACGGATTCTTCACTTAATAAATAAATAAATAAAAAAAAAAAAATATTTCGCGGTGCCGACATAGAGAGAGTCGCAAAAAAGTAATAGAAACTCAGAAGCTCGTACATAAGTCGGTCTCCGTGCCGCCCTCCACCCGCTTTTCCACCCAATTTTCCGCCCCCGCCCACTATTTCCCCCGTTTTCCCATCGCAGGCCAGTTCTTGAACTGCGCCATTATGTACTTTATTGCATACATTCGGGCGCTGCCACAGTTTTGTCTGCATTTGTAGGTTAAAATGCCTTTTCGACGCTTTGCATGGAAATATTTGAGCCCCTCTCCCCCTTCCCCCTCATCCTTTTTAGCCCGGCTTATCCACGCTTCAGCCATGTCTCGGTCTTCGCCTTCTGCCTTCTGCCGTTTGCGTTTGCGTTTGCCGTGTGGCCCAATTCCATCTTTGGGGTGTAAATGAAAGTGAAACAATGGCCGTACTTAAAGAAAATGGCGAAAATTGCATGTAAGCTGCAGAAACAGCGCGCAGAAAGCGCTCTCACCAGCAAATGCAAACAGAGACTTGCAAATGGCCCGGCCAAGGACTAAGAAAGGCTATGGAGAGGGGGGCGGGGCCAAAGGATTGGGAAAGTTCTTGTTATGATTGGCAAAAGGGAATAATGAAGCGGCATTATTATGGCGCCTGGTTATAAAGAGAAACTTTGGCCAAAAACACTTTCAAGCAACTGGCTGGCTGGCAAGACCAAGAGTGCTATGTCTGCACTCTATAAATTTAATGAAAGTGACTTTTGGCAAGTACTCCACAAAGTACTACTCCTTCAAGGTCTACTAGAAGATGCCTTACCTTTCTTAAAAGCCTTGAAGTTCATAAAGAACGTTCTTCAAAAATATTTATCCTGTTATTTAAATTACACCTATATTTTATGTTATAATTTTGCGAACCTCTAAAATGCCTCAATATACCTTTGACTCTGCTGCCGAATACGTTCTAATTGCGCCAACGCAGGGCGGCAATTAAGAATCCGTTTGAAGCTGCCCTTGCCAAACAACAATTAGGAGCTCACAGGACCTGCGGAATTTCCCACACTTGACCAAAAAACCTCACACAGAGGCAGCAAACACACACATCGAAGTTCACACGCTGACAAAGTTTAAAGCGTTTGACAAAGGAAAAAATACTGAACAAACGACATTAAGTTTTTATTCGCCATCCGACGCAGCTAAACGTTTGTGTGTGTAATTAAACGTGCGCTCATAATGAATTTAATGCTCAAAGTGGATGGCGACCCACGCGGCGTATGCGCAATGCCATGCACTTTCAGCTAATCCAATGCTGAGCGCTAAGTGTGAGTGTGTAATTAAATTGATGCGAAATAATCATGGTCCGACATGTGGGCAGATGTCAATGAGGGAGTGGGTGGCGAAGGTGCGGGGGTGGGTCAGTGGGGGTGGTGCTCTTGTGTGTGGGTGGCCAGCAATTTTACATCACTCGCATTTGCCAGCTCGCTATTCGCTCTGCCTGGCTTCTTTATCTTCAGTGCCATGCAAAGTTATTTAAATTAAATTCCAGTCACAGCTTCAGTGACTCCCCATTCTTTAATACCTCTGCCCGCCCACTCACAAATGCACTTCTAGAAATTGCTGATTGCTTCTAAAGTTTTCTCTTCGAGCTGTAATAGGTAACACCTATAGGTTTAAGTCGCATTAGTTTTTTTCAGTGCGCACATGAAAGTTTGGCTGAGCATTTCCCCTTGATAGCGCTGTTCAGGAGACGAAGACAATTAAATCGCAGGAACTGCGCAAGTGAACGAGTTATGCGGGACAAGTTTGACATATTGTCGGACTGTGTAAAACTATAAAAATGCATTGGACGGTACACGCACTCGTGTCCTGATCCTTGTGCTCCCACTCGCAGGATGTTAATTGCTCAGCTGTGGCAATTTGTCAGCAGAGAGTGTTGACAACAAACCCAGTGAACAGAAAAATGGAAAGTGCCAGAACGAATTCGATGGCAAAACATTTACCCTGCAATGCTATAAGCCATTCATAATGCTGTCAGATTGAACAAACCACTTTTGTAATTTTTCCCCCACTTTTTTTGGTAGACTTCCCATGAATTTTTCAACTTGCATGCATCGCTCAACTGACTTGTCATTCTGTGCCACTTCGAAGTAATTTATGCTCGCCTTTTTCTTATTTGTTTCCTCATTGTGCCTTGAAAGCCATGAAATGCAAGGCGTTGAAACAATGTAGTCGAGCAGCCATAAGTTATGCTCCAAATAGCTCGGGTCTACGAGTTAACCAAAGAGCAATTTAAGATGAAACTTGCTTTAACTAATTAATGCATTTTTGAGTGGCTGCTTCTCTGTGTGCGCGATTACGGAATTTGTAAGGCCAAGCTTTTTAACTGCTGCCATGGCTAAAGCCATATAAATACACCACAAAAATAACTTTCTGCCCCCTCGGGCATTAATTTGCATAATTAGCCGGATGAGCGCAAAAAAATGAAATTCATGTTTGTGTAAATTTCAACAATGTCCTCGGAAAGTTCAGGGGGCAAGTGCAGGACAACAGAATATAATTAGAGCCAGCCTGAACTCACAAATTTCGAAATGCATTGTTGCACTCAGATAAAAACGAATTGGATTTAAATGGAGTGTAATGCTCTTTTCTGCAAAATCCTTGACAATGCACCAGGACGATGGACACTTCGCAATGAATTCACGCTCAAGTGCATGCTGAAATCAGCAGGAAAATAATGGTGCTAGTGCTGGTATTCTGCTGGCACATAGCGCCATGGGAACCCGGAAATATTACGGAGCAGAGCCGAACAGGTAGCCGCCATTAGAATAATGCTGAAATTCTGGGACAATAAATGACAGCGAAACACTAACAATGTCAGTTAACAATGGATGTTGCTGCTCCCTGAAGTCGAAAGGATAATACACTTAGTGCAAATATGTCAAGATGAATTTATATAATATTATTTGAGGACAAAAAGTATTCACTGAACTTTGTGGTCTTTCAACACAACAAATTACTTGACATGCAGCAAGGATAATATCAAGTTCTGGTCTTTCATAATTTAATTCCTGGAATTAATGTAGAACAAGTTGTTTGTCAAATAAATTATACAGTTGGGAAGGACATATGCATAAATGCAGGTTCACAAACATACACAAACACACACACGCACACATGTAGAATGGGGCCACCGGAAGTGGAGAGTGGAACACGCACACTCTCACACTCACGCCATTTTGTGTTAGTTTTCTGTAAATGGCGACTGGCGCACGTAAAAAGAATGTGAACGTATGAGTGCTATTGTTTGGCGCTTACTGTGCTGTGTGTGCTGATTTGGCATATGCAAATGCCACGAGAAACAAGGGCAAATAAATATGGCTGGCAAATAAATACAAACGAACCGGAAATGCGAGCGGGGAGCGGGTAGCGGGGATAATGCGGAAATATATTGAGATGCGAGATGCATTGTCTTACCGGAAGTAAACACCAGGCGTCCGCTGGTCAATATCCGATGGATAAATACGCCCCACGCGGCACTTGCTGAAGAAGATGCCCATGAAGGAGGGATCGCGTTTGATGGGCCAGTCCTTGATCGGGAAGACCAGGGGGTAGGTGAGGTACTCCGGCGGGTCCGAGAATTCCAAGTAGCCGTTGAGGGAGAGCTGTAAGGGAAGCAAATTGTTGGATTACCCATTACTGATTCACTAATTCTGTGCACAATCGAGGAGAAACTCTACCCTGGTGTAGTTGAATCGGAAACCGTAGAAGGGCAGCTGGAAGTTCAGATTCTTGTGCAGCTGCGTCATGGAGGCGTGGATGTCGAACTGGTAGTCGCCACGTCCGCCGTACATGTCCTTGTCGAAGTACCAGTACATGAAGTTGCTCCTCAGCTCCGCCAGACGGGCGGCGGTTATGGTGTATCCTCCGGCTGCCGTGGAGTATGTGGTCGGTGGGGCGACATTGTTGTTGGGATCTGGAAAAGCGGAGACGAACGGAGAAGACAAATAGCTTGGTGGGGAGAACTCCGGCCTATCATTATAATTTCACACCTAATCCGAGGAGATTACTTTTTCAATTCCACAATATTATCCCTCGCACTTGCTGCGTTGCAAGGCATAAAGTGAAAGAAAACTTTTCACTGGCCTCTTTGCATTTTCCGGCTGCAACTTTGCACCCACATCCACCCACATCCTTGCAGCATCCTTGCAGCTCCCGTTCCGGGTGCTTGGCCATTAAAGGTCACAGTTAATATTCATTTCTGTGCTGAAAACTTTGCTGTCTTCCTTCTACTTTTCTTCTCTGGGCTCCTTTCTCCTAATTTCGCCTCACCGCTGGCCTTTTAAAGCAATTTAAGCTGATTAAGTGCAAAGCTGACGTTCCCAATGGACACTGCCAACGGGAGCCCATGAAGGAACCCGGGATCCGCTTAAGGATATTGCTCCTGACGCTGTCCAGAAACTTAAATTGCTGGCGAAGTTTTCGTGGCAAAGTCCAGAGAAAGATTTCTAAATATTCCTGCAATCCCTGGGGAGCTGTGGTTGCACCAAAAGCGGTTGACATTCATTGCATTTTGCAGAAATACTTTAATGATTTTAAGTTTTTACTTGTACTTCCCTAAATCAATTAGCTATCAAAAATTGCTTTAAATATCACTACTCAACATTGCTGCATCATAAACCTCGCATTTCGTGCTACTTCTTTTTCATTAACTCAATTTTAATATTTAAGTTCCTCCTTACAGTTTAAGCATCATTTATAATTCCATTAATTAATGAAGTCCATTAAGATCCCGACACCTCATTTCGCTTCTTTGCACAGGTATTTCCCCATTCTATTCGGTTTAATTGCGTTTTTCTCTTTGAATATATGGAACTGCAGTAGTATGCTTAATGTTGAACACAGTTTTTATTTCATCTCTCATTTCCTTCGACTGTCTGCTTTATGAACTGTGAATTGCGGAGTGTCTGGTGAATCATTAATTGCATTGATTTCGATTGTAATGAGCCAGCTAATGAAACGTCAACAGTGTGAAGTGGCCATAAACCCCAGCGGATTCCTTCTATGAATCCTGAACATCTGTTGCGTTTAAAGTTTTTAAGCTATTTATGAATCGATACCCTCGCTAATCCTTTTTGGTGGACCTTATAAAAGTGCGCGGATTAGCAGGCTGTCTTTTGCCAAAGATTTGTGTAAAATTGGTGCGCGGAAAACACGCAAAACTCGCGTGTTCGGGTTGCAATTACCGGGAAATCGCTCCTTTGACAAATCTTCCTTTTTTACTTTCACAGCTTAGGTAGTAGGTAGTGGCCTTAGGTAGTTTCCCGGAATTAAGTTAAGTTCGGCTGGGTTTCAATAGCATGGCTACCTGAACTTTTGCCACCAGCTGTCGGGGGCGACAACTGGACCAGGTAGTCCTTAGAATTTCAGCTATATAAGCAGTGCGTTCCTTGCCTCAACATCGCATTCGTACTTCAACCGTCAAGCGTCAACATGAGCATCAGCACATTCAACTTCCAGTTCTACAACTACAAGCTGAGTCCGTCGTCACCGGGATTTGGCAGTGCGGCCTCCCGTTCCTCCTCCTCCTTCATCAGCGAACTGGAAATGGACATTGACGAGGACATGTCCGGCCAGCCCACCATCACATCCACGCCCAAGCCGCGTTTCACCAGCCAACTGGCCGTGGAACTGGCCAAAACGGAGCCGGGTAATGGTGTATCCCCACTGCGACCCAAATTGCATACGGCCCAGAAACGCTGGTCCATGGAGTTGAGGGAAAAAGTGCTGGAAATGTCCAAGCGAAATAATGGCCACGAGAAACCACAAACCGCAGGGCAACAGGAACAGCACCAGCCACTGCAACTGGAGCAGCAGCAGCAGCAGCCACAGGAGCAACCACTGCAAGCGGAGGAAGTGCAGCATCAGCAGCAGGAACCCACTGTCACCGACAAAATCAACTTCTTCAACAAACTGACCAACACCTTTGAGTCCGGTTTCAACAAACTGATGCCCCAAGGTAGCGCCACCAACAACCGCTTCATAGCCATGTTGCGCACCGCCCGTCCACAGAACGTGGCCACCACTACCACCACCGCCAACAGCAGCACCGCCAACAGTTTCCTGGGCAGCAACCACAGTCTCAATGGTTCCGTTGCCGGTCAAGTGCCACCACCCAAGCCCAAGAGACTGGCGGCCACCGCCGCCAAGTTTGCCACGCCCCTTGTGCCCGGCATAGGCGTGGGCAAGGGGGGCAGTCAGCGCAAGTGCTCCCTGCGCCGCAAACCATCGATGGACAAGTCGAGGGCCACCATTTCGCGCCAGAGCTCCAGTGCCTCGGTGCGAACCCAGAACCACGCCATCATGGAGGACCTTAGTTTGGTGGTTCCCGTGAGATTGCGCATCGCGGAGTACGAGCAGCGCATCTCGATGAGTGCTTAGCTGCAGAAACTAGATTAATTGTAAGTTCCACAGGATTGCCTTACTTTAGTTTTAAGTTAGCCTAAGCTTCTAAAGACATTTCAAATATAAAATATGTGACGCAACATGATTTTTGTTTATTCTTGGCAAATGGGGCATTACACAGAGTAAAACATTTTTAATCTTTACTCTTTTGCAAACTGAAAGTAATCCAAACACAATTGAACTCGTAAGTTACGAGCATATATTTCTTAATTCCATTTCTGACCAAACCCTTTTTTTCACAAAGTTACATTCGAACAAATGACTGTGACTAATGCGGCAAAAAATTCCAATTCCCAATAGCCAATATATCAGTTCTGGGAGACTGATAAAACAGAGTTACCTGAATTGCTAAATCCACACACTACCACAGGTTGTAAACTGAATCACGCAAGACTCTGTGCCTGTGTGCATATATATGTACATATATATGTATATTCACTACACCACCACGCACCTGTTTTGTTTGCCGAAGCGGAAAACAAGAAAACCGTTAGCTTTTTAATGCCTCAACCCGGGGCATTATCTTATCGGGCAAAACAGAGAGAGAGAGAGAGTGAGAAAGAGAGAGGGAGAGAGCTTACAGCAACTACACCTGAAGGCCCGAACACAGGTTATCGAGCAAATATTGGTAACTAAACCAAACTGAAACCCACTGAGCTGTTCTGATAAGATAGGCAACGCGGCGTATGAGTAATGGGGTGGAACTGAATCAGCGCACAGGGACAAGGAAATCGACTCACCCCAATTGTAGCCGCTGTTGTCCACGTCGTAGCCCAGCTCGCCCAAGTATTCATTTTGCATTACGAGGGCTCCAAACATTTTCTCTGGCTTCAATCCGGCGACGGTGAGGACATCATCCGTTCCCCGACTGCTGACATGCACCACGGGAATGAGAGTGGGCTTCTGCAGGGCCAGGGGTTTGGGTTTAGGTTTTTCCTCTACCGCTTTTTTGGGAGCGGGCGTGGCCTTTGGAACCTCCACAAACTCCGCCTGAGATTTGGGCTTAGTCACCTTGACGGGCTCCGGAACTGCATTGATTATTTGATCCTCGAACTCCTCCGTCGATATATTCTCGTTGGCCAGGACATAGGCCATGAAGCCGCAGGCCAGCGCACAAACCACAAACAGTTTGAAACGCATTTTCACTCGATTTCGATTTGTCACTTAATTGGTATTTCGTTTTTTCGTTTCACTGCTAAAAGAAAAACACAAAGGCTTCAATTAGATAAACGTTTTAGGCATCACTCTCTTTCATGCGAAGTTGTTCACTATTTATGCACAGCTTTTCCTTGGATATCCTCGTTTTCTAACGATTTTCACTTGATGACATCATCAGTTAAGGCAAAAGCTTATCAGTTTTCTTATCACTTGTCACCAATTTTCAATTCTAGATTCAATTACCAGGCAGGAAAACACGTTCGTTGCAGCGAGCCGCTCAGCTAAGACTGAAGTATAGTTAACTCCAACGATCCGATCGGGGCGTTGCCAAAACTCAGTTCACCTGTCGTCGTCTACTCGATTGTGAAACATCGCCTTATCGGCCAGATAAAGCTGGCCATATCTTATCAATGGAACATTACGCACCGATAACGCATTCCTTCTTTGGCTCGCTCGGCTTTTTCGGGAAGCTTCACTCTCTGCTCTGTGCTCCAAATTTACCAACCTATTTGTTTATACCCATTCCTGGGAGGCTTACCTACATTTCTCTCTGTTGACAGTGGCCTCTTGCAGATTTGTGATTCATTTCCATTACAGTTAATACCCCTTATGACGCGGCCATTTTGTGAAAAGCTGAATGGGCTGTAAAACCTACACATGCATGTGGAATTGGTGAGAGCACGCTTCCGGTTTAATTATAGACAATGACCCATTACCGACCATCAAAAAGGCATTTCCGATGAGGCTTAAAAGTTATGAATGGCAGCCGCCGTCAAAAAAGCCTACGGATTGATTTCATTAGGCCATGAAAGTGTCATGGTCGTCATTAATGGAGAAATGAACTACGGAGTGGGAAACTCGGAATAAAATTGATAAAACAGGCATATTGAAGACCCACTTGTGTGACTAATAGTGTATTATAAAGTAATAATGTAGATAAACATTTCTTTAATAAAAATCGAAGGATAAGATATATTTTTATTGTGTATGTGGTTAAGGGAATGACAACCAGATTGTAATTGAAAAGGTACCTCGTAGTTCATAAACGCCTTTATCAGAGTAAAATTATATTAATTATATATTAAATATTTATTTTATATATTAAATAGACAAATTTTTAACTATAGTATAGGCCGTTTAAATATTTTCTTCAGAATATGTGTGACTAACTTCATGGATATGTATCCCTCTTCCAAAAACAATCCATTATTGACCAGCGAACCAGTTGCATTATCAGCTTAAGTGGGCTGATAAGAAACTATTTTGAAATTCCAACACTCCATAACCATGTTTTGTTGTCATTATCATCTCAGATACGCGTATAACAATTTGGTAGTTATGTAGCTTTAACAGCACCCAAACGAGCGCTCTGTTAACTAACAGCGATCATATCACGCCACCATCCTAAAAGTAGGCAATACTTTTTGGCGAGCTTTGTTCTCTCTTTAGTTTTCTTTCCCTGCTTATCATTAGTTTTGTTTATTTGGAATGAGGGGGTCCCGGCTCCAAACAAAAGTGAATAGTCTTCAGTTCTGGGTCGACCGCCGGCGAGAAGAGACCGCGATTCCGCTTCGCACTTATCAGGTGATCCGGCATACACGCCTCGTTTCTAATCCATCAGCATGCTGCGTTATCTGGCGCTTTCGGAGGCGAAAATCGCGAAACTGCCACGCCCACTATCGCGATGCTATCACAGCGAAAAGGGCGTTTGGGGCTATAAGCCGATTGCCCAGCGTCAATATCAAGGTACGGTTGTAAACAATTGTGTTGCCAAGACTTCAATAAAAACCTCATCCGTCGAGATAACCATCGCATCGATAAGAGTCTTTCGGGATCAAACATTCACATGAATGAACAGTGGAAATCTACCCAAGCAAAATGAAAACCCACTGTAGTTTTCTCTTAGTGTCATTGTGTGTGTGTGTATGCGTGCGTGTCGGATTTTCCAGCCGGCTATTTATCAGTGGAATTCAAGCAGCTGACCCACAAGAATCACCGCATTAACTGCAATGAAACAGCAGCCTGAACAAAAGATCAAGTGCAAATTGCTGTGGGTAAACTCGAAAACCAGTTGTAGAAGACATATGCATCAATTGAATACCCAGTAATTGGAGGGTATATACGCATTGATACATGGATTTAATATTTAAAATAAATAATATTTTAGAAATTAAACTACATTGATTATACCTCCCAGACTATCGACGAAATACAGCTCTGTTGGCTTGTGGAATATTTTTTATGATTTTAATGTTACCTACCCAAGCTAATCTCCAAGTTCCGAGCTTATCACATGTTTTCACTTTGAAATCTGATAAACCTAAAATATATGGGACTACTGGGTGTAGCCATTACCCGGAATTTATAATTAGAGAGAGGAGATTGTGGCAGACCCCCGTGCAGTGCACTAATTAAGTGCGGAGAGGCGGATGTCCAGTGCACAGATACTATATCTTTTCACAAAACGCACGGCAGGGAGTCTGAAAAGAACCCGGCTAAATATCAAAGCACGGCAAACAAAGGACCCAAAACGGGAGCTCCTTTGGGCTTGTCCTGCATCCGTTGCGTACACAATTGGGGCTTATCGACACCATGGCCAACAGACACCAGTCAGCAGTCACAGTCACCAGTTGGTAGTTGGTAGTTGGTTAGTCTGCCAGGAGCCTTTGACTGGGCAGCAGAGAAGCGCCTTCAACGCTTGACCATGTGACATCAGCCGCCTACGATGCTGCACTTGAAGAAAAAACTATCTAAAATAAAATCAGGCTTTGGAAAAGTATATTAAATATTCGAAAGCAAGCCCAATTGGTTTTGAAGGCTTAATAATATATGGATAGTAGTTAATAATATGCTAAAGCGCACACTTAAAGTGACTTCCACTTTTACTTTTGCCTCACTGTAGTATCGGTATAACTCCCTATATACGCTCACAGACTTGTTTGCTGTGCGTCCTTTGGCTGCATTTCAGTCAGGGCAATCGTTATCCTTGGCAAAGGAAGCGCCGCTGTGCTCCAATAATATTTACACGCTCAAGTTGAAATGTTGTCGCCGCAAATACAATTCATCATACATCCTGTGCTGCTGTCCGAGCGACCCACTCTTTAACATTAAATTGATTTATGACCGAAATGCCGTCGAGAAATTGCATACATTTTTGAGGACGACTTAGGTTCGGGGTTCAACTGGCAAATTCCCGCTGTCGGTGGCCCGTGTCCTGTGCCACGGATTTCAAGGATCCCAGGGTCCTGTAATCGAGTGATATGCGTCATCGCATATAAATCCTCTAAGCAGGATAACACTTTAGCACATAAACACCTAAGCAGCCAACGAGTTGTCAATGGCTCAACCAGAGAATAAAATGCCCCAAAAAAGCCAATAAAACAACAATCGTAATTTCTCATATGTAGCAAGAATGGCCCGTCTTTTGGGAAGTACAAACGTGGTACACTCTATAATTTTAAATTCGATGGGAAAGATATAATATGGCATTAATATATGTACTTTATGCAATCTCATTTAATCCTTTTCCAACTTATTTAAACCTCTTTCACTCGAATTCATATCGAATGCCAAATATTTGCTGGGTAAATGCGATTCGAAAGTGCACATACCTGCCAGCTAGTCCATCAAAATGAAGCAAAGCGTAAAAAGCAAAGAATAAATATCATAAAAGTAAAAGGCCAATAAATTCAAAAGGCCGCACAACGTGCCACTGGGCGAGGTGCACGTGAATCCTTTTTTAAATAATTTATAACGTGGGGCGAAATTTATATTGTTTACGCATGTGTTTCAGTGGCCGAGGATGTGCGGGCCTCAAGGAACTCGCAGGCCAACGTCTATCGCTTTGTGGAGGCCTTTCGCCAGCACGGGCACAAATTGGCAGCCGTAAATCCCATCAGCATCAGGACGAGGTAGGAGCAGCACCCATTTCCCACCCAAAATCATCCTGGCAAATGTCATATTTTATTCTCCCTTTCTGGCTGCTCTCTGTGTAATATCGTCCTGGCTGCGTGTATTTGTCTTGTGAATTTTCGTGGCTACTGGACACAGCCAGCAGGAGCTGCAGGAATTAAGTCCCGCATTTTATGGACTGCAGACACAGGAGCCGGTGCGCACCGATGGCCTTTTAAGTGGTCCGCAGGTGGCCCAGAATGTCGCCCAGCTGGAGCAGCTGCTCAAGGACATTTACTGCGGCCGCTCAACCAGCGCCGAGTTCTCCTATGTCGAGGTAAGTGTCCCATTCCATACCATACCATACCATCTCATCCCATTCCATGCCATGCCATAAACATTGCGTGCTGATCCCGCTGCCTCATTTTCGCAGGACATCGAGGAGCGCGAGTGGCTGGCAAGGAACTTTGAGACGCTGGACCAGCAGCAGCTGGCAAACAGCGAGCGTTGCGAAATCGCCGAGCTGTTAATTAAGTCGCAGGCCTGGGACAATTTCATGGCACTCAAGTTTCCCACAGTCAAGCGATACGGCGGCGAAGGAGCCGAGTCCATGCTGGCCTTCTTCTGGCAACTGCTCCGTGACAGTGTCCAAGGTGAGTTTTTCCCACAGTGGCATGGAAATGATTTGGATGTATCATTCCGCGGAGCAGCGATTTAGCAAACCAATATTCTTGAAGTATATTGAAATAAACTTTTGCCATTAAGTCCATTCCGAATTTCGAATTTCCCAAGTTTCATACCACATTTATGACATGATTTATACGAGCTCGTGCGTGTGGACCGCTTCTTAAACGCGATTAGCGAAACGCGGAATCGCGCACCCATTTCAAGGCGCCAAACTTTGTCTCCTGACAGTCCGCCGAGATGGCGAATCTGCTCCACGGAACTCAAGCCAGCCCACCTGAACCTGAACTCTAGCCACCAATCCAAACTTCCTTCCCACCGGCAGGCAGGCTCACATATCATCGCACGCTTACTTAACCCTAATCTGCTTTCCCAAAACTTTTCCCTCTCGCATGCAATGCCGAAAAACAACGGAAACGACGACGACCACGACGACAACGATAAAAAAATTATACAATGGAATGACAGCGAACATCGAGCACGTGGTCCTGGCGATGCCCCATCGAGGAAGGACCCCGCTGCAGGCGGCGCTCTTCAACATGCGGCCGGCGAAAGTTTTCCGCAAACTCAGCGGCGCATCCGAGTTTTCCGAAGACATCGAGGCCATGTCCGACGTCATAAGTCATTTCCGTAAGTGAAACTTTGCCGGGGAGTTCGTGGGGCTTACTCGGATAGCAGGGTATTCAGGTATATGGGGGATCAACATTCGTTTATTACAATGGCACTACAACGAAAGTAGAAGTATAAATAGGTGGGAAAATGTTACATCTTTTACCTATTTATATTGAATTATTTATCCCACAGTATCCAGTATTATTTGGGTCACTATACGGAAGCTAGACCCCTGGGTATTTCATATTCTTCATTTAAATTCAAATCCTTTCATCCCATCCCCTTTGTGTGCGCCAAGCAGTCTTAGTCTTGCTGGCCTAAGCACACACGGCGTATGCTTAATTTAATAAAACCTGAACCGAATCGCACACAGATGTTTCCGAGCAGCTGGAAGTGCTGGGCAAGAAGCTGAACTTCAGCATGGTGCGGAACCCCTCCCATCTGGAGGTAAGCCGACACACGTCAAACTTTGAAATTTGATTCCTGATTCAAGCATCGTGTTTCTGTTTCTCCTTTATCCCGCCCTTAGGCTGCCAATCCTGTGGCCATGGGAAAAGCGCGATCGAAGCAGCAAGCCAGAGGTGAAGGAGCCTTCGGGGATGGAAGTCAGCCTTTCGGAGAACACGTGCTCAACGTAATCCTCCATGGAGATGCTGCGTTCGCCGGCCAGGGAATCAACCAGGAGTGCCTCAACATGGCCTACGTGCCCCACTTTGAGGTGGGCGGAAGTCTGCACTTGATTGTGAACAACCAGGTGGGATTCACGACGCCCGGAGATCGAGGACGATCCACTGCCTACACCTCCGACTTGGCCAAGTCCATTCAGGCTCCTGTGTTCCATATCAATGGCGATGATCCCGAGGCTCTGGCCAGGATCACAAGCTTGGCCTTCAGATATCAGAGGGAGTTCCGCAAGGACATCTTCATTGATTTGAACTGCTTCAGGAGATGGGGTCACAACGAGTTGGACGACCCAACCTTTACCAATCCCTTGGTCTACAAGATTGTTCACCAGCGGGAATCGGTTCCGGACTTGTACGCCCAGCAGTTGGCCAAGGAGCAGGTTCTCCTGGAGTCGAAGGCCAAAGAAATGAGGGATGAGTACATGAAATATCTGGGTGAGGAACTTGCCTTGGCTCCAACCTACCAGCCACCAGCTTCCTTCTTCGAAAAGCAGTGGAAGGACCTTCAGTTGGCTCCCTCCAAGGAGCTGACCTATTGGGACACCGGCTTGGATTACTCGCTGCTTCATTACATTGGTCAGCAGAGTGTGACTTTCCCAGAGGACTTTGTAAGTCAGCACGGATACATGGATATATATATATTATAAATATTATTTCCTGGGTTACAGAACATCCACCCACACCTGCTGAAAACGCATGTCAATGCCCGACTGAAGAAACTAGAAAACGGAGCCAAGATCGATTGGTCCACAGCCGAAGCCTTGGCCATTGGCAGCCTGATGTACCAGGGACACAATGTGAGGATCAGTGGCGAGGACGTGGGCCGGGGAACCTTCTCCCATCGCCATGCCATGCTGGTGGATCAGCAGACCAACGAGATGTTCATACCCTTGAACAGCATGGCGGGCGGAAACGGTGGAAAGTTGGAGCTGGCCCACAGTATTTTGTCGGAGGAGGCGGTGCTGGGATTCGAGTACGGCATGGCCATTGACAACCCCAACAACCTGATTATCTGGGAAGCGCAGTTTGGAGACTTTGCCAATGGTGCACAGATTATAATCGACACCTTCATCGTCTCGGGAGAGAGTGAGTTGGAAATGACTTCATTTCATCTTCTCCGTACTCACTTTAAGGAATTTCTTAACCAGCCAAGTGGATGGAGTCCAACGCCTTGGTGATGCTACTGCCCCACGGATACGATGGCGCTGCATCGGAGCACAGTTCCTGTCGCATCGAGCGCTTCCTGCAGCTCTGCGACTCCAAGGAAACATCCGCCGATGGCGATTCCGTCAACGTGCACATCGTGAACCCCACCACGCCCGCCCAATACTATCACGTACTGCGTCGCCAACTGGCAAGGAACTTCCGCAAGCCCCTCGTCGTGGTGGCCCCCAAAACGCTGCTCCGCCTTCCTGCGGCCACATCCACGCACGAGGACTTCCAGCCGGGCACGCTCTTCCACAATGTCCTGGGTGAGTAATGGGCTCTGTTTATCTCCACAGACTCGTGGTAAGGCGGGTGGGGTTATGGCCTTACTAGGGCACTATATCACTGTCCCTAGGCAAAGATGTAGCAAACCACTTTAGTTAAATCTATTAAAAATACACCTCGTTGGCCAAAGTAGTTAATAGGCACATTCATAAAGGCAAACCAGCCACATAAACTTTTTAGCAACACAAAATAACTTTTGCCAGTTTTACATAGCATATAATAGACTTTTTATTTCTTTTACATGCTGTATTGCTACTGTCAAATAGTGTTCGCATAAATTCAGGCTTATTATGAAAACTTTATAGTTCAGCGATACCACGGAATTAATCCATCCTTTCTTCGTTCAATTTTTTCTGCTCCTAACCACTTTCAACGACAGGAGACACCACTGCGAAGCCGGAGGAGGTGCGCAAGGTCATCCTGTGCAGTGGAAAGCACTACTACACTCTCGCCGAGGAGCGGGAGAAGCGTCAGGCCTACGACACGGCCATCCTGCGCCTGGAGTCCCTGAGTCCTTTCCCCGTCCAGGAGCTGCAGGCCCAGCTGGCCCAATACGGCAACGTGCAATGTGAGTCCATCGTAAACTTCGCCCACAAAGTTGACCGGATCTGTACTTTCTATCGTTTTTTACACGGAAAAATATGACTACTACTGAAAGTGACTGACATTCTTTTTTTTAATATATATTAATATATTCATGTATCTGCGTGTGGTTTAAGTTTCAAATCACCACATTTAAAACCCTTAGAGATAATAATAACTTTATATATTTTTTCTCACTGTAGCTTTTGTTTGGAGCCAGGAGGAGCATCGCAATATGGGCGCCTGGACGTTTGTGCGGCCACGTTTTGAAAATTTAATTGGCCAACAGGTAAAAAGTCAGCCTGCCACCGGCGGCCACAGAAAGCGCTCTATACACTTTTCACCACCCACCGATTTGACCCGTTTTTCCGCTTTTCCTGCTTTCCACAGCTCCACTACTGCGGGCGCTGCGAGGCACCCACACCCGCCACCGGAATCGGAAAAGTGCATAAGCGGGAAGTTGATGAGATTGTTGCTGCCCCATTTGAACTTTGAGCATCGAAGCCGCCTCCTCAGCCTGTCCATATATCACAAAGTACTTTAGCTCAATAAAACTGCCAAAAATATATGTATAAAAGCAGAAAACAGGACTTTTGAATAGGTGGATCGTTGAAATACCCTTAGCTATTTTTAACAAAATTGTTACATATTTGAATACGTTTTTTGTATATAAAAATATTTTTGGCACTCATGCACATTTTGAATTCATTTGGTTGTAACTCGGTGTTAAGAGCTGAAGAAAATATTTCTAAATTTATGAGCAGATTTAAGTGTTGCATATTTTCCCTCTTGTGTGCTGCAAACATTTTGAACAAAATTCTTTACAAACGCCCTTAAAGTGCCATAAAAAAGAGAGCAAAACGAACCAAAATTTATCGTATGGAAAAGCCGTCCGAAGAGGGGGAAACTTTAAGCGAAAAGTTTTTAATTGTTCGTTTCTGGACCAGCCTGGTCCGGCAATTGTGAACACAACTTGTTGTAGCAAGTACTTCTGCTCGCAGACCAATAAAAATCATAATGCCCCAAATGGTGGCTCCAAATAAAGTGGGAGACGACACGGGGAACTTAACCTACCGTAAATATTTATTATATGTTTATGAAACATTTTACAGACTTTCATTTTGGAATTGTTTAAGCAGCGCAGTGACCTAACTTATAAGAGAAGTACAGAAGGTATTCGGGGGTCAGTTCAGGTGGGTTATTAGATAGTTGTTAGGTACTAAGTTAAGGCCTACGAAAATATACATACATGGAGATAGACAGTGTGGTGAGGCGAAGAATGGAGTGCTTCAGAGGTGACTGGTGAGGTGTGAGTGGTGAGCGGTGAGGAGTACTACATATAAGGCGTTACCAAGGACCAGCGGATCGGTGAGAGAAGGTTATCGGAAGAGAAACAACTAACTGCGAAAGGTATCAAAGTGGCCAAAGTCTCATCATCACGCTTAAACTCTAGACGGCAGACGGCAGGCGGCAGGACTCATATGACCTGTCTGCCGTAGACTTGCTCAAGAATGGTATAAAAGTCGGTGGACGTCTTATATGCGAAGTGCAGAAGTCACATCCAGAAGACCATGGCCACGCACACCATCACCACCACAAAGGCGGCCTCCCGGCAATTTGCATTGTCCCACCCGCACTCCAGATCGAATTTGAGGGCCTATCGAGAGAAATTGCGATTAGCGAACTATTCTTGGGCAGTCCATTCGAATGCCATTTGATACCCACCTCCATCAGCTGCTGCCCTCCTTTGTTTTCACAGCGCGTCTCCCGCAGGTCATCGTCGTGCTCGTCGCAGTTGTGGCGTCCGTACACCTGGCAAGGTGAGTTCATGAAAGTGCGGAAAACGGTGTCGGTCCAGGTTTGGGAGGAGCAGATGTACTGGCGCCTCTTGCGTTGCCAGAACTCCACCCACCTATACAAGCAAATTATAATAATCAAAACAATGCCGTATAATTAGAAAGTTAAATTACCCCAGGTCGCAATCGCAGTTGAGATCAGTGTGCGACATCTTCAAGTCCGTGAGGAACACACTGTTCGGCAGATAAGGAACAGCGCCTGTGTTTGGATTGGGAATCTTCTTCAGGTTTCGGTTGTGGTAGCGAATGTCCAGCGAAATGTTCCGAACGCGGCCCATGTACTTAAAGAAGTTCGGAGGCAAGGCTTGCAGAGAGGTGTTGAATAATTGCATGTAGAGGTATGGAGAACGCATGCCCTGAAACAAATTAAATGTATATTTTATCGTATAAATAAACATCGAGTTAAAGAACTACTCACTCTTAAAATGCGTTCATTCAGGTTGGTGAACTGCGGACCACTGAAGGTGATGTTGGTCAGCTTGGAGGGCAGGTGGCCCTCCATTTCGCGCTGCAAGTCGGTGGGATTGCCCAGCTGAAGGGTCTGCATCTCCTGGGTGGGTCCAGATCCCTTCTTAACAATGCGTGTGAAGGGTTGTGGGGCCTCGATCCACAGCTGACGGATATTATAATGATGGCGCAGCAGGTGTGGAATATTGAAGTGCTCCAGGTGGGAATAGGCAGTAAGCTTAAGCGATCGCAGGTGGGGCAACGAGTCCAGACAGCCATACTCGAAATAGTGCAACCGGAAATTGGATATATCCAGCATCTCAAGATCCTCGTTCACGCCATCGAAACTGTTGTTGTTCAGCGAAGTTATCGGATTGCCAGAGAGCATCAGGCGTCTGTTAGGGATGGCGAATGCTGATAAGATAGATCACTTTGCAAGTTGGATTAACGCACCTCAAGTGGGGCAGAGCTTGGGTCATCAGTGGCACATTGGTTAGGTCGTTGTTGGAGAGGTCCAGCATGCGCAGATTACTCATATTGTGGGCTAGTTCCTGCGGAATCGAAGGCAGTTCATTGTAACCCAGGCGGAACTCCCGCAGATACTTTAGTCGAATCTCGGGCACCGTGCTCAGAGAAACGTTCTCCAGTCCCAGTTTGATCAGCGAGTTCTCCAAGCCCATAAACGACTTATCCATCACCTTCAGATCCCGATTGTGGGAGAGATCCAGAACGGCCAGTTTTGGCATGGTGGCGAAAACTGCATCATCAATTCGCAGCAGATAGTTGTAAGAGATGTCCAGGTAGCGAAGTGACTATAGCCGGAATTAAGATTTAATTTTAATAATATACATTAAGTTTTTCTTCACTAGCTTACTCTAAACTTGTTGGACAAATCCATGCTGTGAATGGTGGAGATAAAGTTGTTGGACAGGTGCAATTCGCAAAGCGTCAAGGCAGCCAAACTGGACAGCGATGAGGAGGGGATCTTCAACATCATGTTGTGCGACACATCCAATCTGCAAGAGTCATAAATACATTAAAGTCCATATATAGATTAGAAAGCTATTTACTCACTTTTCCATTCCTCCATTATAGAAAAGATTGTCGGGCAGGCCCCTCAGGTGATTGTGCGAGAAGTCAACGATGCGCAGGCCCTGGACAGGTTTGAATATATCCTGGGGAATATCACTGAGGTAATTGTGATCAAAGAAGACCAGCTGGAGCTGCTTGGTGTTCTTGAAGGCATCAAAGTCCAGTTCGTGGATCCAATTGTAGCTGAGGTCCAACCATTGCAGGTGCGGCATGTTGCCAAAGACATCACGAGTCGTGTTCTAAGAGATCAAAGTATCAAGAGATGGTGACAAAGTAATTCACTTATTATACAAGTGAGACCCACCATCAGCGAATTGTAGCCCAGATGCAAGTGAGTCAGTGAAATCTCGGCAGGCCGGAAGTATCCAGGATGAATAATAGAGATGTTGTTGTGGGAAAGATCCAATATCTTTATGTTCGAGTGGTACATGCCACCTAAAAACGAAAGCTATTAAAAAACAAAGCATTTGCTAGTGAAGAAAACACTACCATGTTCATTTCGTCCACTCCATGAGGAATTGTACATCAACTGCCTGATTTGGTTGTGGCTCACGTTCACATTAAGATTCGACAAGGTGCCCACTTGGTCGAAGTAGTCAAAGTTGAAGTTGGGTAGCTGATTGAAAGCCATGTCCAGGATCTCCAGTTTTGGAAGGTTCTGGAAGGACTCGTCAGCCAGGTTGTTTATCTTGTTGCCCCTCAGACTAAGATACTCCAGTTCATCCAGATTCATAAAGGCTCTACGCTCGATCTTGTCAATCTTATTGTCATCCAGATGCAGTTTTCTCAAGGCTTCCAGGTCGAAAAAGGTATGCTGGGAAATGGAGGTCAGGTGATTGAAGCGAAGCGAGATCTCCTCCAGCTTCGAGTGAATGTCGCCCTGGAAGGTGCCCTTCAACACCTGTTCGATCCTGTTGTCATGAAGCTCTAGGAGCCGCAAGTTCTTCAGGAAATGGAAGCTGGTGTCACTCATGCTGCTGATGTGGTTGTTGCTAAAGTCCAGCTCTTGAAGAGAAGTCAGATGTCTCAGGGGTTCAGCTGGCAGGGCACTGCCGGAGTAGCCGTGCGACATCTTCAGCGAGATGAGCGAGTGACCAATCTACAGAAAAAGGATATTGTATAATCTGATAAGATTTATTGTATTAAGAAAATCCTGATTACCTCATGGAAGGCATCGTTCTCGATGCTCGATATTCCGTTCTCGCTGAAGTCCAGCCTTTTAAGACCCCTGACATGCTTAAAGGCGTGTGATTGAATGCCGGAGAGACTGGCCCTGGTGATTTGCAGATCCTCCAGCTCCACGCCGAAGTCCTTGAAGTCCTCGGGCCCCACGGAGGAGGATCCCAGTCGCGAGATGGACAGGGATCGCATGTTCCGCATTCTGGTCATACTTTTTGTAAATAAATACAAGAGTGGTTCTGGGGTGAAGGGTGTGTGGGGAGCAGGATGTTTTCTCGGTGCACTGGGTTCACTTACTTGCGAAGGGTCTGCAGATTGGTGGGGTCGTTGCGGTCTCCACTCAGGTCCAGCTTCAGGAGGGTGTAGTGCACCGCATTGAAGGTCTCCGTGGGCTTCTGGATCTTGATCTTATTGTCCCGCATGCTAATGACCCTGTTATTTAAGAAGAAAATAGAAAATATATTAAAATTCAATAATAGATGTGCAACTCAAGCTTTTTCCCCAGTGTCGAGTATTTTTGCATGATTGCCTGATTGCGCGGCTTTTCCCTCCTCCTCGAATTCTTCTAAATAGGGTCACCCACTTAGCGCACATACGAACTTAGGGACTGGAGAAGCCCTAGAGGCTGCCGGCAATCCGATTAGTTCCCCCCAATATACACATGAGCAGGTGGAATGGGGGTGGAACGTGAGTGAAGCGGAGTGCAGGTGCTCGACTCACCTCAAGACATCGAAATTGTTGAAGAGCTTGTGATGCAGCTTGGTGAGATTGTTCCCAGACAAATCCAGGATCTGGAGGCTGTTCACCAGGCTGTCAAAGGCCACAGGCGAAATGTTTGTCAGGCCGCAATAGCGCATGTATATCTCCCTGATTCGAGCGGGCTTAAAGGCATCTTCCTGAAAGCGAAGGATGATAATATATAACACATATCCAAGATGAGATTGAAATCCGTTCTTTAATAACCACAATTCTGGGAGGGATGTAAGTCAAGTAAGGTTACCTACCCTGAGAGTGTGAATGGGATTGCCATCGAAGAAGGTGCGATTGACGGTGTCGAAGTACTTGAACGAATTCGGAGGCAGGACCTCAATGTGATTGTACTCCAGGTGCAGATTGTCCAGATTCAGCTTGGTGCTGGCCTTGATCTCGTAGGTTTCGTTGCCACTGAGCGACCAGATCACATTGTGGGAGATGTCCAAGGTGCGAAGGCTCTTCAGCGGACCCAGGGCGTCGTATGGAATCTCCGAGAGAATGTTATCCGTAAGCAAGAGACGAGTCAGCCGCGGCATTCCATCGACGAACACATTCGGATCGATCTCAAACAGATTGTTTCCACTCAGGTCGAGGGTCTCCAGGATCAGGAGGCCGGAGAAGCTGTGCGACATTAGCTGCGAGATGCAGTTCTCGCGCAGGATCAGCGTCTGCAGCGAGTCCTCCAGTCCGCGGAACGAGTCGTGCTGGATGTGCGTTATGTGGTTGTAGCCCAGGTCCAGGTGACGCAGCTTCTGCAGGTGCCTCAGCGACTTGGATGGGATCTCCACCAAGTCGTTCTGCGGCAGAATCAGCTCCCACAGCGATCGCTCCAGGCCGGTGAAGGCGTCATCTGGAATCTCGGTGAGATGGTTACCAGAGATCTTTAGGCGGTACATGCCCGTGGACTGCAGGAAGTAGGGCTCAATCTCGCGCAGACCCGTGTTCTCCATGTGCAGCATGAAAACCTAACCAGAATAGATGGCATTGAACATAAATATAAAGATAGCAGTTATTCAATTGAATTAGGTACCTCTAGGAACCAAACCAAGCGATTATAAGTTATCCTTATATCACTCACCTTTGACTGGTTCACCATGCGCGGCAGTGCCGGAAACGGAACATTCTTGCAGTGCACAATCCCCAGATCCGTGGAGGACTTGGAGCAGGTGCACATCACGTTGTAGGTGCAGGGCGGGTAGTGCGTCTCCTCCATCTCTCGATCGAACATCGAGGCACGGGCCAGCGACATCCAGATCATGATCATGAGGGTTATTGTCAGGAAGGCATAGCCGAACTTAAAGAAAAACTCGAGGCCCTAGAGATAGAATGCATAATGAGCGGATGACTAATCATCGAGGAGGGACTAGCAATTAGTTAAAAGAGAAACTTTTCCAACTAACTTTATGATATCTAAATCATATTATGTCTATTTTTGAGCACAAACTCTTATTGCACAACTCCATGTTTTTAATATGGCTTCTCAAGCCTGTAAGGAGTGCGCTAAAAAACCACCGACGACTTTGCCAAAAGGATTAGCTGTTGTGTCTGGAAAAGTTTCCGAGGATAAGTTGGGGGTGGCTAGACCAAAGGGGTATCTTCATTTCACAGGATTTGAATCCGTCAACGGTTTCTTTTCAGTCGCAAGACTTAAGCAATTCAAGGGCTACTCGCATAGATTACAAATGTCCTTTTGAGCAATAATAGCAATTAAGATTTAGTTGAGCAGGATATCAGGCCATTTCGTTGGACAATACACACCATTTTGCTGTTAATTAGATTAGGCACTCGCGACGATTGGCGATTCAAAAAAACTTAATGAACTTTGACGGCCACTGTCCACTTTTCACTCAGTCTACTGGCCAAACAATTTTATTTCCAGCTCACAGTGGCTATATTCCCTGGCCAGGACACTCGCGGTAAAATCCTTGCTTGAAATTGAGTTCGTTTTTCAGGGAAACAGGGCTGGAAAAAACACGACCGAACCGCTGCGCGTTCCACGCACGTCTGACAAACTGCAAATCAATCGGCAACGGGCCAAGTACTCTAGTTGGCCAACTGGCGCATCCGGCTAATTGGATTGTAACATATCGGGAATGCTCGATGGCGCCGCTACCATTGGGCACACACTCTTTTCGCCTCATTTGCAGCATTACTTCACTGGAGGAATGGCCAAATGTTGGACATGCTGGCCTTTGTTTAGAATATGGCCGGCAAGAACATTGCGATAAAAGTGCGAGCTGGGCGGAAGCGGATTTCGGCCAGGTTTTCAAGATTTCCAATGCAGCGGCTATAGCCTCTGGGTCGGCTTAAAACTTGTACGAGTTCGTTTAACATGATTTCGGTGTGCACTGCTGCCTTTTTTGGGGGTTCGCGAAAACGCGTTGAAGAGCTTGTACAACACGCTCAAACAATTGAAATTCGAAACAAAGAGGCTGTACAGAAAACAGTTTAAAAAGGTTATGGCTAGGGGCATTTAATAAAATTTGAATGTTTGAAACAATTTAACAATTTAAACATATCTCAAAAGCTAATTGAGCTGAGTGCTTAGAAAGACTATCAAATCAAAAGGCAGATATAAATTAAAGAAATCATTACAAAGTTAAAAAAACAGTTTCAAACAGTTATTAGCTATGCTTAAATTAAAAAAATTTACAATTTTGTATGACTATGCAAGCCTTACTTAAGTGAGCGAATCTTGCGATATATCCAGGAATGATAAGTGCGCTCCTTGACCATCTCCTTGTCTGCGAAGTCAAATACATTACTGAAGCTGTGGAAAATAAATAAATCAAATTGCAAACTTACCATCGCACTGGAAACACTGAGCCAAGTTGGGCGGACAAATGTTTTCCGAATCGAAATAGAAGGTGGTCTTGAGTTCGCGGAACTTGTTGTACGAACGCATGGAAATGTGCCGGGAGTAGGGATCCTTACCATCCAAGTGATCCCTGACATAGTGGGCAGACAGGCGAATGTCCATTACGTCACTTAGCTGATCATCGATGGATTCTACTAATTTAGGCGGTTTCTTTAGCAGCTCGGAACAGACATCGTTGTAAACTGTAAATCAAATACAATGTTATAGGTGAAAAACCCTCAGCCTGTTTTTCCTCCTCACCGTTGGCCAGATTTAAGTGGATGTGCATCATCAGCAGATGCTCCAAAGTGCAGTGAATCTGAAACAACTTGGAGATTCTCTCCGTACTCTCGTGCTCGTCGAAATGGCTGTTTTTGAACCCGGCATCATCGTCGTTACCGGCATATTTTGTATTCCGCGAATTGGCATTGCCGTGGTTATGCAGCAGCGTCTTCCGCATTCCTGCTCCTGGGGTCGGATCCCCTCTGACCGCATTATGCAGTGATTTTCGAAGTTGAGGCAGATTCTGTGGGGTGGCATCGTCTATCGTTGCTTCGCTCGTGTACTCCTTCAGAAGATTGGTGCTGCACATCTTGCTCTCGGTGTAGATAAATTCGTAGTCCTTGTACAACTTCTCGAGGCCAATCTCCAAAAGCAGCTCCAAAGGTTCGGCCCCACTTAAACAGGGCATGGCCAGACGACGATTGGCCAACTCGGTGATAATCTTGGCTAGTCGATTTTTGTTGGTAGGCGTGTTCTATGGGATTAAGAGAATGAATAATGTGTGGTGTTTTTCATGCAAATATACTTACTACTATGTTACAGCGTGCAGCACATTGGAAGAGCATGCTAAAGGCCATTTTAAGATCCTTGTAGGAGTGGCAGCACTTGAGCAGCTCCCAAAGCTTATCGGTCAGATCCGTGAGCTGGCGCACCTTGGCCCTCTGCACCACATCTTCAATGTCGAACTCCGCATTGCTTATGCTATAGCGACCTATAAGGCCGGAGACATCTGTCATTGTCTGATTAATGGACTCGCGCAGCTCGTCCATGTCAATCCCACTGCCACAACGATAAGTGGGGTCCCGTGAGACGCCCTGCTTGGCGTCCGTGTGGTAGGAGACGATGTCCTCGCGTATAAAGACCAGGATGCGCAGCTGGTTCATGAAATCCTGCGTCAAAGGGCTGCAGTCGCCCACGCGAAATGTGTGATTCAATGCCACATCGCAGTCGTTTAGGTTCACCAGGAGGGGCAGTGCGGCACTAGAGGTCCAGGAGCAGCGCAGTTTCATATGGGGATTAACCTGGTAGCTGTTTTCGATTAAGGTTTCAACCGGAGTCTTGCCATGTTGGCGCACCAGGGACTGCGAGGTTACCAAGTAAGCAGGGTGCACTCCCTGGTAGCTTAGGATTCCCCTGGAGAAGTGCGTGGGGTTGAACTCATACTGGAGCAACTGAGTCTGCCCAGGATCGCTGCCGTCGCACAGAAACCACACGGATCCGAGTCCTTCAGCGAGCTGCAGGAACTCGGAGCACACAATGGACCTGGCCTTGTTCACGGGTATCCCACGCTGGTACTCCTCCTCCAGCTTCCAGGGATTCGAGTTGTCCAGCTGCAGGTCGATGGACAAGTCGGCTATGGCGTCCACCAGGCAGTCGTCCTTTAACGGACTCCCCGTCAGATCCAAGTCCACAGAGCCCTCTTTCTTTGGGGCCGCCCTGGTGGGCGTGGTCCGGATTCTGGACACTGCACCATTGCGATCCTCCTTGAAAACCAGCACAATCTTCTTGCCAGCCTCTGCAGCTCCCACCGTGCTCACCAAGTAGGTGGGTGGTGCTCCATAGGTGATCGTGTACGACTCGCCGCACCGTCGTGATAGCTCCGCGTAAACGTTTGCCAAATTCGCAGAAGCCGACATTTTTGAAGCAAATTCGCAAAACAGACACAAAAAAGCGGCAGTATTTGAAAAGTGAAGCGAGTAATTGTCTAACGGTCACACTATGCTACTCTTTTTAGTGTCTACCACCCAAGGGACCTCAAAAATACTAGCAGAATACCACGTGAAGGTCACACTGCAGCTAGTGCTAGCACCGAAAGCCGATAGATTCAGGTCAGCAACAATCGATTAGTCTTATCCCCGCACGTGTTGAAATTGTTTTCTTTTATTTGGATCGCCTTCAATTTAGTTAATTTAGCCATGTCGGACTTTGAAATGGAGGACAGTGCCTCGGGTTACGACTCAGGGGATAACTCAGATGCCGAGGTAAGTCATGAAATCCCAAAATGAAGCTTCTGTATACCAAAAACCTCATTTTTTTGTGCAGCTGCAAGCGGCATTTGAGCGAGGCGACTTAAAACCAGGCCTAAACTTGGAATTCAATGGCCAGAGAGACAAAGTGAATGATGTGGTAAGTATCCAGCTGAATGCGCACTCACGAATCCACTAACCAAGTCCTGCCCACCCAGACCAAACTGCTGGCCAAAACAGAGGCTATCAAGATGCAACTTCCTTGGCTGGAGCGCCTGGACATGGTCAACACACTGGCTCCCCTGGCCCCGGAACTCGCTGTACAGCTGGAGAAGCACGAGCAGAAGCGGGCCAATCTCTTCAAAGGCAACGCCAAGCTGCCCTACATTCGGCCCGATGAGGATCCCGTCCTGAACGATTTCAAAAGGGAAATGCTCTTCCACCGACAGGCGCAAAGTGCTGTTCTAGAGGCCATTCCCCGCCTGCACGAGCTGGGCATAAAGACCCGTCGGCCGGATGACTACTTCGCCGAAATGGCCAAGTCCGACGAGCACATGCAGAAGGTGCGCGCCAACCTGATGGCCAAACAGCAAGGACAGGCGAAATCCGAACGCATCAAGCAGATCCGCGAACAGCGCAAGATGGGCAAGATGCTGGCCAAACAGACTAAGGTCCAACGCGAGGCCGAAAAGAAGGACATGCTGGACAAACTGAAGAAGTTCCGCAAGGGCAAGCTGAAGAACCTGGACTTCCTGGAGGACGCCAAGGCGCTCGAGTCCAAGCAGAAGCAGTCGGCCGAGAATCGCAAGAAGCGCAACAAGAAGTTCGGCTTCGGCGGCAAGAAGAAAGGTCTCAAGAGGAACACAAAATCCTCCTCCGCGGGATTGGATGGCGACAAGTCCACAAGGCGCCAGCGGGGCGTGAAGGCAGGTGCTTCGGTCAACAAACGACTTGGCAAATCGCGACGCATCAAGGCCAAGGGCAGAAAGTAATCCCTTGGGACTGCCGACTATCTTTAGGTGACCAAACTCTAGTTTTATAAAGCCCCCAATCCTGTATAGATTTTTTAGAACCATAAATACATTACATTTTGTGTGCACTCAGCCTTACTTTTGAAATGTGGAATGCTCTTTACAGAATTCTAAAATTCCATAAGCAGAAGACATAAATTACATTTTTCTAACATCTTTTATTCTAAAGTAGACTATAACTATTACACGAGTTCCTTGTTCTTTCTTTTCTTTTTGGGTATTGTGTTACTTTCGGTTTCTTCTGAAGAGCCTTCGGTTTTCCGCTTCTTTTTGGATTTTACATCAGTTTCAGTGTCCTGGGTTTGGTCTTCAGTTGCCTCTGGTTGCTTATCCGCTTTCTTATCCTTCTTCTTTTTTATCTTCACTGGCTCTTCGACTTCCGTAACTTCTTGGACTTCCTCTTCTGGCTCCGCTTTCTTATGCTTTTTCCTCTTGGTCTTCACAGGCTCTTCTTGATTTTCATATGTTGGGGATTCCTCTTCTGCCTTCTCAGCCTTGTCTTTCTTTTTTTTCTTGGATTTTGTGGGCTCTTCCAGTTGGTCAGGCGCAATTTCCTCGGGGGCTTCCTCTGTCCTGGATTTTTTCTTCTTTTTGGGTTTCGTAGCCTGCTCCACACTGTCATCCACTGAATCTGCTACAATCGACTCATTCGCTGGCTTCGCGTTTTTCGGGACCGGATCGGTTTCAGGCGTAGTCTTCAGTTTGCCCTGAAGCTTCTCCAGCATCTCGCGCTCCTGCTGCTCCAAACGGGCGATCTTTCCGCTCAACTTAAGGCCATGTCGTGCTCCTTTGTGCGCCGTCCTTCCTCCGCAGGCTTTGAAGAGTTCCTCATCTGTAAGCACCGCCACCTTGGTGACCTCAATGTCCTCCACCCTGATGCGCTCGGAGGTCTCAACCTCGCCGCCGCTTTGGGTGAGCAGCGAAGTCTGCAGGAAGTTGTCGTAGGTGGTCTTTCCAACGCTGGCGTGCTGCTCCTTGGCTTTCTTCAGCTTGCGCGCGGAGAATCCGCTGGTGGAGATCTCCACCGCCTCCTCGCCCTTCCTGCGCGAGGTGGACACCTGTCCATTTTGCTGAATCTGGACGTCCACATTGCTGGCGGCCTCGTTAAAGCAGCGCTCCCACCAATGGTCATTGAATTCCTGGGCGCGATCCACTCCCAGTCCTGCGTTATCGAACTTCAGACTGGCCTTCAAGGGTGCAGCGATTCCCGTGTTGTTCTTGCCCAAGCCATCGCCCTCTTTCCAGCCGTATTTTCCCAGTATTTTCTTGGCGAAGTCCATTACAACGACTGCAAACTAAGAAATAAAACAAAATAAACAAATTGGCACGTGCGGCGCAGTTGTTATCGATAGCGCAGAATTAATTTGTCATCACTAATAAATAATACAGGGCTACTCATGTCGATAAGTTCTGCCAGTTACAGGGTGATTTCAGTTTACGCTCAACAGAGCTGCATTTGGGCGCCGAAATTTGAATTTCCCAAATTATACGCAACTGTGTAAACTATCAAGCAAATCATTTAGCCAAATATCAAATAAAAACAAACTTGATCCTTCCGTTACACATTCATTTTTCCTTTATTTCAGATTCCAGCTGCGCTCTTCGGCTCATTTCGTTTGCAACTACTTTTAGTACAAGTTCCATAAATATTAAGTGGCAATGAACAAAAACAGCGTTTACATAAAGAAACTAACTTTTCGAATACAAAATATTTGAATAAAAAACGTAGGTTTCAGTACGCGCCACAATAAAATCGAAAAGTCGCTGAACCCAACGATCCCTCGGAACTCTGACCAGCCACGCCCACACACTCGCCAATCCAAGATGTTATTTGCAGAGGGGATCCCCACGCCTTGCCTGCCACTGGAGATGGTTGCCGTTTCGATGTCCAAGAACTTCGGGGAGAGAGAGAGCCTTGGTTGGCGGGCATGAAGATCCCCCGCCGGATGTGCGGAGTGCAAGAGGATGGCTGGACTTCGTCCGAGGAATCGAGTGGGTTTTCGGTGAGCCGGAAGCTTGCTTCAATTAAAATCTAATTTTAATATTTGTCGTCTGGGCGTGGGCTAATCCAATCCGATTGAATCCAATCCTTCCTCCTGATATTTCGGTTGTTCAACTTAAAGTAGGTGTGGTCTTCTCCTCGCTCGCATGTTTTTTAAAAACAAAATTACTTGTATTATGTGGTTGTTGGTATTTATAATTAGATAGTGGTACAGGATGTTCTTGTTTGCTATCAATCAATCAATCAATCATTTTATCATTAATAATCGAAAACGAACGTTGGTGTTGCTTGTTCTGGTTGTTGTTTGTTTGAAGTGTTGTTTGGTTGCTATTCTCGTTCGCATGCGACTCGCGCACACGCCCGATTGCAGGAAACAAGGACGAGCAATCGATGTGCAGCAGGTGCGCTTAGAAGGCGAACAGCAGCAGGAAGGCCATCATCAAACAGAACAGACCCATGGCCTCGGACAGGGCGAAGCCCAGAATGGCGTAGGAGAACAGCTGCTGTTTCAGCGATGGGTTCCTGGCGTAGCCGATGATGAGGGAACCGAATACTGTTCCGATACCAGCACCTGTTGTATTGGTTCGTTGTGTTTCGGTCCGCAAATTGGGAAGAGAAAGAAGATCAAAGCATTAGTAAAATGTCCAAGTCAGTTTGCATCTCCGGCTTTCACCGAAGCTCTTCGAGCAAAGTATTTTCTTCTCCAAATGAGAACTCGGACAATGATGGGATGGGTCACCCCGACGTCCCTTTTGCTCTTTTCTCCAGGTAGTCAGTCACAGATTAGTCTGAATTGAGTTCTGCCTGGGAGGCAGCAAGCACATCGCACTAAAAACGCTGGCCACGAAAGGTTTCAATGCCAGCCAGGCGGCGGTTCCCGAGGCAACGGCAACGCCTGGCAGCAGGATTTCTGGTACTTTCGCCCTGCAATCACACAGGTTTCCTGCTGGGAAATGGAGCCGCAACAAACAGCAGGCTCGGCCAATTCTCAGACCTTCCCGGGGCAATGGTTTGTGGAGTAATCAGATACTCGTTGTGTGAGCCCCAGATGCTAGTTTGCAACTGACTGGAGGAGAAGGAGCAAAAGGCGGCTGATGGGGGCGATTCCCTATGATCCCGGTGATCTGCGACTGAATGCGGTGCCCAACGAAACCAATACGAACCGGATCCAGCGACACCGACTGTTGCGGCACCAGCGCCAATGAATTTGGCGGCCGAGTCAATGTCACGCGTGACTGGCGAGGTCTGGAATGACCTGATCTGTGGCAGCAATGCAACGGGGGTTGTGTTCTGAGCGGCCAAAGTCTGGCTCTGGCTGATGATGGCGCTGCTCAATGGTCGCAAGTACTGCTTGGAGTTGGCGAGGAGCTGAAATGGTGGATGTGCGTTAGTCGATTATATAAGGCGCATAATACCTCGTCTTGTGTACATTGCTTGAGATAAAGTTTCTATCTGTGATAAGGGATATACTGTGCATCTTATAATAGACAACAACAATTGAAAGAGCACTGATTCATATATGTTTACCGATTACATTAGTATGTACAAAATTCGAAAAATAAGAATATGGAAAATGTGCCATTAATACCCGAAATTTCTTAACATTGTATAAGTAAAAACTACTTATGGATGATTCTATTATGTTAATTTAGTTGCTAAGACCATATATAGCCAGATGTTGCCAAATACACTATAGCTTAACCCTCGAGTGCCGACCAAGTTCATTGCTCTGCTGTAATGCCAAGTTATGCAATCGTTAAGTAATTTCGCTGCGATTGGCACTTTGGCTGCTGCGTTTGTTGTTCTTCAGAGGCATCCACTATTGTTGTTGGTGACCCGATATTAACAACTTTAGTTTTATAAACAATGTCAAAAATTGCCAATTTGTGTTACCCCGCACTCCTCTCATCAATTTTCATCTCTCTACTGGAAAGCTTTCGCCGGTTCTAACCTCAAAGAAACACACCACGGCCCTTAAACCAGGTGTTATACAATACAGGGATAGCTTGCGGAACTGCAAATAAAAGAGCTCACTAAACTCTACGCACAGATATAAAGCGATAATTCACAATTTCTCGCATTTAATTAGTAGCTGCCACTGGGCGCACACATAACCTCAAAGTTATGCAACTGTGTGCCGTCCGTGTTTTCTCACCGCGGCCATTGGAAGTTCACCACGCCAGGGCGACGTTAAAATGGTTAAATCGGGAAAACCAATGCACTTTTCCGATAATTATGTAATTCCTCGCACATTTTACTTTATCTCGCACAGCTCGGGCATAAAAAGGGGATATACTTACGGCGATCCTGGCAACGGGGGCAATGCGAGAGACTGTCGACACGAACATTTTTGGTTGATTTTCCTTTTTGTTTTGCTTACGACAAAATTGAAGCTAGCGCACGGCTCTGCAAAAGATATAGACGAAGATATCGGTTAGTTCTGGGCTGAGTTTCGGTTGCAAGAGTACATCATATCTAGTTCCACGCCGCCTCAAAAAGGTTACGTAACAAGCGAAAAATCTGCCCTCGCACCGGATTTTCACACGACTCGCAGTTCGATCTCTGCTTAGTTATCAATTGAAAACGATCTGCTGGCTTTTCCTTTGCAAATTAGCTGATTTTCTGACTTTTCCAGTGACGCAACGACTCGAGGCACACACGCACACCACTGCAAACCATATTGGCACACGTGTGTGTGTAAGTGTGCCGCAAGATGGCGACGGATTTTCAAACACGTTTCGCATTTTATTTGGCGAAATTTCACTCGATTCTTCACTGACAGTCGGCTGTTTCGCGTTTTCTGGCTATCTGAGGCGTTTTCACGGCTGTTACCCAACAGAGGGGTGCTGATAAGGGGGTGCTCCGCCGGCGGGCGGAAAATCCCCGGAGAAAGCAACTCACTTCGAACAAACCCTTCACAACAGTAAAACGAATTTGACAATTTCGCTGACTCTTGGAGGGTGCTCAGTGTGGCCGTCAGCGGGTGGTGAAAATAATGCCGAAAGATCGATTTTAATACTGGAAATTACCAAAAATACCATTTAAATTGAGGACCCAATCCAAGGTGCAGGGCCTTGCTACACATTTCTAGCAGAGACGCAGCCCGGGTGGGAGTATTCGCTAGATTGGGTGGTTGGACTTGCAACCAAAGCGCAGTGTGACCATATGAACAAGTTCATTTGTCGAATCCCTATGAAAGCTATTTCCCACTAACCTGCATCTTTCTGTTTCCTATCAAAAAATTTTAAATAAATATTTAACTCTTAAAGAAAATACACTCTACTGGGGAACGGATCATAAAACTGGTCGTTCTCAAGATGTTTTAACCATTAAATGCATTACATGAATAAAATTATAGAGTTGAATTTATCTCAAGGAGGTGCATTGAAATCGGAGTTTCACATCCAGTCAAAATATTATTTTCGCAATGCGCTTTGTTCTGTTTTTTTTCAACACATGTTTTCGTATTTGAAAAATACATGTCGTTTATTAATTATTAGATAAGCTAACGATGATTAAATTGTAATTTGGGCCGAAAAGGACTTGGAGCGTAAAACATAAAATTGTTTTTTTTTATGTGAGCACATACATTTCGTAATTTAAATATTTTCAGTTAAAGCTATGATAATTAAATATTGTTTAAAAAGTATATATATAATAATATATAATATATAATAATATATAATAATATATAATAATATATAATATATAATAATATATAATATATTATAAAATATCTATTTTTCTTTATGCATAACACACCCTGTCCTATCAAAATATATTTAAAAGGGTAAAAAAAATTAAATTTAATATTTATAAATTAAAAATGTCATATTACATCTCAAAATTTCAGTAAACAACCATATGCCAACCTAATATATGAAACACATTTCTAAGTAAATATTAGGTAAACATAAGGAAGTCTAAACCGAAATTAAAACAAAGTTAATTTTGTAAGTAGTAACCATCCTCTATATAATATTTTTTTTTCCTATTGTATATTTTCTTATTTCTGGAACAAGGCATGAGTAAATAATTAAAGCCGGCCGGCCGGCATCTTTTCATCGAAAACTAAGTTTGTATTTTGGAAATATTAAATGTTGTTTTGGAAGGTGTATTTGCTAGACATTGAATGGGTAATTGTTTGGTTAGGTGGGGGCATTCGCTTAGAGCCCGACAATGCGGAGGAGCCCTGGTTATGGGGCAACTCCCCACAGTCACGCACACCACCACAAACGCAGCATAACGCGTCGTTCGACGTCGGTGTTTGTGTCTACGTCACGTCGGCTTAAATTATGTTCTAATTACCCAGCGGCAACTGCGAAGGCAACTCAATCGAAGCACAGAATGCTGTAAGTAGATTGAATACTGATTCTAATTCGAAATCAGTTAAACCCAGTTACGCCCCCAAAATGTTGCAGCCCTCAATTGCATAACAGCACTTGCGCATGAGTGTGTGTGTGTGTGAGGAAACGCCAGAGGACCGAAACACACCACACCGAACAGCGGCGTAGGGAAAGAGACGGCAGAAGCCAGAAGCAGCTGAATTGCAGTACAAACAGGGTTTATCGCTAAAACAAATTATCGCCATGCCCGGCTGCTGACTTTGGAAAGCGACTTACTATCGCTTCATTACCGACAAACAGTATTCGCCCGATCAAACGCCACATAACCCCTAAAGTTACCACGGCACATTGGAAGTAGGTGGGAGTCGCCGCTAAGCAGAAACTGCAGCCCTGAAAGATGGACGTTTTGGTGCAGTGTTGACCTGGCCACACTGACCAGCCCCCGATTTAGTTGCTGTTTTTTTACATAACTCGCCACATTCGTTCGCCTCGGAATCCGTGATATATATATATATATGATAATACGATATATATTATGGCCGTTTTCCTGATCAACGTCTGCAAGTACAATGGCTGCGGCATCACGTTTCCGAGCTTGAGCGATCTGATTTCCCACATCGAGGACACCCACATAGGTGAGACGGGTCGTAAACACCGTAAATATCGCTATCATTTGACCGTCGCGTGATGTTCTCGGTGTGTTTTGTTTATTTTATTTACTCGCCGCGGCATAAATAAAAAAACAAAACGGAACGGAACGGGGCAAAGGTGTGCGAGTGCGTCAGTGTGTGAGTGCGTGAACGGCTTGGTGGTGAATTGGATGTTGTTTCTACAACTTCAAATGAATTGCAGTTTTGCATTCGGCGTTTACTGCACTTTAAAGGCAAAATCGATGCTGGAAGCCTGGAAATGGCTACCTGTGCCCACGCACACCGATGCACGCCGCACACACACGCCCTGTTTTCCAGGCGCGTACAGCATTCGTTGATCGGTGCGCTGGCTGGAAAGTGCGGGTGCGAGCGAGAGGGCAGCACAAGCAAAACAAAAGCAAAAAAGCCGGTGATCCATTCAATACCCCCGCCTGTCTGTGTGCGTTAGTGTGTGTGTGTGTTGTGTGTGCGTGTGTGTTTGGAAGGCCAGCACAGCATCTAGTTGCGTTGTTTGTGGTGTAGTGGAAACCGGCGAGTTGAGCGCCCTTTTTTTGACCTGTCCGCATGGCTTGGCTTGGGTTTTTCTGCTTCTGGCGTTCGTTTCCATGGCAGGTGTATCCGCATCCGGTAATCGGAGTTGGAAGTTAAAGATGCTCTTCTCAGCCACCCCCTTCGCTTTTCACTCCCCTCTCTCCTCTCACACGCACAAACGCAATCACAATCGATACTTGAACTTTCCCGCCCACGTGACTCCCGTGGGCTTCCAATTAATCATTTCCAGGGTGTGTGTGTTTGTGGACTTTTACCGGCTGAAATAAACAAATTCTAAATTTAGTGATTGTGCTGCGCGGGGCGAGGGCGAAAAATCAATAGAGTTAAGCTTAGTAGTGTTGCCGTATTACGAAAACAGGGGTTTGGGGGTGGTTTAGCCGTTAACGGGCTTTATTTATTCCCGACATGCCGTGCGTCTTACACTGCGAATATTTGGAAGTACGTTTGCTCCCTTGAGCATGTATTACTCATTCAAATAACTAATGAGTGAAATCATTACTCATTTATGTGAATATCTTTAAATAGTTTACGAGCGAAGTTAAATGTTAATTGCTGAGCTTGCCTATTTCGTAAGCTGCACACACATTATTAAATCACCCAGCGCAATGCAATTTCTTTCCGTGTACAAACAGGCTCTCTCACACACGCAAAGAGAGAGGGGTTGGAAAGAGAAAGCAGAGGGGTTGCTCAGCTGACGATTACGTTGGCAGCTGTTTTGTTGTTGCCACTGCTGCGTGATAACGGTCAGCACACACACACATATACACGCACACTTGCACATATAAAATGGCTGCCCGGGCAGGCTTTTCCACCTAGCCACCACCCCCTTTTGCGTCCCGGGGCATTACATAAAGCCCAGGCACGAGCATACGCCCACTTGGCAACTGCCACCCCCAAAAACGCCCAGGCCCAGGCCCAGATACCAAATACGCCCGAGGACCCGAAAACCAGAAAACCCGCATCCCCCATTTCCCATTTCCTCGTTTCCCCATTTCCACATTGCGTATCCATTACGTGAGCGAGCTGTTCAGGGCTTATAAATGCCCATCATTTCATTATCTCGAAGGACATTCGATGCGTGGGTCCTCCGAGTGGCTGGATTGTTGTATGGATGGATGGATGGAAGGTTGGATGGATGGATGGTTGGTTGGTTGGTTGGTTGGTTGTTTCGTAGGATGTGTGCCTGTTATCAGGACTCGCTGGGCGTTGTCGTTTCGGCTCGGTGTTCGGTTGTCATGGCAACGCAAAAGGCAAAAGTCGGGCGAGACCTTCAGGTTTGTCCTTTTCACAGTTGCCAGGCACCTGTTGTGCGGTCCCGAAAATGCCCGGGATAATTTATTTATGAGAGTGGTTCCGCACTCGCATTGAGATAACCAGCTGCGAAAGGCGGCCCAGAAGTATCTGTGCACCTGTCAATTTGTTCACTTTTCCTTTTAAAACCATTTTGCAAGTTTGACGGGGAATTTCATATGAAAGATAACGTTCTAGTTAGCTATGTTACTCAGATGCCGATCTGAGTCACCAAAACGCATTTCCATCTAAAATTCATTTTCAAACTAACCAGTCTCATTATGAGTGCAGATACAAATTATTGGGTTTTCCCAGACAAAGCGAGGATTGTATGAATCGGGGCTTTTAACAAATCTTGGAATTTCTTTAAAGGCCTTAAAATGTAAGGCCTTTTGGGTGCAAACCCTTTTGACCTTGAAATTCTTTCGGCTTTCAAGGTTACTGCTGTGACTTCTGTTCACGAACTGCTGAAGTATTGCTACCCTTTAACCATTTTTGATTTTCTGAACTTCGAAGTTGATTTAATGGCTTAAATCAATTAGACGGCAAAAGGTGTTTCTGCACTTGCCATGTCAACATAATTTGACTGCAGTCAACGACTTGTGTTTCTCAAATTGCGAACGAATCGCTCTTCACGGCTATTGGAAAGTTTTCGAGATAGCTGCCGAAATGAAAACAAACCAAAACAGCATGTTCAAGCAAGAAAAAAACATTTGTTATCGTTTTTAAATTCTGCAACAAGTGCATGAGTCACACGAGTGCAAAAGAGAGAGGAATCCGCGTTTATTTCGTATCTGAAATACGAAAAACGTATGATATACGACGCATATACAGATGTGGGCTTGTATGTGGCTATACGATGTGTATGTAGGCTATTTGCTTAAAAGCTGTTTGTAAAATACTCGATTTGATACCCTGCAGTTCCATTCGGTTCGTATGTGTATCAGTGAATCATCTCGAGCACATAATCACTGTTTTTGAGTAGCTTTGAATTGTGGAACAGCACAAACCCACACACACCGAGGCAAGAGCAAAAAGTCACCTACAGAGGAGAAGTCGTGAATGTCTGGGGTTATCAACGGCAAAATAATAATAACAATAACGAAGGCGGAGCAGAAATAAAAAAAACCCGAACCGGGTGAACTGATTTGACCGTTGACAAATGACGCCGTGTTCTCGAGAGGCTGAGGGGCGTGGCACATCGATTTCGTCAGCTAAAATACATGTATATAATTGCAGTTTCGAGTGGCGAACATGTCCAAGGCAATTGATACTTGCTGAATTGCTGCCCAAAGTACGTGAAACTATTACGCACATATGGTGTGTCCGTATGTCCGTAAGTTTGCATGTCCGTATGTCCGTATGTGTCATCCATCGATTGCCGGCACGTAGACATCACCGCAATCACTCCCGCAAATGTTTTTAATCGCCTTTCGGCCTGATAAGCGACCAGAATTGCGTGGCGCGGGAGTCGCCGGATGAAAGCATATGTTTCGCATAATATCTAATTTGTGGCATATGCTATTTGTTTGCCCACTACTACTCGAATCGAAGTACTTAAACTGCAGCGTTATCTAACTTTTGTCACGTGGGCGCTGTTGGGCGGATATGCAGTTTGTTCGTCAGTTCTAGTACATTAAATGAAAACAGATTGAAGAATTCGAGAAGAGAACTGATTTTGGCACCTTGTCAAGCCCAAGCAAAGTTAGACATCTGGCGATCAAAGTTGCGCCATCTTATATTCGATTAGGTAGCTGGTTTTATATAAACTGTGTGAGATCTGAGATCCGCAGCTGATCGATGCATGTTGTTTTATCGTTTAGCAGCCCCTCGTTAACTGCCATTGCAGTCGTATGACAAATGTACAGGGTGCGTGATGGCGAATATGATGAATGGCCAGTGGCTGACACAGTTACGCACCAAACCGATTTAATTGGGAAATAAAGCGTGCTCATATGGAGGTTAGGTTGTGCGCACACACATGGATCAAAAAGTAAATAAAGACGGCGAAGGGGACCAACTGAGGAGGGCACCTGTTATTATGCACTCGCTGATTAAGCAAGCTTTGGGCTTATGCTTGTTCTGGCGATAAGATAGCGTATCCACGCCACAGACCATGTGCTCCTCCTGGTCGGAGCACTCCGTCGTAGTCGCAGATCGAAACCCCATGCCGTCTCTCCCCCCCGCATAAACCCCTCGGAAAATGCGACAGCAGGCGCACTAAATGCGTCGCCATACCGTACCCCATACGTGCACTCTCGCTATTTACTTATTTCGGCATTTTAATAATAAATTGCCCGGGCTGTGGGCCCCTTGAATGTCTGTGAACTTGTTCCAGAGTAAACACAGAGGTTGGCGACGAATTTCGGATGCAGGTTTCGCGTTTGGCTGCCCGCATTCCGGTTCGGCTTTCGATCCCGTCTCGAAAGGGAATTCTTAATTAGGTAATCCCGTCTCGGTGACTTTCTAGCAGGGTTCCTAATTACTACCAGTTCTATTCAGATCATTACAATCCATATTTGCTGTGATTCTTTATTGATTTGCTTTGCAACGAATGTATATTAACAGACCCATTTTCTTGCAGACTATGACCCAAAGGTGGTCGAACAGAAGGAGCAGGCCCAGCCTGCCTGCCTGCCCTTAAGTTACGTCCTGCGCTTCATCACCGAGGAGAACCGCAAGGAGGCGGGCTCGTTCCTGGCCAGCAACACAACAGCCCCACCGACCACCAACAGCGGATCCAATGCCGCTGGCCATGGGAATGGCAATGTGGAGCTCAAGCGAAAGCTGGCCATCAAGCACCACAGCTACAGTATGTCCTCGTCCAACCGCAGCACCACGCCCACAGGTGAGTGATATTGAAAATTATATGCATAAGGATGATTAAAACTCCTGATTCTTCACCCATTTAGGCAGTGAAATGGACGAGGACGAAATGGTGGTCACGGAGTCGGAGGATAGCAACGACTCCTGGACCACCGAGGAGTTTAGCTCCGAGTTTATCATGCGCTACGGCAGCAGGTTCGTTGATATTTGTCTACTTTTTAATACAGCTAATTCACGATTCTTATGACTTGAATGACATATGTTGCTTGTCACAATGTGCTTAATTAATTTATGTACCAACTTTGGTTATCTTGAACAGGCATTCCGGTGGTGGAAGCAATGGCACGCCCGGCAATGAGAAACCCTTCGCCTGCCCTGTTCCGGGATGCAAAAAGCGTTACAAGAACGTCAACGGCATCAAGTACCATTCGAAGAACGGTCACAAAAAGGATGGAAGGTAATGATTGGCCACGAAATTACTGATTGGTAAACCAGAAGCTCATTGTTCCATGTTCCACAGAGTTCGCAAGGGGTACAAGTGTCACTGCGGCAAGAGTTACAAAACGGCCCAGGGCCTGAAGAACCACGCTCTGCACACCCACAACTCGCAGCCGGATAGTGTGCTGAATGCCCAGCTGGCCAATGCGTTGGCCATTGGCGATGGGGCCAGTGCGGCCACGCCCGTGGGCAGCAGCAACACCTCCTCCAATCCAATCCCGCCGCCCATCATTCAGCGCAGCAACTCGCCGTCTCAGTCGCTGGGCTCGCTGAGTCCGTCGAGCATCAGCAACATGTCGAGCAGCGCCAGCAGTTGTCACGGAGGCAGCGGCAGTCTGTCCAACGGGAACAATGGCAACAATGGGAGCACTACTAGCAACACTGCCATTCTCACTAGCAACGGGAATGTCCTGCAGCAGCTCAGTGCCGGGAATGTGGTCACCCTGACTAATCTTCCCACGCAACAGCATCAGCAGCAACAACCGCAGCCGCAACAGCAGCAGCAGCAACTCCATCAAAACACTGCAACAGGTAACAGCAACAACAATTTAATGCGCAGCACACTCGGTTTAGTATCCATTAAAACCAACAACACGCCGACAGCCAAGTCGGTTAGCAATCTGATGGCTGCCAATGCCACAGCCAGCAAGATACTCAAGCTGGCCACCAATGTGGCCAACGGTGGCTCCTCTATGGACATTGTGCAGCAGCAACAGCAACACAACAAGATCACAACTAGTGGCCAAACAGTGCTCAATGGCAGCAAACCGCTGCCCAATTTGGTCAACCTGGGCATTCTCACGCCGGCCACCTCACCCACCAAAAACACTCAAACGCTGACCTTCACCACCACGAATGGCAGTACCCAGCAGCAGCAGGCTCTAGTGGCCTCGTTGGCCAAGAAGACCAACATATTGCTACTACAGGAGCCAAGCCAGTTGGTGCAACAGGTGCAGCAGCAGCAGCAGCAGCAACAACAGCAACACCAGCAGCAGGTGCAGCAGCAACACCACGTTCTGCCCATCAGTCCCACGAGCAGCATCAGCGGGAACAGCAGTAAGAGCAGCTCGCCCACGCCGCAGCAGCAACAGCAACAGCAGCAGCTTATGAAGAAGAGCAAAATGGAACTGATAGAACCCATGGAGACGGATGAGGGTCAGAGCGACGGCATTTCGGAGAGCGTGGCTGCAGCGATTGCTAGCATCACAGATTGCAAGGAGGACATTGGCGGAGCAACAGTGGCGGGCATTGAAGTTGTGGGCGCTGGCGCCGTCAACGAAGAGACGTAGCCTATACTCAAGCAGCTACTGATGCACCGAAAACTGACGCTGGAACCACCCAAGTCACTAAATTGACCAGCTTGCTTGTCCGTATACGAAAGACATTCTAGACTCGACAGAATGCCGAACTAAGGCGCAGACAAACCCACTCACTCACCAAAACACCCATTTGGAAACATTTCGTAGACTGCTTACTTGTTTTAGTTTAGACCCTGAGTCCAATCGATTTCAATCAATTGTATCATACAACTAATGGAAACAATCCCACAAATCGCTTTGATTGTGCAATATTTAATTCTGTATATTTTAAAGAGAACTTTTAATCATTTTCGATTGTATGTATGACTTTCATGCTTGTATTAAACTATTTACAACTGCTGATCTCCTCTTAATTTAATTAGGCTATATAAAAAAAAAATCCAACACAGACGAAGCACGAGCAACAATTGTAAAAATACGCAAAAAAATGCTTAATTTAAATTCATTTCCAACTGCATACTTTAATTATTGTTAGCATAACCACTACAACTTTTTTAATCTCGGCTTTAGCTTTAGTGACTATTCGTATTCGACTAAATCCAAGTATTATTTATGTTCTAAGCACTAGCAAAATGAATTTAATTATACGATATATATATATATATATACATATAAAAAACACACACACACATCTACTCGGATATCTAAAGTCTGCTCATTAGTTTAAGACGACGTTCGACTTCGTGCAATATTTTTAATTGATTCCCTAGTTCTTAGCAATTCCAACTCTGTCGAATTTTGGGTATTCTTTATTTTCGTTTCGTTTGTTTTGTTTTTATTTTATGTTTTTCGTTACTTCTTTTCCTTTTCTCTCTACCTATTGCAGAAACCTCTTACTCCTGCTCAAACAACAGCAACCTCAGCAATCCCAACAGCAACCACGGCAGCAGCGATTCCAGCAAGCCGCCAACAACTGTCCTGTCCGTTAGCAAGAGGTCCACAGCAATCGCTCCAGCGAAACTGCCCACCACCGGCAACTCCCTGCCCATGCAGATCTCGCCCAACTTCATTGAGCACAAGTATTCCGCGCTGGCCATGAAGGAGAAGTTCTTCTTGAACCTGAGGGCCGGCAAAACGGTGTCCCCTTCACCGGGAGGCGATGGAGTGAGCTCAGCCATGGGACACCAATCGGATGTTGGCATTTCCGGCGGATCAGGAGCAGGCGGTGGCTTGCGGGCGGTTGCTGTGGGCCAAATGTGCGCGCTGCAAAACGAGCACATTCACCAAAATCTCTTCAAGAAAACGATCAACTGATCAGCAGATCGGATGAAGTGTGCGGATCGAGAGGCGGAACCGCTGGGCGCCGCTGAAAGGCAAGAGAGTTGGCTGTGATGAAGTAGTAACTAACTGACTAACAAACCTGACAAGAGGCGGAGAAAGAGGATTCGTCAATAAGGCAGAGATGGGAAAAGGATGCAGAAGCTGCAGCAATTAATCAAGGAGGGATAAGTGAGGGAGTCGGGCGCTGTCCTGTGGTCCTTAGAGAAGTTTTCCAAGACAAGGCAACAAGAAGCAAGAATTTCCATTGGCTTCCAAAATACACAATGCAAAAAACAAAAAACAAAACACAAACAGAAACAGAAACAAATTCCAAGCATTTCGCAACTATGAAAAAATCACCCACTAGCACACACAAAAAAATCATTAAAACTAATCTCAAACATGTTAAGCAGGCCTGCTTAGAAAAGCTTCTCTAAAACAGCTTTAGATAATTTTAAAATTAAAGGAAAAAAAAAGCGAAGCAAAAGAAAAAGAAAAACAAAAATTTGAAAAAAAAATTAATTATATACACGACAACATTTTAGTAAATACATTTGGAGAGTTTTCTTCAACTAGTCATTATTGTAGTTAAATTAAATTTTTGATTTTTATACGCATAAACACATAACTTTCTAACCTACTGGTTGGTGGAATTCCCGAACCCTATACTTATAACTTAAGCAACTTCTTTCCCGTGTACAATTTCAATGAAATCTTAGTAAAGGGTCTTTCCCCAATCAGTTGTTTGCGTCATTTTAATTGAAAATAAAACCATAAATTGTCTGAAAGAGATCCACAGAAGCAAAATGGTGCACGGAAATCGTTTTCGTGAGACCATCTGAATTAGGAAAATTATAGGTCGCTAGCTTGCCAAGGCAACTTTGAGCGAGTGAAATGAAAGGCGGAGATGCAAAATTTAATGTCGAATATTTCAAACATAAATAGTTAGCTACAAATTTAGGGGAAGCCGGGAGGCGTTTCCACTTAGGAGCCACAATAACTCTACAGTAGTTATAGTATTATAATTATAGATTACGCTATTATTTATAGAACAGAGCATACATCTGTAGCTGTGTGAGTGTGTGTCCGTGCATGTATTGTAATTGTTTATTTATAGTGTTCGAACGTCCCTAAGTGTAAAGTCCCCAAACAAATACAAAATATACGATATGAATACAGAATACAAAATATATTTGTGCATTCTCTCGGCGATTGTATATCATTGTACGCCCCCCAATTCAATCGAACTTCCTATCCACGCAGAATCGGGTTCCTTAAGCATTCAAACAGAACAAAAACAAAATGAAATTTTTAAAATACGATATTTACATCAAGTATACATATACATACATACATCAATTTAGTCAGCCGCCAAAACAAAATAAAAGGAAACTTTTCACAGCGCATTTCGCAGACGCGCAGCGTCTTAAAAATTAACCACAACTAAACTAAATATTTCAGCGTCCCTATAGATATAACACCTAGCTATCGATGCATACTTACATCTAAATACAATATCTTTAAGACCTCACGCTTAAGCGATGCCAAACGGATCGCCCTAGTTTAGCCAAACAACTTTTATATAAACGGATCTATAGACGTCTTCGGATCTCCGAAGCCCCATCGAGTTTTCAGCCAGGAGATGCAAGTATCCCTAGTGTCCCTACCAGATAACTCGCATTCAAACTTTCAGAATGGATAATGAACTCAAAACCCTCTAATGAAAACAATAAAATGAGTATGTCATCTTATATAAGACTGCTGTTATGTTCGTAAATATATTTAATATATGTATGTAAAATTAACGAAAAAAAAAACCACACACAAAAAAAGTAATAAAACCGAAATAACTTTGAAATAAAAAAATCACAAAATACAGAAAATTAATAAAAATCTATATGAATAGTTAACGTATTCGTACTCTACCTACATACTATGTACTATATAATGTATTGTAATTGTAATTTACTAAAATCGTAATAATACGTAGAGAATTAACTGACGTTTAAACATAAATCATCATCGACATCCACATAAACACAAAAAAAAATCCTTACAAGAGCTGAAGCTGAGAGCTCAATAATGGCACATCCATAAGCCAGGAAAAATCATGATCATCCACAAAAACAAAAAAAGTAGTAAAATATTCTCTTTTTGCTTTATGTGATCTATTACATACTACATAAACATATGTATAATAAAAATGTCCTTCAAAAACAAACTCAAGAGAAAGTAATGAATTTATTTTGGCTGGGAAACGAAACGATACAGTTTAGGGGCAACTGTACATTGCTTAAACAGTTTGAGGCGGACTGTTCATCAGTAAAAGGGGTTTTTATTATTTAATATATTTTTATTTACTGCATAACTGATTGTTTTGTATTTACAAGATGTTAATTGGCTAGATATAAGCTATAATAAATTATTTAATTTTTATATTAAAACTTCGAAAGAGTTCGTGAATCTACTATCTTTCTCTTTGTTACCTATTTATTAAACTAACTAAATGTTCCTACCAAAGACATTTTTTAATTCACCGCCCTGACTATATTTTCCTAACTTTCCCTTAATTTTGAAAACCACGACCTTTTCAAAACTTTGGTCAGCTTACTAGAGGCAAGTTGGCAAAGTTTTTACAGAGATAGTACAAATGGTTTCTAGGCTGGTGTTAATATTACTGGAATAGCGAACTTTGAGTGGCTTACGGAAGAACGAAAAATAGTTTTATAAGTACTAAAGAAGTTCCTATCCAGTAATATTATATAATTGGGATCTTTTGGGGCTTGGCATCGATCGATTTCTGAGCAGATGACTTAAGCACACAAACTACGAGCCAGTCAACAGGTGAGCATATCCTGGAATATCCTCAGCAATCCAGGTATTAGGTATCCGTGACCTTACGCCGATTCGCTGGCGCCGTAGAGCAGATTGTCCAGTTTCAGTTTGTTGATCTTGTCGCCGCGGGCTCCGTGTCCTGGTCTTCCCCAGAACGTTTCGAAGGTGTCGAAGTGCTGGTTGCACAGATCCCTGTCCAGTTGCTTGGAAACGGAGACGGATCGTCGGTTCTGGGATATCTGGACATTCAGGTCGTGCAGATAGCGCATGTCGGCGGCCGTTTGAATCCTGGTTGTCGGTCGATTGGTGGGCAGCAATATTATAGTTTCATTTAAATCAGTTCGATTTTTCACATTACGAATGTTCGAATTTCAGAGCGATTTTCAGTTCGATTTGTTTTGCACGGGGATACATACATAGAAGATTGGTATTATGATTTTTGATTTTTGCTGTTGCAGTTTGTTTGATTTTGGTGAGATTGGTATTTGGTTTGCTCTTTTGGTTGCTATACTTTCACTTGTATTACAATGGATATTTTCATGCTGGATGAGCCGCGGAGAAGTGGGGGATTAGAGAAACCATTAACAGGACAGAACATCACAAGGCTTAAGAACAACAAAGGGGCAAGCGGACTTTCGTTTCAATGTCTAGCGCGCGCAGAGCAAGCAAATGAGAAACGGAAACGGAAACGGAGGGAGGAGGGAGATGGGAGATTGAATGGTACTATGAAAGCAGGAGGGGATCAGTTCCGAAGGAACGTGGTTTTCAAGCCTGGCGAATGTGCAGGGTCAGCCGCTTGAGGCAGCAGCCCGTGGCCAAGGCCGTGGGGCAATCGCAACTGCAACACTGCAGCTTGCAGTTCAGATTCTTGGGCAGCCGCTTCATGTGGCTGATGTTCTTGATGATGCTGTTGATGCACTTGATCTTGGTGGTGGTCAGCTGACAGTTCTTTGGTGGATGCTTGTGCTTGGATGCGTACCTATCGTGCGACGGCGTCCTCTTGGTCACGTCCGTGCTGGAGAGGCTGATGGGACGGTGCATGCCACGCCTTCTGGCCAGCAGGGGAACCAGCTCCACCCCGCCACCCTCGGCATAGGCTCCTCCGTTTCCTCCCGCTGTACTGGCATCCGGTGTGGCGGTACTGGTGCTCCCGGGGCAGGGAGCTCTGGAGGCCATGCGGGGGCACAGCCTGACGGGCTTGCCGCCGCAGTCCTGCGGCTTCAAGTGGTGCAGCATCTTTCCGGGCGGCGGACCTGGCGGAACTGGCGGACCCGGACACTTCTTTCCCGGCGGAATGGGCAGTGCGAGGGGCGACGGCTTGTGCGGACTCTTTTGCATGGCGGGACAGTTGCAGGTGCACATCTCACAGCAGCGCTGCGGTTTTGGTGGCTTGCCCGGACGCGATTTGCGAAATGTGTTCTTCTCCGCCGGAGTCACCGGGTTATCCTGGTCCAGCTCCTTCAGCATCTCCTTGTTCGTCCAGCCCTGAAATTGGTTGTTAAGGATTAGGTTTTTGTATAGTACATATATGTTTATACTGATAACCCACCAGTGACTTCATGAACGTGTTGCCCACTTCCTTGGGACTCCGCCAGGGCTTGCCGCCCGGACCCGCCTTGCCCCAGGGCTCCTTGCAGGGCTAGAAAGAGGATCGATAAAGAAGGATCAGTTAGAATTGGTTTTAGGAGGCGTAATAAGTGCCGCTCACCGGCTTTTCCAGTTTGGCCTGCAGGCGCTTCTTCTGAGTGGCCAGCTTTTCCTGCAAAGGACATCGCTGCTCACTCTCGCTAACCACGATCTTCTCCAGGAGCGGCTTGCCCTTGCATGGAGGAGAGGGCTTGTATCGCAGTTCTATGTCCACATGGCCTTTATTGCGAAACGACATTGAAGGATGCTCTTTCAGCTCGATGTGAAGGCTCTCACCGTTGGCGTTTTTGGCCACATTGACACCAACTCCCGCTCCGGGCTTGTGGGGAATCTCCCGCTCGCAAATCGTTACGATGCTGCTCCTGGGACCACTTTCCTGCAGGTGATGCACCGAGTGGGCGTGGCCCAGTCGACCACCAGGCGGTGGGGCGGGCGGTGCGTGGTGGTGGTGGTGATGGTAGGCGGCCAGCGGATTGTTGTGGCACTTCTTCTGCATGGAGAAGAAGTCGTTGTAGCGGCACGGCTGCAGCAGATTCATTCGGTGGGCAGTGGTCTGCAGCACGTTAGAGTTAGCATAGTAAAATATATCATTCTAGAAGGATTCAAGAGTGCTTACCACTGTGGGCGTGGAGTGAAGGCCCACGGCTGTGATGTCCTTGCGGCGCACTTCTACGTTGGGTGCACCACCACCAGGTCGACCCCAAGGACAATGTTGGTGGAACAGGTCGTAGTACTGCATAATAGAAGATTGTTGGTTTAAAAAAACATTCTATTCTTATTAGTCGACAACAATAACCATGTATTACAAGTACAGATGAAAATATAAGAGCTTAACTTAATCATGATTAAATCTTTCTTTCAGCTAAGGATCTACAACAGCAGAATTCGGCCTAATCCCCATCTGCCTATTTCTCGTTCTCCTTCGAGGCATCATCTTTAAAATTTAAGTAAAACAAGATAACTGCTGCAGTGATGTTGGAAAACATCCTTTATCGCATTACCCGCAATAAATTCGGAATACAACTACATTGAATTCCCTCCGCAGGACGATTACAACACCGAGTTATGCCTTATCGATTGGGTGGCAGCCTATTTATGGCTCCAGACTGCCTCAACCCACCTGGTCGTGTCACTCCGCGAAGTGTGGCGATGTTTGTTTACGGAAATTGGCAAGCCGCCCTCCCCCCCCGGAGTTGCCCCCGCGCTGGCCCACAAACTTTGTTAGTAGGTTGTTGTTATAGTTGCAGCGCACGGCGATTTGCATTTCACCGATTTTTTTCACCCACATTTCCATTTCGGCTGGCGCTTCACACAGCTGCAGGTTGTGATAGGTACGTAGCCGAAGGAGCAGCCAGGACTCCAGTCACGCAAGGATTCGCCGTAGTTGGGCATTTAGCCGTGGAGAGGAGCGGGGAGAGGGGAGAGGAGAGTTGATTTGATTGCCGAAGTCGGAATTGTCAAAGGGTTTGTTGAACCAGATCCGCGCGGGCGGATGCCTTACATGTTGCTTGGGGCAGGTCTTTGAACTTACCGAAAGTTGCAGCCATCGCGTGGGGAAAGGTTAGAGATGTTTTTTGATTGTCATAGGTTCTTTTCTGGCTTTTACCTTAGACTTCCAAAAGAACTTGCAACTTGGTGAATTGATTATTAATTATTTAAGGTTCAGGGCTCTGAAGTTTAAGCTATAGCTTTCTAATGATAATTGTCTAACTAGTAACCAATTTACTTGGTGCCTCCAAAATATTACGTATACGCACGGTCTTACAACTAGATTGCTTTAGCTCTGGAAACATCACACATACGCACTGTTACCCACCTCCTGCTTGTCCTTCTCCTTGCGAGCACACTCCTCCGCCTTCCTGCGCCGCCACATGCGAAGACTCTCCTCCGCATTCTTGCGCTCCACCAGACGCTTCTTCTCGTCGCACCACATCAGCGGATGCTGGATGTGGTCGTGGCAGAAGTTGCCGCCCATGCCCATTTCATCGCTAGTCGTCATGGCTCTATCTCAAGTGCCTCGACTATCTGGAGGATATCAGGATATCTGGAGGATATCTGTGATTTTGGGAAACTGGGAGTAGGAGAACGAGTACGAGAACGGAAGTAGCGCTGCGTTCAGCAAACGCGGCGTTACTGAATCGGTCTCGTGTGCCGTCCAAGCCGTTTAACCGCCGATTTGGCTGCCAGGATCCGTGCCAGGCACTAAGGGGCCATGGATGATGGGTCGGTTGTCTAGGCAGCACGCCCGACTATTTATAACCTAGGTTAAGGCGCAACTCGGTCGTCTGTCCTTGAAGACTAGTCGAAGGATATCGACGGATATCGCAGGATATGGAGACCTCAGCTAATTTGGTCTGGCTATTTAAATATTTCGCCAGTTAGACGTGCTCCACTTTGCTAGTCTGCCTGGACACAAAATATATTGACTTTGTGTTGCCTAGAAAATGATGCCACGGCTGCGTTGGCTTAACCCCAATCGTGATGCTCTGTTTTAATAAGTCGGAGAAGTAAGGCTACTGCAGTGTTGCGTGCCATTTAATACGAAACTTGTTGATGTTTTAAAATGCCAAGCTCTTGGAAGCCTAAGCAGCCAGCATTTCAGCCAACTCACACTGCCAAATTTATTTGTTTGCCCCAATTTCGGTTTCAGCCATGCCCGTCGCAACATAAGGCACTTTGGCCAAGTCCACAACTATTTCACTAGGTCATCCTGGTGGTTAATACCTCCATAGTTACAAGTTACTCGCATGTGTGGAGTGTTTTCAGGACCTACTTCACTTACACTTTCAGCAAAATCATCTTCAGTTGCTTTGTTTTACAAAATCGAATTTTTATTCATCTCTTTAGGTATACAAATATCGTAATTACAAGTATCAATATCAACATCTGTATCATTACTATATTTTGTCGTTCGCACTCTAAAATATGTGGGTATATCGTTTTCAGCACCCGATTGAATTGATTAACTCGCCAGCAAATTTCTGTATTTTATCTTTCATGTAGCTTTCTTTCAGTGTAGAGCAGGCTGTAAAGGAGCCCAATGATTTTTCATCGAAACTGAACGGACAAAAAAAAACGAATTTCGCTGGCTAACTTAACTGAGGTTGTGTTCATAAATTAAAATAAGAACTTAATCTAAATAGAGTTTAGAGTTTTAGAACATTTCGAAATGGGGTCTGCGGTTCGATTTCGTTTGAAATGTCTTTTAAATTACTATTGCTTAGAGGCGGAGAAGAAAGAATTAAAATTAAGACTGGGCAGCATTGTTCCACGTACAATCCTCATTACATTTCTTATAGAACGAACATATTATAATATGCATTTCATGCGCGAATGGTTCAAATATATTTAACTATTAAATTTCCACTTGAAGTTACATGTTTGTGCGATTGGAAGGGATTTTGAAACGAAGTGCAGGCAATGACCATTGAACCATTTAGGCATGAAATGCCCTAAATCAAGTATTAATATAAAATAAACCAATTATGCTCCTCGTGCTTCCTTGTGGTTTGTATTAAAAATATCGCTCTACACACTGGCTCTCTTTGTTGCATTGACTAATAAACATTTTCCTTTATGTATTTCTTAGATTCCTCATTTGCTGCTCGGCTGGCAACCCATTTCAATTCGTTTATTTGATGAAATGTTTGTACAATTTTCTCGTTTCTCTCTTTTTTAGTTGGCTTTTGGCTCATATTTCGCGCTTTATACATATAAATAAATTTGTCGAAAAACATTGCATATAAAATTTGTCAAAAATTCATTGAACATCTCGTAATTATGTATGTACAGCGAACGTTGCCGTTTAGTGTGTGTTTTTGTGTGTGTTGATTAGGTTTGTTTATGCAATTATTTACAGTGTCAACAACAAATGCCTAAAAACTAAATAATAATTCTTGTTTACAACGTAGCCCGCCGGCTGAACAGAACTTAATCCAAACATCGAGGGGCCTACATAACACTATTATTATTATTATTATTATTGCATTACGGGTATGGTTACGGGTTACGGTTTATGTTAGGGTGCACGGGAGTGCGGCTCTACTTCATGCGGTTGATGACTAAGTCGGCGACCACCTGGAGTCCCTTCTGGTAGGGCGACTCCGTGAGCTCCTGGGCCAGCCGTATCGCCTCGTTGCAGTGCTTCTTGGCCAGGAACCGGGTCTGCTCCAGACCGTGCGACTTGTGCACCAGCTCGAAGGCCCGCTCCACGTCGCCGGGCTCGCTGAAGCGCCGCATCACCATGGGATTCAGCTCGGGGTACTGGAATGTACGGAAAAGGCGTTTCAATTATGCAGGTTATATGCAGTTTGCAGTTTTAAACGCACTGCACGCGTGCGCAGCTCGCGGAATGCATAGCAAATGGGCATTGGTAATCGGTGGCAATTGAGTGGGTCTGTAACCCATTGTATCATCTGCGCATCTAGCCAACCACCCACCCATCCACATGACATCATCACACCTTCACCGCCGGCACCATCATGCATACATCATCATTGCGACGGCGGGAAGCCACTTTGGATGCATAGCAAATGGAAGTGATAGCAAGAAAAAGAGACATCTTAATCTAGCTTGCTTATACACAGAGAGAAATGATTTATGTTGCATTATAAACACTTTTATCTGTGCACAAGGAAGCAGCTTGATCTTTTGGCAAGCTAACAAGGAAACACTCACCTTTTCGCATGCAAAGAGAACGGGAGCGGTGGCCAGTCCCAGTTTCAGATCCGCCGCCGTCGGCTTGCCCATCTGCTCGGTGGAGGAGACGAAGTCCAGCATGTCGTCGACCAGCTGGAAGGCCAAGCCGATGTTGCGTCCGTACTGGAAGGCCACCTCGGCCACGTTGTCGTCGGCCTGGGCAATCACGGCGGTCTGCAGGAGAGAGCCGGAGAATAGTTGGGTTCAAGATCAGTTCAAATTGCATTGGGGATTGGGCACAATGACGCTGGACTGCGTGCAAACTAATTGCCGCATTAAACGGCCCAGCTCAGCTCGCATGATGGTAATGAATACTCACCGCCTTCAGTGCATTGGCGATCAGCGATGCGGTCTTCCTGTATGTCTTGGTCAGGTAATGGGCGAAGCGCTCGTTCTCCGTCTCCCTTGAGCCCAGCTGCATGAACTCGCCTTGGACCAAATCGGTCAAGATCTGCAAGGGATTACGTACAATGCTCCATAAATATGTCACAGTAAATGGTTATGGCTTCAATTGTTCTCGCCCTGGGATTCCCACTTGTAAATTACGCAATTTGCAATGTCTGCCCTTCACTGATGGCAAATATTCCGTTGTATATATCGTTTATATTTAAAAACAGATATTCCCGATATAAAACTTTAATATATTTTCTATACTCGCTATAAAGCCTTTGCTACGCCCGTGTGTGTTTATAACTTCCGCTTGACTAAAACCTCGAATGCAAACAGCAAACACAATTGTGCCAAATAGATCTAGCAAACAAGATTTCATTCAGATCTCCAGCGAAGATGGATATTTTGGCTATCGCCGCTTCTGTTTGCTCATCAACTGTGTGGCACGCCCTTCGATTCGCCTTCGCAAAGGCATTTTCATTGATTCGGGTAAGAAATTCAAGAAATTCACAGGCAGTTGTCAAAATCATTGGCAAACAATAGTGGGCGCTGAAAGGTGAAAAATGGCCGTTTCCAAGGAGCTCAAGGTGAGGCGGCCGTAACTGGCCAATAGTTTCTGGCCAAAATGCCCGGCCAAATTCCGCCGACCACTGCTGGACGTTCAATGTTAATTAACACTGACAAAAAGCCAACTACTAGTGCGTGTGCTCCTAACAACTTGGCCAACAAGTGCATTTGGAGCCACAGAAATTAACACAATGCCGCCTTTTAAGCAGCTAAATGAGACCAAATGCAGCGCTCGCGGAATCGAGTGCATTTTTTTTGGAAAAACAAAACTTTAGCCTCGAAACCACTTTGCCAGGCATTTTCTTTTCGCTTCCGACAAGCGGAATTCGACGCCAATTCAGTTGTTTTCAGAGATTGTACACTGAAGACAATTAATTGTTATGTACTCTTCACAGCCTATGAGCCTAATATAAATTGTTCATCAAAATGTGGGGCTTTCCAACGTTGAACTGTTTGGATTAGCCCAAAAGGCGGGAATAGTCATAAATTCACTTGTTTGAAAGGCAGACGGACATTCTAGCCATTTTATTAATGCCATCCGAGGTCTTAGAAACCGCTTATTTTATTCAGACACGTGCGCGGCATATTTAATATGAAAAATCTGATAACTATATGCCAAAGTTTATAGATTGCCTGAATACAAAGTTTTAGACAAAAGAATCGGGTTTCTTAGGACGTATATTTCCAATGTTTTTAATTGCCAAACTAGTTGGACAAACTACTAGAATTATAAGCTTCTAGAACTCTAAATAGAGCTTTAAATCTTGGGTCATCTTTAACTTTTCTTTTTGGCAAAATACTCTTGGCTCTTTTGTTCATAGCCCAGAGAAATTTACATAAATGGTGGGGACCAGTTTGGCTTAGAACTAGTTTCGAGTTTCAAGACGAATGATGTCACGATCGCGAAGAAAGTTTCATTTTGGCGGGGTCAAAGTGTTCGGAATGCAAATGAGCCACATTATGCGGTAGACGCACGAGTATGATATCGCCCAGATCGGGTTAATGAAATGGGCAAATAGCGGCGGTTAAGTGTCTGGGCCGCACATTTTGGCCATCTTCAGGCCAATCCTCAATGCTCAGGTGTTACGCATGTTTTTTTTCGCCGCGAATTGAGAAAACGCCAAATGTGTAACCCAAAAACGTAGGCAAGTTATCGTGTTTGTCTTGGCTATTAACTTGGCTATTGGCAGCTCGATTCGATTGTGTAAATATGCAGGGAGGCTGCGAGCTTGAGGAGCTCTGAGATTTGTGGTTTCCAGGGCAACAGATCTAGTTTCACTCTCCAACGCCGCGGAAAGTGAAATTGGCAGGTGTGACTAATTTGGAATTTGTAGGAACTACGTGTGTAGCGATGAGTGCGAGTATTTCTGCGGAATGTGGGACTTACAAGGACACGAGTGCAAAGTTCCGGCTCATGAAAAGTGAATGCCGCTTTTTGTGGAGTTTCTCGAACTCTGGCGAAGGGCAAACCTTGGGGAACCAACTTCCAGGGACGCAGGAAGTTTGCAGGCCCTCTGATTTGTGCCCCATTAAAAGCGGCAACTGGTTTCTGGTTTCCCAAACGAACAGAACGAGAAACTTTCATCATTTCAAGACAAAACGTTCCCCGCAGCTGTGAAACTTGGCACCTGATGTGATTACGTACTTTCTTAACAAAAACTATAGGCTTGTTCTTAGGTAAAGAAATATTTCCCCAGAATCCGGGAGTTTTTAAGGTGGTCAGACTTTTCAAGTAACTTCGAGTTTGCTCTGGCAATTAACTCAGCATAAAATGTGCAAATGTTATTTTTCAGTGGTGGGTGCTAAAACTATAAGGCAGAATCTTAAGCAGTAAAGTTATTTATGAACAATGACTTTAAACCATAAGCTGTTGGTCGTTTCTTGATTGTATAGTTAGTCATATCCTTGCAACTGAAAGTTTTCTTACCTGACTCAGCACGATCGTCACATCATCGCTGCGCAGACGAGCTATCATAATCGAGGCGATCGATAAGATGTAATCACCAGCCATTGTGACCTGTAAAAGCGATGAGACATGGTCAGAAACAAGCGGCCACAACAACAAAAGATCGGCCAACACAATCGCAGTAGGACAGTTATGTGTTGCAACGTTAACGGGCAACAGTCAACAGCCAACAGCAAGATGGCTTAAAAAGAAGAAAAGCCAACCGACAAGTGACTAAGATGAGCGGCGAAACAATCAGAGGCGAGAAATTTCCGCTTCTTGTGAAGATGGGGGTTTGGATTGGATTAATTTGTATTTGTGCATTTTAATTTGAAGACGTGTCGAAAGGGAACTATTTTGGGAGCCATTATTAAATGCGATGAAGAGGCATCGCCATGCGACTTTAAGGCCTTTCGAATGATGCAAGATACATAGATGTTGACAAAGTCAATAAACACTTCAAATCGAAATACGCAACAAATTGATGTCAAAGTCAGGCTTTGGGCTTGAATGATTGCTGTTTAGTTATTTGGCTGTTTCGGTTGCCGAGTGACTCTGGGCGCGTGTTTGGCTTTGTTTGTTTGGCTCTGGCAAACATCGGTGGCACCGATGATGCCACATAACGTATATCACCTATCGCGGATCGCGGATCACATTGAATCTTTACCTTTTTGTGGTTCCAAAGAGCATTCACGCTGGGCTTGCCGCGTCGGAAGTCCGACTGATCGATGACATCGTCGTGGACCAAGCTGGCCGAGTGCACCATCTCCGAAAAGAGGGCGATCTGTCGCTGTTTGTGTACTAATTGGCTGTCAAGGCGATAGGAAGACATATGATTCGGGATTAGGGCAAAAATCGAAAACTACATGAGTGAGTGATTTCATTTCGCAAAACCGTGCTAATCAATTGCACTCGTCTACACAGAGAAATATCGGCAAAGTCTTGTGCAAGTAATAGCAACATTTTAAATACAACTTTACAAGATGTCAAGCAATAACCATGAACTCTTTTCGAAAATAATAAAATCAGCAACAGTTGCCGTATTCTTTTATGACACCCAATATTCGGCTTGTAAAGTCTGGTTATAACTAATTAATTGATAATTATCCCGCTGCCGAATTGGCGAGTACTCACTGTGACTCGTTGTTCAGGTGGTAGTTTATCGCCTTGGCCATCAGCATGGTGACCATGGGTCGCAGAGCCTTCCCCTGGCCATCGAAGTAATAGCTGGCAATGGTGTCCAACTCTGGCTGGGATGTGCCCGACTTCAGCAGCTGAAAGAGGAGGATCGGCAGGGGAGAATCAGTCAAGCCCACTTTCAGTTGTTTTGGTAGGTCTGTGAAATCTGGATTGAATATGCAAATATTTGTGTTTTGGGGCGCGAGAAAAAATCCCCTTAGTTTGAGGAAAAAAGCATCTAATCAATGACGTTCCTAACATCAGAATGGAACTTCTGACGAAACTCTATAGCTCTGTTAAGGATTTGCGGTTTGACATATTCAGTTTGATTCATCTAATAGTAAGGATCATTATAATTCAGCACTTACATATCTCACATCGTCGTAGAAGTACTTGAGGTCGTCGTCGAGGATGATGTAGGGATCGATCTGGAACTCCCTCACAGGACCTGCTGGCTGTTGTGTGTGGACCGAGCTGTGGTGCCTCAGATTCGCCTTGGAGCTGCACTTGTGGGGGCTTTGCTGGAAGTTGGGAAAATGGTTAAAATGTTAGAACGGTTAGCGATTTCGGGCAAAGGCTGCAATTACTAACAAAGTGTGAATAATGATGGAGCAAACAAGTCACTTAACAACTTTCAATTGCGGCTGTGTCACGTCTAACAAGTTTTGCCTTGCCCGCCGGCGTGTTTTCTGTTTTCAGTTTTGCCCAAAAAATTAATAACTGGAAAATTGCAGTGGCAACAGTCTTGGGCTGTAACCACCGTAAATGGCCAACTAATTGAAGTCGATTGTTGACGCCCTCGCGCGACTCTTGACCTTGTCGCCAAAATTTGAATTGTTAAAACCACAAATCCTTTTGTTGCCCAGACAAAAGCGAGCAACACGCGCGTGTTTGCGGCCAAAAAGTAGTGATATTTTCCATACAGAGAAAAAACTGCCAAACTTACAAGTCGATGGAACACTTTCTTTACCGCAAAGTTTGATAACCTATTCATATAATAGCCAGGCATTGCTTTTAAATCGATTTTCTTTTCAAATTCATTCATGTGCCATTATGCAATGTGTGCACTTGTTCGCTTCTTGTGCAGCCCGTCAACTAGTCAAGCAATCAAGCAATCAACCAGTCAGCCTCTCAGTCTGCCAATAAAGCGCCACACATGCTGGCGTGATAACATGTAAATTCGAAGTTGCCAGCTGTCAGCGGAGGCAGCAACTTTTACACCATCAAACATTTGGCTGCGTGTGATTCGACTGCGTGTGATTGTGACCCACTTGTGGCCGTGGAGTGGAGTCCTGCCACGGGCCAATGACCATCACTGGCCGCCCTTGGCCAGCGATCTTCATCCGCATCTTGTGCAGCATCATCATCATCATCATCATCAGCATCATCATCAGCATCATCATCATCTGCGTGATGGGGAATACACGTGTGGGCTTTTGGATGGCAAACTGGTTCGGTTTTGGTGTTGGAACTTCGAAGGGGGGCCCCCACAGCATCGTAAAATACCCAAACAAATTGTTGACCATTGAAAAGAGCTTGTAATGACCCAGTTTCATATTTAATATGTGTCATAAACATCGGAATGGGCTTTGCCTTTGGCTTTTGCCTTTTGGCGAGTAGAAAGCGGCTTATTACAAAATCGACGCATCACAATTTACAGCAGCAGCCGGAAGAAATCCAATTAAATTCGAGTCGCGGTGGCTTTCGTTTTCAATATGTGCGCCAAATTAAAATTAGTTGATAATTTTGCAAAGGCCAAAAATAACAGAAACAGAAACAGAGACACACTGCTATTTTTTTGCGTGGAACGTGCAGAAATGCATTTAATTGTGGCCATTTCGAGTTGGCCGCAAACGTTGAATGACTTTTAAGCATTGTTAAATGCTTTTCACAGGTGCCCACGAAAGCCGAACGGATTTTAAGTGCCTCTAAACCCATTGAACTGCTTGCCGTTGGCCACTTGCTCGTGTTATGGATGAAATGCCCGATTATGAAGCCAGGTCATTGATCTGCGTCTAATTCTGGCTGTCTATTAACTCCGAGATCTCTGTGAACTACCACTACCCTATGCAAACTTCAACTGGAGTTTGGCGAGCGTTTTGCGTGCACAAAGCCGAAAAGCAGCAGCATTTGCAGTAACCACATAGGAAGTAGACTCTTTCGTTGCACTTGGCTGCTGAAGACGAACCGAGGACTTGAAATTATTGTGCAACTTGTAAACGGGCAGCGAAATGGCGAAATATCTAGAAAAGTCAAGATGCACATACTGGGTAATCAAACATCTCTACATTGTAACTTTTCAATAAGTGGAGTTCGGGCGATTATCTGGCATCAGTTGATAGGGTTAAGCCGCAATTAGTCGGCGCAGTCGGACGGCGAAAGATATCCAGTTTAACCTCCTTGTGGCCCACATGCAACTGGCCACAAAAGAGGAGCCGCAGCAATTGGCAAGCCAACTTTCACATCGATTCGAAAGGAAATAATAATAACGATCTCTTCGGCACCACGAACAATACACGGCAAATAATTCACTTTTATTTGCTTGGTGGCCGGCGCCGCCTCTGCCAATTTTCATTTAAATACGCGCATTTTCGTAGCCATTAATTTAATTGTGGAAAAATTACCCCAAATGGGCGCAGTGATCAAAGCAATTGCAGCATTTAGCGGAGTGTGCAAATATCGACAGACAAGTGTCGACTGCCAAAAGTCAAATAAAACTGGAATTTTCGCTGCAGGGCGCTCCCACGACATAATCCTCTCCAGATGTGTACCATCCTCTCCAATTCAGTCCAAAGCCCAGCCCACTCGGTGTTGCCAACTGAAGATGAAGACAATTAACGGCTGAAAGTATTTAAACACTTTCGAGTGCCAGGCCAAACTCGCACTGATTGATGTCTGTTTTGATTGAAAGCCCCACATAAAACCAGGGAAATTGCGACATTCTGCATTGCTTATTGATGGCTTTACGACTCACTTTTGTGCAGAGTCTCCCATTGTTGCGATTTCTACGATTTTTGCGATTTTTGCTCTTGTTTGGGCCGGAATTCGCTCAGTTTCTTTGGGCCATGCGGCATCGTAGGCGCTTTTGATTCAATAAAGCAATATGCGAAGCTCGAAAATTACCTTTGCATGTTGCTATTTTAATGGACTTTTAACCCTTCGCACCTGCGACTCGAAAACTATTCAATTATGGCCAACAACTCACAAATTTGTGCTCACGCTGCGTGGCGTAAGAACATTCAAGTCGTTATCCAACTTATTTTACTTACAAATTATGCGAGTCTAAGGACGCAATTAGCAGAAAACTTAATTTGTTAACAAGCTGTGTTAACTGGTTTTGCCTTGCTGACATTTTTGATTTAACAACGTACTAATATGAGTCGTAAGGATAAATAAAACTCCTCCGACCTTGGGAAAATCGGCGAGCCCAGCTGTCGTCATTTCCCAACAATTTTAATTGCTTCTTTTTCTGGCTGGCCGACAAGAAATACCGCCGCCGCGATCGAACATGACAGGCCGTCGGTAGCGGAAGCGGCCAAGAGCGGCCAAAAGCGAGGTATTGGCCAAATGCGGACACCAGGCACGGCCAAGAAAGTGAGCAGCTGAGGGCCGCGAAGACGGGGCTTTGGACTTACTTTCCCTTTTTGTCATCGCTGCGCGGTTGTATTGCCACGGCTGACATAACCAACGCTTTTGTGGGCCAACAAGGGGAACGAGTTGAAGGGGGAGGGGAGGCGGTAACGATTGGCTTTGTAATTTCTCCGTTCGATTTTAGCCGCTTTTTTAGCTTCTTCATTAGCCAAGTTCGCTGGCAAGTGGTTAACATGCGTGTTAACAACCCAGTCGAGCTCAAGTGAGTGTGAATGCCAAAGTGGCCGATTGTTTGCCTCCAAACTGGGCAATTTGTATTTGACAAAGTGCTCAACGCGGCATTGAGAACGCTTCTGAATCTGAAACCCCAACAAGATGCAGTGGCTCGAGTGGCTAGCATAATGTATCGGCATTATTTGCTAATGTCTCAATTGCGCAGGCCACAATGCGTCACGGTTTCATTGCGATCGCAATAGGGCTCATCGGAAACTGTGACAACTGCAATCGATTGGCCAATTGAAGTCCGCAAATCGCCGAGTCAAAAGTTAAAGGCAACATCGGAATCCCCAAGAGTTTAACAAAGCTAATAATGATAATTTCAGTTAAACAAGTGCATTGTAACATGATTCACATTTAAGTGAATCTCAAAGTCCTCCTTAAAGCGGATGTTACTTCCTGCGTGGCTGTCAAAAATGCATCACATAAATAAAAGTGGACTGATGGCACTGAATTATCGAGCTAATGAGTTGGCAACCCAAAAGTGGACATGATTTTCACTCATTAATTGGTATCTATCCACTCGATTTCCGATCCAGTTTAGCTGGCCATTTTCCGCAGTCAAGTATCTGCCATCGAGTCACACGGAATTCCCCCGTCATTTTTCACTTTTCACATTGCGCAATTGCGATTTACAATTGAAATTAGTGCGTGCTTGTCCAACGCGGCGGCTGCGTGATATTTGCCTATGGAGGCGACTTTAAACGCTGCCAAAGGAATGGCGAATGGCGAATGCGTTTTTAAACGCCTCAACATGCAAGCGATTGTAAAACGCCGCAAGAGCCTGTGAAAATCGTTTAATAGCCAAAAAAATATTTGTTGCCTACCATAATTTTTTGAGGTGTCAGTGTGCAGTTGGTAATTATAACAATCTGTCAAAAGGCAAGAGCACTAAAATGCAGCCAAAATTAAGGTTCGCCGAGGAAAGGCAAAATGTTTTTGCAGACAAATTGGAAACCAGTTAGCGGTGGAAAACCTGAAAATTCAAGTTTATCCTGCATTGGCGACTTCGGGCGTAAATCAAGCCAAAAAATTACATAAAAAGCGCAAACGCAGACAGGAAAATAACAAATTCCGAAGTGCAACTGCAAATGCGACGCGTGCCGCCAATAAATGCAAATCTAATTTTTTTCGTTTTTCGTTTCAATTTCTGGCCAAGCGATGTCGCAACACGAAATCGTAAAATGTGGAAAACATTTAACCAAATTCCAATGTTAATCAGGTGAAACCCTTGGCCAATTAATAGGGCCGCAAATTGGAGGTAGAATGTTGAGCAAACACTCCGAACAAGTAAGGCAATCAGTGTGGGAAACATATGCAAACGCCGCCCAAGATAGTCAAATTTATGATAATTACTGATAAAACATCAGCATCAACAATGTAAGCCGAATTCAGCCCGAGAGGCAGGAAAGTCGACCAGTGAGCGACATTGATGAAATGCGGGGCTGACAGCTGGCCAGTTTCGATGGGTTTGGTATTGGGTTTTGGCCGAGTTATGCAACTTGGTCAAAACTATCCGAAGCCAACTTGCTCCACCGCCCAGCACCGCTCCCTTTGCACACAGCGAAAAAGGGGTCTATATCTGTATCAATTGATATTGGTAGTTGGGTAAATATTTCTATAACATTGTTGAGTAATCAAACTTTTAGTCTTTGCAAGTCCTTGAAAAATTAAAAAGATTTTTGATCTGTATAAAAAGCTCTCAAAAATTCATCAGCAACATTTCTCTCGGTGCACTTGGCGGCGCTTCTTTTACGGCTTTCAAATCGAAATCCGAAAATTTGTTGTTAAGGAAAACAACGCCGAAATCATTAACAGTTAACGGACTTGGCGCGAAAGAGATGGAAATGCGGCAGAAAGGCCGAAAAGGCCGAAAACCACCGCTACCAATACCCATACCAATACCAATACAAATACCAATACCAATACCGATAGCGAAACCAAAGCAAAGCCGAACCAAAGCCGAAACCAGTTTAGGACAACAGGCCAAAACGCATGCGTCTTCTGGAATTGGGTCAGCAAGTACGGGCCGAAAAATACCAAAGCCAGAGCTGCGCGATCAAAGAGACCATTGCAGGTGTGTGGCGCATGGGACAGGTTGAATGAAAGCCAGGTCAGCCCCGTCCCAATCCATGCCCACATCCAAGTCCCCATCCCTGCCCACATCCCAGTTCCACAGAGCCAATTAAGCCAGCAGCAAGTGCACATTAAACACAAATAATATGCGGCTGATAGAGAATATGAATTTGCGGGGGGACTGAATCTTTTGGCTTGGACTTCTTCTTGCAGGGCCGGCCACTCGGACCGTGGGTCAGTGAAAGTGTTTTGCAGAAATACAGAAATACAGAAATACAGAAATACAGAAACAGAGATATACAGATATACAGAAATGAAGACACCGCAATGAAGTTGTGTCTTCAGGCGGAGATTTACAATATGACCATCTCGTGTGCATACGACGGATGTATCTCTTAGCATATCTGCCACTTTTGCTCGGCTCTTTCCTACATATTTATGCCCAAGATGATCACTTTCTCACAAGTGGCCAGCGAATATGACTGATTTTGAAAAACAACCCAAAGGAATGCGGACTGAGACCTTTTAATTGGGAAATACGTATGAGTGATTTATCTTAACGCATATGTAGGTTAAGTACTCTAAAACTCAGTTTAACTGCCTCTTTTATTGATACGAGTGACAAATCGCAGCTGATTTAATCGAGTATTGACTGCGTGCCCAAAATTTCTAAAAGTTTCAATGAAAACAGGTTGAGATTCGGTTTCACTTTCTCGAGACCAAACCAAACCCTCGCATTCAAATTAAGCGGAAACGCGTAAGAAACGCGGAGAATCGACCGAAATCAATCCAACGGCGTTTAGACTTGCTCAAACATCTAACCGTTCACAGACTCTCTAATCTAATTGCAGACCGCCAACTTGGGCACATCGAATTCACACGCTGGCGTTAAAAGACTTGGCCCAAACGACAAACGTAAAATCGCGGCTTAAATCACGCATTTGCAATGAAAGTGATACGTTAGTGGTAAATAGTTTTTATTCGGAAGCGATGGAAAATATGAAAATGATTTGGAAACCAATGCGAGGCAGAGATAACGAACACTAAGAGCCGGCCAATCGGCTACTTGCCAAAATCGTGTGGCGCATATATAGTAGATAAAGCGACGGACTTCTTTTTCTTTTTGGCCGGTTTCTGTGGTTTCTTTTGGCCAAAACAATGGAGAGCTCGCTCGGCAGCTTGGCAAATGAAATGAAGAAGAAAGTCAAAGAAACCGTTAAAAGTGAATTTCTTCTACGACTGCTATTGCCGACTATTATTAGTTGGCGTTGTTTTTTTTCAGTTTTCGGTTTTCGGTTTTCAGTTTTGGTTTTGGTTTTGGCTGCGACGTGCGCTTTCTATTTGCGTTTTGTTTATTGTTTACCTATGATAGATGAACGTATCAGTTTCCAGGTGCTTGTGCTTGTGTTTTGTAGCTGTGTGGATGCCAGTTGGGCACACATCCAATTTGGCGTTGAATGAATTTTTATTCGGCTCCGAAATGAAACAGAAAGAGCGCCTTAAACAACTAAAATGCATAAATAATTCGATGACGACAACTGCATACAAAATATCAAACTTTTTCCAATATGATACTGCATACATTTACACTTGATCATGGCTTAGCTACTACAAACTACACCTTTATCTCTAAGATGGTAAATTAGCCCAATTATTAGTGTACCAAAAATAAAGGTAGCACATGTGGCCACTCACATTTCGGGAGGCAACAGCAACTCCCAACCTTTCAGAGCAAGGTCTAGTTTACGGGTGTCAGAGGTGGGCATTAAAGTGAATTAACGAGCACTTAACCTTTTCCTTATATATAAAACCAAAAAGCGACCAAAGTGCGGCCGTATTAATGCAAATAAAAATGTGCAAGCCAAGGCTGGCCGCCAAAATAGCCAATGCACAAACTGCATTCAACTCAATGCAATGCAGTGCATTCGCAATGCTAAAGCAATTAAATCAAAGTCGTACTTCCAAACACCATCCCCCCAACCAGCAACTAAATGGGTTGGCTTAAATGGCGTGCCATAAAACAATAAACTAAATAGCAAATGTGAGAAACCGATGCACTAATCGCGGCCTATGCATATGTACATGCCTACTCAAGGCATACATAAGTGAGTAAGTAAGCAATTAAGCCGAAGGCTTGACTAGCCAATTGAATTTTAAGACAATTGCCCGCAGTTCCTTCTGGGTTTTTCCGACTCACAACAAAGGCACAACAAAGGCTGGAGATGTTTCCCCAAAGAAATATGACCTAGGAAGGCAAATAGCAAATAACTCCATAACTCTATAATGAGCTCGGTTATTTACGACCCTTTTGTTGCACTGAGTGCGTCATTCATGGGATTCAAATGCCAGGTGCCTGAAGATTGCATGCATTTTAATCGTTTTAATTGTTACAGTAAGTAACATCAATCAGGTATTATGAGAGAAAATAAACATTTATGTTAAGTAACTAAGGCTATGTAATTGGGCAGAGTTATTGGTAGAAATAGTCTCATAAAGTGTTATTTAAAGTACCTTGCTTACTCCATAGAGTGTGCTCACTGTATTTGCAAAAGTTAATAGTACTTAATCAGTCAAATGAAATAGCAAAATACTGATACTATTCCCCCAACTGATAAGGAGCACCAAATCCGCTTGTTCGACACATCGCAAAACAGAAACCACTTCACAAATTACGTATACGACACGGGGCACCGCGTTGGGGAGAAATGGAGCACAGTTTTGGGGGCACTGGCCCCCCCAATCAGCTGTTTATTGGCGCCACAAATAGCGCGAAAATCAACAACGCGGGCGATAAATATTGATAAATACGAGCAATAAACCAGAGCTCGAAATGCAGCCAGCGAAATTGCATAACTCTGAGAAAAAATGAAAAACAAAAAACAAAAAAAACGAAAAAAGGAAGAAAAACACTACAGACTAGCGACTTGTCAACGATATAAAAATAATGACAAACTACAGACAGACCAGAAAGAGACATAATTATCGGGCCAGAAAGAGAGGCAGATGAAAAACTTCACCTTGCAAAAATGCGGGGAAAAACACATGGAAACGAAACGGAGAAAAACAGAAAAACAGAGGCGTTCGGCAAATGGTAAAAAAGCCAAGGCACAATAATAAATAAATGCGCCAGCTTCCGCCAACAACAACGCCACTGCAACTGTGGGCGCAACAAGTTGTTTTTCACGCTCCTTGCACAAAAGCAATGGCCAACAACCAACTACCAACTACCAACAACCAACATTCAACGGCCAACTGCCAGCGAGCAGCGACCAATTTCACTTTCATTTTCTTTTTGGCTTTGCAGCTTTGCAGCGAAGAAAAGAAAAGCGGACAGCAAAAGCCAAAGTCACGCAGACGCATTAGCGGCCAAAAGAGTTGGCTTGCAGCCAATGCACTCTGCACTGGGAGAAAAGTAAGCGGCTTACAATAGCAATATTTTTAATCCACGTTTGAAAAGTGAGTACTTCGCATTACAAAAAGGATCATTCAAAAGGATCAGCAAAGATGCCCCCATATCTTTTCCCATTATCACTTCAACTACTTGCATCATTTAAGAGGTATTTTCTCGCTGTGTAGGCTTCGTCCGACAATGAACTTACCAGCAGATCGGGGTAATCCTTGCCCAAGCTGAAGCTTAATCCGTGGCAGAGTCGCGCGGCCTGCTGCTGAACTTTGGGTGGACTGAATAATCCGGTGGAGGTGGAAGTGGAGGATGGGCCCGTATATCCTGGCCGGGATCCGAATAGCTGGTAGAGCAGCTTGTGCGTCTGCTGGCGACGCGAGCCGCACACGACGCGACCGGAAGTGCTCAAGCAGGCCATTTTGTGTTTGGTTTTGACTGCGAGGACTTTTGTGTAGCAGGGCTTATGCGTTGATTTTGCTGTGGGAAGGGTAGGATGCAGCTGCTTGAACGAGACACGGGCACAGAACTCAACAGGTGCACAGCATTATAGTGAATTTTTGTTTATGTTTTTTTTTTTTTGTTTTGCAGGCTCGCAGGATTTGGAAAAACGCGCGTTTTCGAGGTGCGATGGACTGGCGATTTTCGAGGCGACGGCGAAGCGCGGTTTGCTTGCGTTTGGCTTCAGCAGCTCCAGCGAAGTGTTTTCGCTTTTTGTGGACTTTTGAATCGATGCGCGTGCGCGCGGTCAGGTGTGGTGGGTATCCCACCGTCCCACTGTGGTGGAAACGATCGCTCACGAAGGTAAGTTCGATCGGCTCGGCTTGAACTTGAACGGGGATTTCGGTGGCTCAAGCAGCCACGCGGTTTTGCAGTCACTGGAGGTCGAGGTCTGTGTGGATGACCCCAGTTTACCTGTGGGTCACACTATTTTTGCGGGCTATATTCGGGACTGAAGCTCTGCTCGCAAAGGTCATATGGCCAGGCCGCCACTACCTTTCGGTGCCACCACAACTGGCGTCATGTTCCGCAACAACTGGGTCGCCCAAAGATCCCGATGGCAACGCGTTTTCCGGCCTGGGAAATAGTTTTTATTTAACTCGCACGCAATTTGCACCTTTTCACTACTTTATTTTGACGTAACAGTGCAGAACAGCTGCTGCGAACAGCTGTTTAGGGTTGCAACGTGCGCGGTGACGCAAGGCGGCCGGCTAAAACGTATCCCTAGAGGTGGGTAACGTAAGGCGGCAAAGGCAGCAATATTCAAACGGAAGTTGGCTGAAATAAAGGTATTACATTTAAAAGATGTTAAAATTACTTATTGGTAGTATTAGATATCTGGGCACAATATTAACAAAAATTGTTCTTTATTGGGCTTTTTTTTAAGGTTGCGACACAAACTTTGACGTACTTACGTTTTTCAAATAAACATATCGATAGCACAGCTGTTTACTGTTGCACATCTCCAATCACGTTTACGTAAATTTTAGGAGAGGAGTATCAAGATGTCTAGAAATTTGTTTTTATCAATTACAAACTTGTTTAGGAACTTGGAGAGCCTGTTCCTGCCACATGGAGGACACCCGCCCGGTGAGGAGTACCAGTCCAAGCTAAAATTACTCCGACTTACCCACTATTTACACAGCGCTGGCGTTGGCCGGTTTTCAGCATGAGCACAGCCATAGATCCTCCCAGGAATTTAGTTTGAAGCAGCTTATTGGCGACGGAATACTGTGGGCTGTTCCGAAGCACAGGAGGTCCGTGGAGAAACGCCTGAAGCGGAAGTTCGGGTATCCGGAATACAATTGGAAGCCTTTGCGGGAGAAGAGGAACATCCGCTCCTGTCTGCAATGTGGCCATGACCACGAGATGGGCGTTCTTTGCCGTAAGTACTCTTCAAAGTATAAAAAGAGGTAGCTCCCGCTATTGTTACTCTTCCAGCCTTCTGCTACCAAAAGGTCCTGAAGGAGACTGAGCTCATGCAGTCGAAAATCCAGGAGACACTGGGTCTCGATCCCGTGGACAAGGAAGTAATCGTTCTTTATGAGGGCGAGAAGGCCGAACAGACCTCGGATGAGCTGAAAAACAAACGCATCGTGGAGATGAAGAAGCCTCGTCCCATGTGGTTCACCAAGAATCTGCTCCAAAAATCCACGCAGCAATTGTCCGAAACCAAGGAAGTCAAGCCCTCCGACTTGGCCTAGATACTAAGCATCCATTGTGCATTAAAGCCACCCGTTCGTTAACAAGTCGATGCTAGTTTATTCTCTGTAAAGGATAAGGACCTTGCTTGCTTCAGGAAGCCGTTGTTAAAGTCCTGGGCACTCATAGGTTTTCTGCCTTCCACGCGTAATTGCAGCACTTCCAACTGGCTCTGTTGAGCACATCCGATTATCAGGGATCTCGCCTTCCTCTGGTAGCTGATAGCACCAGGCTCTTGCACTGGGAGTTCCTTTTCCGGTAAGCGCAGCTCCAGCAGCTGCACTTGTTTGCCCAAAAAGTTGGTGGTGAGGTTTTTGTAGCCATACAAAGCTCTACGACGGGTGTATATTTCAGAGGCACTGAGCTCCGACCAGACGACTTCTGTGATTTTACTGGTGATCTTGGGAGCTGAAGAGATATAATGTTTATATAGCTTCTGGATGTGCTTAAGTTTATTTTACCATAGCTGGCCCTTGTAATGTCCTGGGGTTGGGCTTCCTTAAGTCTTACTGATAGGTTGTTCACAGTATCCACAAGTAAATCGGCACCTAACGACGCCAGAGATGCATGCAAGTCCGGCATGAAGACATTGGGCTCAATGGGCACCTCCCGCTGCGCTAGAATCTAAAGTATAAGCCGTGGTCAGGTCTTGACATGATGGTAAGGTAACAATGAACATACATCACCGATATCAAACCGGTGAGGTTCGATTTTCATGATGGAAATCCCAGTGCTGGCATCTCCCTTCATGATGGCATATATTATGGGAGCAGCTCCTCGCCACTTGGGCAACAGACTAGCATGAACATTGATCATTCCATTGGGAAATCCACTGATGATATTAGCAGGAATCAGGTGGCCAAAGGAAACCACTACACCCAGATCAAACTTGAGACACAGAGATGGATCTATGGGCCACTTTTGCAGGGGAAGCTTCTCCTTCTCCGCATAGCTCCGCACGCAGTTGGCGGGACTCTTGAAGGAGGTAACAACTCCCAAACGGTCACTAAGCAAGTAGAAAATAATATTAACTACTTTACAATTATTGTTTAACACATTTACCCGCAGTTTTTGTGTAGCGCCTGTAAGCTGGGCAAGGAAAAGTTATCGGTGCCGAAAAAAAGAATTTTGGGTGGGTGGTAAGTTCCCTTGCAGCGCTGCACAATTGGTCTCACATTCTGCCACACTTTTCTCTTATATTTGTAGAAATTATTGACTAAACTCTGGCCGCAAAACATCGGAAAATTTGTTGGATAATAATGCCGCGTAAACAAAAACAGCTGTTCGCGAAGTGAGCTGGTCACACTATCAAATAACGTAATGAGAATGCTGAGATACAGTGAAACCTGTTGCGTCTGAGAAACTATCGTCGTCAATAAAGTAAATAACGAATTTACTTAATAAGACTGAGAGTCCATGTGCTTTTAATAAATAAAACAAGGTAAATTCTGTCGACTTTAAAAAGTTACTCTGTTTTTACATGATTGCCTTCGGTGGCTGCGGACTATCGGTACATTGTTCATTATTTTTTGAAGTTCTTCGCACGGTCTTACTAATGAGAACGCAATAAAAAATTTGGAAAATCAAACATTTACAGGAAAACGTATATTTGTCGGATCGATTGGGCGATTACTTTGATGCCAAGTGCCAGGGAACTGTAGTAATCCACAATGGAGGCATCTGCTGCCAAAATGACACCCATGGCCAGTTCCACGTCCACTTCCGGATCCACAAACACCCCTTCCAGTGACAAAATGAACTACGCACTGCAAGTGGCGCTGCAGACGATCAAGGAGCGGTGCATCCAGCTGCAGCGCCGCGTGGCCAGCATGGAGGAGGAGAACCAGCGACTGAGGGAAGCCTCCGGCAGGTCAGAAGGTGCTCCAGCTGCAAACTCAATCGGGGTCACTGGGGATGTCCTCTCCCTCAAAGCACAAGTCTCTGAGCTACAGCGCCAAAAGGAGCAGCTAGAGGAGCACATTGGCATGGTGTCCAACGAGAACAGACGCCTCTGGTCCCGCCTGTCGCAGATCTCCAAGGATCAGCAGCTAAACGCTGTGACCAGCTCAGCAGACTCGCGTGCCCAGCAAAACCAAAACCTGGTGCGCTCCAAGACCTTCACGCAGCACTCCCCCAATCCTCACCTACGCCAAAAGATGCTCTCCGACGGCATAAAGGATCTCAGCCTGGAGGAAATAGCCTTGGATGACTTCGGTGCCAGTAGTGAGGAACTGGGTTACCCCTACAACCTGCAAAAGGTGGAGGAAACCACCAGTGAACCAGATGCCAATGTGGATGCCAAAAGATGTATGGATGGACTGCAGGAGATGAGGCGAGAGGCCATGAAGCAGCAGCAGGAGCTCAGCTCGGCTCTGACTTTACTAGAAAGTCGCATGGGTAAGTAACAAAATGGAATTTGTGCTTCAAAACAACTTCTAACGCCTGTTCTATGTGCAAGCAGCTCTGAAGCCCTGTCCGGAATGTGCCCAGAAAACCTTCAAAAAGCCGGAGATGGCCGACAAAAGTCTGGAAACGGACGACAGCCTGACCAGCGAGCTGAAGAACTATGAGAGCCAGCACAATGGACACAATGGAACGCCGCCCAGCCAGAGAATTAATATCATACAGGAGAAAATCAAAGCAGATGCAGCCGATGCGATGGAGAAGACCTGCCCTATGTGCGGCAAGCAGTATTCCAGCCAAGTGTCCTTCAATGCCTTCCGCGAGCACGTCGAGATGCACTTCATCGATGATGCACTCGAGTTGGAATCGGAGAACAGCATGGAGCGCCAGTTTGAGTTTGTTTCCCATGCGGTGGGCGACTTCTGACCCAGTAGGCGCATTTATTTCGCCACCGAACTCTGACCTGAGGTGGCAATCCCAGGATTAAGAAGCAGTTTGACTGCGCAGAAGCCGCTTGTTACGTTTGAGCGATCATGTATCAAAATTATGCGACATTATACTTTTAGAATATATATAATACTTGCGGAGTGTGCATGAATACTTAGTTGTTAGTGACAGAATACGAAATACAAATACGAAATTTAAATGAAAAGCCTGAAAAAAAGTTGAGCCGTTCTCTTTGGTTAGTTGGAAAGCTAAATCGGCGTGGACAACATAAATATTACATTATTCGCGCTGACAAATAATATTTTACCAATGCTGACGAACGATTGGGGTCATTATCCAATCTAATTGGCGCTTTCATGTGAGTCACACACCTGAAGGGAATTGTGGAACATTCGACAAAGAAGTTTAGCTCGCAGCCATTATGCTCTAACTGGTCAGAGGATTTCCCTGATTTTTTGTTTGGGTATGACGTAGTCGAAACCCGACTGGCAGCTTGTGCCTAATCTGGCTGAAACACTGATTTAATGCGAATATTTGCCAAATTTTTGACCATAGGATTTGCCATTGATAACAATACAAAATGCAAATGGTAAGAGCCACTTTCTTTAAATGCATTTGGAATGGATCGCAGCAGGAGTTAAGCTTGTTAGCAAAAATGTGTCTTGGCGTATGCTAATAAGTTAATAATACTTTATATAATAAATTAAACATTTTTAAGACGAGGCGCATGGCAGCTCCCGTGGATACTTTATTGCGTTACTTTGAAATGCACAGATAGTAACACTAACTATCAGATTGGAAGCTTATCTACAAGATACATGTGTGTGGCACAACTGGTAGCCCAGCCATTCACCAATTAATGTGCACAGAATGTGTAAGAGTTCAGCCAACTTTAGCTAGATCTTTTCCGCATTTCCAGCCAGTATTGGATTTTCCTCGCTCTTATTGGTCTATATTGCGCAGACACCAACAAATCAGATCCATCATTTATCATTTCGAAAACCCAGCGCTGCAATTAGACTGCCACTTGTTGCTACCGTTTGCCGCTAATCACGCGCCACTTAGGTGTCGAATTCAGATCCGATCCGATTCCGATACGATTCCGATCCGACTCCATTCCACCGACTCCCCAGACGGTAAGCCAAGTCTACGTGGGCACCGTGTACCCCTCCAAACTATAAAAGATATCGTGGTATTTGTGGGCCGTTTCAGTTGTTCGCAGTTCGCAGTGGCAGCAGCATCATAAGGGCCAGGCCAACATATCTCCCGCACATTCGAGCCGCATGAATTATGTAAAATCGAAAACAGCGCGAATTTCAATACAAAGACACACGCGTCCGCGGGAATCAATTATTTAGTTTATTCATAAGTACTATCATATAGTCAGAACAATCACATCTGCGATCTGCGATCTGCAACAATGCAGCCGAGTGCCTTTCACAAGCTCTTACTACTGCTGCCACTCGCCTATCAGCATACATCAAATGGTAATTGGGATCCCAGATCTTAATGCAGATCGTATGGAGTGATAAAAAGTGCAAAACTTGCCTTCAATGGCAGGAAGTGCTACTTGTAAAGTCACTAAAATAGTATTATAACTTAAAGCGGTTCAATGAGTGCATTTAATGGTTTATTTAGTTCTCTTAAAGTTATTGAAAAATTGTTTTAAAAGTATGAAAGGGCTTAAAAATCAAACCAATTCCAATTAATTGTGTAAGCCACTGTGATTAATCACTCTGCCATACCTTGTTTGGGTTCAAGAAATGAGAGAGTCGGCTAATTCCATCGAATGAAAACAGAAGTGAATTTATTCACGGTCTTGGCTAATAGGATTACCAGATGCTAGATGGCTGAATGAAAGTGAAAACGTCTCGGACTTAACATTTTCTTCAATTCGAAACTTGTAGATCACAAGGAGGAATCGCATTGGAATTACGAGACGAACGGACAGAACTGGGGAGGAGTTTGTTCTGCGGGGGAAAGACAGTCACCCATTTCACTAAACGTTCAAAAAGTAAGTAGCAAATGCCACAGGGGTATGCCAAATGATACCCTGTATGATCGGAATTCCTTTGTTTTCCGTCTGAAATGATTTAATCCGCCAAAAAGTGGGTTCAGCTTTAGACCAATTAACAGTGATGAAAAGAAGACAATTAAATTAAAAATGTGTATCACCAAATTTGTATTAATTATGCGTGCCAAAACTCAGCCCTATTTCATATGCGCATCTGCTTAAATGCTGTTACTGCGTAACAAAATCGCCCAAGAACGCGTATAATACTTTGTCATAGGAAAACCTTTGAAATCCGCAACTGGTGATGCGATAGTATGAAAATTAATGAAGGCAACTACGATAACTTGGTAATGATGGGCACTATTATCCAGCCAATTTGCCACAAGGCTTGCGTAATGGGCTTACAGCATTGCTCTCAGCGGAAAGTGATGCCCGAAATTGGCATATACTATACGAGTCTGTAACCAGTGAACAATCGGGAACTCTTTTAGCGCCACTTTTCCCTTTTTTCCACTTTTTGCATTACGGGGGGTAATGGGCGTGGAAAATGGGAGCGCTGAACAGGGCTAATTTATTTCAATAACTAATAACAACTAACAATATATTGTCATACCATCCGGCAGTCGCTAATCGTCCCACTGCCGCGGATCGTATTCGGAAACTATGACGTAAAGCTGAGGGGACCGATCACCCTGCTCAATAATGGACATACAGGTGGGTTGTCTTTCGAAAGATAGCCAATGCATATGGCGAATATGATTTGAACGAAAGCTACTACTAATTGCCCGGCAGCTCACGTGGAGATACCAGAAACTGCAAACGGCAACCGACCCTTCATAACCGGCGGTCTGCTCAAAGGCAGATATGTGGCCGAGGCATTCCACTTCCACTGGGGATCCCCAAGTTCCCGCGGTTCCGAGCACTCCATCAACCAGCAGCGCTTCGACGTGGAAATGCACATTGTCCACCGAAATGCAAAGTACAAAGACATCGATGAGGCGAAGAACAAGAAAGATGGCATCGCTGTTATTGGAGTCATGCTGAAAATCGTAAAGGTAAATAGAAGTAGTGATAGAGGGGGGTTCTTCTACCCAGAAACCAACTGCAATCTAAACTAACGTGATGGAACGATAGAAGTACTGAAAGAAGGCTGAAACGAAAATCTAAATTTGCCAGAGAAAAACAAACGTGTCGATACGTCACTTTGAGGTGATTGTTCTTTCAGCGCTTCTGTGTTTTTAAAAATGAGTCATTTGAATGCAAACCAATTCAGTTTAAAGTGAATATACTAAGTAGTTTGCAAGAAATAATTTGTAATTTTTCGAATTTTTCACAGAATCCCAATCGCATATTTCCCGGATTGAGCAAAGTAATGGCTGCACTGCCTCGAGTTACCAAGTACAAGGCGAAGACGACCATTCCGGGTGGACTGAGTCTGGGCCAGATGCTTGGAAACTTGAATCCCCGCGACTTCTTCACCTATCGCGGATCCCTGACCACGCCCCTTTGCGAGCAGGCCGTCACCTGGACGGTGTTCTCCCAGGTGCTGCCCGTGCCCTACTCGTCGGTGTCGAAGTTCTGGAAGCTGCGCGACTCCGAGGGGCACAGGCTCATCAACAATTTCCGGGACATCCAGCCGCGAAATGGACGCCCAGTGTTCTACAGGGTGGGAAAGGATCTGAGTGGTGCCTACCTGGGCAAGTGATGCTACTGTAGTTAGACGTTAAGTTGCGTATTTATTTATTGTAGTTTCCTAAGGCAAATAAATTATTTAAACTGTTCGAAGAACTGCAGTTGGACTTCGTTTCTAACGCTTTCCAGTCACGGGGTTTCAAATCACTTCAGATACGGTGCGAGTGCATATACTATAAAATTAACGCAATCCTCACCTGAACCAAAAGTAAATCGTCGCATTATGATCCGTTCCAGTTGTGCGAAGTTCGCAGTCGGTGCAGCATTCAAGTCATCATATTTCCCGCCCATTCACATCGGAAAAACTACGTGAAATCAGAACCGACACACGAGTTATCCGGAATAAATTTCAACTATAATACTAGTGCGATCGTAAGAATCACAACTGAAATCCACAACAATGCAGGCGAGTGCTTTTCTCAAGCTCTTACTACTGCTTCCGGTCGCGTTTTTTGAACTAGCAAATGGTAATTAGAAGCTAGACGTATGTTTTTGCATATGTGGGAAATGTGACATTAAGTAGAATAAATATGCATTTCAAATCAATTTAGCAGTAATTACAAACATTTAAACCACTCAATGAGTGGAAAGAGATTTCAAACCCCCACTTGTTTCTTTCATCTGAAACTTTCAGGTGCCGGAGATTGGAATTACCTGGCGAATGGAAAGGACTGGGGACACCTCTGCTCCACCGGAAAACTGCAATCGCCGATTTCGCTGGATATAAGCACCGTAAGCAGTAGAGCAAAGCAATTTAAACGTGATAAATATTACACTTGTGTGTACTTACTGGTAGGCAGTTAAGAAGGCAATACCTCGGGTCTGGTTCGGACACCACACGCAAGAACTGAGCCGCCCCCTAATAATTAAAAACAATGGACACACAAGTAGGCCTTGTATATTCCATTTTGTCGTTTGAAACAGATCGCAACTAATTTTAATATTGGTTTGAGGTAGTTCACTTGGACATACCCATGACGATCAAAGGACGGCAACCCTTTATAGCCGGGGGTCGTTTGAGTGGTCGCTACCATGCCGTTGGTCTGCACATTCATTGGGGATCCAAGAATTCCGCCGGATCCGAGCATTCGCTGAAAAGGTTTCGATATGACGCCGAAGTCCATATTGTTTGTTATAGCGAAAAGTACAAAGATATTGTCGAGGCAGTGCAACATAAAGGTGGGATTGCTGTTGCGGCGATTTTCTTGGCCGCTGACAAGGTAATTAACTATAGAAATGCTGGCTTAAGAAATCATGTTTCGTAATTTCTTTATTGGCAGACAGGCAGAACCCACATCCACGGGCTAAGCAAGCTTGTGGATGCATCCGCACGGACTCCGATCTACGAATCGAACGCGACTATTCCTGGTAGCTATAGCTTGAACGACATGATAGGGAACGCGAATCTCGAGCAGTTCTACTCCTACGACGGCTCACTGACCACGCCCGATTGCCGCGAGTCTGTCATCTGGAATGTGTTTAGCAAGGCTGTACTTGTGAGCTTCGAAGGCTTTGCAAGGTTGTGGAAACTGCGGGACCATTGGGGCAAGAGGCTGATCAACAATTTTCGCACTGTCCAAGCGCTGAACAACCGAACTGTGTACTATAGGACTAAAAGATAAACATATTGCTGACACCCCAAAATTATGGATTTGATTATGAAAGAGTATGCTTAAGAACTGAGACGAAGGTTTCTGCGGTGTAAGCAGATCCAGATGGTATTTGAGTTTTGCCCAAGTTGTTACAGCAGCTGTTAGTCTTCGATCCATCGAGTTGTGATAGAGGCACACCTTATCAACAACCAAAAATCCATATTTTAACTATAGTCTATAAAATGCATTAATCTCAGGTATTTGAAGTAGTGCTGACAAGAGAGGTAGTCTGGGAAATTAGATCAGTAGGGGCAATGTCTTGGTTGAACTATCTGATAATCGCCTAATGAGTTTACCTGCCGTCCAGACAGGTAATTTAGCAATTGCCTGATAGATTAAAGATTTCCACTAATGGTAGTATATTATATTAGAGGAATAATTTGTATATAAAAGTGTGCTTAATCTTATTCGGTTTTAGCATTTAAGCGATAAGACCTTAAGCATTTAAGTATGAATGCATTCTCTGAGATCGAACCTACCTCAAGCCGTGAGTCGTTAGCTCATTTCGTGGGCGTTGAGAAATGGTCCAGTGATTCACTTGATTTGAAAAACACCCATCGCAATGATTCAAGCGACTTGACGGCGCTCCGCCTTCATGCACCATTTAATTCTGATTCAGAGCAATTCAGGGATTCCGATTCTTCGATCTATCCACAATGTAGAGGGAACAGAGGGAATGCGAGAGGGGGAAGAGGATTTATCAGTTACGAGCTCGGTGTCTTGGCCACAGTCAAAGTCAATTATGAAGCTGGTTTGGCAAAGCGCAGCGCTGTAAAACCATTTGCAATTTGGATGTAAATTGCGCCCATAGGCTGGCTAAGCTGATTGCGCTTATCAGCCTCTTATGCACACCCATTTAGAAGTTATGGCCGTTTTCCCCCGGCTTTGCTGCTATAAATGCTCCTGTTTGGGGCCGGGAAGCTCACAGTCTGACTGGAGTCCCCAAGGCGAACGGATCTGAAAGTGCTTACAAGGAAAATTCCGGGCTTTACAATGTTTTCCATCGGCTATTGCTGTTTGCTAACCCTTTGCGGCTGCACTTTGGCCTACATAGGTGAGTTTGCAAGTCCTAAGTATTGGCTTTGTAATTGCTGGAATATATGCTATGTATGCAGAGATACCCGAGGCCTATCTCACTGCTATAAGGCAGGATCGGGCGGATGAGCAGGCGGCAGGCGAGTACAACTACGATGAGCAGGGCGATGACTGGACGGGAACGTGCCAGAGTGGGGAGAGCCAGTCGCCCATAGATTTGATTTACGAAGATGTAAGTTCTAAGTGGGTAATCTGTTTAAAAAGCTTGCTAACTTTCTATCCAAATAGTCCAAAATTGTGGCCATTCCGCGCCTGCGTTTCAACTACTACGATCAAGCATTGCAAACCCCCTTGGTGATTACCAACAATGGACACACAGGTGCGAAGCTTTCAATTACTCACATGTATATAAACTATATATATATATCGGAATTTGGATAGCAAACATGGTGATACCACAAACTCGAGGTGGCCAGCGGCCCTCCATCAACGGCAGTCTCCTGCCCGGCAACTTCGAGGCGCAGAGCGTGCACTTCCACTGGGGATCGCGGGAAACCAAGGGATCGGAGCACGCTATCAACTTCCAACGCTACGACGTGGAGATGCACATCGTCCATAAGAACACCATATACGACACGATGGGCGAGGCCACCATGCATCCCGATGGCCTGGCCGTTCTGGGGATCATGTTCAGGGCGGTGGATCGGCAAACCTCGCAGCACTACGGACTCAACAAGATCTTCAACCAGCTGCCGAGAATCGTGCAATATGGATCCAATGCCACGATAACCGGCAGACTGACTGTGGGCCAGTTGCTGGGCAATATTGTGACTGGGGAGTTTTTCACGTACAATGGTAAGTTGGTGGGTAACCGCATGAAGCTCCTTGGTACTCATTAAGGTTTTGCCAGGATCTCTGACCACGCCGGATTGTGCCGAATCTGTCACGTGGACCGTTTTTCCCGATGTTCTTGACTATCCGCGTCGTCAGATCGCAAAGCTCTGGAACCTCAGGGATTCAAGACAGAAACCGCTCATCGATAACTACCGCAGCATTCAGGACACCAATAACCGAGATGTCTATTACCGAACCATTCAATAAAGAGAATTCAAGTAAATAACACCTTTTATTTTGATTTATTACATTTCCTATACATCACCCTTTTGCGAATTGCGACATTTAATTAACAAATTCGCATCTTGCTAAGGGATCTTACTAAGTTTACTCAAAAACAAGTTACACGTGCTTGGGACTCGTGTTTGTTTTGGCAATAATTCATTAGTTGCTAAAAGCTTGTTGACCAAGGTCAGGAAAATATCACATAACTTTCCATTTCCTCCAATAAAAAACAAAACTTGGTGTGAGTAATGAAGAGTTTCTTAGCATTCAGCTAACAGCAGAGTCGTCGGCCTGAAAATATGCTTTACTTTCATGTTCTTGGTTGTTATTTGGCTTTTGTTTTTTTATTTAGTTTTATTAAAGCGACGAATCCGTACATGCAGTACTAGTACCATAACATTGCAATTAAACAAATAAATAATATAAACAAACTTTTCACATATCGCGGGTATAACTTGGCTAAAAATGGTCAGAAACTTAAAAGAATTACATTTTTGTACTCCTAATTACCAATACTAACCAACCAAATCACTTTTTGAACGACTCTGTTAAAATAATTTTTGGCCAAATTTTCGCATTTTTGGTAAGGGGTAACATTATCAAAAACTACAAAAAATAAAAAAAAATTAAATTTTTTTTTGAAAACACAGTTTAATTGGAAATTTAATTACGAACTCAACGGGGTATGACATTCCATTTTCGGACCAATATTTCGAATGTTCTGATCAAAATACTGATACTTATAGTCGCAAAAAACAGGAAAACGATTTTCAGCCAATATTTAAAAATTATCATCAAAAATCATCTTATTATATTTAATTATTCAATCAGTAAGACACACACTATTTTTATAATTGTACGTAAATATTCAGAGAGGAAATCTAACGCAAATATTGAGAATCAATTTAGCAGGGGTCCTTTTTGTGAAGGAAGTCCCTGCCCGAAACGAAACATCCGGTGCGGAAGTGGATGGAGTGGGAAGAATTCGCTTGGCTTGAGCTTTTGTCTGGATATGACAGATTTACTGCACCATATATACACGTATTTTCCCTCGAAGAGATATGGCAACTATTGGCACCGGAATCGGCGAGAATTGGCGGCGAGCAGGGGACGCAGAGAAAGGTGAGGCCGAGATAAAGGACAAGTCAGCATCGATGTTACTCATACGCAGTGTGCACCAGACACGCACACATCCCAACTCCCACATCCACATACGCACCATAGACAATTTGCATTTGCCATTTTCACTGCACCCTCTTTCTCGCTTTTGACTGTCGTTTTTCGCGACTCGCTGCGCATTGCATTTTTCACATTTTTCATTTCCGTTTCCGTTTGCTGGCTCAAAAAGAGAGAAGAATAAGCCCCCCCCCACCACCTCAGCTCCACAACCACGTTTTCCAGATTTTCCGCGCTTTGTGCGTTTATCTTGGCCGTCTGCCTCCTCCCATTTCCCCTTCCCCTCCCCCGCGTCGCCTGCTTATTTGCAGATTAATTTGGTCCCACACTCACCTGGGGAGCAATTTGTCGCACAATCCTTTGTCGCCCCACCGAAAGCCCCCTTCTTTTCCCGGCGAAAATGTGCCATTTCCGTTCGTGTCAATATGTTCCAACAATCGCATTTCCATGCAGGCTTTATTCGCGGATGGACAGCTACTCTTCGCCTTTCAGCTAATATTCAAGCCGCAGGTTTTTCCATCAAGTACATCACCTTTAAAGTATCCATTTAGATCAGTTTTGTAAGTGGAACTAGAGGTCAGTCTTACCACAGACTATTCTCTAATTAAATATTTCCTGCAATTTGCCTCTACTTAATCTTGGGAATTTCGGGGGAATCTGTATTTCTATGGCCACCACCGGAAATTGCCCTTCGTTTGCCTACGCAGCTCATAATCCAAAGGAGGAGGAAACACGGCTTTTTTTTTTGGGGCAAGAAACAAGGACGAACTTGCTACGGCTGTTGCTGATGATGATGATGTTTCCGCTGGCTGACATTTAACGCGCATTTAACTAATTTCGTTTTAAATTGTTGACAATTAAGGGGAATTGCCAAGACGAATCGAGAGCAGGATGGAGGAGGTCCTTCCTCGTTTTTTCCCCCAGCGAACACCATGTGCCATGTCGCAGTTAATTTGTTGGCAATAAGTTGGAGCACCAGGCCTAATTACAACAACACGCACGACATGACGACATGACTGCGAAATTTTCATTAAAATCGCCCCGTACTCGCAAGCACAATGCCAGTTGCAATGGAGTCCTTGGATCAGAAGCCCTTCCGCTTGGCGCTGGGTCGAGCTGCCTGGTGGATACCCAATCCCGGCAGGGTAGCACGATACCCACCCATCGCCACACTGGCATCCAACCACTTACCTGGAACTTCCGCGGAGGATACGCGAAAATTGTCATTTGCCGCTGCTTTAAAGGATTTGCTGCAGAACCTATCGTTCCATTGTTACAGCAAATTAGTGGAGTCGGGTCGGCGGATTCAGGAGCGGTAGGTGGTCAGCCACATCCACATCCGCATCCGGCTGGTCGATGGCCTTTTTCAATTAGCATTAGCCATTACCCGAATCCGCCAGCCACACTGGCAAAAGAGTATTGCTTTTAGTTTGATTTCACGCACATTTCTCATAGTACAACATTATAATATAATTATATATATATCCCTAATATTTCTAATACTTTGGCTTTATAGAAACCAAATTTAACTTAATTTTCTGTGCCTTAGTTTCTTTTGGTTCGTTTTCCACATAACCGCGCTGAGCGTCCTAATTGCATTCCTCTGGGGCAGCTACACCAACGAGCAGGAGGCCCTGGTGACCACCATGTACCATCCGATGTACCCCATTTGGAAGGTGGAGTTCCCGGCCATATCCGTGTGCAGTCTGAACCGCATCTCCCAACGTGCCGCCTGGCAATATGCTCACAATCTGTGGGTGCAGATCAGAACCTATAACCACAAATGATTAAAATGATTTCGTATGACTTGCAGAAGTGGCAAAGATCCGAAGCTGCGCAATGCCAGCTATTTCTACGACCAGCTGAAGGCCTTCATGTACATGTACTACGATCCCTCGGATCTGATGGACATAGACAATGCTCTGCGCTTCCAGAGCTTCCTGGACAGATTCGATACCGGCGAAAAGGACCTCTTCTTCAATACCAGGAAGCGCATGAGAGCTCTCACCCCGAACTGCAGTGATATGTTTGTGAGCTGCAGGATTGCAGGACGCTTGTTCAACTGCATGGATAAGTTCGAGACGACTCTGACCAGTCATGGCTTCTGCTGCACCTTCAACTACGATGGCAAGTGGGTAACCCATCCGGTTCGAGGGACCATTGTGTAGTTACTGACCATCCTTGCAGATATGTAAACAAAAGGGACTTCAGGCAGCGCTACTTTGGACCCGACATGGGTTTGGTTCTGACTCTGAAAACGGACCCCTGTGACAACTTCTACAAGATCAATGGCCACAATGGATTTGTGGTGGGTGATTCCTAAGTTATGACTCCCTCTTACCTACTTACTAAGCATTCTTAGATCTCCATTTACGAGCCGCACAGCTATCCGGATCCCTTCTCCGGCGGAGTGGCAGAGCGCGTGGCCGAGACGGGCTTTAACACCTTGCTGCCGGTGAGGGCTAAGATCTTTGAGACGCTGCCCGAAGCGCGTAGTATGAGTCCATCGGTGGTGAGCTCGCAGTATAATTAATTTATTTACTTCCATCGTACTTAATGCTCATGTTCCTTGAATGCAGCGCAAGTGCCTGTTCGAGAACGAGATGCCGTGGATCTTCGCCCGGCACTACACCTTCAGCAAGTGCATCTCCGCCTGCCGTGCCCAAAGTGTGGTCAGCCTGTGCGAGTGCGTTCCCTTCAGCCTGCCCCACAGATACATCGATGGCAGCGAGAAGCGGATCTACTGCACTCTGCAGCACCTGGCCTGTCTCAAGCGCTACGAGTGTGGGTTTTAATCGCGAGTTAATCGCGAATCGCGAATTCATTGAATAAATATACATATATCTCTCCCTCCAGTCAAGTGGTTGAACGTCATCACCAGTCGCGAGAACGTGACGGGTCTGGAGCACGAGCTGCAGGACGCCCTCTACTGCCCACTCTGCCTGGCCTCCTGCACGGAGACGCGCTACAGTGTCCGGGGAGCCATGACACTGGGCCTACCCACTCCCACTCCCAGCCAGATCAAGGGTCCTGCGTAAGTCCACTGGCCAAAGCGGCTTCCCTTCGCTGCGGTGCAAATTGCGACTCCGTTGTGCCTCCGACTCATTTGCCATGCTCGGCTTTCTTTTCAATTTCCATATGGAGCCAGTCGTCGATGGTCCATACTCCTGTTCATCCTCATCCTCCATTCGTGAGCTGCAGTGCTGCCCGTTTGGCATGTCACTTTAAAGTGGAACTTGAAAATTACTTCATTTGTCTTTAGAAATCTAGTATGCCAAGATAGAACAGATGGTAATCTTGATTTCAAATTGAAATTTTAGTAATAGCAATTTATTTGTAGCTCAAGAATTCGCGTAGATATCCATTTCCTGAAAATACCATTTATTTCGAGAGTTCTACAGATAATTTATCGCCGCAACCACATGAGTCCTTAATATTCCGCCAGCACTGACGGGCTACCCTGACTCCTTGCCGTCGTAAAAGATTTTCATATTGCAGGCGAAGCAATCCCGGACCGCGTGCCAATAACAGTTACGGCCCAGCATTGAGTTCCGGATCCGGAAAGGGCCCAGTCCACGGCTCATCCCCCCCCGCCGAGCTGGCCGTGGTGCGTATTTACTTTGCCGAAACGCACATTCAATACTTTCGCCAGATTATTAAGTCCGCCTGGTACGAGACCTTCAGTGAGTATGGGTGGTAGTCCGGAGTTCGGAGTGAGGTCGTTTTGCATATCTCAGCCAACATTTATGTGTGTTCCCGTGCCAGGTACAATTGGCAACATCTGCGGCATTATAGCCGGTTTCTCGCTGATTGGCATCTGCGAGCTCCTGTTTTTTCTAGCCAAACAATTATGGCAGGCATGCCGCGCAGAGCTGCGGGCCGAGCTCGCCCACATCCACATCCAAATCCGGACGCAGGTAGCGGAACCGGAAACGGAAGCGGGCGCGGAGGCGGAGGCGGAGCGGCCGATGAAGTTGTTTATACTGCCGTAATTGAGCGAGATGCATCGTTAACTTTAAAGCCCACTGATTTTTATGCACATCCTTCGGACCCTACATACTATGTGCTATATGTGTACCTTTCAAGCAACTTGAGTGCACTTACTTTGCATTGCCATTGTCGCATAAAAATAAACAGAACTCACGTACGATTGCCAATTGGCGAGCTTTGCTGGTTGCCAAAAAGGCCCAGACGGTGACATTAGCGCCGGCCAGTTGCCACATTTCCCGGCTGGCCAGTTGCCCGAATGGGGCAGGGGTCACTCGACCAGTTATGGGCCACAGATTCCGGAGCTCAGGCGAAGAAAAAAGATGTCCTGTGAAAGGGTGTCTATAAGTATGCCACATTCTTGCCTAAAGTCGAAAGATAATTGGATTTCTGTCCAATGGCCAAGTAACTGCATTTAAGTGAATCAACTAAAGTAGTGAATAAATGTACAATAGAATTTCTCTCTGTGCAGCACTCCCCATCAACATTATCTTTTATTTCGTCGTATGCAGAGTTGGCAGAAAAAAGGGAACACCCAGAAACAAACAAACTTCGGTCGCAGCTGCCCGAAATCAATGGTGCAAAATTGAGTATAAAGTCTGAGAAGGCGACTCCATCGTTTGCGACAATTACAATTACAATTTCAATTATTCTTCTCGAATTACTTTTATCTGCCGGAGTAATTTATTGCCAGCTCGTGGAGAAATAAGCAAATTTCTGTTTACTTATGCGGCGCAAGGCGAGTTTCCATGGCAACCCTCTGTTTTTGTGGACAGACAAGTGATTTGGCTCCATTAAAGCCTCACCTCAATGGAATCTTTGGTGGGTAGGTGATAGCTTCTGTCGATTCTTTGGCACAAAGCGCCCCAAAAAAGCAGACAGATATATCCCGAATGTATGCAAATTTGCCAGAGAAATTGAAATGATTTTCCATAGAATCTGTTCACCAGTTGTTGACTTTGCCAAGCATAAAACTGCCTAAAAATGGCAAAATACATTGAAAAGAAATTGCAAAAAATTTAAATGAAACGCACTCCGTGGAGGGAAAACAAGCGAACGATATCCGGAAAGCATTGTTCAACAAACGAGGAGTGGGGCATAAAAAAAGCAGCAAAGAAATCAAAATCAGCAGGACTGCCGCTTTTCATCTCTGGCTTCGTTGCGAGCCGTAGTATTATCGCACAATACAATATGTATATTGGATTATTTCGTTTGTGCGTTGTGTGAGTTTGGATGTGCCAGGGATGCCAGTATCCAGAATCCAGAATCCTGAATCCAGAAACCAGAAACCAGAAACGAGAATCCAGAGACCAGACTCCTGGAACTCCAGGTGGGTGGCACTAATCCTGCCCCGTATAGAATTTCACCAATAACAGAAATATGCGAACGAAATCAAAATACTTCTATGATTTTTTCCATATCCCCCCTCCACACTGCTCCCTGCTGCCTCTTTTTTCATACTTTCACTCCCCTCAGGAGCTAAAGTTTTTAATTGAATTCTCCATGGAGAGCGGAGTTTGGTGCTCCACTGCTTTTTGTAAGTTTTACGCCAAGTAACTGCATCAAAAGTGCAAAAAGTTGAAATTGAATGAGCCCAGGTGAGTTGAGTTGCTGGGATTAAGAGGGCGGCGTCCTAATAAGGAAATTACGTGTATATGTAGAGCAGTAACTTTATTATCAGCGTAAAGGATGCGTTGCGAACATTTTTAATGGGATTTCAGTTGGGCGGAGTCAAGCGACTCGACGACTGACACAATTTGCACAGAGAGCTTTTTAGTTTTGCGCAAATAAAATCGAGAGTGTCCCCAGAAACGGTTGTAATTATATAAAAATATAAAATGTGTTGATGTCGGAATACAGAAATTCGAAGGATGTACAGGCTACAGACCTAAAACCCGCTTTAGAAACTTATTTGGTAACATTTTCAGTTAGGTTAGATTCGGCAGCAGGCTGAATGGCTTGGAGTTCCCAGCTTGGAGTTGCCCCAGTGCATAATCCATGAGTCTTTCATCCAGCCAGCCCACCCACCCACTTCACTCCACTTCCAGCTTACCATTTTCGACACATAAATAAAGCTAAACATCCTTTGTGGCCTTATGGGGTTAAGCTAAGAGGATAACCCTCCGACGAAAGCCAATGAGAGCCCATGTCCTGTGAGTCCCAAATCCTGCAACCCATTTAAGCACTTTGCTCCTCCAGTTCAACTTGGTGTCCTCGCTTCCGTCCTTATTTTTTGTTTCTTTTTTTTGGCCCGGTTTTAAGCACTGCCAGAGATGTCAAGCTTCCCGGCCGTTTAAGCTTTCAATTTCGCTGCTTTCGTGCAGAGTGTGTGAAACAGTCGAGGTCGAAAGTGTGGCACTGAAGCTAACAGTATTACTTTCCACCATTTTCCATCTTGAAAATGAGCTGAGGTTCATATTATCCTGTGGAGCATGCAGTTGCATTTAAAACCTTTTTTAAAGCGCCTTGAAGTATGCAATAAATTATCACTGTCTCCTTAAATGAGTTTCTTGGTTGTTGCACTGCTTTCGACAGCTCTTAAATATGTATATTTAGTTACAATTAAATATTTCATATTTTTCCCTTGTTGTAATGAACTTTGTTGCTATTATTGCGACCGCTGCTGTGTTGTTGGCTAGGTGCGTCGCCGGATGGCGCTAAATTATTTAAAACGCGAGTGTCACGAGGGTCGGTGGAACAAAGGGAAGGGGAGAAAGGTAAGGGAAAGGGGCTCATAAGCATTTGGCATTGTTCAAGTGCGTGTGCCAGCGAGCTTTTGGCTGTGTGTGTTTTGGCCAGTATTTGCTTTCCGTCTACTCGTTGTCTGCTGCGACGACGACGCTCTCATGAACAAACATGCCAACAAATTACTGTGCTCGACGCACCCAAACAAAGGCAAAGCCCGCTCGCAAATTTAGCACCTGCGAACATGGGGTGGTTTTTTTTTCGAGTGCCGCTGGCAGCGAACAATGAAATGTAGGCTAAGATTTCTAATGGCAATTTTGTGGTGATTTTATTTTCTCCAAGTTGTCCGGGCGCCATTCATATTTGCGGAGGAGTGGACCGCTCGGGTCTGGGGGTAATCTCTTTCAGCGCCCAAGCTGCACATGCTCCATTGCATTCCTAAGCACGTCTAATGCTCGCTTGAATGGCTGGCTCAGTAGCTACTCAGCTACTCCGCTACTCCGCTACTCCGCCACTCAGCTCAGCTGGCGTCAATGGGAAAACTCACTCGAGCATTTTCCGCCAGCTGAGCTACTGTGGTGAATGGAAAAAAAGAACTTGCTAGAATATCAGACGGCTACACTTGACGTTGATCTGCTGTGAATGCCATCATGTCTAGCTAAGTGCAGGTATTTGATTAAATCCTCACGTAATTCCAATTTCCATGGCAACGCCAGCTCAATTCAAACCACTGTGCATCGCCAGAAAGGAGCTGAGTTTTCAAATTCGGAGCTGTCAAAAATATTTGAAATGTTCTTAATGCACAAGCAGTGGGCATCAATCAACACCTTCGACAACTTGATTGACAGCGGCGGAACGAGAGCATGAGAAATAAATCTGTCATTTGCATTTCGAGTTTCGTTTGAAATCAATATGAATATAGTACTTGAAAATCGCTTGCTGTTGCTGTTGTTATGGTTGTTGTTTGTGTTATTGCTGGCAAAGTCAATTTGTCAAAAACAGGCCACGCCCCCGCCCACGCTAGAGCCGCCCACAGCAGATGCTTGTCAAAGCATTTCACTCGGTTTTGTTTTTTGAATGCATTTTCTGTTTTCCCTGCGGTCGCCGAATGAAGAAACGCGCTGAAACAAAGGGGGGAAATCCCTCAATGTTTTCTTTCCAGCTTAAAAACAGATTTCCCCGCTTTCCCCCCTCATCCAAATGATATATGTAAATACAAATATGAGAGTGTGTATGATTTAAATGTATATATATTAAAACCGCATATTTAATTAATATAAAATAAATGATCGGGAAATAAATTACGTTTTTCGGCCTGTGGCCACAAGGGTACACACAAATGTACATATCGATTCGAATCGAATCGAATCGAATGCAGTAGACCTGAAATGCTGGACTGCAAAAATATTTGCTCACAATTCCGAGGGCTTTAATGCTAACGCATTTCCCCACTCCACTTGTTGGCCAGGCTATTTGTTTAAATCATACGCGTATTGAGGCATATTTGTTGTGTCGGTTAAACGCTTCTGCGATTCTTTTATCTCTGTGCGATTCCGAGTCTCGCCGGTTAATTATTTTAAGCTCCTTCATTACAACGAGCTGAATGCGAAAGTCCGCAGGACCTTGTGCATATCCTCATACACTCATATCCTGCTGATATACTCACACACATTATCCAGACTCGTCTCCTGTGTTTTATCTGCTGGCCCGCGGTTTCAATTATGTCCGCTGTGTAAAATCGCTGGTGCCGAAAATATTTCTGCTTAATTAATGAAAAAATGCAATTAAAGGAATTCCATTTAAGCTCTTGCAAATATAAAAATAATAGTTTTTTTAATAGGGCTAATAGAGAAATATCAGCTGAAAACAGCTTTTAAGCAATATTTACCATTACTCTGCGTTCCTAAGCTGAAAAAATGTTGTAAAAATAGTTTAATCTTACTAGATTTTATTTTAGTTGCCGAATATTGATTCGACTATTTAAAATCGCTTAATATTTCCACTGGCTGCTGTTACAAGTAGCTGGGAAAATTGCCGTATACACGCGTACTTGCGATTGCAGCAGCCCAGATCCACAGAGGTTGTAATTTCGTTGGCGAGAATCTGGGCGAAAAATATCCTGCAGCTGATTTTTAATTACGAAAACACAAAAAGGATGTTGTTGCGACTTCGTGTGTGCAAACACCGCACACCAATACACACCCAAACACTGCAGGATACCCACACACACACGCACACATACGAGTACTCGTACAACATCTGGCTCTGGCTGCAACATCTGCAGACATCCAGCATCTAGGACCTCAATGAAGCCATCGTCTCCTGCCAGCAGATTTCAATTTTTGTGTGTTAATTACATTGCCGGCATAAGTTCGGCCCGCCTCTGTGGGCGTGCCCATTTAAGGGGCGAGGAGGGGAGGGGACTCCGCTTGTGTGCTGGTGCTTGTGTTAAGCATTTTGGCGCTTGTGAATGTTTAATTATCAAAAATTTGCACTTGATCCTTGTTTTTCGGCTCTCTTTTCTCTTTGCATTATAGTGCTAGTGTGTGTGGGTGTGTGCGGCTTATGGTAATTGTGCTGGTGTGTGTGTGCTTAATGTTTTGCCAAGTGTGTGCTCTATATCTATTGCTTCGTTTATGCGCCCATCACTTGCAGGATACAGGTATTTGTGGAGTAAGGGCTCTTGCTGTTCGGGCGCCAATGCATAAAGCAGCAAATTAGCAAATGAAATATATGCTACTATTTGAGTTTCTATCATTTTAATGGTACGTATAAACCAAGCATACATATGTGCTTCGTAATGTGGTGTAAAGTGCAATTTGATTTGCCTTGTTTTGCAACCGGCTTACATAATTCAGGCCAACGAGTGGTTCGCTCCTCTATTTATTTATTAATGCACTCCAACAGCAAACAGAAAAACCAACAACAGGCCAAATTATTTATAATTACAAGCGGAAGAACAGCAAGGAGACGTGGATAAACCGAGAACAAGGCTAAGTCGCCGCACATTTTTCATTTTTATTTCCTTGGGAGAATAAAGAAAATAAAAACGCCATTGCCAAGATAATTTAATGCCTTTAAAACAGCGAAACGCCGTTAAGAGCGACAAAGGAAATCGCTTTCCGTAGGATTCGCGGCGCGGCTTTTGCTTTCTTCCCTTCGGTGTTGTCTGTTGTCTGTTATTATCCCGTTGTCGCCTGACAAATAAACACATACAGCCAGTCTGTTCCCCAAAAGCGACTGCAGCAACAAGAACATTAAATTAAATACATAAATCATATTTTTTTTGTGTGCATGCCGACAGGGCGATAAGGTGAGGGAGTGTTGTTTTCGCTGGAATAAAACTTTAAGGCGCCCCCCCTCAAAAATGGGAAACTGGCATAATGTAATGGTCGCTTTTTTGCATTATTTTGGTGTAATTAAAAGTGTCTACCAGTTGCAGACTTTGTTTATCACTTCCTTTTTTCGAGGACACTGCCCTGCTGGATTAAATCGGGAGTTAGGGCATTTAAAGTCCTTATTTTAGTTCAGTTACCACTTCATTACCAAAACTCTGCTTCCGTTAACGCCCACGTAGTAATTAATAGGCTTTGGATCATGCCACGCCCCCCAGGTGAGGCGCCATTACCACTCAAAGTAGGACAACCACTTTTTATCGCACAATGTATCTGCATAATTAATTGTTAATAATGATAAGGTGGCATTAACGGACTTTCATGTTAATTTATGTGTGCCGCACAGATTTAAAATTAATTTCATATTATTTGCTAAATCAACTGAAAATGCGATAAATTAATAGTTCAAATGAATCAAACGGGCAAAAAACCAAATGAAGTACAGCTCATTTATGTCACCAGAGAACAGGGTGCATGATTTGATGTGGGTTCCCTACACCTTTAAAATAACTTTTGTAAAATCAGACAGCCTTTCTCTCTGTAGCGAAATCCCTATGGAATCCAAAGCGAAAGGACCTATTTAGCTGCCAAAAGGAAAGGAAAGGATTTATAGGTTATCCTGGGAAATCGAAGCTGCTGAGCGGCTCAGGCCGAAAGTGGTGGCCTGAATAAATTCACAAATCGGTTTAGGCCCGAACTTTCTGGCCGACTCTTTCATGGGGCTGTTTGTCTTTTTTACGAGCCTGGTTGGTTAATGCAAAAGTTACTCCATTTGTCGAGGGGGAAGGGTGTTAAAATGGCTTACCCCGCTGTTAACGCATTTTCCCTGCCGCTTTCAGGTTAACTAAGCAGATTGGCATAAATTTGTACTTGGCTTTCAAATATTTGCCTTGCCTTTAATTTTGATGAACAATTTTTTGTGCTCCCCTGCGTTTCTGAGTTCCTCAGCTTGTTGTCACTTTTAATTGTTGCATATTTAATGTGTGGCCGCCGTAGCTCATTACTTGGCCCAGTTTTACGGCTTTTTCACGGCTGTGGCGCCCCATCAAATTTCCCCACCGCCTGCGTTGCATATTTTAGTTGCCTGTTTGCTTGCTTAATTCCTGGCATTTTACCACGAGTTACCCTTCTTGGGTTGCCAATCTGCATTATGGCCCACTCGGCGGCCTGTACATAATTTCTATGTGCAATGGCCGCTGTAAAAGTTGCATAAAATAAATGTGCACCGAAAACCTGCAATAATAATAAAAATAATAATTTGCGTTGCCAACGCAATGACCAAAGCTCAATGTTCCAGGGTCTTTCGTTCGTTTGCGCTTTTCTGCTTCATTTTAAACGATGATACTTAAATTTCCATTAAAGCACTTGCCGCCGCCATCAATAAACGTGGCCAAGAGAGAAAAAAAAAATGGAAAGCGGACGAGTGAGGCGGAGGGCAGCGGACTGCGTAGTTTTTTACCGGCCAAAGTCAAGCATTCTCTGCGGTTGCCCCCCAAAAAGCCCCCACTTCATGCCACCCACTTCGTAGTCATGGCGAAAGTGCGGGTGGTCGCTGCAAATATTTACAGTGCACAACTTTCGCAAGTATATAATAAGTTTGTATTGGCCAGAGATGCACAAATTATACGGGCCACGTTGGAGGAGAAGCCCTGCTTGTGCTTGAATTTAAATACCAATTGCTGTTATTGTCATAAACAGGGGGAACTTCGGTAACTTGCTACCCGCGATCTAGAATTTTGTATGATGGCACCCGAATTCTAAACTGCATTGGTGTCCCTAGAGCCTTTAACACAGATAAATGTTTATAAACAACCTCACTTACTATGATGATAACCTGATAGTTTGGAGAGTCAATATGTTTGGTTTAAAACTAGAGAAAAATCATACCCATGCCGCATCCCTGGCTGCAGCTCCTTTGTAGGCTGGCCAATGCCAAACCAATATGCATATATTTTATATAATTTATATGTAAAGCCAGTGCCGCAATGACGAGTGCCGCACAATTTCATTACTGGTTTCTGTGTGGGCTGTTTGTGAGCTACCCGAGCATTCTTTTTTCTCGCCCAGTGCTTCCCATTTAAGCAACTGGCCAGGCCGCAAATATTTGCACTTTAAAATGAAATTCACGCAAAGGCATCACATGGATTCTGGATACTGGATACTGGATGCTGGATGCTGGATTCTCGATTCTGGGTACTGGGTGCTGGACTGTGCCTTCTGGATTGTGGCCTAAAAATGAAGAGTTGCGAGCCTGCGGCAAGAAGTGCAAACAGAAACAGCAAACAGCTAACAGCAAACGAGCTACATCGACGCACTTGGACTAAGTTCAATGCAATCCATGGCAAAATGGCAAAATAATTATATAATGTTGCCAGCTGGAAATATATTTATGAGCACAGAGGCACTTCCATGCTGACTCCCTAATTCGCAGGTTCATGGCCCAGGGGCAGGATGATATGGGCCGGAGATAATGATTACTTTTGCCAACTGCCACGGGTCGGCCTTAATAATAATGATAATGTGTCATAAGGCAATTATTCAGTTGCAAAAGGTTGCTGAAGGGAAGAAGCAGCCCATAAATAAATATCCCGCAGTTATTTGGAGTGTGTGTTGACAGCGAAATTGATTGCAATTAATGGGGCTTGGAGTTTGGAGTTTGGAGTTTGGGGTTTGGGGTTTGGCTTCGCTTGATCCCAGTTCCATATGAGCCTATGTATGTAAACTCGTATATCCTAGTGAACACTACTCTCCAGACTGGCCTGAAGTGCAACAGTTTGCGCCTGAGTGCCCCAGCTCAAAGGATGTTGATGGACAAAGCAAACAGCTAGAGCCAAAGATACAGAATGCAGATACGCAGCCAGCCAGGCCGAGACAAGTTGGCCAGAAGTGCAGTGAAGTCGAGTCAAGACATCTCGAGATGCCTTTGCCATTGCCATTGCCTTTGCAAGGCTTATCAATTAGTCAAATTAGTTGTTTATGCTTGAAATGCATAACTGCCGCTAAGTATGCCAAGGCTCTGCAACGCTTAGTAAGTTGTTTAAACAAGGACTGGACTTTAAGACGCTGGGGCAACATTTGAAAATCAATTAGGGCCGCATTCGGTTGGCCCGAGAGGCACGCAGAAAAAGTACAAGTAGCTGTTACTGTAATGAAACCCTAACATAAATGCTGCTTTCAGTCAACAAATAGCTAGGATTGTGAAGAACTGAAGCACTTTTTCGCGCTGTGCAGCAAAGCCAATTTGACTATGTCAATAGAGCGAAAGGACATGAAAGAATGGCAGCCCGAGGGAACTGGGACTACGACCAGAAAGCATGTAAATATTCAAATCAAAAGCGCAATTGAATGTGCGAGTAAATGTCATCGTATCTCGCATTCAGATCTTTGATTGCCAGCCATTCAGGACGGCAAGTTTATTGCACTACACTTGGCACTCAGCCAGGCGAGCGAGGACTGGGTGCATCCCTCTCCCGGATCCCATTCACCTGGCCATCTGGGTTCTTGGCTCTGAATCCTCGACTGCCGAGCACTGTGCTGCTCCATTCTCCGGTTCAGCAGTTCGAATGACACTCACCGGGAATTGACACAGAATAGCTGCCAAATGCCAGGGCACAAAGCGAAATGAGGAAGTGTTTAAATAAAAAAAAGGAGGAAAAGCAGGGAAGAACTAGGACTGCCGACTGGACAGCTATATGTACGTATAGTGTGTGCGAGTGTGGCATATTGTGGCCATGTAGGGTAGTAGTGAGTAGTGGTTGCTGCAACAGGAAGTTGGCACAGCCACTGGTGGCACTGGTGGAGTGGCATTGATCTTAGCATTGGACACGGCTGAATGCTAAATGCAAAACGCTGAAGCTGAACCTAAAGCTGAATGCCGATGTGAGCTTCAGGTTGAGCTTCAGGTTGAGGTTGAGGTTGAGTCGCCTGCAGGTCAGTCATACTTAATTCCAAGTGGGTTTCGAGTTGCCAACTTGATATTGAATCATGGAAGGGCTTTAGTTTCGAGTGCTGGCCAGTACCCAGTGCCAGTTCGCAGTTCGTTGAACCGCTCAAGTGGATGGTGCTGGAGGGTCCGCGCTTAAGTATTTAATGGGGCACTGGGATTAAGCTCAAGGGTTCCACTGCGGCGATAGCTGCAAACTTGTGATGGCTGGTAATTCAATACAATACTTTATTTGGTATCATTAATAGCGCAATATACAGAGGCAGCTAGCTGGCAAATATAATCTTATAACCTCTAGTTAAGTGGCGAAACCACTCTTCTGTGTGGCCGAGAGAAACCTGCGCCCCTTGATCATGGCAATTGCATCTTGGCAATGTTTGCCCAATCAATTAGCACCACATTGCGTATGATTGATTTACTGTTGAGTAGTATTTATGGCTGCTAAATCGATGAGGCCAGCACACTGGGTGCTTTCGTTTGCATTTCACGCTGCTATTTGCCTCGCACTGACTTGCAATAGCTAATAAATATTTGTGCAACGTTGCGTATGACTAATGTGCTCCAGCGTGTGTGTATGTGTTTGTGCATAAATTAAATGGCAGCCAATGCAAATAGGCGAATGCCGAGCGCCGTCGGTTGTTTGAATTGCGTTTAAATTCATTAACATTTAATACATTTGAAAATTAATTAAAAAGCCACTCAACGTGTCGCATTGCTTTGCCCGCTGCTCGTTGATTTGTCCATTCGATTATGGCCAGTTAGGCAAAAAGGGCAATTAAAACTCGAACAATCGCCGCTGGCAATTAAAAGTGCATAATAATTTTTCATTTTTTCGCCTTTTTCGGTTTTAAGTTGTTGTTAGCTGTTAGTTTTTTAGGCGTCCAAATTCAAATATGAAACGTGAGCTACAAAAGGTTGCCAGGACACTTTTCATTTCAGTTTGCTGCTCTTGCCGCGGGGAAATTAAAAGCCAACTGCCGACTGAAACTCGGGGGCGTGGCAGGGGGCGTGGCAGGGGGCAGGGTGCAGGGGGCTTTTGTCTAAATGTGTTTTTCTTGGCTTTTCCCGATCTCAGGCAGCAAACAACACGTGCACGTGAGCTGGAGATGGAATTAAGTTGTCCATGTGTGTGTTGGCGGAGTGGAGTCTCTGTCTGCGCCCGCCGTTCCACTTGAGGTGTCTTTAAATGCGGCGAAATCTTTATGGACTTGCCTATGCGCCGGCTTACAGAACGGCATTTCCCTTGGCTTATCCACCAGTATCCACAAGTATCTGCGCGAGGAGCATCCTATCTGCGATGCGTAACGCTGCTGAGCTGAGATGCTTTTAAGGTCTCGCCAGCGGAGTTTTCAGACTTTGTAAGGCTGTATCTGGCAACTGTTGGCCATAAAATGAGTGCTGTGTGCACAGAAAAATAATCTAACTAATGTAGTTGCACATGAAATATTCCCAGTACTAAGCATTATACTTGTAGGTCTTTGAAATATTAGTTTGAATGTTATGGATGGGTGTCACTTTTAGTCCATTTCTTTCATGATTATACTTTACTCTACAACTTTATTTGCCGTGTAGAGTGTCTTAGGCATCCGAAGCCTTCCACGGAGTGTTCCCAATTCTGTAGCCTGCAGCTTTTCCCCCTGATGTTCTGTATGCATTTATACATTTATGCTAATCGCGTTGGTGCGTCGTAATGCCGCTACTTTAAGTCGTTTGGCTCTTAAAGCCCCAGAATCGGCAGAAAGGCAGCTGCCAATCCCAGTCCCATTGCCATTCCCAGTTCCTCTCAGTTCCTCAGCCAGTTACATTTGGGACTGGGTCTGGGTCTCCAGATCCCCGGCTGAACCGCGGAGCCCACCTATGTGTGCTGTTCTGGATGCAGTGGTGCATTTTCTCAGCATCCTTTCATAACACCAGCACACAGCTTCCTTGTCGGCGAGGCGGCTCCTCACAATGCGCTTTGTGTTCGTTCGACTTGTTTGAAAAACTATTTTACATTTAAGCGCGAAATTCCACACTATGAATGAATTTTTCATGAGCCCGCGGACAGGGGCACTTGACTCGCCTCCTCCTTTTCCATCCGCCAGTTTAGTTGAGCTCAGTGCTTTATCCCTACATCATTATCATCATCATGGGGCCCCGGCTCTGGAGGGAGCTGCTCCAAACCAGGTCCAAACCCTTTTGGTCAGCTGCATGGCATTTTAATTGAATTGATTATTGCAGTGGTCGGGTGTGATGTTGATGTTTGTGCACCCAACTTGGGTTTAGCCTGGTTTTCTGAACAGCTCGCCACGTAGAAATAATAATCATTTGCTCCTACTCCTACTCGTCGACTCTTTTGCATGCGAATCGCAGTCCGCAGTCGAAGCCGCCGGCTGAATTGTATTTTATCTGCTGCAATTTAACCCAAATTCCAGCGCTTGGAAATTGCATTTGGAGCAGCGCTTTTAGGTTGCAACAGTGCAACAAACAATGCGGGCGTGTCCAGCTAAAGAAAGGCCAAAACCCCGTCTAAGCCAAAACCAAAACCAAGACCAAGACCAAGACCAGAACTAAGACCAAGAGCAGAACACAGGGCCCAGAACACGAGACCACCGCCAGTTGGGAATGCAGTCCAAATGCGCCGCAGGGTCAGCAATGTAAATTGTTTGTAATTTGGTTCTGGTTCTGGTTTTCTACGAGTATTCCATTTTTGCTTTCTTTGGTCGTCTCTGGTTGGCTGGTAAGTGCTGTTGGCGTTCTAACAAAATGATTATTGATCACTTAATAAGAATTTTTCATACAATGGCGCCAGAGAAAGAGACCCGCCAAATCTGGTCTTTGTCTGCATCTTTGCCAAGGAAAGGCAATTTTAATGAGCTGCCCACGCAACAGTGCACTTTAATGCAAAGTAAATACGCCTGACAAATTGACGGGGAAAAGTCGAAGATGGGGGGAGGAAATTGGGGACATTTCAAAGGGAAAGTATCCATTACAAGTTCCCCATGTTCTCCATGTTCCGCAAGTTGCGCACTGCCCGAAATGAAAGGCACATCCACCTCATCTCGCAGAAGTCAATTCAATTCAATTCGATTCCATTCGATTCGATTCGATTCATTCAGCGCAATTTCAGCAGTTCCTCCTGCGATAAGAGAACAAGAAGTCGGCAATCTGATACACCTACAAAAACACATGTGTCACTTTATCTAAAAAGGGGTTTACTGTGATAACTACTTTGATGTGTTGATAAGGTAACTCAGATATACACTTGTAACGTTTTAACTTTAGTCACACAGTTTCCAGTGCTTTTTTCGTTCAGTGCAGCCGGTCGTACTTGTGCAATCGAGAACATCGAACCGAATGTCGAATGTATCTTGTGCCGATTTTTTCTTCGTGCCCGTAATGATGCCGATGAAATGCCTTGGCAATTGAAGGCAACCTTCAGCCAGATAAGATACATTTCCAGAGACTCAGATACATTGACGGAGTGGAGTGCATAGTTTTGCCCAGACAAAAGATGTACCGCTGCTGCTGCTGCTGACAACTTGAGACGAGATAATTTGCTACTTGAATGCAAACTATACGTAGTCGATGCGGAATCAGAATCGGAATCAAAGTAAATTTGAGTAGTCTGTAGCTGCGAGTGAATCATGCTGAGGGCCCAATATTTGGCGCGGCCAAATCATCGATAGCAAATTAATTAACGAGCTGCCAGCTCGCATTCAGCTATAATTGAAAACACTTCTGGCAGCAGCTTAGCCGCAATTGCAAGTCGTGACTTTGGCCGAATCTCCTTAACTTATTGGCAGATCTTATGACTATTTGTGTCAGTGGTTTGGCTTTTGCTTTGGATTTATGATTTTATGGTTTTAACTTTGTCAAGAGCCCGTCAACCGTCAAAGGAGCCAATCGAAGGCAGCGCAGCATGTGGCAAGGAAAGTGATTTCCCAGCTGGAGTTTTCCGCTTAATGCGAAAAGTTAATTGCCTGCGCAGCGAGACACTTGATGATGTGCTTTAAGCGCCGCCTTTAGATTTTTCGACCCGACAAGAGTGACCCATTTTTGGTCCACATCCACTTCCACTTCCAGTTGCAATCAAAAGTGAAAGAACACTTACCTTCAAATGCGCAGATAGCCATCTCGATGCAGTCGCCGTATTTGCTCGAACTGGAAAAGTATCTCATGGCTTCGTTCTGGGCCTTTCTCGCCGCTCCGTTCTACTGCAGAACTACAGAACTAGAGATTGTCATTTGGCGATAAGAGCTGCCTGCAAGGCACTCGACTCTCCAATCTAAATGAAATCCAGATACATCTGGCGACCCAGTTTCATTCGTTCATTCATGCAACGAAAGCAAAACTATAGTGCCCCTTGTGTCGATTGACTCATAGGCAAATTTTACTTTTCCCCGTGCTTTTTCCCTTTTATCTGTGCTCGTGTTTTGCCTTTTATCGTTTGCCATTGAAATGGCCATACTTCAATTGAGGCTCATACATTTTTACAGCCTGACATTTTGTTTATTTATCTAGGCATTCGGGCGTGTCTATTTTTAAACGGCCTGACTAACTGGCTAACTGGCAAACTGGCCAACTGACTAACTGGCCAACTGGCTAGCTGACTTTAGCACCTATGAGGGTTAGAACCAGGCAACTTACCCCGTTGTTGGCAATTAAACGACACTCGCCACACGCCAAGACAAACAATGACTATTACAATGGCATTTACAATTGCTGTAAATGTAATAAATATCCCAGCGAGCACTTGCAATTGCTCTGCGAAAACTGGGTGGCCGTAAAGTGGGTGGTTCTCTAAGGTCTCCGGTCTCCGTTCTCCGGCTGATGACTTGGCATCGGGCAACGCCCTTTGGTGCTCCATTAACTCCCAACCCGGAAAATTGTTATTATCTAAACAGAGTGTGGAGCAAGTTTATTACACACTTAGCATAACTCAAATTGAAGTTTCGCAGCCAAATGGGCGTTCCGCACTCGAAATGAACATTTGATTACAAGTCAATTTCATTGCGCTCATTGCCGGCTATTAATCACCATAGTAAACGATATGGAACTTAAATGGAATTTGTTTATCAATATTTTAATTAGGCCTCGACAGCGCCAATTGCTCATCAAGATAATTCATGCATACAAGTATTTAATCAATAAACTCGAATTTATCCAAATGCTCTTTTAATGTGACATGCATTTTGATAAATTAACGCGAATCGAAAATTAATTATTCCTTTTATTTCGTATTGTTGTTTAGATAAAATGCTTAGGAGCTTTTGTTTAATATAAAATAAATTAGAATTTCTGCATATTGTAATATTAAATAAACATATAAAAGTGCCAATATATAGCGTGAAGTTATAATATTTTCCTAACTAACATTTCCAGTGAATAGTAGTTTGTTTTTATTTATGAGGGCAGTAAATAATTTCGCAATACTGATTTTTGAGTAATATTCTAGGCCTCTGCCAATCTCGGCCGAGACTACAAAACCAATTAATTAATGCTCTGATAGCTGCTATCTTTTAGATAGTCCCACACATGAGTGTTGAATATTCCAGCCCATCCGAGAATGCCTACTAATTGGTAGCAAGCTCATGCGATATTGCAGCACAATTCAAATACAGTTTGGGCATAGCAATTTATATTGAAAATTCCACATCAAAATTTCTGCTCCAAAAAGTGCGCAGAGCAGCAAGAAAATGAAAAGAAAAATCACTTGCCATCATCACAGTACAGAGCACCGAGCACAGAGCAAACAAGCTGTATATATGGCCAGAATCTAAATGTTTTCCTCGTACATATATGAATATATATATGTAGTAGATGTGAGTACATCCATCTGGAGGAGCTCATGCCCTCGGCTCCTTTGGGAGCAACTGGGTTGAAAATGACACACCATGAAATTACATTTATGCCTGCAGTGCAAATACTTTACAGTTATGAACATGTCGCTTTCCGCCACACAGCGAGAAATTAAGGGATGCTTAAATATAGGATTTATATTTTCAGTTACTTCAAAGTAAAGTCTTCGTTGTATAATGATATAAATCCCAATAAAATCCTGTTATATTTTATGCATGTTGTAACTTATGGTATTAAGTACTAAATTATTAAATATATTATATATTTTTCGGTGCTGTGGAATGGCGGATGAGGGGCCATCTCCACGAGACTGTTTCTAATACACTTGAAACTCCATCGCCGGGCGTCTCAATGGGTCGTCGTCGCTGTGCAAGAGTCCGTGGATACATGGATAGATGGATACATGGATTGAGGTTTCCAGTCAAATGTCACTTTTGCCACTTGCTGCCAGTGTTGCTGTGTTGCAGTGTTGCACTGCCAGGCTGCAGTGGCAAGTTGCAGAATGTGTTGCAAATATTTATACACTCGCACATCGCTCATACGCAGCGTATGACTATTTGATTAAATTAGTGGCAAAAGTGGGCAAGTGGGCAAGTGCTGGGCATGCCAGTTACTTGCCAGCAGAGTGGTGCAAACAGACATAAATGACGCTGCCATGTTAATAATTAAGCTGACAAATTGCTTCCTGCGGGATTCCCAACCCATCAGCCGGCAAAGTTATGCAAATATTTTGCTGGCCCGGCAAATAACTGTGTCAACTTCTTGTTCTGCGCCAACTGAATGCATTTCACCATTTCTCCATTTCTGGCCAGGACTTGAGTTTGTCACTGGCTTAATTAAAAGCGGACTACAGGCGAAACTCTATCAGCTTGCAAATTGTTTCCGCCAGTAATTCGAGCTCAGTAAACAGGGCCCACAAAAAGGGAAAAAAAAGGTGGCATGGCATGGGATGCGCGAATTGTGGCATCTATAAGCTTGCAACACCTCATTTAAGCGCTTTGTGTTGCAAATTTTTTGCGTATTAAATTACCATTTGCCTCGGCTTGTTTGCGCTGCTTTCCCGCTGCAACAACACCCGCAAACCAAAGCAAACAGTCCGGCGTCAAAGCGCACCAAACTGAGAGACAGACAGTCAGAAGCCGATCCCTGAAACTGAAACACAATGCCAGCTAAATAAACAAACAGATGCAATAAGCGAGTGCGATTCGGTGTGGGATTACAGGGAGGTGTTCGGGTTGGGGTTGGGGCTTGGGAAGTGGAGTTTGGGGATCAGGGTGCAGACTACAGACAGCAGACAACAGACAGCAGATTGAAATGCATCCATGAGCCGGGGCGCCCAACCCAATGTCAATGGCGCTGAAAGTAAGTTTTAATCTGCAGCGGCCGACAAAAGAAACTGATGTAATCAATTAACTTCCTGCGGAGTCGCTCACTTAATTTCCTTTGATTAAAAAATATTGCAGAAATCACCCCTCTCGCAAATTGAACAATCGTTGTGCAGGGAAACCAAACTCAAACTTCAAACCAACAACGATGCTAGCTGCCTTTGTTTTTTTAAGACTGTAAATACACATTGTATGAGGGACTCACTTTAAAGTGCATTAAGTTGAAACTTTATACATGAAGAATCACAGTTTCTCTCAGTTGAAACTTTATACCTGAAGAATCACATTTTCTTTTAGTGCAGCTACACATGTAGCAAAGCCAAAATCAATTGAAAGTAATTGCATATCAATACCAGTTTGTCTGCTGTCTGGCTGATTCGTGATGAATTTAAAAGTGTAGCGAAGCAAAAACTTAAATATAAGCCAGCAGAATTATGAGTGGGAGTTGGGAATGGTGAACTAGGCAACGGTTTCCGTGTCTTGAACCTTCAGAACCTTCTTTAAAGCGGTAAACCCGCATCATGACCAGAAATGCAAAAAAAAAAACAGAAAAGCAGAAATACAAAATGCAAATGCAAATTTTGAACGGCAGTGAATTTTTCTTTTGTTTTCGCTGCACTGCAACTTCCGCATTGTTGACCATGAATAAAAATTTAACTTCTTATTGTTGGGGACACAAGGCACGTGGGTAGGAGCGTTGGGCCCAAACCAACCAACAAACAAACTGACAAACAAACTGAGAAACAAACTGACAAACAAACAAACAAACTGACAAACCAGCACAATCTGGCCATGTTTTGCCGTTCAACGCCCACGAAAAAAAGGAGAAGAACTTGCGCTCCATTGATTTTGCTAGTTTGTGCGATTCTGGGCTCTGTTTTCCGGGAGTTGGGAGTTGGGAGCTGGGATTGGGGAATCTCTGAGGTCAAGTGAAGCGTTCGGCGGGAGGCCCAGCCTCCGCGCAGCGCGGACTTTCTAAATCCAGGACGCCATTAATCTAGCAAGTGTCCAGCAGTATGACTAAATTAATTTTTGTTCTGGTAGCCGGCGAACAAGGCAGCAGAACTTGTACCCCGGTCGTGATTTATAGAGCACTCATTTAGAAAGTTGCTCAACAGCCTGTTGCCTGTTGCCTGTTGCACATTGTTCACTTTGGTTTTGGCCTCGCTTCTTCTGGCCAGAACAGAATAGTTCCTTCTTGTTACAGTTTTGTCGTGCCGCCAGTGCTAACTTCCTCATTCCCCAGTCCTCCTGCCTCCTGCCTCCTGCCTCGTGCCTCGTGGCTCCTTCCTGGTTTTCCCAGTGCCCAGAGGCTACTCTGCTCGCTTTGAGTTTAATGAATGACATTTGCTTGGCCGGCCGAGTTTGATTGAGTTGTTTTTGACCAGCCACGATGGGCAATTGGCGGCGCATCCAATCTGGATGCACGATGGCCGATTGCGACTGTCAACTGGTTAATTGGGAATCACATTCATCGATCGCTGCTCCCTGCAACTCGCAGACCAATTAAGTGGGCAACTAAGCAACCTGTTACGAGTCCATTCATAAATTTCATGGGCCAAATCTTGATTTATAACCGTCAATAGCAGTTGGGCAACGGGTCTCTGAAGACTCGGGGTGTTTTTATCAGGCCCATAAATAATGTGATGCGCTTAAGCGTTTTATCGCAGTTTAAAGAGAGCGCCAGTGTTTATGACAATTTTTTGGCAGCGACCATATTTTTATACTTTCCACATAGGCGACACATATTGGCAAGTGGCCAAAGTGAACCAAAGTGATGGTGCTGGTGCAAGTGGAAGGGGGGCCTACATACATATATATGTATTTTGTATTTTACGAGGCTCTTTGGCTAAAAGCGTGCTTTTATGGCTTTGTTGACGCTCCCCAGCGCCGCAACAATTTAAGGGTCAGTTTGGGGCATGTGGCAAGCTCCATCAGCGCATTACAAGCAGTGAGCTCGTCGCGGATGTTGTCACTTTATTTATATGGGATCACATTCGGTGCATCATGAGCTGCATTGGGGCTGATTTTATAGTCATATTCGCTTGCCAAACGATTCATGTCTTTGGGGTCACGTCGCTTATCTAACTACTCATATGAAGCGCTTGGAATGGTTTCATTTGGTGTAGATGAGAAAACTTAGAGCTTGCCGCTTCCCAGATTGGGTTATAAGCAAGTAGAAAAGGGTTTTAAGTTCTCACTCAATTGTTAGTGCAAAGAAAGGTACCCTATATTACCTGCTGTCCACTCTAAAGCCAAATTAATTGTTTCAGCAAGCACCCCTTTTAAGTCCACAAAGTGCTGCTGGATGTCCTGCCCATCCTGCCAGTCCTGCAGAGAAGCAAATAAATTGAGTTTTGAGCCAGTTCGGTTGAGCCGTCGAGTGGAGACAAAGCGGCCTGCTGTGTTGCTGTGTTGCAGGGGCATTGATGTGGCTTTAAGTGTCAGCAATCATAATGAAATATTGGCAGTGGAAGCAGGCTTTGTTCTGGCACAAAGGACGATGACGGGCCATAGTCAACAGGATACGCCAGGAATATGGCCAGGATATGGCGAAAGCGCCACTCAAAGGCTCAAAGCAAACAGCGGCAAGAATTCGTTTCATCAACCCGATGCAACACTCGGCCAACCAAACAGCAGGGGCAAAAACTATGTTCGCAATTCGTGACAAGTGTCGCCTGTATGTGTCTGTGTGTGTGTGTGTGTGTGTGTGTGGAAATTGAAATGCTCTGGAGGATGCCACACAGTCCTGCGAATCCTGCCTCATTCGATATGCCATTTGTTTGCTCCGGCCGTGCCGCTCAACTGACCCAGTTGACAATGGCGGCGTGGCCAATAACCATATCGCCCCCAGGTGGACCACGCCAGCAGGCAGAAAAAGCATAAACAGCAGGCAGAAAAAGCAGGAAAAGCTGGCAGAAAAAGCAGCCAAAGGTCTGTTGTCATTTGCGGCACGTTTGCACGCTGATTTGTTGTTACTTTCAAATTGGATAATTGCTAAATTCTTGCTTATTTTATTGTAATGGCCGGGACGATAAATGTAATAGCAGTCATTAGGAGTTCGCCCGGCTTCCGTGCTACGTAGCATACTTCGTATGTACTTCGTACTGGCATCGAGCTGCAAACGAGTTGGCGGCTACCATGTCGCTCGCAACTCGAAACTCGCAACTTGCAACTTGCTACTTGCTACTTGCAACTCGCAACTGGGAATACGAAGTCTGTGGTCTGAGGACTGAGGTCTGAGATCTTGGGTTTGCTTTGCATGCTGCCACTCATTAATATTGCGCCCCTGGGGCGAGCAACCAAATTGCAGTTACGTGTGGACGTTGCTGATGCCACTGATGCCACTGATGCCGCTGATGCAGCAGCAACTTCTGTTGTCGCAAGTACACTTTTATGGCCTCGATGGCAATCTGCTGAGAAATTGAAATCGAATTCAATCGGCAGGGCATCGCACCTATCGGAAAAGCGTGATTGATAAACTCCGGGGGCCATTCACACACTCGCCATAAACAAGTTGGCATCGTCATATAATCGCACGATTGATTGATGCCTGCATTTAGTTGAAGCGTTCTGCTACAGGAGGAAAATTCCTTAAAATTGCGGAAAATGCCCTTATTAACTTAAAAGGTTCTTGGCCACCGGCAAACAAACTTCGCAGCCGCAAACAAACACGAACGAGATAAAAGTGCAGGCTTATTGAAAAAGTTTTGCGACAACTTGCACTGAATGGGGCAGACAAGTGTAAGACAAACTCCTTGCTTCAAAAGCGACAGTTTCGCGTTTGCCTTTGCCAGTCATGTGGCTCCAACTTGGGGCTTTTCCATTTTCCAAGGCGAGAGCATATGGCTCTTGAATTATATAAATTCCCAAGAAATTCTCGACTAACTAGGCTGAGTGTCTGGAATATATACAACAGCGCCGTAGATTATTTCGCACTCTTAAGCTGTGCCAGCTATAACACCGCCTATGCTGACGTATTGAATACCCTTTCTAGGGTTTTCTAGGGCATTCCGGTTTCGGGTATCTCCGATTCTGGGATTCTGCGTTTGTGGCTCCCTTTGAAGTTCGCCACTTGAGCTGAACTTTGGAGACAAGTGGCACGCCTTGCAGCGCGTCTGGCATTTCAATTTCACTGCTGGTTCGCCGAAATAAATGTCCCCTCCACGCGGGCTCCATTAAACTAATGCCGAGGCATCGGAGCGGAGAGACAACGGGTCGCATGATTAATTTTAAAGCTTTGTGTAGTGATTACAAGGCGTCGTTCCACTTAATTCGTTGCCAGCCAGAAGTATTGCCGCGTATATCACTAATGACCCGCGGCTGCTCCAGTTTCGCTTGACTTTTGTGCGCGCTCTAACGAAATTATTTAGCACGGAATCATCATCAACCGAATGTGGCACACAGGCGCCTCATTACTCGGTTCTCTCGGCTCTTTCGGCTCAATTGAAACACTTGCCACCAGTTTGCAGAAGGCCAAAAGCCCAGAATCACCACCCACTTGGCGGCACTTGACTTCCGCTTGAATAGAAATGCAGCCAAAGAAATGCCAGGTTGCAAGTGTGCACTTGTAGAAACAGGGAACTGAATTTAACTGACTCATATGATAAATAATAAAAGCTTAACCAGCATACAAGTATACAAGCTGTTTCTTTGAGTGTGACACAAGCACCGAGCAGCACACACATCCACATGAGCACCACTTAATTCGCTTGATTTGCCTGAAATGCTCCCATGGATGTCTCACATTCGGGAGCTGGATGAGCCGGAGATAAGGTGCCAAATCCCCGCCAGCGCTTCTTCATTTGATAAATTCATTATTTCCTGGTCTGCTCTTATTTATGCCCGCATATATCTTGCTGCGACTTGCTTTTTTCTCCTGACAACTGTTGCCATTAGCAACTCGCAGCAAATCGAGAACGTACCGCATTTTACACGTGCCACATGCCGCATGCCACGTGCTGCACGCCCCACGCCCCACGCTCCTAATGCGTCTCCATGGCCTCGTTGAGCGTGTGTTTTCCTCTGGTTTGACAAAGTTTTGGCCATTTGCGAGTGTATATATATTCATGGGCTGCCTCGCAGTCGGGGAAACATGGGGTAAATCAAACGAGATCTGGCTGAGATACATTTAAATGGCCCAGCCGAAGAGCAAACAGGGGAACAGGGGAACAACAGCGGTGGCTGCCAGTCGAAATTCAAACAGAAACCGAAAAGTGCGAGCTGGCTGGCTGGCAGAAAAGTTTCGATTCGGCCCAAGTGCAAACAAACAATGCTCTCGACAGACTAATTATTTTAGCTACTAGGCTATGTGGAGTCCACGAAGCCATCTGCTTCGCGGGATGAAGACACAAACTAATCAAAATATTTTCGCAACTTTCCATTATGAAGTGAAAAGTTGAAGGCAAATTCAACTTCAAATTCAAAGGCAGTGGCAGTGGCAGTGGCAGTCGCAGTTGAGCAGACATTGCTCTTGTCTGGCTCCATTCGTTTGCATTTGCATTTGCATGAACAATGAAAGGCAAATATTTTGCTGCTATTGACATTCATCCAGAGGGTCCGCATTCAATTAAGACAAATTATGAGCGCGTCCTCTCGCATTTCAAGATTCAAGGGCTTCCGCCGGCGAAGGCGACAGCTGCTCCCCTCCAAGTCGCAGCTGGACTACAAGTCCAAGTCCAACTCCAAGTCCAAGTCCACATCCAAGTGCAAGTCCAAGTCCAAGTCAAAGTCAAAGTCAATGGCAGATGACGAGGCTGAGGATGATGATGAAGATGATGATGGGCGGTTGACAATTTGCAGAGTGGTCCTTGGACAATTCGGATTATGTTTTTATGCTCAAGTATAGTTATTTTTGAGTCTACACGGAGAGAAAGTACTTACGCAATTTGAGCAGCAGCACTCTAGAGGAGCGATTCGTCACTACTTGTGCTGCTGCTTCTCAGCATAAGCTTGAATATATGTATAATTTTTTTGGTATTTCTTTAAGCTTCCATATCAAGCACACCTTGTTTTTGTGAGTGCATGAGCACGCCCTTGCAACTCGCTGTTCCATTTCCTCATGTTGCTGCTGATTTATGAATTTAATTAAAACGGCAGGAGGACACAGGGCAATTTCGGCGTGTTCCGCGACCTGCGGACAAAGCTGCGTCTTTGTGTGAAAAGTCGAAAAGACGGTGCTCCTTTGGACCGCCAGAGATGTTTCTTTATGATGTAAGAATGCGAACTGGAGAGTCCAAGCTTTGGGTTTGAGTTATGTGGGCACGTGTTTGTATTTAATTAGCTGCGGCCATGCATCTTCGGCAAAGTGCGTTCGCTTTGTTATTTGGCCATATTTAAAATGCACCTCTTGCGCCTTTTAAGCAATTATTTTGGGGGCCAGCCATTGTGGGGCTTGGCTAACAAGATGCGGCAACAAAGTTGCCCAGATGCAAGTATCTTATTTTCGCTGCAGCCTCCGGTGCGTCTACTTCTGGTGCTTTTGGTACTCCTGGTACTCCTGGTACTTTTGGAACGTCTGCTGAACCCACATAATCAAGACAAAGCCGCAAGCAGCACGACACAGTCGGTCCGTACAGTGCCCACCCCCTAAAGTGCCCTTGCCCAGGGCCCTGCTCTTTGCCGTTTTGGCTCTGCCATGTTTATCTTTTAACTAATTTTTTTCCATGCTGCTTCTTGGCCCGCGTACTTGGCTTTTGTGGGCGCGTGTGTGCCGAGGCACTAAGCTGATGTTGAATATCTTCTGCTGGAAATAATGGCCAAGTCGCCACATCGCAAAGTTGCAGTTGCAAGTTGCCCGTTGCAAAGTTCACTGCCGCAAACGAAGCGAGCTGAAAAGGAGCCCCGAATTTAAAAAATGAGAAGCTTTATCTGCGAACAGACTTGCCCGGGCGTCTGAATCATTCACAAATGAGTCACAAATTAAATAGAATTCTCTACAGGAGCAGCATTCATATTTAATAAAAGCTTCGTACAATAATTTGGCATTTGTAATGGGAAATAAATGTGTTTGCAGGATAGTATGATTGAAGTCTGTCTCTGGAGAATACCTTAAAGACTCAAAGACTGTAGTTTATCATAGGTTTGGTGCTCACTATTTGTGTAGCTATGCAAATTAAACGCAATGCGTAAATGGTGGAGAGTATTAATGTCTAGAGAGATTACACTTTATTTAGGGTTTTCTGTATGGATTTATAGAAACGTGTTTGGAGATAGAGTCAAGTAGTTCTGAAATTCAAAGTCATTGGAGGCGTGATTCGCAGCGAAGCTGTACATGATTTGCACCCAGACAGTCCCAGTCATGCTTGTTTGTCTCTGCGCCAACTGTTTGCTAGCTGTTTGCTAGCTGTTTAGCGCACTGGGTGCGATAACCGCGACAGGTTGATGCCTGCCATGATTACCATTTGACAATGTGGCCTAGCCGTGGCCAAAAGCGAACTTTGGTGGCGCCAGGCTGAAATGCTGAAATGCTGAAAGGCTGCTGCACTTACACTATCGATATCGTGTTTAATTAAAAGCGGCCTCGAATTAGAATGGCTCTGGGTCTGGGCCAACTTCTGGTTACCTTCGTTCCCTGCCAGTGGGCCATAAATTGCGGATGAGCAACAGCAGCAGCAGCAGCATTTCATCCGGGGGCCAAAGTTGGCTAACCCACAAGTCGGGCGACTCAGTTCCATTTAAGATAGTGTCACACGGCGAGCAAAACATTTCTCGATAAGATCGGGCTCCGTTTTCGTGGGGCACTCCCCTGCCATAAAAGCACCATTGTTGTACCTTTGTTTGGTACACGTATCTATGACAAATGTACAAGTCGAGTCGATAAGCAGATACTAATTAATAACCGACGCCCTAAGGGGAGTTTTCAAAACTGCGCTCGTCACATGGCTACCTGAAAAGGTATTTCCCAAAGAAATGTCCAGTTTGGCGATCGATCGCAATGTTTGTAGGGTGTGGTGGAAATGGGAAAGCCCACAACCAGTTGCATTTACATGGCAAAAAACTGGATGCCACACATCTTTATAATGGGAAAGTGGAAGGGGGTGGAAAATAAAGTGAACAAAGTAGTATTAATAATGCCACATGTTGCATTGTTAGAGGCGACTGATTTTGATGGAGAAACAACTTTTGGAAACTTTCCCAATATGCTGCGACTTATTTGAAACTTATATCTTCATAGCTATCATTGTGTACTCGACATTTTTCCGAGTGCCCTTGCAGTTTTCATTAATTATGACCGCAGGAGGGGCGCCCCGTTTGGCAACTTCATTGGAAAAACGTGCAAAACGTTTGGGGCCTCTGGGCGATTCAAGGCTCAAGCCAAGTGAATGATTCAAATCTGTGCTGTGTATAGAGTAAAGTGGTGTGGAGTGTGGTGTGGTGGTGCACAGGCGCCACCGGTGGTGCAGTTTCAGCTGCAGCTGCCGTGGTGCACGCCACCTAATCGCCCGGCGCCATCGTCAAGTCCGCCAAGAGAGATCATCGTGGGTCAAGGCAGTGGAGTCTCCTAGAGCCCCGAGCTCACAGCCATGAAGCATCCACGCAGTGCGTTTGCATTCCATTAAATTAGCCGCAAAGGCAGCTCCTTATTAGCACCATAATTTAGAATGCACGCCCACTTCTCGGGCACCAAGATGCCGTCCTCCCGAAGGGGCGGCTACTGTGCGGTCGCCAGTTTTGTTTGCAATTTGTTAATAGGTTGTGGCATGCAGCATGTAAATACCCTAGACTAGGATGTGGATGTGGATGTGAATGTGGAGCTGCAGCTGGACCAGGAGCACGAAGTCGCTGCATTCTCATTAGCCATGCGGTTTGTCCAGCCTGGCAACTTAATCCGGCGGGCAAAGGCTTATGCTAATGCCCGTTCCCGTTCCCGATCCCGATCCCGATCCCTGTCCCAGCCATGATGTGCATTAAATTTGCACACGGCTATGACCAAATTAGCCGGTGGTATTGGCCGGTCGGTTATTTAAGGCATCTATTAGTCATAAAATCGATTGCCAAGTCCCGGCTCTTGGCTCTTGCCTCTTGGCTCTTGGAACTTGGATCTTGGCTATTGGCTCTTGGGCTCATTCGCACGCTTTGGCCAAGTGGACGAACGGACGGCAATGGCTCGTACTTGACTTCTGAACCAGCGCCCACCGAGCGTGACTGGACTGGAAATGGGGCTCAGTACCAATCCCCAATCCGCCATCCGCAAGCCCCACGTCCAAGACGCAGACATCTAGACGGTGGACAGGCTTCAAACACTAAACACCACACAGAATTCGCTGGCCAAAACTAACATAACAACAATGAAACTGTTCCCCTTGTCGACGTCTCGCGGTCGAATTTTCTGTTTCTGTTTCTGTTTCAGTTTCTGTTTGAGTTTATGTTTCTGATTCTGGTGCTCAGATAGGCGCTCCGAATGCGGCTCGAAATAGAATTTTTCCCACCATCTAAAAATAAACCGACTAATGCAATGAGTATTTACATGGATATGGTGTCTGGTATCTGGACCACGACTACCTAATGCTCTCCGAAAATAAGTGCTGCAAGATAAATGGGATATTTGTCGTTTATTTGTAAGCAAGTGGGGAGCATATACATCTTCTCTAAAGTAGCTTTAATCCATTTGAGGTGCTGCTGTTACAGGGAACCAAGTGCTTAAGCTGGGAAATAAATCAAATATAAACTTACCATCTATTATTATTAAATATGCCTTTAAAACAATACAATTCTTTTGCTATTATGTTTCCATTGCTAGACGTGTAGCACTCCCAATAGCTGTAGCTATATTATCTATATTGGTTGTATTTAAAGTATGAAATGCGACTTGCAATTCCTTTGAACCATTTGTATTCCTGTCCCCAAGTCATCCCACGACTTACCCATCCACTGGCAAACCCCTCGCTTGGTGGGAAGCCCCATCTCGAAGTCCGAGTAACGCATTACAATAATTGTGCCTTTCGTGTTGGTTCTTTTGTTCGTTTGTTTATTAATTTACCCACTTATATATGGAGTTGCCCCGCCTCTGCGGTTGAGTCTGCTGGAGTCGGTGGCATTTAAGTTGCAACTTCACGGTTGCGGAACGCGGGACGCGGGAAACGACGTGTGGGAGCCTCCGGCGGTCGCAAGTGACTGCAAATTATACGGCCGGACCACATAATAATATAAGTATGGAAATGGAAATGAAAATGTCTGTGATTCTCATGTGCAGGAGGCGGGGGCCCCGAGGAAAAGTAAAAGAAGGCAAACAATCGGACTGAAGCACTCGCGGATTATGCAGCTCATTTGCGAGGAGTTCTTGATTCTAGTAGTTCCCGCGGACTCACTTTACTACTCGGTTTCAGTCTCAGTCTCAGTTTGTGGAATCGGAAGTTAAGCTAAACAAACAAGCGGCGTGTAAATGAACTCCGCGCTGACCCATTATGCGCCCCATCCATCGATCGATAAAGAAAAGTGCAGTGAGTTCAGTGAGTTAAGTGAGTTAAGTGAGTTGGGGAGTAGAGTTTTCCGAGGCCCATCGAAACGGGAGCCGATTGATAAGTACACAGCGGCCAGCTGTTCGGGGCATCTATCATATGGCCGGCTTACCGCCTGACATGGGAACATCCGGTGACTGGAAGGCAGCAAACTGCCGAACTGCCCTCGCAGCGAGTTCAATAAACTGGTGGTTGGGCCTAAAAAAGTTTGAGGCTGCCAGCGAATTTTTCGAACTGGCAAGCAGCTCCTCGAAAAGAGGGAGTTTTCGAGAGAAGGGGGAGGTCTGTGGTCCAGCGATGCACTTCATTTTGACAGATTACATCTCATTATGTACACCTTGCGGCGGCGTGGTTAGAACGAGTTTCCAGAACGGAATCAGGCCAAGATTGATGGCCAGATGCGGCTTTGCATAGCAATGCGCTCTGCGTTCTCTCTGTGCGATCCAAGTTATGGACACTGGCAATTAATTTCCATTCTCAAACGCCGACTAGCTGGCGAAATTATTTGGCATCTAGCCGTGGAGATCGCAATAGCAATAGCACATTGTTTATGGCCCGGCGAATTGGAGTTCATTTATAAGGCAATTTAAAATCAATTTACGTGTTGCATGAGCGGTTAATTTATCAAGAGCAGCCGGTCGCTGGAAATGCTGTGAATGCTGTGAATACTGTGAACTGCGGATTCCCTGGAGGAGCAGCAACCGCTAGACTTTTCAACAGAGTCCCATCATCACGGCCAATTAATTAGGAATCGAGCTGGCTGCAGTGGGGCGTGCTGGCATTATGATTTTTTCATTGATACAAATATAGCGGGCTGCCCGCTCCTGACTGCCCCATCATCGGCCCCATCATCACTCGGGTTTTATGGCCCCTGCCCGCTGCTAATAGGAACGTATTTATCAGATCTGTACGTGCTCAGTTGGGGGAGGTGGTGTTGTACCAGTGGTACAGTGGTATTGGTTGTATCAAAACATATAATTTATTGCGAACAAATACAGACTACATAACACGTACTGCCCCGCTGAGGAAGAGGAGGGATCTCCATCACCTGTCGGGGATTTGTGGACTTGGGGTGCGCGACACTTGCTCAAGATTCGGCCAACTGCGGGATTAATTACATTATTACATAATTACAAAAGATTTTCGCATTGCAGAGCCTGAAAACATTTATTGCCATAGGTGGTGTCGGATTTTCACAAATGGAGTCAGTTGGCCGAAGGTTAAGCAAGTGTCGTCGTACCTTGGGAAACTAAGGCTAATGAGGCAGGGGTGAGGATGCTCCAGGATCACAGAATGGCACTCCTTCGCCGATGAACACCCGATGATCACCATGATGATCAAAGGCAGTAGACCAGGGTCCAAAACAAGGCATTGAACACGACGAAGGACAGCGGGAAGACGAACCGCATCTTGCGATCGATCCACAGGGACACCTCCTTGGGCGTCATGGTGGCGAAGGTCTGGGCGGGCTTCTCCTTCGTGGAATCGCCGGACTCCGAGGTGGAGGTCTCGTCCTGCTCGTCCAAGCTGATGGCCGAGTCCTCGCGACTGAGACTGCCGCCAATGATGATGGGGGTCTCTATGGTGATGACGGTGTTGTTGGGACCACAGGACTTGTCCATGCTGGTGGTGCTCATGGTGCTCATGGTGCTGTCGGTCCTTCTGTATCCATGCCTGCGATGCTTCTTCAGATGCGGGACAAAGGTGGACTTGACTATGTACTTGGTGGTTCGCTTCTTGAGCTGCAGATCGTTGTTGCGCCGCCAGATGGTGTTTACGAAGGCGAACTCCACCAGGCTGCCGAAAATGAAGATGGTGCAGACCAGGAACCACACCTCCGACATGGTCACATAGCTCACCTTCATCAGGTTGTTCTCCTGCGACAGGGACAGCGTGATGAAGGAGAGCAGCGTGGTGCAACCCAGAGTAGTCCTCGCGGGCGTTTGATCCGCTTGCAGCCAGAAGGACACCCACGAAATGGTCACTATCATGATCGAGGGCAGGAAGTAGTCGATCACATAGTAGCCCACCTCCCGAGTCAGCAGGACGGTGAAGCTGATGATGCTGTAGTTGCCCTCCAGGGAGCCGTGGGACATGTAGGATTCGTTGGAGACCCGGATGGACTCGTTGTACAGCGACCCAATCAGGTTGTATTCCGTCAGCTGCAGTTGCGTGTCGAAGCTGACGGGGTTGTCGGTCTCCCAGTGGAGCTGCACCAGCGAGGTGTTGTACATCCAGCTCTCCAGGGTCGTCTTGCACTTCTGCTCATCGAACGGAAACTTCTGGAAGTTCATCCAGCAGTACAGTGTGGCCTGCAGCCGCGTGGAAGTCAGAACCGTGCCATTCGGATAAATGGTGGTCAGCTCGTCCTTCGCACTGGTGCCCAGCACCGTGGAGGCCTGCTCGTTGGTCAGGAATATGTGCGGCACCCAGAGCATCTTCTTCAGCTCCGACTCGCCCATGATGGGCTGCCTGCGGTTGGGCAGATAGCTGGAGAAGGCCAGGCGCGGATCCAAGTAGCGCAACTGCAGCAGACCCTGCACCGTGAACTGCAGGTCACTCGAGTCCAGGTTCTTCATCACATAGATGTAGAATCGCGCGTATATGTCCATGGGCACCTCCTCACCATCCTTGTTGTGGACCACGGGTGGCACCATCTTGTCATAGCGACAGCCTGCGGTTAATCTCGTCAGCAGCTCCATCAGCGCCAAGGACTCTGCGTTGGCCAGCGAAGGACAATTGTTCATCGTGGACTGCGACAGGTTGATGGCCACGCTGAAGGCATCCGTGGAGTTCAAAGGGGATAGCACCACCGATCCATTGGCGGCTGAAAACAGAAATATATTGGAAATGGTGAAATCGAACTTGGTTACACCATCACAGTTCTTCTTAAATAAATCAGCTCATTTGAATAATTATCCTTAAATTCCCTGGCATAATATATTGTGAAATTATATTCGGCACGAGCAGTTCAAATCCTAACTGCAATTTGATTGATACGATTTTTAAGTGCAGATAATTTGTCTTAGTATTCACAATAATCTAGACGAACTAAAAATAAATGTGCTATAATTGCGATAAGAATAAAAGGGTAAGGCATTTTTTTAAACTGGTATTCCCAAGTATCCTGACACAATAATCATGTCAATTTTGGAATATGTAATTTTTAGGACATTTTGGAAAAATGATCGAAGTATCTAAAAATTATAAATAAATTTTTTTAAACATGCTGAATTGCAGCAAAAGTTGTGAAATCAATTTAGTCCAGGGAGCATGAGGAAATTTAATTTTGTCACATGATTGTAAACTCGTTAGGAAATGATAAAATGATTTAAATTGTGATAAGGTTGTCTACAATTTCTGTCAAAATTACAATTTTTAAATTAACTACACATTAAGAAATATAGATATTTTCTAAAAAAAAAAATTTACAAAAATAAAGTGGTATGACATTTTATATTCCAAAATTTGTCTATGTTTCGTATCCGTGAAACTCTCCTAGATCCTTAGGTGATATTCATGTGGACCTACCCAGATTCTGTTGAATATCGCTCAGATGAACTCCGGCCGCACTTGATAATCCCAAGTAGCTAATGAGTACGAAGATCCCAAGTGTGTCCATTCTCCGGTTAGTCATATCCAACAGCTCGTTATTTCTCGAATCACGGGACTCAGAGTTGGTAAGTTTGCAGGAGTTCGATGATTTCGCGACGTTTTCGCGACGATTTTCTATTTTGTTTTTCGCGCGCTGCGTTTTCACGGCCATCCGCTTGGCCCTTTCTCGATCAACTATTTAACTTGAAATTTTTTTGGCAGCGAGTTGGCCAACTCGCCCGGGTTGTCCAGTGAGTCGGTGGCGCCAGTAGCGCAATATCGCAGTATCGGAAGTGGTTCGGGTTCGTGCTCTTCGGAGCAGCGCTTCGTTCTACGTAATATCTATTACTAACTTGTATATTTTAATTGCGAGCGGCTTTTAATTCCTCGCCACTCGTACCACTCATGACAGCTTGTTCGGGCCAATTATTGTTGGATGCCACTGGGGCCTTATCGCCGCTGGCCAAAATCGCCTGTAAGTGGCCAGCTTTTCGCTTTTCGCCCACCTGCCGTGTAATGCCGTTAATTGCGGTTATCATTGCGCCGGAGAGGGCGGCCAAAATGTTTGCTCATGTCTCCGGACTCTTGATTAAGTGCCCGGCCAAAAACGCCAGCGACTTGTCTACGTTTGGCTACTATGGAGATATGGAGATATACGCTGTCGCACTTCAGTTAAGCGAACCGATCGCATAATTGATGATGACCCATTGGCAGAAGCCGTTCGCTGGCGGTTTATTTTTGGCCAAAGTATTTCTGAAATTTGCCCAGATCTGATTTGATTAGCCAACGGATGTGGACGAGTACTTTTCGGTCTGCAGTCACTCGAGCATTCTGGGTGGTAACAGACTAAGAAGTATTTCAGCAAAGCAGACCTGGCATTCAAAACTCAGCCAAAAGAACGAATGCATCTTGGACCATTTGAATGCGGCGCAGGGCGTAGTTTTCCAGCCCCTCAGCAGCGCTTCACTTTAATCAGACCTTTGCCCAGTTTTACCATTTTACCAAGAACAGGACCGCCTCCCGCTGTTTGCTTCATGAGGCCCATAAAAGTTTATGGCCTCGAAACAGAGACGCAGAAACGAAACTACGCCGGAGTGCATTACGCATGGCTGCGACTCTTGTGGCATCCACAACTCACTCCACCTCACTCCAGTCGGAGGATTCCTGAGTCACGCGGCACAAGGAGGCACGTGGCACGTGGAGCAGGCCTGTGGTAACATCGTAGCTTGCTGGATTGTTGGAAAATCGCAGCAGATTGGTCGCTTTAGCTGCTAAATGGATGGCTATATCAGGTGTTTACCCCGCCAGTTCATTTACCACCTTTGCCGATCAATCAGAGAGCGCTGCAATGCACTCCTACTGTTTGTAATGATAACACTGATTATCTGGAATTACTACTACAAGATAATTACTACTAATATTACCACCCTCTTTATTTTTGTGAAGCATGCATGCTGATTACAAGTTGTTTGCCACATCTTTCGTTTTGTGAAACAGAACCTAACCCATTGAACCCTGTAATATTGTTGGTAATTTATAAACTGTACAACGCATTGAGTCGTAAAAATTGGTTTTTATGGCAGTACATGGCCTTTGTAATCTGAACCTATTTTACTAGAATTTATACTGCCGATGGACTCTGCAGATAGCCTGGGAAACTGCAACGCAGCTACAAGTTCGGTGATAGCTGATAGTGGTGAGGGTATACAGCCATCTCAGCACTAACAAGGCAAATTAAAATTGTTTACAATCTCATTTTCACAACACTTAGCAGTGATTTCGACCGCAAGTGGGCGTGAAAGTGGCGCTGATTAGATAGAGCCAATGGCTGTCCGTTGTCCGCTGTCCGTTGTCCGTCCGGTTTTTATGACTCCGGAGAAGGGTAAAAGGAAGGTAAATAGCAGTAGTGGGGCAGCTTGAAATCAATTAAATCACTCAACGGCCATATAAACACTGAAAATCCGTTTAATCACCTTGCCCGTGTGTTCTCAAGCCCGGTAAATATTCCACACTGCAAACTTTAAACTCCACACTCCCTGCATTCATATTTCATTTTAGTGTGAGCCGTGCTTTTTGTTTTGTTTGCACGAAGTCCCTGCTGGCGCATTAATTTAAGCCGCCGGGAACATAAAAGCTGCTCGCAAAACTAAGCCGATTTAAGAGCACATTTGAATTCAAATGCCGCACTGCCAAATCCAAATAAAAACTAAACGGATGGATCCCTTTTTTCCCCACTTCTGATGCTTCTGTGCACCTTGCTCTGAAAACAGTCTGAATCCGAATCTGAATCTGAACCCAAAGGGAGTTTAAATGGCACAAAAACTGTCTGCAAAGTTTGCGTCTGAAGTTTTTAGTTTCGGCAGCGCAGAAATTATAATCCTTTAAATGGCAATCGGGCGTTTCTGAACAGCCGGAAGATTAAGCCCGAGGAGTGCTCTCTAATTATGACCTGTAATCGGGGGCAGCTCCATGGGGATTCTATAAGGCTGGTTAGCAATTCTTCCGCATGAGCTACAAAATATATGGAATTTTCTTTTGGAAAATAAATATTTATAATATTTACTAGCTGATAAGTTCTTATCTTAACATCAATGTGCACTTAGTATGTGTCGTATTACTGATATCTCTGCTCAGCCATTAAACGCCCTTCTGAAATGTGATTTTTGATTGATTTGCAGGCAATTACAATCAATCTTGATTTTGATGACACCTTGCTATCATTTAGTGTTCATTTAATTAAAAAATCAAAAGGTATTCCACGTTTTCAATGGCTTTCGCAGAACCATTCACTCCCAGTTGCATTCCCACCTTGTCGCGCCCTTTGTGGCACTGCATCCAATCTTCTGGACGAGAAGCCCCATATAAAGAGGTGAGTAATAGTCGTCGCCTCTGTAATTGCGGTATATGTCCGTGTGGGCGGGGCTGAGGGAAGGGGGCGTGGCCGACCGCCAGAGCAATTAAGGCTGGCCAGACTCGCCGCAGACGCTTGGCCAGGTTGACATCACCGGACAATGGGACATAAATCACACGAGTCGCCGACTCGCAAGGACGTCGGATCCTTGGATCTGGAAAGTTGGATTGGAGTTGGGGATTGAGTTTGAGTTTGAGTTTGTGTGTTGGTTTTGAGTCCCGGACCTCGTTTATTACTGCTGCTCGGCTTTTTACTACTGTTTCAGCTGGCGATTTCCCCTTTCACTCTATTTTATTTCGCTTTATTTTATTTTAGTATTTCTGCAGATTCTTGCTGCCTTTATCGGTTTTTGTATGTTGGCGGATGCTGGCATTTCTATTTTTCTATTTTTCCATTTTCCCCATTTTCCTTTTCGATTTTGGCCTGGGCGCTTTGTTTCTGCTGGTGCTCCATTATTGTTTCCTTTGATTTATTTTCGGTTTCAAGTGATTTCCGCCAGCACTCAACACTTTATGGCTGTTTTCGCCTGGTTTTGGTCTTTCACATTTTTTTTTTGGCGCTTTTCTTGTTGCATTTCAAGCAAAACTCGCAGTGCAAACATTTGTCATTTGCGGCTTTCGGTCTCCGGGGTTTTCCTCGTGCTGGTCTGGTTTCCTTTTCCACTTTTGCACTTTTGCCTGGCTTTTGATTTGCGGCGCTTAATCGTTGGCAATCGTCTGCGGACATTGTGTTTTTAAATGCAGATCTTGAACGTCTCTGTTTCTGTTTCGTTTTCGGTTTTGGTTGCTGTTTCTGTTGGTGTTTTTGGTGTTCGGTTTTGGCCATAAATTAGTTGGCTCTGCTTGAATTTTGCATTGCTTGAATTTTTGCATTTTTTTGGTAGCCAGCACACGTAATTGAAAGCAGCAGGGCGGCGATTCTGCTGCTGCTGCTGTTGGCCATTTCAGTGAGCCAGTTTGCATTTGGGGCCAACTCCCGACTCAATGGTTCAATGGCATCGCATCGCCTGCACTGAGGCCATTGATTAGGGTTCTTTCTTACCACTCTGCTCAGTTGGTGGCTTTTGGCTTACCAAAAACCCAGGACCAAAAAGCCAAAAAGCCAAAAAGATGCCTTCGGGCCGACTCGCTGCCTTGTAATCTGTCAAAATTGGCTGCGTTCCTGCTAAGCGGAAGTTGGTACAAAAAATTTGCCACACTAAACTGGTTATTTAATGTTGCACAGAAAGAACTTAGAGATGGAAAATGGATTGGAACTTCCAAGACAAAAATTATAAGTTATGATGTCTTAATGTAGTGAAACATGCGATATTTTTGAATGCTTTTAATATGGCAATGTATTAATATGTATAAGCAATAATGATATTTAGATAGGTCACATTACAATCAGTGGCTTGCTTTTGCGAGCATTACCAAGTTGTAGCATCTCGGTTTCTTTCAGTGCACACTTTATGGCCAAGCCCCCAGTTCAATGTCCTCGGTGGGCGTGTCGATTGACTTTGAAATCCGCCAGCTTCTTCTTCGCTCGTTTTTTCGCCTGAGAATGTGCATTAATGTCTGCAATGATCGAAAACTGGCACTTGAATGAAGTCAGCCAGTCAGCTAGTCAGCCAGTCAGCTAGTCAGTCACACACTCGTCAGTCAGTCGCCCCGCGAAACCGAAAGTTTTAAGCCCGGCTCGGCATACTATGCAATTATTAGTTTAATTCCCAGGCGACTTTCACGCTGAGTCAACGACTTTGCAGTGTCTTCCAACTCACTCAGTCAACCCAGTCAGCTGTAATTGATCACGATGCGACAAATATTTATGCGGCCAAATAGAGCCGCAGTACTCGTATCTCTAAGCTGCACAAATAAACACCAAGTGCTCTGTGCAAACTCGTATTAAGCGATCAATAATCGTGGTAAATACGGCACCGAGACGCCAGCGGCGATAAGGCCAGAAATATGAACGCACAATCCGCAGAGACTGGCGAGTGGAAAAGCGATGCCAAAGACTGGTTTCTGGGCCTGGCTCGTTGCAGATATACAATGGCAATAGAAGAGCTTAGACTTCGAGGAAGGGTCAAATGCCGGGGGCTGAACGAGGCCACGAGGGGATTGGAGGAGGTGGAAAACCGCAGAGTAGGAGGATGTGCCTTCGCCTTCGCCGTTGCCTTCGAGTGGTCGCTGCCCAATGATGATGATGATGAGCATAGCAAATACAAATTATGGCTGAAGAGCGCTACGTAAATACTGCAATCATTTTAATAGACCAAAAACGGCGGCGCATAAACCATAAACCAAACGCCACAGAGCCACAGAGCCACAGAGCCACAAAGAGGAGGCATCTCCGATCTCCGGACCCTTGGACAAAAGTGGACAGCCGAAACTTTTCTATGGGAAGTCGGAGTTAAAGGCGTTTTTGTGATGCTGCAATGCTGCACTGTTGCACTGTTGCACTATGTATTGCAATGCAGCAATGTTGCAATGTTGCAACAAGCTGGCACGCGAGCAGCGAAAATTGCCATGATGCGGTTTCCCGCCACTTGCCCAAGTTTAGCAGGGAAATTAGCGTAGATAAATATTTCCGAGGAAATTCCACAGCCGATGACCACTGATCGATAGGCAGGGGTGTGTATTTTGTCGATTCCAGTTGGCTTTCCGCTGCAGGACAGCGAATTCCTCACTTGCGGTTCCTCACTTGCGGTTTGCAAATTGCTGGCGCGAATGGAGTACACTTCTCCCCGGATCGTCGACGTTCTTTTCCCGGATCATCGGCGGCGTTCTATGGGGTGATTTCTGGCTGATAGACAGCTACAAGCGCACTTAATGCCGCGAGATGAGGGGCGGCATGGCCATGTATCTTTAGCTATCACTCGGCGTGCAAGATACAAAGCAGATGCTGACTAACCCCAGTCGCATCCCCCCCATCCTGAGTCTGGAGTATCTCTCCCCCCCCCAGAAGAACTCATCCAAATCCGACTGCCGTGGCACTTATTTTCGTTGTCTTTGCCGGCTGAACTCGGCACTCGAGTCTCACACTCCTTCTCTGGAGTCGTTTTCCCCCACAGTTTGTGCGCATGCGCTCTCCAACTCTACACACATCTCGCGGTTTGTTTTGCTACACTCATTCGTAACATATGCAGTTATATGAAGGAAAATGCCGAGTCGAAACTAAGTAGATATTAAATAATAGACACTAAATACAAGATACTAAAATATGAACGGGAATCATGAGTGCGAGAAATGAGTTACTACATTTTAGAAACTATTTTTTCATGCATGAATGTGCATGTATACCTAAAACTATAACCAATGACTCAAACATTAATTTGGAAGTTAGTTTACTTCGATGTTTATTTTTCCTTATCTTTCTTATCTTGCTTATTTTCAAGTCTTAAGCCGCACTTAGCGCCACACCACCACGTGCAGGCTCTCTCTCTCTCTCTGCAACTATCTCTCCACGTCTCCCTCTCTTGCGCTTGCCAGCCGGCATTCGAAAGTCTCCAAAGTTGGCGCCAAAAGTGCCGCCTGCTCCACTCCGCGGAGACAGCAGCAACACCAGCAACACCATCCACACGCTCGCGGTCCACCCCAGGAACAGGTTCCACCCGGGAGCTCAGCCAGGCGGCGGCTCCAAGTCGATTCCGATTCTCGGGCAGTTGCTGTTGAACCGTCGCACGTAACGCACGCTGCAGCGGAACTACTGGCTTGTGTGCTTCGGATCGGAATTCGCATTGAGTTTGGTTTTCGATTTCGATTTCGGTTTCGGCTGCTCTCGGATTTATCGGTCGGTTTGCTCCGCTTGATCGGTTGGCCAACTGCAACTGCAACTGTGCATTCGGCAGTTGCGATTGATGGACTGCAGTTGCCGCGCCACGCAAACTCTGACCTCTGACCCCGGACGGACAATCAGCGGGTTCTGTGACTGAGAAAGGGCGCTTTTTATGAGGGTCCGCGCCATCAACCGCCAGAATATCTCAAATAAAAAGTCCAATTTCGGCTTTTGGTTTTTTTTGTGCTGCCGGGTTTTTCGATTTTAGCATTTCGCATTTCGCATCTCGCATTTCTCGAGCTTGTCGACGTCGTGTGCGCGGTCTTCATAAATTATACAAGAGCGCATTTCGCGAACGACTTGCAAATAAATAAGCATTTACGCTTTTATTATTGCCCGGCGTGTGTGTGTGTGTGAGTGTGTGTTTTTGGAGCTGAAGGAGTTCTTTGGAAAAAGCTCCCATGTGGCGCAAGTCGGAGGAATAAGAAAAAAACCGAGGGTTCCCCACTTAAAAAATATATCATCTTTGCATACAATCAACATCTAGCCATAAAATTGTGTTCTTCAAACCATAAGAATATAGGCATTTCGGTCTGATTTGTGTGCGCTGATAAGCCAGTGATTGCCGGGCATAAAGCCAAAGCCCCAAAACGCGCTCTTCGAAGCCCCCAACACAAAGATATCTCAAGCAGGTAAGCAATAACTCACCACGCACATTGAACCTTAAACATTGAACATTGAACAGTAAACATTGAACATTGAACTCGAAGTGTAGGCAATGCAGCTAAAGTGCAATGACATCGCGGCGTCATTATGCAAATGTGTTAATAGCGCAATGAGCAGCGTGTGCCTGCATCCTGATGCGTCCTCATCTTGGTCATTATAATCACCATCATCATCAGCATCGCAGCTCTCCAGCTTTTCAGCTGCGGCTCTCCAGCCCCAACGAACTGCATAATTGGAGCGCAGCTAGCTGGGTGTCTCTAACTGGCTCTAATGAATAAATAAGTGCCACTAATAGTTTTCGCACTTCCTGTTCTCGGCCATCAAGTTGCACGCGTTCTCAGCTGCAGGAATTGAATCATCCTATCTGCCACATCTGTATCATCTGCCACATCTGCATCAACTGCATCAACTGCAGCAACTGCATCAACTGCATCATGAAGCCGCAACAAGGCAGCGTCCATGCTGACAATATTTAATTATGAAGCTGCGATGGCGATAACCCAACTGTCTGACTTCTTTTGCTATTTGTATTTGTCCGCGACATGCAAGAGTTCTGTGCAGGGGATGCACTGCAAAAAACAGTTTATATAGTTCTATATTTGGGTAATTCCAATGTTCTTAACTGAGTTGAAGAGCTATAGAAGCTATTTAATCCCCAAGCAGAGCTCACAATTATCCACTGGAATATTTTCTCCTGGTGTGGACAAGTCAATTCCGCAATTGTGGTTCTTGCAACAGCAACACTAACTGCTGATGCGACTGTTGCTGTTGCTGCTGCTGCTTTTGTGTTGCTGCTGTTGTGTTGCCCGTGTTGTCGTTGTTAACGCCATCATCGCTGGCATAATCATTTTCGCTGCTCTTTCCCACACAAATCGGCATGGAAATGTTTTCATTTGGCGCATTTACTTTTTCCATCTCGAGCGGGGAAAACGAACGAAAACTGAAATTCTTGCCATGGAAATCTCAGCAGTTGGCATGGCAAATATTTGCGCAATTATTATTGCAAACTTCTTCCGCAGCTGCGAAATTGCTTTTTTATTTTGGGGAGCTTTGTTTTTATTAGTTTAGGATATGACTGACTATGATTTGATACTTTGCTTTCAAGCTACGAACATAACTGCAGCTTTGTCACACGTTTCATCGGCCGAAATTCGCATGCGAATTCCTCTCGGAGGGAGAAAAACATTTCCCATTTCCTGTCCAACAATGTTGTGCAACGGATGCCCCATCATAGTTTCGCCAGATAAACATCAGCCAGACAACCAGACAAGCAGACAACCAGAACACTCGAATGACTTGCGCAAATAGCCGGAGTGGGGAAAAAAAAAGTGAGCACCACAAGAATAAATACAATTTTTCAACGAATTTTCCCGACTTCCTCATTTGCTTATCAGCGCCGGTGGAATTCTAAATCAGGCTGGGAAAGATGGCTCCGCTTGATTTCACTCACGCAGACTCATCAACTTTTAATTAGCTGTAATTTGTAATTTGTAATTTGTATTTTGTAAATTCAACGTCAAACACCGACCACGCAGTCAGTCAGTTGAAAGATGTCGCCGCCTTTGCCTTTGAAGCTGCCGCAAATGCGGATGGCTGAGGATGATGATGATGTTCGCCACACTGACAGATTGCTGATAAAAGCCAAAAGCCCCCCCTCAACTGCCCCAACCAAAATCGCCTGGTTAACCCTTTCAGCGCCTCTAATCGCCGGCAAAGTCAGGCCACGAGTCGCGGTATCCACAGCCCCATATCCATCTAACCAAAGCTGCAAAACGCCCATCCATCAGTGATGAGCGGCAGCTGTCAGCGGTTTTGCCGCTTGGAAAGGATTGGCCATCGAAATTTGACAAAACTGCTTCGCTTATAAATGACTCTTTGATGGCTAATAGCTACCCCTTCCCCAAAACGAGGTATTGATTGGGGTATGGAAAAAAAGGGGGGAAGCCACTCGTTTCGAGTGTCACATTAAGCGGGAATACAAGACACTTTAAAGGTTTGGTTGCCCACTTCTCATACCACTAATCACTGGCCAGGGTCGTAAATCCACTCGACTGTTTCCCATTCCCACTCGCATTGGCAGTCGCATCTGCAGCTATAAAATAATGCTCTTGGTATCCGCTTTTTTAATTAGTGGCATTATAAATGTGAACACACATATATGTAATACATACATGGGTGCTGTACTAAAAACAAAACTTTACGAGCTAATTTTATGGCTCTTGCAATTTATAGACTTTTGGCTCATGTGACACAAGCCTAACAACCAAACTAACAACAGACAACAGAGCCACTGCGAAAGCAGCAGCAACTTTCCTAACAATCTCTATAAATCCCCATCTCGCAGCAGAGGCACTTAATTAATTTCTGTAAAAACTTTAAGAACAAAGGGCTGTTCGTTCACGTTCACGTTGTTGCCGTTGTTGCAGTTGTTCAGTTCGGATGCTATAGTTCCTATAGCCTAGTTGTTGCACGTTAATTTCCAATTTGAGGCGAAAAGAAAAGAAAATAGGAAAAAAGCAAACACAAGTAATGTCATACATAGCAGCAAAATCAAAGCCCAAAGAAACAACGACGGCAACTTCGAACACAGCCGTAGAACTAACTGCAAACTTGCAGCTTCAGCGCTGAAGAACAACCAAACAACCAAACAACCGAACAAGCGAACAACCAGCTAGCTGAAACGCAGCAGAAAAGCTTGCACCACTTTCCCAACTGCAACTCGAGGTTGTGTGGTTGTTGTAGTTGGTAACAGTTACCTGGGCGCTAAACAAAAAAGACAGAAACAGAAAAAACGGGGAAAAACGGGGGAAAACAAAAAGGAAAAACGGGGGGAAAGACTGCGCACAGTAACCAAGTGAACCGGGCTGAGAAGAGATGAGAGGTTGATGCTGTACACTTGGGGAAAAAAGTGGCAAACTAGAGCGCAGAACTAGAATGTTGCATGTACAGAAGAAAGTTCTGAGTGGATTACAGCACACACTGAGATTTCGGACATCCATAGACCCAGATTTATATTCCAGTGTAGTCTTGGCTGCGAGAAAAGGCTTTAGAAAGTAGCCAGAGGAGAGGTGGAGGAGCTGGAGGAGCTGGATGGTGGCGGGCCCAAAGCCAAACCCGTTGGCAGCTCGACTCACTTCTGCAGTTCGCGTGATGCAATTGCCAGCGCCGGAGCGCCAAAAGATTGAAAGCAAACGACAGCCACGTAACTAGAACACTTGACGGTGCTGCTGCTGCTGCTGCTGCTGCTGCTGCGGATGCCTCTGCTGCAACAATTTCCAATTAAAGCAGTTACTGCTGCAGCTTCAGTTGCTTGGGGATCTGCGAGCTGCGAACTGGGAGCTGGAAGCTGGGATCTCAGAGCTGCGATCTGGGATCTGGGATCTGGGAGTTGGAGTCCGCTTATGTGTCGCTTGCGCAATCATCATACGACGCGACGGCCACTTCTGACAGCTCCAACTGCTCCAAGTGCAGCAACTGCTCCAAGTGCTCCAACTGCTCCTTCTTCTGCTTCTATTTGATTTTCTATTACAGCAGAGTTGAGCTGAGGCGAGTTTGTGCGACAGGAAGCCATCCGTAATGGGCCTTAAAATACACATTTTATGCCCAGCTAACCATCCCCAATTAGAGCTTTGGGTTAATTGCAGTGACGCATAGTTGCGCATTACCCCCACCACATTAGCCCCACCAACTGCAGATCCATCCATCGTCCACAAATTGGACGCTCCCAGTGGACAGTGGTCAGTGGACAAGTCGGAAGCTAACGGCAGCGCGGTTCGAGCTAATTGATCATTAGTTCTATTTCCGCCGTGAGATGGCAGCGACTTGAAGTTGTGCGTTTCTTGCCACGGAGCTAGTTGGGTTTGGGTTTCCTACACATGAGTAAGTCATAAAGTGGCAACTTTTATGACAACCGAGCGCATGTTGCACGCAATCAGCTGGACAGGCCGAAATTCTAACTTTGGATTTCAGTTGGATTTCAGTTGGGTTGGGCTCTCTCTCCTCTATAAGTCCGATTTCCTTGCAATCGTTTTTTATGCGTTCTCTGGCTGGAGAACACAACAAAAACGGATGGCCATAAAAGAAAATGTGTGCTGCATGCAAGAATCTAAGGAAAAGCGAGCGGGGAACTGGGTGAAATCGATTTGTATACGGTATGTAGTTCTTTATTACAGTTGCGGCCGATGAAGAAGACTTTTGTAGAAGTCAGCGGAGGAGAAAAACCAAAGTGGGTTGCATTGAGGAAAATGCGATTTTCCTTTCCCGAGATCGCATGGCATGAGAGGGAAATGGGGAATGGGGATAGTGCGTGGTGACTAGCCAAAGACCATAACTATGCAACGAGTAGTTTACCAACTGCCCACCGAGGCATCAGAATCTCAGTTGACTGATAGATAGATAGATTTCCCGCCAGTCACTGACCCACTGCCCACATGCAAATGAGTTGAGTTGAGTATGAGTTCGGGAATGGGTATCTCACGGATGCGTGTGTATCTGTATCTGGGCTGGGGACGCCAAACTGGGTCGGGGGATCTGCATCCAGATATATGTAAGTATGTACATGTGCCTGGTGCGTTGGCGTTGGCGTTGAGTGAAGTCTGGGGTCTGGGATCTGAAGTCTTCTCCTGGCCTTTCCGTTTTTGGGAAAATAGGAGCGAAACGAGAGGAGCACCTCCAACTCCACTGCTGTGTTGTTTCTGGCTGCATCTTTTGTTTACTTCTGGGTTAGTTTTTGCTGCCGAACACATTTGGTTTTTATTCCACGAAAGATGCTGCCAGAAAAGCGAGAAACCCAAGAAAAGTTGAAGCTGGAGCTGGAAAAAGAACAGAACAGAACAAGCGATCTTAATTTACGTTAGCTCGTTAGCTGGAACTACCGTTAGGCGCTCAAGTGCAGAAAACTGCAGCAGCATCTGTTTTTGTGGCCAAAATGCCGATACCTTTTTTGGGCATTCTACCAACGCCTCCAAAGTTCCAAAGCTCCAAAGCTCCAAATGCTCCATTGTGTCTGCTTCTCTGCGGTTGGAGGGCGCGTGAAAAGGCCAGTATCGCGGCCTGGTAATCAACAGTTAGTGGTCAACAAATAACAAAGAAAATTAAAAAGAAATTCGACAAAAAAGCGAAAAAAGACATACAAAAAAGACAAAACTAAAATACGAAGAAGTATTGCTATTGGTTTCGCATGCTTTATTGCCAATTGGAAAGTTGGCTGGAGTGCCAGAAAGCCAGAAAGCCATTGAAGCCGCTTGGAGATTGGTGTTAGAATGCTTTACGGGCCATTGTCTCGAGTTGGCCGTAATTGGAGGAGCCGTTGGCCGCTGCACTCTGAGCTCTATGCAAAAGCCATAAATACGGCAAAAGAGCCGAAGAGCTGAAAAAGCGGTTAGGTAATAAATTGTGAACGGCGGCTGGAGAAAATTGATTTAATAACTGCGCATCATTAAAGTGTCTTAATTGCATTCTTCCGCGAACCAAAGGCTAATCAACCTGAGAGTTCGCCTCGCACTCGGCCAGTGATCAAACGTCTTTGGCAATCCATCAGATGCCGCTGAATGCCAATGCCATAATTTTCCCAGCTCCCAGTTCTCAGCTCCCAGTTGCAGCCAGTTTTCCCCGCTCCTTGGCCAACCAGTCAGTCAGGTGCCGCTGAGTCAAGTCAATCAATTAGGCATTTTAGGCATTTCAACACATGTTGTTTACAGTTCTAATTCTGGCAGCGTTTCATTTAAATGCCATCGTGTCTGCAGCAGAAATGCAGGCGGATCATCAGAACATCAGAGCATCAGTATATCAGTATATCAGAATATCTGAGCATCGGAGGTGGAGCAAAACTATTTTAAGCACGCCGCTCGCTAACGATTTCCTGTTAAATTATGCTGCGACTCCAGAGGGAAAACTGCGGCTAGTTAGACTTAGTTAAAGACTTAGCCCAAAAGAAAGGGAATCGGAAACCGCAGAGAGGTCGTAAAGCGAAATAGCCGAAAATCAAGTCTCAAGTATCTTAAATGGCCCCGAGTCACGCTTCATCTTGAGTAATATACTAATGATTATGTTTAGAACAAAGACCACTCATCGGGCTAATTCAACATTTGAGAAATGCCTTCCGCTGCTAAATCGACCCCTTAACCCATAAAAGTATCTCGCTCGCAAAAAGCAGAAGACGGCTGATCAATAACTTGGCAGCTACTCAAAAGCTCATTAGCTGCCTGGATGTTGGAGTAGAAAATTCCCAGAACATTAGAACATTTGGATGGCCACTTTCGCTGGGGGGCGAAAATAAGAGTGCCAAGCACCTCCAATTTGAGAGGGAAAACCGGCAGAACGTGTCTCGAATGCAGTTGGAAAATCAATTAGTGCTCCAGTGATTAACGATTTACGATTTCCTTGTCCCAGGAGCTCAGCCATCGCCAACAGAAATTGACAGCCCACATCATACTGGCCTCTTAGTTCTTAGTTCTCATTTCTCAGTTTGTGGTTCGCAGTTCTGGTCAACTCAGTTGGCTAAGGCCAGAGCTAGTTTCCAGTTATCTGCTAGACAGCTTTGATTTATTCACAGCCCACCCACGAACAGCAGTTCCACGGCAGCCCAAGTTTATAAATGTTTTACGAGCGGTATAAATTTAAATTAGCAAGCAAAGGTCTTTAAAATAAACAAGGCAGTGACTCCAGCTGGAAGTTGAAGGCAGAATGCTCTTTGAAGCTCATTTGAAATTTCCGAAAATTTGTAGAAAAACATTCATAATAAAGATAAATTTCGTTGAATAGCAAAAGTATTGCTAATCATTACCATTTCTTTCTTAGGCACATTCGTCTTTCGTGAATTTTAATTAACTAGCGATTTAAGATCGGATATTTGTACATAATCCCCTACAGATGATGGCATTTAAGTTATTTTTTATAGCCCACAGACGGCGATTATTCAATAATGGTTATGGGTATTTTATATTTTTGCAACTTCCATTTGGCCAATAAAGTTCCAAGAGCCAAACAGTTAGGCAGTCAGTCATGGCCAAGAGTCCGGCTCGAAAAGATTCTCACTGATCGCCTGATCATTTTCGTTTCCTAATGGATATAAATTGCACCATCATTTGCAGGCGAACACGAAAATTTCATTTGTGCAGGCGATTTATGATGACGCATTAGAGCGAGCGAATACTTTTCGCGGAGACTGTGCGGCATGGAGTTTGGCAGTGGAAAGAGGTATCCAGTTCTATTGGATATCTGCGATTGACCCGTATTTCTGGTTGAGCTCGTGCCGACAGACATTTAACCTTGACACCCAGCCTTCCACTGCCCAAAAATGCGGGGTCAAAGGGCGGCCGTTCGGCTCGCTTGCCGTTAGATTTGGCGCAATAAAAGTTTCTTTTCCCGCTTTTCGCTCGCTCTTCTGCTTTTTGGCCTTTTTGCCATTTTGCGCAAGCTTTTTTGCTTTTTTGCTGATTTTGCTGCTCACAATCGCCGGGCATGACTCAAAAGTACAGGGAGTGAGTGAAATACAGAAATAATCCCAGCGAAATAAATTGCAAAATCTTTCGCAAGCCAAAGAAAAAGTGCGGCATTTTTTTATGATTCTGTTTGTTTGTTTGTTTGTTTGCCTTTTGCCTCAGATATCTGGGTGTAATTTTATAGTTAGCCGAGTTGTTGTGGAACGTGATGCTATTTCCATTCGCCGGCTATATTCCCCTTTTTATTGGCCGGGAAAGGCGAACTAAAAGAAATCATAAATTTGCAGAAGCCAAGACGCTGAATATTTAATAACGTCGATGGGAATCGAGGCAGGAGGTCGCAAATAGGCATTTCTTCCAATGAACGCCAATTACGAGTACTTTTCTGCACAGGCCTCTTTAAAAATGTATGTCAATTGGTCAATTTCCGCCCCTCGGCGAGTGTGGGCCAATTAAATGTCATTTACCTTATGTGCCGACCATATAATGTCCATTCCCATCTCCATTTCCATCCCCATTCCTATACGCCCATCTGTATCTGGAGTCCAGCTCAACCATTAGCCATTCGCAAAGCAAATCCTATTTAAATATTTATATTAGAAGCTGTCCCAGTCTGTGCGCTGCTCCCCTCTTGGCCCATCGCTCATTTGGCCAAATTGCACTGTGGGGCATTTTAATTAGGCAAATGGCCGATTTGCCTTCATAAATGCAGACATGCACAAAATTAGCGAAACTATATCGCAATGTCCGCCGGCGATTGACAGTTCAATCAACTCGCGGTGCAAATTGCCAATGCATTTGCAACAGCAAATCAAATATTACGTATACGCCCCGCAACTCGCCATCGCCACTCAACCCCCGCACCCCTCACCGAAAACAACTACGAGCCATTGTTGTGTCAGCGATAACCAAAAAAAGGCAAACAAACACGATGACGGCGGCGACAGCGACTCCAACACCTTTGGAGTGGCAATTTGTTGGCGCTGCCACTGGGATATGGCTGTGGATGAAGTGGAGCCCATGGAGGCAGCTGCTCCGGTTTGGCGACAAGCATACTGGAACGAGTGCCCTCGGCTGGCAGGCGAATGCGAGCAGTTGATACCCTACCCTAACCCAGGGGTTTCACTGCGACTCCGACACTTCAAAGGGAACCGATTGACTTGGGGTCTTGGCAGCATTACAATGTGATTGATTGTCATTTACCCATTATTTCCCCATTATCTGAGCAAACAAATGCTTGCCAGACATAATGCCGCGCTCTGCTCACACATTCTGATTCATTCACTTCCGAAAAGAACAGACATTACCTTTTAACTTGGAAAACTGTATCGGTAACGTGTGTTTGTCATACTTATTTGCTTACATAGGGATACCATTACCATTAGTTTTCAATAAAGGGTATTCCAACGTCGAAGTGCCAGGAACAATGAGTTAAACCCGTTGTGGTCTAGAGTCTATGACTCAAGCAATCAATTGCCAGCGGCAACAACAATGCAGGCCATACTTGAGTGGAAAATCAGGCATTGAGTATCTCAAGAATGACTTAACGGCAGCGAAAACTTTTCCAGTAGCAGTGGCAAAATGGCAAAAAGAAAATGAAAAGCGAGGAAAGGCCACAATGAGAGCTGCTAATAGCTGGCAACTTTTGAGTTGAGATGGCGATTGCGTGAATGCTTTCAGACTTTCAGACTTCCCGACTTTCAGACTTTCAGACGTGTTGCATTGCAGTTCCGGCCAACTTGAGCCCAACTCTGACTGCAAGTAGAGGGTATGATTTCACGTCGTGCTTCAAATGTGTCAAATGCATCGATGGAAATATCTGTAATTTGAATCGCTTGCAAAATTTCCATTCGCATTGCGCAAAATGGCAACGGCAAAAATTGCGCACACAAACAATTATTTGGAAATTGTTATTTCGAGTTGTTGCTTTGGCTTTGGCATGCTTTTCCGTTGCCAAGTTGGCCATAAATTGTAACAACTGTCGTTTGCATATAAGTATCCCAAGCTCAATAGCTGGATGCAAATGCAAATGGAGCTCCAGATTGTGGGACACAAATGTCAATTTCCAGTGCGTTTATTAGGTGCTCGAGCGATGATGCAATGCAAAGCCTTTTAGAGGAAGCCAGTGACTGCTCTTCGGATATGTATATCATATCTCAGCTCACTCGTTCGCATATTCAATTTGCTGAATTCATAATAAGCAAATCTTGTTCTGCTCCTCGGAACGGGGGCCTTAGGGCCAATACACTCAATTAATTATTCATTAAACATATCCTGTCATGGTCTCCATTAACTTGCTGCTCTCCTCGTACCATTCACTGTCACAAATCAAACATATCCATCGACCATTCTCCCCTTTAATTAGACACAGAAAATAAATTGAATTAACAGCGTGAGCGTGGAAAGAAGCCAGCTACATAATTGCTACCATGGCCAGAAAATGTTTAATTTGTTTATTTTGTCGGTTTTTGGGCTTTGGGTTTTGGGCTTTGGCCCGCTGCGTTCGTACCGCAATTTATTAGCAAGCCGAGGGAAACAAAGAAAAAATTGATTGATCTACCAACTGGGCAGGGTTCAATCAAAATGTGTAATGAACGAGCCGGAAAAAATAGCAGAAAAAATGTTAAGCACACAAAATTCTCGCAGAAGTCGGGGTTTTGGGAAAGGGGATTTTTGGTTGCGAGTTTGGTTTTCATTACGACGCCGCCGCCGCTCGTAGCGGGCTCTCGTTTTAATGATACAATTTAAAATCAACGCAGACTCATGATTTTGCATATTTCGAGCATTAAACTCGCTTCGTCGGCTGCGGAGAGCATAATTCAGGAATGGTTACCGCATTTCCCCCAGTTTCCCAGTTTCCAGTTTCGCTGTCTCGCTGTCTCGCAGTTTCCCAGTAACAACAATCAATGCCCGACGCCCGCTGTGATTTGACCAAAAAAAGCTGAAAAATAAAAGAATAGAAAAAAGTATAGAACAGTGACGGACCGGGTCTGTAGCTGCCAAAGTCATCAAATAAATAACCGCGGGACCCGCAGTGAAAGAATGGCAGGCCAGAATGGGTGTGTCCCACTGGCCGCCGCCCCTTTCCTTGTTCTTGTGGAAAAGCAAAAAAAGCAAAAAAAGCAAAAAGGAGGAAAGTTGGAGGAAAAACATTTTGTCTAAATGGCGAGGCATTACTTTTAATTAAAAGCAGCGCGGAGCCATCCGCAGAAATTGAACTTGAACTCCGCGACCATGTCTAATTCAACGTCACAAGTCGGGGTCCATGGACACATGATTACCCGTAAGCTGACATCACAGAACAGCACTGAACATCACAGAGCGCTCCGCAGATCCGACTTTAATCAGTTGGCCACGGCAACGAGCCCGCTCTGACATTTGATGTTAATTTGCACTGAGCGCGACATCGAGCATACGCAGCGTTGTCCGTCCGCCAGCCAGTCGCTTAATTACGTGCAAGCGAACTTTACAAGCCATAAAGCACACACGACATCTCGTAATGTATACATTTTAATCGCGAACGCATTAATTCAACTACATGTAAAACCACCTCCAAAGGTGTAAATAAAAAAGACCTGGTTTGGATTTGAAAAAAAATAAAAATAAGGCGATAATCACACAAACAAGTTTCGAGTGGTATTTCAAATGCGTTTTAATAACCCAGAGTCCGTCTGGGTCGATTCCTGACTTCGACAAGCCCACGCCCGACTCTCGATTCCCGGCAAGTAATTAGCATAAAGCACGTGCGCCTGCCTCATTCGCATGCCAATGGGCTTGTCTGGAGGTGGATACTCGTGGCTACTCCCGGCTACCTGTTGGTGGCCATGCCCACTCCACTGGAATCACAGGTGCGTACACGTCACGCCCCTTTAAAGCCCCTTAAAGCCGCCAGCTTTGGGAGTCTTTTTGGCCAGGTCTCTTCTGGCCTGGACATGGCCCAAAGCATCTGGCTGGTCGGCTAAGCCCGGCTCAACTTGGCAGACATTTGCACAATCCATTTCATTTCGTTCTGCTGCATTTCATTTCGGACTTCGCTGCCGCTTGATTTATGCCCAGCGGCCAAAGGCACATGAATCACAGCCAAAAGAAAACCACTGAAATTCGGTGGATTGCTCAGTATGTTTCGGGTTTTATCCCTTACAAGAGGACTTATGGAAAAATCGCTTAGCTTTAACTTCCATTAACTTTTTAGTGCATTTATGAAAATAATATCAAATGATAATCACTACAATCACAAAAGAGATGTGCGATTTTGAACACAATAGTATCGTGCTGAAAATCACCTGTGGTTTTCTTTATCAACACAAACGACGACTTGCATTACATGGTGACTGCTCTAATTACACAGATTAATCCACTCCCGTCCTCCAGCCCAATTACAGGGTATGCTTGCCGTGCCATGCTGACATTTCTAGTGCAAATGGAGTAAGTGGAAAGAGGGGTATGAAACGGGGGAATTGCAGAGATCACTGCATTTATTGTGTACCTGCAGATTTATGATCATGCAACCAGCACCTACTCCCAATCCATTGTGGTGGTGTTATTTTTGTAGCCCCAGATTCGGCTATTGTTGCCGCTTTTTGCGGTCTGTGTGTCTGTCGGTGTGTCTGTCCATTTCACGCTTTGCCAAATTGCCAACTTGACCGGCTCGAGATGAAAAACAGATAAAGCAATGAAAATGCGGGCAGGCGTTTGCCGTCCAGCGGTATCTCGGCCAGTGCGCGAACATAAAATGTTATTTAAGGCGAATTTCGGGCACAATTTGTTGTTAATGAATGCACCACTTCGGCCAGCTAGCCAGCTCACTAGCTCACCAGCTTGCCACAGATTTTTACAGACTTTTTTTTTTGTAGATTTTTACCGATTTTCCAAGCAAATTGCGCCCACAAATGAGGTCAGGCAGCCGCACAATGTGCGCCCGTTAGCTGCAGCCAAGCTCCTCACGTGCTGACTTGTGAAAGTAAGTGCCGCAGCTGGATCGGATCTCTATATAGCTTTGGCTGCACTCTTTTATATATACATCTAGCGAACACCTCCCATTCAGAGTGGGGCAACCTGCATCGTGTGAGCCTGCCACTAACCTTCACATAAATTATTCCCATCAACAGCTGCAGATACGAGAGTACGAGAATACGAGAATACGGGAATAGGTGGAGTAGGTGTTCCTCAAGTCGGCCAGCCAGGCGGCAGTTTAATGTTTAAGACATCGTGATAAGCTGCAGATATTTATCTGGCCAGCAAATTACATGAGGCAACGCCTCAGAGAGCAGAGATGAACATGCAACATGTGGCTCTGGCTCTGGCTGCAGTTGCAGTGAAATGAGGTGTCGAAACAGTTGTTAACCCATACTCATTGCTCATACGCCGCGTGGTACGTGGGAAATGAAGGAATTAAAGCTGACCTTGGGGTTGCAAGGTGGCCTTTCTCCAGGGCTTACTAATTTCACGTCCCTTGGTCGTGATTGATTGAAATAAATCATCACGATTATGCCCTGTAAGAAAATCCAGGAGAGTTTGTTATTTTCTATGAATAATACTCCGCAGTTTATTGACTTGTACACATTGCAGCCAGCACTCACAATGTTTACATACTTATGATTCCACTATCATGGATGGATGTGTGGTACTTGGAAATATTTTTAATGAGCCCCTCAAAATCTAGCCTTTAATTGGCTGCCAAGAAATCCATTTCCAGTACACAAATATTTGCGTATTTATTGTTGGCAATCCGTAGAGCAGGCCAGGCGAAGCCAAACCCATATTTCTCGTCCATAGGCCGTCTGTCTACGTGCACTGGCAATCATTTCGATAACACTTGAATACAAAATGAGGGTCATTAATTTTATAACAAACTATGTTGGCCTGCCGTGGCAGTCGACCAAGTCGAGGCACACTTGAAAAATCCCCATTTCCAGATGGGGATTGCGGCTTATCCGCCTGCCTGCCAATGTCGCCTGTCCGACAGCCGACAGCCAGTCAATCATAACCCGTTTCGGCTGCCTTGGCGAACAAATCAAAACTTGTTATCGTTCCGAAAAGATCTCTAGGACCAATAAAATGTATGTGGCCAGTCCACACCACCTCCGTCATCTCTGCCAGCAGACTGCCATCTCTCCCTCCGCCTGGCTGCCATTCGATGTCCATGGAGCTGCAATTGTCAGGCCTTACGTGTTCGCCCATCAAAATGCTGCACGCCTCATCAGGCGAATCAAACGAATGAAAAAAACCCAAAAGAAAAACCCATGAAATCGGTGACACTGTCCGCCGAATGGATGGCCATGGCTGCAGTTTAATTGCAGCGACTGTAGTGTCATTCCGATTTGAACCTGGAGTCGTGGCCATCCTTCTTTTTGGGTCATGTCGGGCTAATCAAGGACTGGCTGGGTCACGCCCACGGCCATTTATCAGCATCAGAGCGAGTCTAAGTAGTAGTAGGCTCAGCTGTTGCCTTTATTAAAAGTTACTTTTCGCCCGCACTGCGAGAAATGGCAAAATGTTTGCTATCTCAAAAGTAACTTGATGTAACTTATAGCTAATATGTTACAATCATATTTAAGCTCGACAGAGTCCTAGACACCATTCTTTGTTCGAGTGTACCTATAGACATTTTTGTGTTTCACTGCAGCCGTGGCAAACGTGAGCTTATGGTTTATGGCGACTTAATAAGGCTGTGACCGGCTATCAGCCTGTTGCCCCAAACCAACCACGATTGCCGCCCTGTCGGCATCTCTGGCTAATGGTTAATGGCCAGCCGGCGAATGAGGCGATTCTGGCGGGGAGGATGTGCCCGGCACATTAGGCACAGCGGCCAGCAAATATCTGGGGAAGCTCACAGTGGAAGGAAGCTATGGCAGCTATGGAAGCTAGGGAAGCTATGGAAGCTATGGAAGCTATGGAAGCTGTATAAGCTCAGGGATGCCGCACGATGATAAACAACCGAAGCGTTTTAAACGGCTTCATTAATCTTATTCAGCTCTGCGCTGCGCTTGTCTATTAAAGCCTTGTAATGCCCGCAAGAACCCAACATCCAACAGCCAACATCCAACAGCCAACATCCAACAGCCAACTTCCAACTGATGATGAGCAGCTGTGGCAACCGCAATCAGCGAGCTGAGGCTGAAAATCTACTACCTGTCAGCTTCATGTCATTCCGGCATTTTATGAGCTGTTGCTGCAGATGAAGGTGAAGTTTGGCCAGGAGCCAAAGGTATCCTACCCCCCTTGGCTTCCAATAGAAATGGCATTGACATTGGCGTAACTGTTACTGCCGACTGCTCACCGGTTACTATTTACCAGTTACCACTTACCACTTACCAGTTAGCAGTTACGAGTTACCAGTTGCCAGTTGCCAGTTGCCAGTTACTGGTTTTACTGTCACCGCCAGCAGTTTCAGCTGGGCTTCAGCCTCTTGAGGATGTGCCAGGGTGATGTGTTGGGTAATAAGTCTGCTTTTCAGCAAAAGCTGCAGATGAGCATTCATCTAGAGCTCTACATAAGTGAAAAGGAAATGTATCAACCATAAATCAAATTTAATCTTCAAAAATCAGCATATGTACATATGTAGTTTTCCTGCGAAAGTTTAGCAGATTTCCTGCCTAAAACTAGAATTATTAAATCAGCTCCCAATACTCAAACTCCAGTTCTTGTCATGCTGCAAGTGGCCAGCATCTGCGGTCTTCTTTGCGATGCCGCCTCATCATCAACATCATCATCATCATCTTCATGATCGGCGTGCTAAACATGACAATTTTCATGGGCTTATCATTTCATAATGAATTTGTTTTGTCAGCCAATAAATTACGGGCAACACGCCGCGGGTCTACCTACAAGAAACAGGGCCTCTATTGGGCCCAAAGAAATGGCTAGCAGCATCCGCAATAACCGGAGAAGAAGAACTATTATGCTACATCATAATCATGCGAGAAACATCATTGGCAGCGGCATAAAAAAGGCAATGTCTTCGGCTTTATCGTGAGACTCGTTGATTTACTGGCCCGCAGTTTGTTTAGTTATTAGCTTTTGCCCTTTTCGGCCCAGAACAAATTGCATTTTGATTTATACGGCTGGAATGAGTTTATCTACACGCGACACAGGGCATCGAAATCGGAAAATTGTAATGGAAAATGGAATGGGCAGGAAACGAGTGTCAGACGTCAGAGTGTCTCCCACATCAAAAGGCTGGAAAATCGAAGGGAAAATGCCAGTCACCATCCAAATCCACATCCATTTCCCGCCCAGTCCGCATCACAAGCCACATCAAAGGGCATTAAAATTTCAAATAGGTAATTAAGTAAAACGCATAAACCGCACAGCACGAAGGCATGCGATTATTTACACTCGGCAAGAAGCGTTTGCCATCGGTTGAGTACTCAGATTTCAGATTTCAGCTTTCAGCTTTCAGTGTGTCAATCAATTTGCCTTCCTCTGGCTTCACTTTGCGTTTCCGTGTTCAAGTGCAGCAGCACACGGCAAAAGCAAAGTGTATTAAATAAACCGCAAAACGAACGCTTAACTCAAACACATGGTGGGCAAAATACGGAAGGGCCCCGCCAGCCAGCAACTTGAGTGTCGCAAACAACCGTCATGCAAATTGTAATTGAGTCGTACGAACGGGGGAGTTGGGGGTCTGGAAACCAGGAACCGAAATCCCCAGACCCCCAGGCCTCCAGATCCGCAGACTCGCAGATTCGGGCTCATTATGGCTGTTGAGCTGAACCTACGAAACCAGCAACCTGCAACCAGCAACCAGCAACCAGAAACCGAAATCCGTAACCAAAACGAAACGAAACCCAGCCGCCTGTAAATATTTGGCCATCCTTCGGCACTTGCTCTACTTTTCCCATTTGCCGCAATTAAATACATTAACGAGCGACATTTTTCACTGGCTAAATGCCGGCTTCGACGACGGCCTAAACTGAAATGTCTGCTGACCCGTTTATCCCCAAAGGCATTTTCCATTTTCCATTTTCCGTTTTGCGTGGCGTTGACCGCCGTTTTTCACTAACTGTGCTTGCCCCTGTTTGCCGTCGACCAATTTGCTGATTACGTTTATATCGCATAATGCCATAAAGGGATCTGTGTTTTTATGACTTTTATGACTCTTATCGGCTGTCATCAATCTGCACTGCACAACACCCCTGCGAATGCAGCTCCTCTTCCCCTTGTTCCCAAGTTTATGGTCTTTGGACATCCGACCGTCCAGCTGACCAATTAAAAAGTACACTAGACGAGGGGTTTGTTTATCACTTGGGCTCTAGGTGATTTACTAGGACAAGTCAACTATGGCCATGACTCAGACTATCAAGCTAAAGATTCTTGAATATGAAGCATTTTGTAAGCTAATATCAGTAATCTAAGCGGATTGCCTAATTGCGGCGATTATGTGAATGAAAGTTAACCAACTCGTTTTTCACTTTATAAGTTATGCAAATTGATTCACCTCCTCATTTCTGACCAGCATTTAGCTTTTGTGTAAGTGGTTCAGTGAACTGGCCCCTTTCTCCGACTCTCTTTCGCTATTTGGCTGAGATTCATCCGAGAATCCGATAAATGGGTCAACCGAATGAAACGAAACCTGTTGTGCTGTCACATGGCAGCGCATTTAAATAAAATTCTTATTAATGTGCAAATGAGCTCTGCCACTTGACACTTTTGATTTGGCCAAAGCGGGCTTTATGGCATGGCATAAATGTGTGCTAATGGCACTGGGACCTTTTCCCACTTTTGGCATACATTTTATGACCCTTCTTGACCGCCTGCAAGGAGCCTGATATGACAGAAGTCCTTCTCCTGGAGGCCATAAATACTGGCCAAATTCGAGATGCAAGATGAAGTGCCAGTTTGGTGGCCATAAAACGGGACAACAGGAAAGTGTTTTGTGGTTGGGCATCAATTAAAACGCGGCGGCTAATTGGAGCCATAACTTATGTGCCAAAGTCGGCAGATCGCTGCAACTTCAGCGGAAGGTGGAAGGTGGAATGCTGAAGAAAGGTAGCAGGTGGTGTCCTGCGTCGTATGGCGACAGAGGAGCAGTCGCTCAAATAAGTAAATTGGATTTACCCCGGCCACAAGGCAACTTTGCCTGATTGCCTGGCGGATTGGGGACTCATGGGCGCTCCGCTCCGCTTCCTTGGAAGGTTTGTCGGTTCTATTGCTGCTATTCCTGCTACTTTTACAGCTCAGCTGACAATGTTGCCAATGTTGTACGGTAATTTTACATAAAAGCACATAAAGTGCAATGTTTGATCGTAAAACTTTTTTACGACATTCTTCCTGTGCGCATATATAAAAATGCCTTTCAGCCAGCCAGCTGACTCCTCCTCGGTGGGTATTTTCCTTTATCTGCTCTGGCGCTTGTATATTATACTCGCTTGTATATTTCCTCCGCCCATTTCCGCCTCTTTTCTCCTCCTCCTCCCAAAGCTGCTTTGAGCTCTTCTGCCCCCCAGAAATTGTTTGCTCATATAAAATTTGTAACACGTGTGCCGAAGGTGGCGGTATTTGAAGATCTGGGCGGAGCAGCAGGACCTATAGCTATATGTTACCATACTATCCCCCCACATCCGAGCTCTCTGCATTTCTATTTCGGTGCGTAGGAGAATTTATGTTGGCCTGGTTTATTGTTCGGCAGCAAGCGAAACACTTTGGAGAATTGCCGCCACCAGCAGCAGTAAATCGAAGGTGGAGTTGGGCTGGGAATAGAGCCAGGAATACCCAGGGATGCCCAGTGAGTGGGCGTCTTCAGCGCGGAGTAATAATAATCTTGGTAATTTACCCAGCAGCTTGGCCTCATAACTGCAATTGCAGTTTCCGTTACCTTGAGCTGCAGTCGGCAGCATTTAAGCACTCATAAAGTTAATGACATGCAGGGAAGCCCAGGTGAAGACCAGATGAAGTCAGGGAAACACCCCCATTCACAATTCAGCATACAGCATTCTCACTCAGCAGATTCGAGATGCCTGGGATTCCATTGTATCCCGGAGGTATGCAAATGCAACTGTCCCATTTACTTGCCTCTGCATGGCGGCAGTCATTAAAAATAAAGCAATTTTCACGCATCTGCCAGACCGAATAGAAAATAAAATGCATTTTCCGCCACATGACGAATGGGTTGATTCTATTTTACAGTTTCGCAGCCAGCCCATCCATCCTTCATTAAAGCACAAGAAAAGCGGGAAAATGTATTTCTCTTCTTTATTTCTATATATATATATAAATATGTGTTGCATAAAGGAAAATACACAAGTGCAGGCAGGAATGGGGGTGTGCAATGATGACGTTACCTTCGGCAACCACCGCACGGAGCATGATGGCCAACAGCACCGGGATACCCTGTAAACAGGAGAGCATGTCCACTTCGAGCTGCTCCGTTTGGCACCGAACGTCCGTCCGTGTAATCAAGTATTTACCTAACCGCATACAGCGCGAGTGCAAACACTGCTGGGTATGCTGCCACATGCCTCAACTTTTGCTTGGGGCACGCCCCCTCGCAGACAGCCAGTCAAGTTGTCCTACAGAGCAGACGAAGGCACTCGAAAAAAATACATGGTATATTCGATAAAATATATATCTAAATGTATTTGCTAAGTAACTTTCAAAAGAGCTTAATACCTTGTAGAGCTTGCCACGGTATGCCTAAATTGTTTTTGCATGCTACTTACATTGCTACGGCAATGTTTTGTTTGCAGTGCATGGCCTTACCTTCAGTCTGAACTCTAGCCGGCATTTCCAAGTGCAACTGCAACTGTGACTGCGCCTGCAACTGCGGTTGTGGCGCACTTTAAGCGAATTTCATTTGTCTGCAGCGTCAAGCACTTGACAATCACTCACGTAGCCGTGCAGCTTCCTGCCCCCTTCCCCCTCTGCATTTATGCCACCTTCTCCTCCTTTGAGCCCCCCTCCTTTGAGCCCTTTTGGGCGCCCCCCTTTTGGGAGCCCCTCGATAAGCCCGCTCCCTGGGCGCTCGTCTGGGCTTTGGCTTTGGCTCTGGCTTCGGCACCGTCTGGTCTTGGATTCTGGGCCTGGATTCTGGATTCCGGGTCTGGATGGTTGGTGTTAACAAGTTCCCATGCAACCGCTTAAATATTAACGCACACACGGCGACACACGCTGATTCATTGGAGGCAGCTGTCGTTGTCGGCAACTGTAAATAAATACTCATGCAGCATACAGCACACGTTGCAAAATCTTGTGTGTCATTGCACTCGACAGCCAGGACTCGGCCAGAAAAATACAAGAGCAACAAAAAAAATTGCATTGCAGATACGTGACTCCAGCAGGGGCAAGAGTGCAGCGAAATATTTGCCCGCGAACCGCTGCAAATCATTAAAATCATCGAAATGCCAGCGAGCGGCATAATTAACTGCAACTCAATCAGTAAACTCGCTGCAAATGCGGCATGGGTATTTCATTCGGGGCACAAGCGTCAATGCAATTAGAGCCTGTCTGGATGTCTTGGACAATCCAATTGGGGGCTCCACGGGCTCATTACGTGCCAAATATAAGTGGGAAAGTGGGAAAGAAACCGGGAGGCAGTGCATCTGGTTGAATCTGGCTCTGATTGTGGCCCCCGTCGAAAGTGGGCGCCAAGACACGCCGTCGACCGTGTTAATTGCTGCAAATGCCTCAAGGTATTCCGAGGCCCACGCCCCAGCCCAGCTGCCCCAACCTCCAGCTCCCAATCCTTACTCCACCCTCCAACTCCACCCTTCGGACCATGTGTTATGTGGCAATTGTGTGTGAGGTGGCTGTAAAATTTATGCCCGCCTGCGGATTGCCAACTTGCGTCTTGTGGCCACGTCTCTGGCTTTGGCTACAGATATGCACACGAAGAAATGCCATTGACATTAGCACAATTAACTAATAAACTGTATGGTATTCTTGTCATTAGGTGTCTAGTTGCAGTCTCTGAACAGAATGCTATTTTTCTATGAGATTCAGGATATTTATCTTCTAAGCAGTATGCTGATTTTTCCAGTGCACCTCTGGCTGTGCATATTGCTCTGCAGAAATGAGCCAGCTAGCAAATTCTCGGAAAATAGCGCCGCAGTCAGAAAACCAGACGAGACTAACAGAGACTAACTCGTGAACAAATATTAAGTAATTTTGCGCACGCATATCTCAAGAGGAGCATCGAGTGGCTCCGAATGGAAGATATGTGCATACGTATTTTTCCAACTAATTCTGGACGGGATTATGTCATTGTTGAGGTCTTGAGATGAACGAACGCGTCTCAGACGAACCCTTTAACAGCTGTCAGAATGGAATTTCCCTGAAGCCATCGCATGCCCACCTTCCATTAAGTCTCAGTCATTTGCAGTCTACGAAAAATAAATGCCTTTGCCCTTGGCATCAATTTTCCAGCTCATTTGAGAGTTATTTACATCTCGCTGCCCGACGCCCCCCAAAAACCAATAAGCCCCATTCCGTAGTCAAATCAACCAACTAAAAAAGGAGGAAATCAGTGCCTCTGTGCTATACCTTTCATACATATACATATATCCCCCTAATGCTCCAAACCCGGCGCGCATTTAATCATCATTAAAGCCCTAAAGTCGGAGAGTCTGGCACTGCTTCAGTTTCTGGTTCAGATTCTGGTTCACGTTCTAGCCTGGTCTGGTCTGGTTTGGTTTGGTTTGGTTTGATGAGGTTGGGCAATCCTTCCGAACCCGAAAACGAATACAAATCCAAGCCCAGCCCCGAGTCTCACCTTTTTGCCATTTGCACTCTTCGATGCTTTCACGTTTTTCATCATCATTACCAGCAGCTTCTACGCACACAGCACGGCGGGTAATAAATAATTTCGTTTAGCCAGAAAACCAGAGAACCAGACGCAGAATCCCAACCCAACCCAAACGCCCACTTTTGCCAAGCAGATGGATGTGCTGAAAGTTTGTTTGGCTGGGTGTTACTTCCGCAAACATAAAATGGCAAAAATGAGGGAAAATTGGGGGGAAATATAGAGGAAAATGGGGGTAAAAACGAGGATGAAGGGTCCTCTGATCCATTGAAATATGACAAAATGCTGTTTGAGACATTTTCAGTTATTGATACGCCCGTCCGTCCATCAAGCCAAGAAAAGCTGAAATGAATGCAAGTATCGTAGGGAGCGGAGCCACGTTTATGATGATGTGAGGAGCACAAATATTATTAATATACGTAGCAGGCAAGAGAAGAAAAAAAAATAAAGAGCCAGCCATGGAAAAGAAAGAAAGTAGTAAAGTCGCCCGGAAAATTGAAAGCAAAGTTTCGTCTGATAAATGCGGAAGCAGAAAGGACGGGTGGTTTCTGGCAAATGCCACACGCACTTTATCACAAATCAAGCCAAGTTCTTCCGGCCGGGGTGTCTAAAATGCAGAGGAGGGGGGTTCAGGGGTTCTGGCCAAAAGTCACGCCCACCGCCCCCTGCTGCTGTGATAAATTTGATGGGAAAAGAAATTATGAGGGTGTCGCTGGCTCAAGAAACGATTCTGATTCGGCTGCTGATGCTGATGCTGATGATGTCCTGTAAACACAGGCTCGGGCATAAAGATATGGCGCTATAAATATGCCGGGCGATAAATTTCCCCAGTGTCAGCTGGAATGGCGAAGGTTCGGAAAAGCTGCTCAAAAATCGATCAATGGCATATTTATCATATGTGCGGTGGCGGGATTTTTGGGGACCAACTCGCACATGTCCTTGCGGTTGGCCCTTCCAAAGTTATGGCCTTTGTTCAGCATTTTTGATTCGACTTTTCAGCGAGTTCTGGTATGTAAAAGGTTACTGGGCTCTGGCCACGTAAAATGTTGCGACACCTGTGTTAAATGGGTTTTTATTAGTAGAGAAAATAACATTTTATATTAAAGCGACATGCCACTATTCCATTTATAGCTTCTAAAAATAGAGCTTTTATATGGTGTCTCTAAAAATAATTAAAAGACTTTAGAGAATGCAGCAGTGAAGTCTAGAAAATTTGAAGACCGAACATGGCAATGAATAGGTTTATTGCCGCGCAAATTGCTTTCCATTTAAATGTACATAATTTCTAGGCGGGAGCTTAACGAGATGAGCATTAAATTTGAGGAAAATGTGGAAAATGCCATCGTAAAAGTGCGGCACATAAATGTAAATTGTAATTTCCGCTGTGCGTTGAGGCGCTGCCACTTGTGGGTGGTTTTCTGGTTTTTGGGGAGGAGAAGGAGAAGAGGGCAAGTTGAATGAACTTGTTGTTGCATGCGTTTGGCTGCAATTAAAATTACATGCAGTGCATTTCCCATTCTGCATTTTGCATTCTCCATTTTCCATTTTCCATTCCATTCATAGTGGTTGTCATTCTGAGAAATATATGCATTTTAATTGATGTTGCTCATGTTGCTGCTGCTGTTGCTGCTGCGTTGACAGAGTGACCAAGTTAAAGACAGATGTATGACAGATGTCAGTCAACTTGGCAGGCGACTTTCCATTAATTAGGCATAATATTTCATTAGTGTAATGAGCGCCAGGCAGTGGGAAATGTGCCAGTAGCTGCTGCTACTAGCGTCTAATGAAGGCAGCCACTATCTACGCTGTGCCACTTTACACTCGACGAAATACCAAGTCACTCGGCTGATAAAGAGCCACTAAGCAAAGCATCCCTCTCTGTGGCAGCTGCTTAAAATGTGTATCTCTTTCTATCCGTGTATCCGTGTAGGAAAAACAACGGACTTGAGGTCTGGCCATGTGAAGTGTGCGAAATGCTGGCATGTTTTTCAGCTGCTCCTTTGGCTTTTGCGCTCGGCGCCTTTCATTATGCGAGTGCACATTAATTATTTTGTAGTTGCAGCCGGCACAAAAGGCGAACTCTTTTTCTTTCTCCGACTGTCGGCGAATGTTGTGTGAAGTTGCCGAGAGATATCAGGCCATGGAATACGGCTGATTGCCGTACGGCCGTACGGAATACGGAATACGGAATACGGCAGACACAGTGCCGTGGCTTAATTCGTTTGGGGCTCTAGCTGATTTGATGGGCTCAACGATTGAAACGTCGGTCTTTAGTTTAGTCCGTTTGTGCTGTCTGCTTGATTTTGAGCAGGAACACAATCTTAACATGTTAGTCATTGCCATGGCAAGCGTCACATGCAGTTGTCCATTATGCTTATGTGTGCTTACATTTCGCGCTTTATCAGCCGCATTTCTTCTTGCGGGGGTTCTGGCCTTCTCCTCCTTCTTAAACCCCCCACCTCCCACCCCTCAGCATTTCGTCACGACGGCTTTAAAGCGATATGTTGGCACCCAAAGCCCGGCGCTTCCTCCTCTCGTGCTCTTCGGGTTCTCCTATGCCATGTACATACTACGGCTCTAATGACATAATCTGCTTTTGGCCAACACACACATAGACACACACACACTGGAGCAGAAAGCCCTTTAACTAATCCGCTTAAGTGACTTTGTTGGTGCTGCCGCTGTCTGTGGGCCGTAGGTGATTCTTCCCCGCTTCTTCCACTTCATGCATATTAAACTTATCGCCGGCAAACAACCGCAATTATAAAATTATAATGATAATGCCCAACTAGGGAGCGGCAACCGCTGACAGTTGGACTGTCATTGCCAATGATGATGATGTTGATGTTGGTGTTGATGTTGAAGTTGCTTTGGCCGCTGATCCGCCAGGCAGATAAACGGCGAAGCCAAAAGAGTTATTAAAACAAGGCCTAGTGGCTTTAACTGCGCTCAAATGCCAGAGATTTCAACTACAATGTTTACATAGCCACGGAGCAAACTGGTTTTGCCCGTTGCAGTTGCATTCCCACTAATTGCTAGCTAATTACCTGCACGATATTAATCACCACTTTCTATCTTCTCCATTTCCATTTCCATTTCCATTGCAGATGGAGCAAATGCCTTGCTCCCTCGGAGACAACGCGGCGTATACTTAATCTTGTCAACGGGCCAAAGCCAAAGCACGGCTAAGCAAACATGAACTGCCTCTGTCGCCCATCACGGATTATGTCCGTGCGCATTAATTTGCTGGATGAAACCGAGTTTATACACGAGATCAAGGTAAGTCAGCTCTAGAGCTCCCTCTTTTTTCTTATTTTTTTTTTTGCTTTTTCCTGCTGGTAAACATGGCCAACTCTTTCGCTTTCACCCCCACAACAACCCCATTCATCCGTCGGCATCATCATCATCATCGTGCTGAAGAGCGTTTTGTGGCCACAAAAGTGTTGCATACTTTGCACGTGCCTCGGATTTTAGGGGTGCTCCATGCCACGCCAGGATGCCAGGCCATCCTCATCAATATTTAGTGCGGGGCCTTGTGACTTGGCAAACATGCAAAGTGTCATCATTCACACGTCCATCGCCACAGATGTCTGCCGCTTTCCAGCGCCTTTCCATCTCTTTGGCTTAAAACTGCTCACGTTTGCCAAATTAAATGGGTCGCCAGGCGACGGATCCCTTTGTCTCCATTCGCCATTCGCCATTCTCTGTTCAGCTTGGCTGGGAAAAATTGCGCTGATTTCGCACGCCATCTCATAGTTGGCATCATTGTGCGGGCAAATCAAATAAATTGTTGTGATTCCTCTCCGCCGGATTGCTGCCTGGGTAGCTGGGTAGCTGGCCTCGATTTCTGCTCTTCGGTTTCAGCAAACCTTTGCAAAATCTTGTCCCCATACGGCCCACATGAAAAAGGAAACTCCCAGCCAGCATATTTGTATTTGTTTTTGCCTCTTTGGCTTTTAATTGAAAAATATTCCGAGTCCGATTCAAATACGGATTCCAAGAACGAAATCGAGGGCATAAATCAGTTATGAATGTTTGGGGAAATTTCGTTAAAATGCTATAAAATAGCTCGATGACATCAAGTTGCTATCGATTGTGGCTGAATCAGAAAAGCCAAATTGCCTTGAAAACTCTCTAGTTTCGGCAATTAAGTGTATGTTCTTCTACAGCAGTTTTTCAATCGATTGAAATGCCAATTGTAGGCCGATTGAGATAAAACTGAAATGTGCAATCTTAATAATCTGCATTAAATCAATTAAGTTCGTAGACCACAACCATCCCGAAAATAACTCCATGAATAATTCAAATTCAGGGTAATCGGCCGATGTTCAGTGAGATAAGGTTCAACTACAACATGATGCCCGATCATATTCAATGCAAATTCTTGTCATCTGCGATGCGATGCGATGCGAAGTGCCTGTGAGGTCTGCGACATAATTAGCAGTGACTTAAAGGGCCGCCAGTTAATTATGCAGATGCCGCAAAGTCGGGCCACATACTATATATGCTGCACACTATATATGTTGTGTGTGTGACGGGTAATTGGACCAGTTGAGCGTGAATCGCCCACGGGCTTTAAGTTGTTGCAGCCTGCTGCCTGATTGATCGACCGGCGGTACTGAGTCGGGGAATCGGGAAATCGGGAAATCGGCACTAAGGAATTGGTACTAGGGAGTCAGGGTAATAGGGAGTTGGGGAGTCGGGAAGTCAACCACGACGACAGACTAGTTTAGCCATTCCGGGAACTGACTAATGACACGGGCACTGAATCTTGTGGCGTGTGGTGGTGCATGGCATGTGCAGGAATTGGAGCACGTAGAACGCTAATAATCACAGCTCATCAGGGGAGATTTATAATAATTTTACAAGATCCCAGCCGAATGCCAGCGGCTCTAGCATTTGGGGGCGTGGCAACAATTTGACAACGGCCAACTGGCCAAGTGCCAAGTGCCAAATGGCCAAATGGCCAAGTGGGCAAGTGGCTGTTTCTGCCCGCGGGGGTCGCCATTAATGAGTTTAAAAACTGGACAGAGCTGGAGCAAGTGCTTATAATAGCTGGCACAACTTATCGCTTGTCATTATTGGCGGGTCGGGCCGAGTCACCGCGACTCACCACATGATTGATAAAAGACTCGCCGCCGACAAATTCCGAAAACCCAGAAAAAAGCCACCACAAACAACGTCGAAAGCCCAGCCATGAATGAAAACTCAAAGAGCCGCAATGACGATGACGACGACGATGGACTGATATGCAAAAAAGGCAGCGGAAAAAATGCGTGTGGCCGCCAGCCTCAAAACGTAATTTTATTTACACGACGGCACAGTCCTTCAAACCAAGAAGCCAAGGGGCCAAAACTCAGCCAACTTGGCCAAGTCGACCAGACTGCCTGTCAAATTGCCACGGCGACGTTGTCGTTTTGGCCGTGTTGATTTTGACGGCTGCCGATGGCACTAAACGCACGCACTTAAGGCCACCAAACAACTGCAGTCCACCAATGATGAGAAGAGCAGCAGAGTGGAGCTCACAGAAGTGAAATGATGTGGTATGAAGATCAATTTAATGATTGTATAAACATTTATAGAGCAGATACATAAAGATTTATATGGCTTATGTGTATTTTACTACCGATTTTTACTGTGTTGTTATAGATATACATGAAACGAGATGCGCTTCACTCGTCTTGCATTTCATCTGGCTCGCAGCCAGTCAATGTTGCGAAATTTACATCTGCAGTTGCGCAATCGATGTTTCATGGCCACGACAAGAGCTGCGTCGAACGTTGCGTATGAGTGATTACTCGGAATGCGTTATCTTGCGGATTAAATTTAAGTCGACAAGCGGAAAACAAACAAAATCGTATACATACGCCCGCAAATAAGCGACCACAATGCCATGAATTGAAGTTCACTTTAAATAAAATGGACTGAATTACAAGGAGATTTTTAAAATGACTAATTTGTTGCGTGTAGTTTTTATTATGCTTAGATGAAACTGTAGCTCTTGCTAGTTGCATTAAAAAACAAGTGAGAACGCTATAGTCGAGTCCCCCGACTATCTGATACCCGTTATTCAGCTAGTGGAATGCTTAAGCTTAACTTTCTAGCTTTTATAGTTCCTGAGATCTCGACGTTCATACGGACAGATCGACTTGGCTATTGATCCCGATCAAGAATATATAAACTTTATATGGTCGGAAACGCTTCCTTCTGCCTGTTACATACTTTTCAACGAATCTAGTATACCCTTTTACTCTACGAGTAACGGGTATAAATACTAATCAAAAGCTGCAGTAAGCCGTAACCACAACAATGTCAAAAAAAGCATTACATTAGTTACTAAAATGTAAAATAAATAAAATTACTGCCTTTTAAAAAGCAATGAAAGCATAAAATGTTACATAAATGCATAGACGCTAATGTTATGTGAAGTAATTATTTAATAGCTCCAATTATACCACACGACTGTGAGTTGAGCTTCCCATATTAACGAAAGAAGAAATGCAATTTGGGTATATGAAAATATAAACTACTAGTGAGCATTATAAAACCAAGTGGATTTTAAATCAAGAAACCATAAATACCAAGCTTATTGTTCCATAAAGAATTCCCTGAAAGCCTGACACAAATTCCAAAAGATCTTAAAGTTGCCGAGACAAAAGTCTGAGAAATGGAGTTGAACCCGCCGAAATCGAGACAAAACCTCTGCCCCGGAGACCCTGTCTCTGGTGCCCAGTCACTTAAAGGCTGGCAAAACTGTGACAAATGATTTTGACGACTTCATGCCCAGACTGGGAACTCTATGTGCGCATGTATATATAGACCAGTATATAGACCAGAAATCCGTGAGTCTGCGGGCCATTTATCACGCTTACCATGCTAATGACATTTGGCCAAGTCTGGGCCACTTCTCGAGTGCTCCCAAGCAGAGCGGCACTTCGCGGCACTTCTTGGCATTTCTTGGCACTTGGCACTTGGGGCGGCCAAAATGGCATAAGCTTGTTTTGCTGGATAAGGTTATATAATTATTTCTTAACGGTTAAGCCGTGGCGGCCGGAGTGTGTGGGCATTGTTTGTCCAGCGCTTGATTCTGTCAATACAGGGTGCCATTGGAGAATTTATGTAAATCATTCACTTCACTCCAGTTCCGTTCAGTTCAGTTCACTTCACACCGGCCACAATGACAGGCCGAAATGGAAAATGGTTAGTTCGAGTGCTTCACTCGCAAGCAAACACTCGAAGCCAGCAATTCAAAATTACCATATACTCGTACGTATGTATATGGTATCGGGGGCCTAAACTCTAGTGCTAAGCCAGAGCTGGGCCAGAAGTTGGCCAGGCCCCCGAGCGACATTTAATTAGAGTCCGCTGCTCGCGTCATTGCTATATCTGGCCGAAATACGAGTGAGCCTGCAGTTTATGGCCAACATAATTAAGTTAAAAGCTTTTTTACAGTCCCCGCCATTGCGTTCCGCAGAGAAAACCGGACAGAGCTCGCTCAAATTGATAATGAAAATGAAAATGAAAATAAGCAAAGCCCATGAAGCGTGTTTAATGGCTAAATAAATGCCGGCGTCTAGATTTCAGCACCCACACCTGTATCCATGCAGCTGGCTATCTGGCTAACTGACTATCCGGCTATCTGGCTATCCCAGTATCTGTGTGTGCTTAAACTTAACAACGTCGGCCAGGTTAGCAGTTATAGACGGTAATTTGGGCCGTTTTGCAAGGCCAGGCCATTGATTTGACCCATGAAGTTGGAATGAAAATGGCTGCATTTCCATGGCAAATGTTTAATAACGGCCGAGATACTCCGAACTAATTGATTATGTTTTAAAGCGCAGAAATAAATGACTATTTCTTCGAGCTGAAAAAGATACAAACCGTAAAAGTAATTCAATATTTTTTGCTGTGTGGAGAAAGCATAAGCGAAATTCAAAATCCACAATACTCCCGCTTTCAGGCGTATTAAATGACGTAATTAATAAGAGGCAAAAGGTTAGGCCCAAAAGCACCGAGTGTTTTACCTTTTTGCCAGCTCAGCGAAACAGTTTTCCGGCGTTGCCCTTTTATTTTACTTTTTTTTTTTGGCATTTTTCGGGGCAGCCGGGGTAATTACTTTATCTGTTGCTGAAGTTGCGCTTCGGTTGGATAATAGGATTAACAAAGAGCAGAGCCCCTTGAAAGAAACAGAAAACGGCAAACAAAAATTCGAAAACTCGAAAGCCAGACCAAAACTGGCCGCTCGTTGCCTTTCGCAGCTGTCAGAACCATAACTCAGTGTCAAGTCGAGACTTTGCGGCTATATCTGAATATCTGAATATCTGAATGCGAGTATCTGCGTGGCCACAAGGTTCCCCCCCCTAAATCTCCGCACCGTTCCGCTTTCAAAAAGACAAAAAGCAATTGTTCAATCGGTTGAGCCGGAGGGAGACCGGCGAAATAGATTTGCAAACAATTTGCAACAATTCAATCAAAAAAACTTTAAACGCAAATACAGAACGGACAGACATCAGCGGGTGGCCAAGAGTCTGGTGGGTGGGTGGTGGTGGAAGGTGGGTGATGGATACTAGATGGGGGATACTGGATGGTGGATGGGGGATGGCAGGCGGTCTGGCTTGACGGCCATCAGATAACTCACTCACCTGGTGGTCCGACGTCCGCCATCCGCCATCCGCCATCCGACGTCCAATTCCCGGGAACCCCTTGGCAGCCCTGGAACACCGAATCTCCAGCTTCTTTGCGCCCTGTGTCGCTGTCAGTTTGTTTGCCAAGCGTTTGAATGGGTTAGCGAACAAAGCGCCAAAGAAATTCAAGGTGAGCGCAGACTTGTACACCTAGAAAAAAGGGGAATTCCCTGGCAAGGCTATAAAAAAAGTGAAGAGATATGTTGGGTAACCAAGCTTGCAAAGCAATTATACAATTACATATGGAACCAATTCTGGAACTAAGCTGTAATTCAAAAATAGTTGAACATCTTTTATGTTTAAGAGAAAGAAAGATTTCTTGAAGTGCACACAGAGACATCCATTCCTTGGATAAGCGCAGAAATATTTGCGAGGCAAACAATGATATCCAGCATTTGCACAGACGTCGTGCGATTGCGATAGCGGAAAATGCAAGTGATGCCTCTGCGGCGGAAGTCGTAGCTCTCGCCGGAAAAGCGGAAAAGCGCGAGACAAGTTGAACAGTTTGAACATCCGAGCATACGAACATCTGAACATCTAAACATCTGAACATCTGAACATCTGAGCATCTGAATAGTTGCACGTGCAGTATTTCACCGGGTATTTCACGTGGCGGGTGCAGAACGCCCAGATGCATCGATAGCATGGCCCAGAGCTTGGAATTAGCACTGCAAAGGGAGTCATGCTCAAAGAGAATTCCCCCCAAAAAATAATATGTGCCGGAAAGATGCGACAGCCGTCGACAGACCAGCAGAAAAACAGAGAAAAACAACATAAAGCACTGGCTGCAACTGCAACCCAGAAAAAACAGCCCGAACATGCCGCAAAAAATGTCAGGAAAAACGGTGGAAAAACAGAAATGGAAGTGCCGCTATGTGACGATGACGATGACGATGACGATGATGTACCAGTGCCCACAACTCATATCGCAGCTAGGGCCAAAACTCCAAGCCAAGCCAAGCCAAGCCGATTCCACGGCTAAATCCGAGGCCAAAGCTGGAGATGGAGCTGTAGCTGATGCGATGTGGGTTGTTGGTCGCTGGATGTCGGTGGTTGGATGTTGAACCTGAGTCCAAAGTCAGAGCCAAAGTCAGAGGCTGAGCAGAGTCGCAGCCATCCGCATCTAGCATTGTCAGGCTTTGTGCCGCATGCAGTTGCCGTTTGCCGTTTGGCGTGGCATGCGAAATAAAACTCTCGTAAACAGACAGCGACGTCTCTGAGCTGCCAGCATCGGCGGAACAAGGAGCTGTCAACTTTGGGCCCGAACTCCGACTATCAGATACCCTAGAAGGTCAATAGACCTCAATCGATGCATGCCATCATTCAAAGCACAGGTTAGCTATTTAAACTTGAACTTAATGTCAGCTTAATTTGTTAAAGAATTAGTTGCATGCAGCCATAACTCATTCTTTTCTGCTTATACAAGAATTGGTATTACCATTTGTATTTGTATTACCCATTTCCAAAGAGCTGAGTGCTGTGACCGAGTCAACGTTGTGCCCACCTGGTGCAGGGTATGACCATAACACACGGTACAGGAATCTCAAAAGGCAGCATCCACTGCGACAACAACAACAACAACAACAACACCAAACCCACTGACAACAAACATTGCGAAGAACAAGCAGCCGGCAAACAACAAAAAAAAAGGCAAAAAAAAATAAAAGAAAAACCGAGACGAGTCGAGGAACCTTCTCTTCGGCGCTGAGCTGCAGGAATTACGCAAATCTCGTTTGTTGAATGTGTTTTTCAGTTAGGTGAAGATGCGCCAATATGGGATGAGCCGGGTGGATCCGAACCCGTGCCCCAAAAGGGGGTTCCCCAGAAGGGGGAAGAAGGGGAGGGGAGCGCAGACATAAATCTGCTTTAGCATTTGGAAAGGCTGCCTGGTTTTTGTGCATAACGACGACACGATGTTGCTGCCATTGCTTTTCTTTCATTTTGTCGCCGTTTTGTCTGTGACATTGCGCTGTGCGACTCACTCCGTCCCTTTCTGCGTAGCTCTCTGTTTTAGCCCCGTTTGTTTGCTCTTTCTGGCTTTTATTTCTACTCCTCTTATTTCTTATTTCAGAGCCCTGAGCTTAAGACTCATAATGCCGTTATAAACACAAACGAATGCAGCTCTCTGCATCTGTTTTTTTGCATTTGTTTTTCATGTTTCGCTTCTCGCTTTTTTTTTTTTAACCGAGAGTTGTGTGCATTTCTTGTTGTCAGAGGTCAGCGCTCGTTTAAGCCAAGCATCGCAATTATACGCACAATGCAATTGGCGAGGCTAAGACGCACACAGACACAGACACCGACGCAGACACAGCTCACATGGCACACAGGGCATGGGCATTAAGTATACGACCCGTGGAACGTGAAACCTTTTGGGGGCAGATGCCGAGTGGAGCATCAGTGCCAGCATCTGACCTGACTCACTTCTTATTTTCCATTTTCCATTTTCCATTTCAGGCAGCTTTGTTTTTACTTGCTCCTGCAAGGGCAATAAGCTGGCGTTTCTTGTTAGCCGCCTTGCAGTTTAAATGGCATCAAATGCGCTTACAAGGCAATGCGATGTAATCTGACTGCACAATACGTTCGGACTTTAAAGTTAATGATTAAACTCACATACTCGTATTTATTAAATCTGTGAAAAAAAAGCTGCCAAAACACTTGCAACCACGCTTGACTATTCATGAAGTCAAGTTAGTTTCAAGTAGTTATGACAAGCACGTGTGTCTGGGGAGCTCATCTTTTTGAAAACATAAAACACGTGCTAATTATATTAAAGCGCATTTCCGCACACGCAAAAGGCCGAAATTGGGTTAGTCACGTCGTTAAAGTTTGCCAAGACGCTGATTACGTTTTAGCCGGAACGCGGTGCTGGGATTTTTGCTGCTTTTCTCGCCCGAAAAGTGTCCCCCGGAGGGGTTGGAAATAAGGGAGGTTGTTTAGGGCTGGCTGGTGGCCAGACATGTGTGCTATATTTTCCGGTTTACCACTTGGCGTTCTCTAATTAAGCTGCATGGCAAAAACTTGCTCTGTGCTCTGGTGTTGCCGTCAGCTGACAAGAAAAGAAGCAATCGAGGTTGAGGGCCAGTAGTCAGTAGTGAGTCGGCGGGGGATGGCGAAAAATGTAAGCTCATTAAGTGTACTTGGCCAGGATTCGATGTCCTTTGGCTCCGGGGCAGGAGGCAGGAGGCAGGAGGCAGGCGTAGGTCCTTCCAGCAACATCAAAGTAAGCATAATTTGATTAAGACATTTTAGCCAAAGACCTAATCATCATTAGCATCAACATAATCATCGCCAGGCACATCCGGCGTCTTCTTAATTTTTCCCATTTTTTCTATTTTGTTTTTCCCGTACTCGAGTTGCTTTTGCTGCGATGTCAGCATCAGGATCATCCACAGCCTTCATCCTTTGATGCCCCAGACATCATCTACGTCACTGGTTCGGGGGAAAATCTAATTTATTGAACTCTGTCAGTGAGTGAGTTGTGTGGAAATTGGCGCTGGAGTTGGGGCGCGAATGTTTCCGCCCCCAGAAACGTTTGTCTGAACGTCTGAACGTGGAAAACCTTTTGGGACCCAAAACACTCTTGTTTGCACAAGTTTTTCGGGCAAAACCCATGTGATTAATTGCGGTCCTTACATGTATACGTTGATTTCTGGCCATAACTTAGGCGCTGAACGACTAGTTCATTAGGCTGCTGGTTGGGATTCCCGAAAGGTACGGAATCCAATAAGAATCCCAGATCGATAGAGATGCCTCACTTGCTTTCGGCACACTTTAAGGAATGTTATTTCACTCGCTTTTGCCTCATTTGGAATTCCATTTACGTGCACATGCATTATTAGCTCCTACTCTCAGTAAGTAAACGGCAACCGACAATATGATGAACGCTCATGTTTCTTATGCATTTTTAAAATGCACTTTTCTTCTCGTGTTTTGTGTTTTATGGTAAAAGCATTGACAGCAAAGTCAGAGGAGTCGGAAAATTGGAGAAGTGCGGAAGGAACGGCAGCTGGAACAAGAGCTTTTGGTGAAAGGATGACAACAATAAGGACTCGACTGGTGTAGGAAATTTCACAGACCATTGTCTTAATGTCCTTGCCCACGTTCACTCCACGTATTTGTAATGCAATTTGAGCTGCAGGACCAGAGTAGAAATTTGATGTCCTGCCCAGCTGCAGCATCACGTTCGCTTTGCCACTGCCGATGTCACTTCACTGTCACTGTGTCACTTCGTCCTGTTAACGACTGTCATCTAATGCAGTCGGCACAAATGCAATTAGTTTTTGACACACACGCACACGAGTTCGTACACCATGCACACTCGCACACTCACACACTCACACACGCACACACTTGCATTCTCGTCCTGCGGCACGGAGCTCATGCAAAAACCAACTCAGCTCGGCTTTTTGATGCGGAGTGAGCTCTCATGCAGAGATTATGGCTCCTATCCACTGGGAACTCGGTTTGTTTTGGGCATGTTGAAATGTAAATGGTTATTGGGCAGATCTTGCCTACTATAGATATGTATTTAGGCATATCAAATTCACTGTTTAAATGAGATTGGAATAGAGTATTGTACAGTTTGCCATTAGTATTACATACATTTATATGGACATGTGGCAAACATTCCCCAACAATGTGTATCAAATATCATTTGCAATACACATACGTCTGCAACATCGCAACCCAAACTTCGACTCCATCTTTTGGCATTTACAATTCCCAGACGGCGAGTTAAGCAGCTCGATTTCGGACTCCAAGTCTCGAGGTCAGCAGAATGTTTACCATAAATTCAAAACGAGTTCAGCTCGAAGTTGCGAGCAAACGGGCAGTTACACCGAGTTCTCACTCCCGGAATCCCAGTGTGTTCACACTTGCCAGCCATTAAGTTTATTACGCAACAACAATAAAGCAGGCCAATATGCAAGCGAAGGGAAATGCCGTGTGCAGGATATGGATGTTCACAAGGACATGACTGTGGATGTGGTAGATGTGTATGTGGATGCGGATGCGGATGCCCCAAAGGGATCCTTCGACCAGGCAGAAATACCATAAATAAAACATGGCAGCGGGTCGAACAAACAACAAAAGGCAAAAGTCAGTGTCTGCTGGTCAGTTGGCAAAAAGCAAAAAAGCGGAGAAGCAAAAAAAAAAAAACGGAAAAAAGCGAAGTAGCACATGAGACACACTGCAGACAATCGAGGAGGAGCATCAGCTGCCGCGGGGGGCGGCGTGGTAAACAGGGGACAGACAGACAAACGGACGGACAGGGGGGCGAGAAAAAAGGGGGAATTGGCATTTTAAAGCTGTAACAAATTAAATTAAACCAACAGCAAAAATTGTTGATTGCCCGACTTTGGGCGCCTTCGATTTGCCATAAATTGTTTGGTCGAGAGGAAGAACGGGCCATTTTGCTATTTCCACATTTATTTTCTCGCCGCCAGAGAAGCACACACAAAAAAGGCAGCAATTTTCCAATTGAATAATTGTCACTGGGAAGTTTTCACTTTTGTCGGCGCAGGACTTGGCCAACTGGATGGAAAATGGGCGCAGGACGAAGGGAAAAGGAAATGGAGGGCCGTCTCTGTGGCCATTCAATGGCTCAACAGTTTGCCAGAGTTTCCAGTGTTTGCCTTTGCCTCTCTGCCTTTCCTGCCGTTTATCCCTCCTGTTCATCCCCAGGACTCTCTGCTCTGCTCTGCTTGGCTCTGCTCTGTTTTAACAGCAATTTTCTTGTCTATTTTCAGGATGATTTGCCCGGCCAGGCTCTGCTGGATGTCGTCTTCGCCAGGCTCAATTTAATCGAGACCTCATACTTCGGCATACGTTACATAGACGACGAGAAGCAGACGGTAAGTGTGTAGAGCCAACTCCAAGCCAAGATCCAAAATAGAAAAAAAATGTGAAGCAGACCGCTTCCGCTGGGCACACATATTGGTTTTGGAAATTCATTTTCCTTTTCATTGAAATTCATTCAGGCGCGATGAAAAACGAAAACGAAAAGCCGCAGCAAGCAGACTATGGCAACTCTTTGAGAGTCCTTTGCCTGCGGCGCTGGCTAGATATTTTCGCTTTCGTTCGTCCTGCCACCGATGGTGGTGTCCTTCATTGACATTCTCACACACACACACACACTGTTGTGCGACCACCTGGTTGCTCATACGCCCCGTGGTACGCCCCTGAACTTACCCCTCATTTGCCATTTGCATTTCCCCACAGCACTGGCTAGATCCTGCGTCGCGCATCTCCCGTCAACTGAAACCCAAGTCGGATCCCTATGACTTGTACTTCGGTGTGAAGTTCTACGCCGCCGATCCCTGCAAGCTGCTGGAGGAAATAACCAGGTGAGGCAATCAAATCCTGAGCCCTTCTCACCAAACTAAGCCACAAACACTTAGGGCAATTCGAAGTCGAAGTCAGATTGCTATCAGTTCTGGTGGCCTTTAAAAAGATTAAATATCCCTTTTGCTCGAACAGACATTAACAATTTAAGCATTTAATTTGTGCCATGCCATCTTTGGTCTGCCATTAATTCGGTAAATTGAATTTGGCAAATTTAATTTGTTAATTGAGGCACACAGACGCATAATTATAATGCAATAAACAACAAATGAACAAATGAAGCGAATTGAGATGCACGAGCTGAAAACTGAAAACTGAAACTGAAAACTGAAAGCTAATGGATAATGCATCGAGCAATTAATGCATTTATGCGCGCACATCAAGCGAAATAAATTAAAATAACGCCAGCGGAAAAGGCCAGCAGGCCGAAGGGAAAATGCCAAATGTCGCGAATGTCGAGCAAAATGGCCAAGGGGAAAATGTGGAAATTGTGGAAATGAGACCGTGGCAATGGTTTTCATCGCCACATCATCGGGTGTACGGATGTCCCGGTGTCCTGGTGTCCTGATGTCCTGGTGTCTGGTTATCCTGGGGCGATTGCTGCATTTATCAAGCATTTGGTGTGTGCAAATATTTGCCCTCCATACGACGACACGTTGGCCATAATCATTCGCAGGGCGGCGGCAAAACCATTGGCCAAACATCATCAAAATCCCGGCCAACTGCCGCGGAATCCACTGAATCCACTGAATCGACTGCTAATATTAGCGCATATAAATGCATCGAAATGCACTTCTGGCCAAGTGGAAAAGGGGCGGCTGGCCATCAGCGTCACGAGGGGGCGTGGCAGTGCAATTGCCGTTGCATTATTGGAAGTGCACTAGGGCCAAAGAATATCGTGTTATTTTAGCTATACAAAGTCTGCGGCACACAATAAACGGCAATTGACTCTGGTCGGTACAAAGTTGAAAATTCCAAACGATGAGTTGATTTCCAGGCAGGCAGGACACACAGGACACGGAGGACTAAGGCAAACAGGCAGCTTGAAGCTCAAACTGCGCTTGATTTTAGCAAATAATTGTGAAATATGATGCCGGCCTACCGTCTGTCGTTTTTGTAGTATTTGTTTCGTTTTCATGATTTCGATGATTTCCATGTTACGCCCCAAAGTCAACAAATGGGCCGTATGTTTGTTTTGGACAAGCATTCAGGGGGATCAACTAATTTTATGCCCAGACTTCTGTTTGCCCACTTGTTAACTGCTTCTGGTCCTTGTTTTCGGTATTTTGGGTTTTCAGATTTCGGATTTCGGGTTTTGGGCTTTTTGTGCTGCCATGTTGGCTAATGAAATTTGTCACTTGCAGGTATCAACTTTTCCTGCAAGTCAAACAGGATGTCCTGCAGGGACGACTGCCCGTGGCTTTTGAGCTGGCTGCCGAGCTGGGAGCCTTTGTGGTGCAGTGTAAGTAATGGAACACCCAGTGAGTCACAGGTGTCACACAATCCCTTTGCAAATACCAATTGATGCTTAGGTTCTTAGTACTTCCCTTGACTCGAGTATATCCTTTGACTAACGTATATCCTCGACTTTAATACAAGGAAACACTCGTACTTAAAGCTTACTTTGCATGCAATAATCAGAGTTATCTAACCATACATGCTCTCATCCGCAGCCGAACTTGGTGACTATGATCAGCGGCGCCATTCGAAGGGCTACGTGTCCGAGTTCCGGCTGCTCCCCAACCAGAGCAACGAGCTGGAAACCCGCGTCTCCGAGCTCCACCAGCAGCTCAAGGGAATGTCGCCCTCCAGTGCGGAGCTCAACTATCTGGACAAAGTCAAATGGCACGATATGTACGGCGTGGATTTGCATCCCGTTCTGGTGAGTAATGTGCTGATGCTGCTCATGTGTCAAACCAAATCGGTTGAAATGCTTAATGCTTGATGCTGAAATGGATGGGGGTGGCATATAGGACCTATGTGGATATGGATATGGATATGGATATGGATAGTTCCCTCACATGGCCCGAAGTTCTCTGCGAACCGCAGATGGTTTGCCACACCAACAGGCAGACGGCAGACGGCATTCGACGTTCAACCAGCCGCATAAAAGGGGTCAGAGGGAAATGCAAAGTTTAATTTCATTTCGGGGCAAATATTATAAATCATTTGCTCACATTTCTGTGGGGTCCCCAATTGGGAGAGTGTTGTTGTGGGGTGGGGGGGAAATGATTACCCCCAAAAAGGCGAGTCTCGTGTGTCTACGCTTTTGTGCTGCGTAAGTTGGCACTTCATTTGCATTTTTTATTGCCCTTTACTTTGATATCAAACCTCAATAAATCACCAGCTGTGTTTGTATACATGCGTAGAGTCGGGGATCCCGAACCCTTGTACTTCATATGGTATGGTATGTGCTATGTGCTATGTGCCATAATAAAGCCTATATCCACCCCCTTCTCACGCACTCTTTGTCGCCGCCCTTGTGTTTGTTTATAGACACAAATCATTGACTATCGCGGCGCCAGTCTTTTATATGTTTTGCCACTGGCTCGTTCCTTTTCCTTTTTAATTTAATTAACAGCCGAAATTACATTTATTTCGCCTTCTTTTTTTTTTTTGTTGGGCGGCGGTATAAGAACGAGGTATCCATAAAAATGCCGCCTGCTGCTAATGGGCGAAAACTTTCTTCTTGTTAACACATTTTTTGGCAATGGCCGAAAGGAAACTTTTGCGCCCGCCTTCCGCATGCGAAAGTTTCTCAGCTTTCTCAGTATCTCAGCTTCCCATTTTCTCCACTTTTTCGTAACACTTTTCCCCTTTTCCCACAGGGCGAGGACAGCGTGGAGTACTTCCTGGGCCTGACTCCAAGCGGGATTGTCGTGCTGCGCAACAAGACGACGGTGGCTCATTACTATTGGCCGCGCATTGCCAAAGTTTATTATAAAGGACGCTATTTTATGCTCAGGATAAGCGATAAAAATGTAAATTCCCCAACGCACCCAACGCAACGCGACAATGGGAACTGGAAAACTGTAAACTGTTAGCTTGCTGGGCACCCGAAACGACAATGGCCACATGGCCACTGTGACGATGTGGATGAGTGTCCCCGATTCCAGTTCCTAGCCCATCCCAGCCATAAATTTGTTCGCCGACAAGTGCTTTTTACAATTTGCAGTTCGTTTCGCGAGTGAATGGTCCAAAGTTGGCTCTAAAGGGTAGTAGACCAGCGATAAAGTCGAGTAGGAAGTATCTGGCAGTTGAGAGGGTTTTTTGGGCTTGCGTCAATGTAGATAAATCAACCAATATACAATATATCTCAATCCTTAGCCATTGTGAGAGATTTAGAGTAAATAGTAATACAGTAAATAGTGCTATAATAGTCTTAACTAAATATTAACAAAGCAATCTTTCAATTCTAAATCCATAATATTCTTATAATTGGCACTATAATCCTCTTTCAAAGTCAACAGGGTATCTGTTAGTCTACAGCTCCCTTTGAGTGCTTTCAATTTCTTATTCCCGTTTTGCAGTGTCGCCAATTTTTCTATGTGCTCCTTATGGCGACAACTTTTGGCTGTCAGCGGCATCAAGTGGCGCCAGGAGCCAAAAGCGTAGGAGGACTCGTTAGACAACAAGTAGCTGGTAGCCGGAAGATGGTAGCCTTGGTAGCAGATAGTAGATAGAGGACGCCGAATGGCTGGAGCTGCCGAAAGTTGCACACTTTCGGGTGTTAACGCTTTGATAATCAAAAAAGTTTCCCAGCCAGTTGACGCGCACAAAAGGCGGAAACTTAAGCATTTTCCTTCGCCTTGATTTTTCCCTTTTCCATCCCAGCTTCTTTTTTTTTGTATTTTTTTTTTTGGCCAGCACTTTACAGTTTGGAATGGGAAATGGGAGGGCGCGAACCCGACAGGGGCATTCATTCAGTCACTCCGCCTCTTTGTCGGCATGTCCATGTCCCAGTCGAGTTTCCAGTTCCCTGTTCCCAGTTCGCAGTTCCCATCGTGACTCGACTCTTGTGCTTATCACACCTTTGCGATTGCGATTGCGATTCCGTTCCTGTTTCTTCCCGCAGAACGAGCTGAGCACCTACGGATTCGAGACGCCTCGCAAGTCGGCCTGCAAGCACTTATGGCGCTGCTGCGTGGAGCACCATGCCTTCTTCAGGCAGGTGCGAGTGGCTCCTCTGCCCAGTTCGCAGTCGCATGCCGCCGATTTGTTCCAGCTGGGATCGCGCTTCAGGCACAGGTGAGTAACCAACTGAGTAATCATCCAACTGGCCACAAATACTGGCCAGTACTGGGAAGTACTGGGAACTCTCCATGAAGTTCCTGTGGGTGCAGTCGTGTGTGCTCCGCCCATCAGATGGAGTTGTTAGGCAAAAAAAAAAAAAACACACACTAGTGCACCGTTGCCTAATTTATTGGCCAAACCCAAAAGCGCAGCCAATTAAGACGTAACGAATTTCAATGGCCCAGACACTCGAGTTCAATCCCTGGCCTCAAAGTGCACCTCATGTGATTGGCTCATTAAGGGGCAGCTCAAGTGGAGGAACAAGTGAGCTGGTTCTTGAGAGGATGGATGGCTAGATGGGGCATTCCAAGGGTTAATTATCCTATAAATGTGTTTGGGCATATTAGACATGCCTTAATTTACTACCAGTGTAAAAGTAACGCATTAAAATCTCTAATAAATTCAATGTAAACTTCATATAGGCCGAACAGGAGATACTCTTTTCTTTCCGAATCCAAAACCTATGCTCATCAAGTAGGGAAATAAGAGGGCTACTGCAGTTAACAAAGAAGACCCCTGAAAACGCCAAAATGAACCAAGTTCGCATGTCAGCTCCTCGAGTTTCCCGCCGCACCAATTAGAGCTCATCTCTGGCCCAGTCAACCAGTCAAATCCAAACAGAAGCAGCATCCAGATGCAGTGCAACCCGACCAGTGTTCATAGATCAAGTTTACGCCATCGCCTGCATGGTCAACTAATTGGAAGTCCAATAAAAATGTCGGATCTGCAGGGGTACTGCGGATGGAGCTGGGCATGGAGATGGTGATGGGGCTGGGGATTGGGATTAGGAGGCCTTCGGGCAGTCAGCCAAAAAGCAACTCGAGTGCAAAGCCCACTAATGACTTTCTGCGAAAAGGCGGCTCTAAGCTGCTGCTGCCTCACCAAATGCAGGCAATTGTGCATGACGAATGTGGCAGGAAATCGAGGGAGTCCAGGGAATCCAGGGAATCCAGGGAGGGTAACTCTGGGGCTTCAGGTCCTTCATGTTTATGACTGGACATTTGCGGTGACTGCGGCTGACCATTTAGTTGCTGCGGTAAACTTTCTTGCTCCGGGACTCGAAATGGAGTTCACGTGGCCAACAGTAACTCAGTGAAACTATTAACTTGGCTGCCAGGGCATTTCTAGTGGCCAAAAAAACAAAGTTTTTTTTTTTTTGTTTTCTAGGGGCGTCGGCTCATTTTATGACTGCCCCAAGAACAGAACGTTTTTAATTTGAGAAACAAATGAAAGTTTCGCAGTTGCTGGGTTTTTATTTTATTTGGCTGTGTGTGCTTTACAACCTTTTTATGGTTCACTGTTCATTATTAGCGTCTTCTATGATCCGTACTCTCGCTTTCCTTTTCTGTTTCTGTTTCTGTTTCCTTTTCTTTTACCATTTTCTTTTTGTTTTTCACATTTTCCCATTTTGGTTGTTAATATTTTTGGACGCCTTTATGCCTACTTTTATGTTGCCCGACAACACCACCACCACCACCACCACCACCGCATGTCTGCCAACCCCGAACCCATCGAACCACACCCAAAAGTCGCCCGGACAAGCAAACGGAGAAGGATGCACTTTCCGCCGGACGATCGCCGCCCGCCTTCACCCGTACTCCCTCGAAGCGCCAGCCGCGCCGCGTGATTGATGACTTTTTTAACAGCCACAGCAATGGAAATGGCCATGGCCATGGCAATGGGAATGGGAATGGGAACGGAGCAAGTGGCGCAAGTGGAGCGGGCACATTAGGAGGCGGCAGCCACATGGGCAACAGGCCGCTGCCCCAGCCCGGAATGGGCACCATCTCCAAGTGAGTACCGAAGTCCGGAATGTGCCCATCATTTGTTTTCATTCCGAGCACAAAAGTTTTGATTTACCCGTCCGCCCATGTCGCCCATGTGTATTTACCCATCGCGCTCCGTATTTTACCCATTTATGTGTGCGGCAGCTGCTTCCTTTGACGTACATAGTTGTCCTTTTTTCCGGCCAAGTCCTTCCTTTTTTTTCTGTTGGCCGCCAAGTCCTTTTTTGCTTTTTAGTAATCATTTTTGGGAGCTGGCGCGCCGGAAGAGCTCTCATGTGGCTCGTTGGCGAGCACTCGCCTTTGATCTCTTTTTAATTTTCAAACATATATTTTTCGGTATGGCTATTGCCATTCGGAATCGCCGGGTTCAATTTGAAAGGAATGCGAATGCAGCCGGAGCACTTCATCATTCCCCGCCTTTTCCGCATTTTCCGCCTGCGTTCTCGTTTGCGTTTGACAGGACAAACAGGATACATAGATAGAAGCTCCTTGGCATTGTTACGGCTCAAGTGCCCTCTGGCACTGTGGGTTCTGTTTCGAATTCGTGTTCAAAATCCATTTAGTTGCCATTTCGAAGGCAGTTACATTGTCTAGACGCAACATTTATTAAATGTTTTATGGTTGTGAGCATCAAATTAGATGGACAAATAAAAATCATAGAACTTCTATGAACGGGCGAAATTGAGTCATGCCAGGCGATTTATAGCCAGGGAGTGTATATGCCATTGTAGAGACTCGAGACGAATCGAAAGCGATCCCAAAAAGCACTTGAATTGGACAATTACCAGCCAGCGTTTCCAGCATTTCCAGCTGTCCAGTGTAAGTGTTTGCCCACCATCCGTGCATAAATTACACGCTCAGGTGAGGCTCTAAATAAGGTAATAGAAGCCAATCGTAATCGCTGGATTCCTGGGGCCTGCATCTCATCCTGGGATGAGCAAATAGCCCGCGTCATTTATCATTTGCAAACAAAGAGAAGCCCAAACATCAGGCCAATCAGGCAGCCGATCCCCGCCACACCACACTATTCAGATCCCAGATCCAACATCCAAGAGAACCCAGATGCCAGATGCCAGATCACAAATCACAGATCACTGCATCCCAGGGAGCATAAATCAGCAGGCACGTTCTTCTGGGATTTTCTGGGCTCCTCAGTGGAACTGAACTGAACTGCACTGAAGCGACGACTCCTGAGAGTACAAAATGATTGCCCGCTGATTGCCAGTGCGGCAATTACTCAATTTTGCACACGCGCATTATTTGTCTGTGTCGATCTCGTGGCATGGTTACATGGTGGCATGGTGGCATCGCGGCATGGTTGGAGGAGCTCACCTGCCTCCCCAGATCGAATTGGACAGCCTGGGCGCAGACTGGACAGCCTAAATGGCCTTCCATGCCGCAGACTTTAATCAACGTTTATGTTAAACAATTTAAATTTATGGCAAAATAATGCGAGATCCCGATGACTGATCCCCCGCCTTTAATCTCTTCCATCCCCCTCATCCCCCGCCGATGCGCAGCAACTACGACAGCCCCTATCGCTCCACCTACAGCATACCCACCAGCTTGGGCATCAGACCCTGCCACCAGCAGCAGAACAACAACTCCAGCAGCTACAACAACAACAGCGGGGGCAACCTGCAAACGCCCGACTCCCCGAGGAGCACGCGGAGTGCTCCCTGGCCCAGATCCCAGCAGCGATCCCTCTTCGGCCACAATCCGTCGAGTCCGCGTTCCGTGAGATCGGCGAGTACGGCCGGCGGCGGGCTGCACCACCATCACAGCCACCACAGCCACGGCCACGGCACCAGCCACCATCCGCACCACCAGTCCTCGACAGCGGGGGCCACCTCCTCGTCCTCGCAGCACCACCGACAGCAGCGGGCCAGCTCCTCCTCCGCCTCCCATCAGCAGCAGCGATACCGCTCCAGTTCCGTGGAGAGCCACTCCTCCAACGACTCGCGGTCCACGCGCAAGTAAGTTTTCGTAAAAATTAACATACCAGCTAAAGTACAAAAGTATTTTAAAGATTACAAATTATTTTTAAAGCAGGAAAGAGCTTAAATTTCTATAGAATTTATTTTTAACTTAAATGTTAAAAATGGTATCATATCCAAGCCCATCAACTGTGATTATTGCATAGATATCACAGGGCATCAGCTCTGAATCTTGAATGAATTTAGATAAATGCGACGCGTGCGAATTTTATCAAACTCGATGAATTAAGGTCGTCAACACTTAATTAACTTTTAAAGGTTAAGATAGAGTCCAGTATATGTGACATTTTAAGACCCATTTTAAGCCCTATCGACTTGGACATCCTTAGACAAGCGAATAGTTTGAGTGGTTGGCGAAAAGCGAGTGTTTACTGATTAAATTTGTCCATTTATCTTATCTGCAAATATCGGAATTTCGCAAGGGAATTAGAATTTCCCAGTTTTTATGCGTATCAACTTTGGTATTTTCACCTAGTTTGACCTTCTGCATTTGCAATTACGTTTCTAATCTAAGGCACAAGCACCGTCATCGCCGCACCTCTGATAACGAAAGCGAGCTCTCAAGAGGATCAGGTCGCTCTGGAAGATCAGGACGCTCGCATCATCGCAAGCACCGCCGTTCGCACCGGCATCGAAGGGATTCAGCCGGAGGATCCGACCACGACAGCACCCGAGGACGCAGCTACTCCGGCCATCGCAGCTCCTCGATGAGGAGTGGAAGTGCTGAGCTCATCGACTCCACGTCGCAGTGGAGGGAAGTGCAACGTCGCCAGGCGGAGGCCAGCTTGGGCCAGAGTTCCGTGCAGCAGGCGGCTGTCTCCAAGAGCAGCATGGTGGCCAGGAGTCTCCACAGCAACGACAGCCACTCGGACACCCATTCGCACCACAAGTCCAGGAGGCATCGCAAGAACAAGTGAGCAAACGGAAAAAGTAGTGGGTTAAATCTCAATAATTACACATTTTATTTCAATAGATCCCCATCGGAATCGCGAAGCCGCATGTGGAACAGTGAGCTGGCGAAGCACCTGCAGTTCGACCTGGTGGACACGGAGGGCATGTCGGAGCAGCAGCTACGGGAGATTCCCTACACGGTGGTGGAGACCACCTCGAAGAGGTCCAACTCGAACCTGAAGATCCACAAGAGCAACAGCAAGAGCAGCGTGGGAGCCAAGAGCACGGGATCCGGCAACACCATCACCAATGGCAGTGGATCGGGCAATGCGGGTCAGGCCAGGAATCGCGTCGATCGCATCAGGGGGTAAGTTCTCACTAATCAGTCAGTAAATTACTAATAGGTAAGAGTTAGTTTTTAAAGTGGAACGGTTTTTAGTTGTCAGTCTGATTATTTATCAGCTCACGCTTAACTCATGTACGTAATTGTAGACTTTACTATCAAAGCACGCATCCACACGAGGCCAACGGAGGTCCTGGAGCTGGAGGACATGCGCCCAAGAATGGATCCATACGGTCGGCCAGCACCATATCCTCTAGGGAGTGTGAGCGGAACAATGGTCTAGTTAGGTGAGTAGAGGAGGAGCTGGAGGAGATGTCCTTACAAATTTGGGAACTGTATGTGGATTACCCAACTGCAGAATGATGAGCAGCATGAGCATGGGCGACTTCATCTCGCCCACTGGCTCCAATCTGAGTCCCTTGGAGAACTCGGCTCTGCGCGTGTCCCACGAGCACACGGACTCTGGACTGGGAGCTGATCAGGACTATGCCTACTCATCGGAAAGGTAAGATGTCCTCTTAATTACCTTTATTTTTACTTGTCAAATGGTTTTGCCTTCAACTAACCAGCTTGTACCATGTAACGCCTTGTAACGCCATTCCAGGTCCAGCGACAGCACTCGCTATGGCACCAACAAGTCCTCGGGCGCCTCGAGCGGATCGCACCGGAAGTCGGGGGGCAGTGCCGGCGGGAACTACAACAACCTGATGCAGCAGACCGTGAGTAACCAGCAGCAGCAGCAGCGCTCGCTGTTCGCGCAGCAGCAGCAGCGGCAGCAGAAGAGCACCTACAAATACGCCACCTCCTCGCCATCGTCCACTAACCCAGGGAGCTGCTCGGGTCTGGCGCCCGTCCACAACCCGGGCTCGAGTTCCACTCCCAGCCACTCCGGCCCAAACCCCAACAGCGCTACTAACTCTAATCAACAGTCGCCGGCCAATCGCCTGCTCCACTACACGACCTTCGAGAACAACCAGTACAAGTTCAGTCTGAACAATGCGCTGGCCAGGAGCTCCAAGGGCGTGGCGAGTGGCGGAGGCAGCATTAGCAATCTGGCCGGCGGCAATATGGTAACATCTGGTGGTGGTGTCGGTGGTCCAGCTTCTCAAGGTGGTAGTGGTGGTGGTGGTGCTTTCAGCCGGCAGCGCAGCTTCGTGGAGTGGCCCAGCAATCCGGCGTCGCCCTACTATTACCAGGGTCCTTCCACGCACGTGGCGCAGGTGAAGCGCCGGGATGCCAAGTCGGATATCGGGGTGCCCACCAGGCGGCTCTCCGGACAGAGTCTGACCAAAACGCAACTGCTGACGGGCGGCGGCAACTCGCAGTTGGCCAATGCCAGCTGTTATCCATTGCACTATGCGAGCAGCAATGTTTCGGGCGCGGGCTACAATCGTCCCTTGGGTCAGAGATCGGGTGGCCATGGCTCCTCCGGCGCAGGCTTTGGCCTCCAGCCAGCCAAGTCCGACCTCTTCTTGTCCTACATCCACGGCGGGGAGTACGAGAGACCCTACATTTACAACTACAAGATGCCGCAGATGCCGGCAGGAGTTGGGGCAGGAACAGGAGCCGGGACAGGAGGTGGGGCAGGAGCAGTGGGCTCCCCCAAACAACAGACCACCGCTTACCACATTTCTGGGTCGCAGACCGCAGATCCGCCGCCACCCCCTCCCCCGCTGTACGGCGGCACGGCGCCCGCCAACGACGTCATGTACTATCAGTTTGACAAAGGAGCCGCCGTCGCTGCCGGACCTCCTTCCACGTCCACCTCCTCGTCCTCGTCGCCGCCCATTGTCCAGCAGCCGCGACAAACGGGCGGTCCATTAGTGTATCTGCAACATGGCCAGAATCCATCTGTGCCCGAGGTGCAGCAGTCAACTGTGAGTACGAAGTGCAAACCTGTCGCATGTCGATGTTGAATGTTGATGTTGATGTTGATGTTGATGTTGATGTGGATGTGCCCCTCGTCCACCTCTTCAGTTTGTGCAACTTGTCTTTCGTTTGCCACTCCATTGTGTTGCATGTTTGTGTTCCGCGCCTTAATTGAATCCGTATTTCACTGGCACTATCGCATCCCCAGCCAAGTACTTAGTCTGTATGGCATGATACTCCTCCTCCTCCTCCACCTCCTCCTCTTTTATATTTTCGGTTTGTATTTCTAAAGACCAAAGACTACTAGAGAGTCTATGGAGTAGTAGTATGTATCCGTATTTGCACAAGTGTAATAAGTAACTGAAGCTTTTATGTTGATTATTTCGTAAGACCCATTGTGTGTGAGTGTGAGTGTGAGTGTGAGTGTGGGTGGGCTGTCCTCATTTCCGCCAAATGAGGAATCCTTATCGCACACATACACACACTCTCACACACACACTCCACCCAAAGGACCTGTGTGTGTGCCTGGCCCTATCGAAAGCCAGAAACGTAAACTTGCCGCTATCTCAGCTGCGGGTTGCTCTGAAATTTAATTAACTTAAATTTAAGGCGTGAGCCAAGCAAGTGAAGCCACTTGGGAGTGGATCCTTTTCAGCACTCGAATTTCAGTGGAATAGTTTGGCGAATCTTGGCCAGACATATGCCCATATATATTCCTAACTCAAAAGAATGCTACGCAAAACTTTGCCCAATTTCACGCATGCCTAATTAACAACTGAAATATTCCAACTAATTTCTGCTGGAGCGCAAATAAATTGCCCGAAAAATAAAAGGCCATAAAGACCCAGTAAAGACAAAGGTTTTTGCTAGCGGGGGGTGGGGGGCAATAAAAGAGAATAAATAATAAGCAACTATTTGCGCTACATTATCCAAGTTTATATAACAGGACCGACAGGACCTCTAGTCCTTCCTCCTTAGTTTCTCTCGCTCTGTTCTGCTGCCCGAGCAAATAATTTCAGCCAAAGTTGATGGCACGAAAGCAGAAATACTTACCATTCTAAAATAAATTCTGAAATTCTGGGCCAGCTTCCAAGCTCTCGACCGGGTCACACGCATGTGTGTACATCCTGCCACCAGATACACACACACACACATGTATTCGCATCTCGCATTTCCCAAAACGGCATTTCCCAAGAAACAACACGCGGGGAGTACATAGAAACATTTTCGAAATGTTTGGCATAATTTTGCTATAAAATAAATTTTGCAAAATTGTTTTTCCTAAGCTGGGAAGCAGCTTAGTGCGGAGCGGCCAAGAACGACGACTACGCCTGAAATGGCAGCCAAAGCAACGACATCAGCAAGGACATCAAATAAAACAAGCAAATCAAAAATTATGACAGCACAGCAAGGGGCAAAGGCAGCCAAAGGAATATGCCAAGCACGGGATCCTGCGGCAGGCGAAGTTACACTCGCAAAAATAAAGTGTGACCCCGAAAAACTGAGAGCAAACTAATATTAGCAGAAGTATATTACTTCTATCTGCACTTGGATAAAATTATAGCTTAAGTCGTAACGCAATTCAATATTATAACCTCTTTGAGTAACGCCCGTTTTTCTAAGTGCACTCGGATATGGGACTAGGGACACCATCTTGGCCAGGCCAAAGTGGCAGAGAGCAGAAAGCAGCCAGCGGCCAAGAGACAAACGCCAATGCTGACAACCCACATAAAAAAAGGGGCGGGCGGGGAAATGGGTAGGCGTGGCCGGGTTGGTGTGCTCGCCCCAAAAAGCAGTTAAGTCAATAAATTTACTGATTTAATGTGGCAAAAGTTTCGATTGCCGTTGTCTCTGCCATTTGCTGTGTTGTTTCAAGGGCTGGCAGTTTTCGCCGTCGGCGATGAACACGAGAAACACATCGAATGATGGTTTTGTCGCTGGTAAAACGCCTGCAGTTGTTATTATATCTATTGTCCGGACTGTTTTCGCTTTAGTGGCCCCCAGGAGCCGGCCACACTTGGCCAAATCCTAACAAATGCTAGATTAACACAATTGGCAAACAATAAGGCAACAAACTTATGGGCCTTAAAGCGATTGCTTATCGATGGAAGCGTCTTTTGTTTGTGAGGAAATGGTCACAAATTGATTGAGTTGTTCAGGAAGTGGAATGTGCATTTTAAATTAAGTAAACAGTTTGTGTTCAATTTGCTATTTAATTTGCACTCCTTTTTTAAAAGTTCATTAAAAATTAAAGATTAAATGTCAAATAATGTTATGACAGCCTTGGTCAACAGTATAACATTTTAAATTTAGAAAACAATGCCCAGCGTAAACAATGAGCGCAGCAGAAATGCATTCCATCCATAAGTTTGAAAAAAATGGCAAATGAAAAAGGGCCATAAAAATAAAATATGAAATTGCCAATTGATTTATTGGCAGAAAACATTTTTCCATGTCAAATAGTGCGGAAAATGTACAAAGTGAGAAACAAAGGGAAACTTTAAGCAAACACTCCACTTTTTTATGCAGCGCACCGTGAATGATTTAATTATTCATCATGTAGGCAATTGAAAATACTAGATGGTTTGGAGGCCCAGTTGCCCCTCCTTCCCTTCCTCTCTAAACGCCCTTTGTCTTTCGTCCTGCGGGCAGCATATGGCATATTTATATGCATTTTTATTCAAAATGTTTTATGCATTCGCGGAAAAAGAAAAGGGCTGCATAACTGCTGGCGGAGTGGAAAAAATAGATCGTGGCGCTCGGCGGATGGCAATTATCTGTGATGGCGACAGTTGCCAGACGAGGTGGTGACCCATCCTTGGTGACCCAGGTGACCCACCCCATTCGTCCCTGACATTGGATGCGTCCTCTGTGCTCCGTTTTCCTCGGATCCGCGTGTTAATGAACGGGGCGTTTGACACTGGGCCACATTTATGCCAGACAATTTGATGCATTAGCGTGTGTGTCTGAGTGTGTGTGTGTGTGTTTGTTGGCCATGGGCGTGTTTGCCCAATTAAGACACACACACACACATACACACACCCATAAGCGAGGGGAGGAAAATTAATTAAATTCCTTGGCTTTGGCCGACGCTCTTCAAGTTTGTTTATGCAATCTTGTACGTGTTTCCATTAGGCTACAATTCAAAGTTCATTATTGAATGGATGTGGGCGAGGCCTAGCAGATAAACTTCCCTCCGGCGGCAACAAATACGATTTTCAAGTTGAATGCAATTTTAATTAATAGAAAATCAAACAAACTTTGTGTACTATATATACAAAACAAACTTGTGTTCTCCGGCAAACTTGTGTAGCTGTTTGGCTACAAAAAGCATAAGCCGCCAGCACACAAAGGCCAAAAGCTTAAGTGAGTAAAGGATACTCAGAAACTCGCACTCACACTCATACTCAAACTCACACTCATACTGAGACCCCTGAACCATTCGAGTGTGCTTGTGTTTGTACACCTTTCTGATTTCATTTACAAATGAATCTCACTGGCCGGCAGCCATTTCCCCCATTTCCCCTGCTTTTCCCCCATTTCCCAAGCCTTGTGCGCTTATATGTTGACTTTTGGCAAAGAACTCGCCATCATAAAGGCATCAAATGGGCTTCCAGCGAACGTGTCTTGGGCCAAATTGAATGAGCTTTTAAGTGTATTGAGCCAGAGCCAAAGACAGAGACAGAGCCAAGTCGCATTCAATGCGATTAGTTACCGCACATGTCTGCCACCTGAATGGCTTAATACCTGGCTTAAATGCAAATCGAAAAGTGCTTCTTTATTTACCTATATTTTTAACTGCCAGGCTCGAGGCTTTAGCCAGCTAAGAACGCACTTAAACGTTCTGAATAGTGTTTAAGCAGAAATTGTAGTGATGGAAAAAAGAAGAGTTAAAGACTTTTGCTAAAGAGAGTGCCATTAAAGCTTGGTGTAACTAACCTCTGGATCCACAAGGACTCAACTCAACGAAGGAATCGCTATCCGCTGTGCAATCAACAGAGAACCGCAGGGCGTGTGCCGCATTTCGAATGGGTTAGGAACAGCAATTCCCCCGGAGTTCACCTGAAACCAGCTCCCAGCTCCCAGTTCCCAGCTCCCAGTTTCCAATTCCCAGTCCCAGTCCCCAACCCAATTCCCCAGGTGCCTTTCCTGCCTTTTGATGGCCACCTGTGCACGCGGTTTGATTCGAATGGTCAGCTGTTTGGCCGCCGGGGCTTTAGTTACCATTGCCATTACCATCGACTGTGGCACTGGCATTTGGCATTTGGCATTGTTGATTGGGGCCCTTGTTATTCGAGTATTTTGCGTGTAATTAAAATTGCACAGGAGCCGCGCTGCAAGTGATAAATTCATAAACTTGGGGGCATGGGTATTTACTCGCTGCTGTTTGTAAATTAATTAAAATAGTACAGCAGCAGCATACATTGGGTTGATTTTGTCAATATTTTTGTAATTGAAATATTGTGTACCTTAGTTGAAAATGTCGATAAACAGCATGTGTTTGTGTTTTGCCTGTGCATTATGTATTATTATGATAAATTAGTAAGCCTAATATTGTGATAAACAATTATTTATACTCGTATGTAGATGTGTAAGTTGCATGCCCTTGTGTCCCTAAAACTACTGAACAATAGAGCGTGATTAGAGCCCTGCAAGAAAGCTAAACCTTGTTTGTATTTTCAACCTCAACCTTTTCAACCACCCCCGTACTACTACTACAAACCACCCAAAAACCACACCCCAAATTGGATTCGATTTGCGATACCCGAAACCAGACGCACTCCTCGCACTCCTGCAGCGAGGAGGACGAGGCCATGATTGTCCTGGAGGCCCTGCAGATGGAGGCGCAGACCACCAACGACGAGACCGAAGATACCGAAGACGATGAGGCCGCCGAGGCCGAGGACATGTTTGATGCCGATGCTCCTTTGATGTCCCCCACGGGCAGTCACAATAGCTCGAATAACAATAACAACAGCAGCAACAACTGCATTGCGAACAACAACAGCTGCATTCGTCAATCCAATCCATCGAGCAATATTAATTTCGATAATTGCAATGCGAATGTCTACAGTGGCCAGCAGGCCAAGCAGCTAGGGCCAATTACCAGCGGCAGCCAAACGTTAAATTGTCCCACATTGAATGCACATGCCAATGCAAATGCAAATGCGAATGCGAATCTGAACCCGAATCTGAATCTGAGTCTGAACACGAATCCGAGTAGCCACACCACCAATAGTCACTCCAGTAGCCAAGCGAATGCGAATGCGAATCCCCCACCCAACACCACCAACAATATCACAGCAGCAACTTTGGTTGCAGGTGCAGCAGCAGCAGCATCAGCAGCAGCAACATCAACTGCCAACCAAGTGCAACAAAATCAAAACATTTCCTCCAGCTTAGAGATAATCCTTTCGCCAATTATCCAAAGTAGTCGACGGTAAGTTTTATTTTCAGTTCGTTTTCGTTTTTGGTTTTGTTTTTCGTTTTCGGTTGCCGTTGATCTTTGTTTGTTCAGTAGGTACAACCTATTTCCTGTTTTCCGTAGCTAACAAGAAGTAATACCGCTACCGATACCGACCTCTGACCTCTGACCTCTGACCTGCATGCCAAAACAGAGAAACAACAGAAGTGACTTCACCTTTAGATGGAAATGTATGCAGTTTTTTTGCTACCCAGCTGGTTCAGAGTTATCAGAGTTATTGTGTCTATCTGCTATTGTTACGCATTGCATTGAAGTTCCACCTTTGAGATGTTGACAAACATAATGAGTTGAAAGCCCTTTGTTCTGTTCTTGTTACCCCGGTTTTTCATCTCTCCTTTTTCCTGTCCCCGTGTTAAGCATTAAACTTTATTGAACAGCGCGGCGAATTTAAAAGATCTCAACCCCAAAAAAAACCAGATACACGACATCTCCTTTAAGTGTGCGAAAACAAAAGGAAACGCAACAAAAACATTATAAATTATGTATTAATGTGCCCGTTAGGCCCACGCAACGCGGAAATGTCGGGACCTCCCAGCTGCCGATTTTCAATTGCCTTTGGGCCAAGATAACAATCGACTTGGGGGCCAGGACAATGGCAAAGCCTCTCAGGCAAACATTGAAACATTCATTTTCATTTCAATTTCACTTGCCTGCGCTCCTTGCTTTCGTTCTGGATTTACATTTGATTTGACTGCCCCCATTTCCCCACATTTTTGTGCCTCGACATTTTTCCGCCTGGCGGGGCAACGGAGAAACGCACAAATATTTATGTAAGCTAGGAAATTCGACAGCCTCTTTACAAATGAATAGGTTAATGTCATTGGGGTGGAATCTGCTGTTTTGTTTACGAGCCCAACTTGGGCCAAATTGACTTTAAACATGTCAATTTCAATTTTGGGCCCTCATTAACGGCCACCCTGAAAAGTATGCTATGGCAAACGCAGAAATATTACTCATACGCCGCATTGCACGCAGCCATTGAAGCAACAAAACGACAATTTTACAACAAATTAACTACCCAGCCAACCAAACAGCCAACAGCCAGCATTCATATATTCGTATATTCGTATATCCGTGCGGATGTGTGGATGTGTGGATGTGGGATGTGAAAGCCCGGGACATTTATTTCGAGCTGGGAATTGCAAGTAAATGACCTTCAAACTCGATAAGCGAAAACAAAACAAGCGAAAGTGCTAAAAATATACATAATTTCCAGCACACGAAGACAAAAGTCCCTCGCACAGCCAAATCGCACATGAAAATATGATAGGACACAAAACACAGCCACAGTCACACATTAAAGTGTACGAGTATGTGTAGCCGGGTAAATGATATTTCTGCCATCTCGATGGCCCGATGCCAATGTTTCTGTGACTCCGACCCGCACATAAATACAAATTTCAACAAAACAACAGGCCACAAAACAAAAATAAACCCACAAAAAATAAGCGATGAAAGCAAAAAGGCGCAATGTTGCCAACAACAGGAGCAGCCAGTAAAAAAGTATAAAAACAACAGAAAAAAAACACAAAAAAACAACCAGGCTAGGCAAACATTTCATATCGTAGAAATACTTTGGAGCCAAATAAACAACATTTTGTAGAAGCACAAAAAGGCATAACAAACAGTTGAAAGGGAAAATGGTTGGCCCGAGGGGCTTAGAGGACCTCGGGTTACTCTTTATTTGATTAAGATAAATATTTGAGGTCGGCTAATATTTGGAAAGTATTTCGCTGTGAGTTGTTGGAAATCACATATGAATGGAGTGGCCTAAAACAATGAATAGGATATCCTTATGTATAAAAATGTTGCTTAGTTTTAACGGTTTTGGAAGCTTTAAATTACATACGAAGGATGCTTAAGTTATTTATTTAAAAATGAGTAAAACTACCTTTAATATCTCCATGCAGCTTTTGACACAACCCCCACTTCGAAAGGGTATAGCCACAAAGGGTCTGCGTGTTCGACCTTGGTACAACGACAGTTCTTGTTTTAGATTAGACCCCCGGTGCTCCCAACCCCTTGGCCCCTGGAATTCGGCCATTTGGAGCCCATCGCGACTTGTAGCTAGGCCACACGCCACCAGCAACAAAGGGACTTGGGGCAACTTTACGCATTTTTGTCACAGCAAGAAAATAGAAAACGAAAGTGAAAGCGATGGCGGTGGCGATGGCGATGGCGCAAGGAAAGTGCTGAAAATGTGGAAAGTGCCCGAGTGGCAATCGTAAATTTGACGCACAGTTTTGCCGGGGGGCGGAGAGATAAGCTTATGAATGGCTATATAAAAACTCAGCCCATTTCCACACATAATGTGGAGAGAGTTGCTTTTGCCGTTTTCCAGGATTCCTTTTTGGTTTATGATTAAATTAAGTAATTATTTGTGGTGCGGCGCCAACAGAAATGATAAAAAGTATTCAATTTGTGGCAGTTGCGGCGATAAAACTGAATTTACTGCGGCCATAAACTGCGTGGCGGCACTTGAACTATATTTTTTGTACATTTACTTCGAATTGAAGAGCACCATAACGCATACGCACCGTAGTCGCTAGAACAAACTAACAAGCTATACTCACAACCACATACCCAAACGCACTTACACAAACGCATACATTTACACTTACACATACACTTACATTACCGAGCACTAGAGAACTTAAATGAGAAAATCGAATCAACAAGAAAACTTTTTCTAACATGTGCAAATATTTTCTCTCTTTCTTCCCAACCCCGCAAACCCTCTTTTCGCCCCACTTTTATTTACATGCCATGCAAATGCAACTACTACAAAACTACAATGCAAACGGCAGAGCGCAATTGTAAGCGAAATGAGCACAGAGTTGTGAGAATTAGCTAAATTTAATTTGCAATAGCCAAAGCCCGCCGACCATGCCCCTGCAGCAGGAGTAAACTGCTCCTCGAATCCGCCGCCCACTGCATTCTGCAAACTTTGGTTGCAGCAACAGCAGCAGCAGCAGCAGCAGCAACTGCAGCAGCATCAGCATCAACAGCAGCAGCAGCAGCAGCAATCCCAGCAGCAGCAACTCTACGAACAGCAGCAGGCTTGGCTCTAGAAAAGAATAAACACGCACAACGTGTAAGTGGAAAGTTAAATGGAAACTACATGTGCGGGTTCAACATCAACAAAGCAGGAAAGCAGGAAAGCAGCAGCAACAATAAACAACATTTAAAAGCCGCTGGGGCTGAAGTTGGTCCAAAACTTTTCACCAGCACGTTGCGTTTGCAAATTAAATGCACATTATGCCGACATGTAAATAGATAATGCTGTATGTATATACCCGAGTTGGGACAGGGAAACTTCATCGAAATGCAGAAGAGCAGACCCAGTAATCTTAAGACGCGAATAATCAAAAAGCCAAAAAAGCAAATGTATCTCACAGATAAACAACAGCAATCGGGGGCCTGTGGCCTGCGGGATGAGATGAAAGCAGCAAGTAGCATAAAAGCAAAAATAAATTGTGCGTTAATGATAAGCGGCGCACATTTCAGCGGCATAAAATTTATTAAAATATGCGCACAAGCCAGACAACGCGCAAAACTTAGCCACGCCGGGCCCCCAAAAGTAGGCAGCACAAACAGACTCACGCAGACACACACACACACTGGCACACACACACATACGAACTGGAAAGGACTTCTGCCGGAAATCGTTGGCGATAAATATAAAATTTTATTGTTGTGCTGCGTATCTGGCGGCATCTGTATGTGTGTGTGTGTGTGTTTGCGTGCGCCTGGAAGTAAATTAAATATACGTTTTTATTAACTACTAAGAACCAATTTGATACGCATTTAAATAATGCCTCTTACACAAGAGCACACACAAGATTATGTAAAATTTAATTTTACTGCAGCGGCAGCAGCAGCAACAATGAGAAAAGCCAAATAAATGTAGAAGCCTAAATGTGTATGTAATTTAAATAAAATACATTCGTAGAAGGACACTCTAGTGTAGCCGCCCCAACTACTTACTTACTTACTTACTTATGCCAACAACGTCCAACAATTTCAATAATATTTACGTAAGCGAACACTTTCGACCATATACGTTAAGCCCCATTTAGCTTAGTTTAATCATTTGCAACTAATTTAAGTCTGTCCGTCCGCTGGTCGACCTTTTTGACCTCTGTGACTCGTGAATTGTGTAAATGTAAATATCCCCTCTGTTAACAAATATTACTCAACAATTTGTGTGGTCAAACTAGAGCTAACGATTAGGAACGAATACGGATACGGATACGGAATGCATATGAAACATTATCGATTTAACACTTTTACAATCTATTGCATACTGCATACTGGGTGTAAACTGCAAACGAAAAAGGAAACATAAATATATACGATTAAATGTCTCTAACAAGATTTTACCATGAGTGTGTCACTTTTATATATACTATATATATACATATACATATATATGTATATCTAATATATACAATAAAATTACAAGTGAAAAATAAACTGCAAGCGACATTTTATACAAACGTTCACAAGGCATTCACATTTTTATTCGTTTTCCGGGGGCAGTCATCTGCGCTATCCGCGCTATCTGGGGCTATATAAAAATCCACCCTCGGGGCCACTTCAACTGTGAGGAGACAGTAAAAGCATGGTCCTTTGATAAGCGAGTGGACAGGATGGCCAAGACAAGGATGGCCAAGACAAGGAGGGCCAAGACAAGGAGTTGGCCAAAGCCAAGCGATAAGATGCCAGGAGACAAAGGCGCCAGCGAAACTTTCAAGTCGAAAGTCGAGTCGTGGACAACAATGCAAGAGGGTCCTGCGAAATTAGCCAACTTACGCGGCACAAAGAAAGGCTCTCACGAATTATGAATGGCCTTGCATAAGTTCAGCTCAAGTGGCTCCACTACAACTTGAAGGGAAAACTACTCTTGGATCCTTTAAATTATGAGTGCGCAAGCCATTAAATACTTTCCTTTTCTGACAGCGTTTCTCACTTATCCTACAAGCGAGCTTATTGCAAGAGTTGACTTTAATCACGTTACAAATTCTGAGACATACCTCGCATCAAACCTCAGTCATCCTGGAAATTAACTACAAAGCCTGCCAATTCCACATAACACTACAATAAATCCAGTTCCACACGCACACAATTTTGTTTTTAGCTCGTTACTTGCGTTTGGAATTTTGAACACATGAAAACTCGCGGATAGTCAAAGTCAAGCAGACACTCACTCAGGACTCAGGAATCAGGACTTAGGAATCAGGACTTAGGAATCAGGAATCTCAGATCAGATGGCTTCCCAGAGTAAGAACAGCGGGCTGAGCAACAAGGTGACCACCGTGGTGGCCACCAATGCCTTCGGCGCTGATGTGATGAGCGAGATCAGCTACACGGACGCGAAGGTGGTGGGCAATGGCAGCTTCGGCGTGGTCTTCCAGGCCAAAATGGTGCCCAGCAACGAGCTGGTGGCCATCAAGAAGGTCCTGCAGGATCGCCGCTTCAAGAATCGGGAGCTGAACATCATGCGGAAGTTGCGCCACGACAACATCATCACTCTCAAGTGGTTCTTCTTTTCCAGCGGCGAGAAACGGGACGAGGTCTATCTGAACCTGGTCATGGAATTCCTGCCGGAGACTCTCTACAAAGTGGAGCGGCACTACGCCAGGGCCAAGCAGACCTTGCCCGTCAACTTCGTCCGCCTCTACATGTACCAGTTGCTGAGGAGCATGGCGTATCTGCACAGCTTGGGCTTCTGTCACAGGGACATCAAGCCGCAGAACATGCTCCTCGATTCGGAGACGGGTGTGCTCAAGCTCTGCGACTTCGGCAGTGCCAAGCAGCTGGTCCACGGGGAGCCCAACGTCTCGTACATCTGCTCCAGGTACTATCGTGCGCCGGAGCTCATTTTCGGCGCCACCGACTACACCACCAAGATCGACATGTGGAGCGCCGGCTGTGTGATGGCAGAGCTGCTGCTGGGCCAGCTCATCTTCCCCGGCGACTCGGGTGTGGACCAGATTGTGGAGATTGTCAAGGTCATGGGCACGCCCACCTCGGAGCAGCTGCATGACATGAATCCGCACTACAAGCAGTTCAAGTTGCCGCAGCTGAAGCCGCACCCCTGGTCCAAGGTGTTCAGGATTCGCACCCCGGCGGAGGCCATAGATCTGGTCTCCAAGATGCTTATATACTCGCCCAACGCCCGGGTCTCCCCGCTCATGGGCTGTGCCCATCCTTTCTTCGACGAACTGCGTCAGGATCCCCATCAGCAGCTGCCCAACGGCAGGAGTCTGCCGCCGCTGTTCAACTTCACGGACTATGAGAAGACCATCGAGCCGGATACAATTCCCCTGCTGCTGCCACGGACTCAGAGCTCGAACACCACCACCAAGGAATCGAGTCCTGTCCAAAGGACCCGCAATACAGCCGGCGAGGAGAGCCCCCGGAAAACGGAGGTCATCCAAAAACAGCCAACAGCAGCGCTCTCAAAGTCCCCGGAAGCTTCGGGCAAGACGCGCGGATCCCCGCCAGGCTTTTTGCGACACGATTTGGGCAACGGCGACCATGTGGCTGTGGGCTCCGTGCCCATGGAACCCCTCACCCCGGAGCAGGACAACTTCGCGGAGAACTATGAGGGCGACGAGGATGCCGAGGGTAATTTAGACGAGGATGCCGGCGATGAACACGACTATGACGACGATGACGACGATGGGCAGTGCAACAGCAACAACATCAGCGACGACATGGAATACGAGGAACACGAGGATTTCGAGGAGGAAAACTAAATTTTCACTTCGAAGGGTTTCAGAATATTTAAGAGTTCAAACGGAAAATTTAGAATCTAAATTTAAATACAAGAAACGAAACTGTAAAATTGTTTGTCTTTTTAAAAATAATACTTTTTTTTAATGATAAAAGGTAAAGTTTCTGCTTCGTTTTCAAAATATATGTTGGCTTTTTTTTACACGCCTTTAACTGCCTGAATGTGTTTCAAATGGCTGAAACTTAAGCTCGCAAATGGCACTTGGTTGGCCGGGCTAAAAATATACTTAATTATTTAAATGTCAACGCTATAGGGTGGCGCCTCGACGCGATTGTCCTTGCCGACTTCTCTGCAATATAAATTTCCGCGCTTCGTGGCGGTTCAAATGCCGGCGGAGAAAGCACATCCCAAAAACAGGAGTCCAGCACGCACACATTTCCACATGTCCTTTGCTTTCCGGAGGCGAGTCACATTTCCTGCCTTCATCGTCCTTTGGTGTCCTGCTGCCCACTCTATTTCTCTCTCTCTCTCTCTCCATCTGTCTGTGTGTGTTTGTTTGTTAATGTGGTAAAATGAATTTTCAGTTTCATTAGTTAAATTGAATAATGGGAAACTTTGTTCGCCGCATTCGACTCACTGTTGTTGTTTTTGGCCATGCCTGGCCTGGAAGCGAAAGTTACACTTCCGTTGGCAACACAAATACACAGCCACTAACTCACCCACACCCACACCCACACCCACACACACACACACACACTAACAGACAGACACACATACACACACGCACAAGGACATGGAACCGGGCAATAAAGCAAATTTATGCAAACGATAAATTTCGTGCGAGAGAAATTGTTTGTTTTGTTTGGTTTTGTTTTGGGTTCGCCAGTTGTGACGTCGAGGGGAAAATGCCAGGCGGAATAAGCGGAGAACGAGTGTAGTTAGTGCCTCTAAGTAGCAGTTACCAATTACTCACCGTTTTGGCCCTCTGCTCCAATGTCATTTCTGCGCTTAAAGCTCACTTGTGTGAAGTTTGCAAATTTAATTTTAAACTACACGAAAACAAAGCGTAATTAAATACTTTCGAATGGAAAACGAACATGTTTGTAATTTATTTCGGTGGTTTATGTCAAAGCGACTGGTTTTTCGAGTGCTAATATAATACATATTGAAAATCTGTACAGCGACATTCGCTTTATGCTCTCAGATTAGAGAAGCGATTCAGTTTACCAGTGAGTTCCGTTGATATGCAAAGTTTAAACTGTACTCTCATTAAGCGAAAAGTCAAGCACACACAGACTGCGGGTGAAAATCTTTCGCAACAGCGATTACACGGCAACACCAACAACCAACCGCAGGAGCAGCCGGCATAGCGAATCCGGCGGAGAGCAGTCGAGTGCGGCGGAAGGGAAAGACACTCCGGCCGAGAGACACGGCTGAGTAATAAACACGCCGATGACTATTTACAAAGTGTTAGCTGCGGGTCCTTGTTGCTGCTGTTTTTGGGGCGTTGCGGGTGTTTGCCGGGTGTTTGCTGGGTGTTTGCTGGGTGTTTGCTGGGTGTCGGTAGCTAAACCTTTGACTCAAGTGAGATTACGATATGCTACATAATAGAAACTCGGGCAGCCGTGAAGAGCTGGGTGGGCAGGCTGTCCACCAGGAGGTGTCTGGAGCAGCCTGGGACTCGTAGCTGTAGCTTTGGCTGTAGCTGTAGATGTGGCTGTGGCACCAATGGCAATGAAACATTTTTCGGGAACAGCAGCCAAGGGGCACATGGCTGTATGGCTGTATGGCCGTAACTTGCAGGCATTTTACGGCCTTTTGGGCAGCAAAATGGAGTTCGGAACAAAGTGGGGAACAAGTGGGGAACAAGTGAGGGAGGGGGAGCTGTCTGTTCTGCGCTCAATGGCTACTAACAAGCAGCCGGCCAAGGTGAATGCGGTTAAAGTGTTTTCGGTTAAAGCATTTCGTGGGCCAAAGCATTTGCATAAACAGTAAAACCTTCGCACCAACGCCAACCGGGCAAACAAACGAAGCAACCAACCAACAAACAGGCAGTCGTGCAAATAGACAGAAGGCCAAAAGCGCCCGGGATGCCAAGGATAAAAGTGGCAGGAGCACAGACTTCCTGTTGCTATTGCAACCAGAGTTATTTTATTTCCGTTTCCGGACACGCACACTTGTAGCTGAGCTGAACTGACTAGCCGGAGTCGAAAATGCTAGAATGCGAAAATGCGCCTGCGGTGCCCACCTCTCTGCGCCCAGATAAATTTTCACTAAATGCACTTTTAATGGGCTCGCTCCACACGGCACTCTCCGGAAACTAAACCGAATCCGAGAACCAAACCGAAACGAAACGAAGCCGGAACAAACCAAATGAGCCATCAGAGGTGCGCTTCTTATTTTCAGATATTAAATACTCTCTGGGAACTAAATCTTCAGCAATAAATGAACTCTGATAATAACCAACTAGTTTATTAAGTTGCCAAATTGATATGCAAATTATATATCCAAGTGAAATGACTTTAGCTTTGGCTATTATGTTTCAAATGGTTCCAGCTGTGCAATTGTGATTGCTAGCCCGTAAAGTAGTCTGCAAATCTGCCGATATCCCCGGGGACCAAAACGAACCTGCTCATCTCCGAGCTGCATTTGAAATTGTATATGTTGCTGCTTTTCGACAGCATGGATGGGTGTCCTGGTGTCCTAGTGTATTGGTGTCCTGGGATGGAAACGGCTGGGCAGGGGAGGCTGTGGCTGCGGTTTGTCCAAATAAAGCAGTTGAGTTAGTTATGCGCAGCTTGCGGTTTCGCTTTGACTATTTTTGCGTGCAGAAATGCGAAATGCGAAATGCGAAATGCCAGCGGGAGGGCAACGAGTTTGGTAGAGCCTGTGTAACTGTGTAAAATGGCAGACGGACTAATTAGGAAATTGTACGCTTTAATGCAGCTTCCACAAAATAAACGCATAAATTTGTTATTGAATTTACACGCAAAAGCTGGAGCGTAACACATTTTTGAGGACGAATGCGGGGACGCCCAACTGCGAAAAGTTTGCACACAAAAGCGAAATGTCCTGGCCACACACACATGTTGGCCATTTATGCACTTGAACTTTTGCTGCCCAGAGTTGCGGGGGTTAGAAAATCGAAGTTTTAATTGGATTTGCGATTCAATTAACAGATTTGTCAGCATGTAAACAGTTTTATGACGTCGCAACAGCACCAGCAACTTCTGAGCAGAGAAGTAAAACAGCAGAACAGCAGAGCTAAGCTGAGCTGCGATGCCACCTTTCAATGAAATTTATTGAAATTGATTTGCCATTTTAATGGAATTAAGGTGGCCAGTGCATTCCCAGCTCGGCGTTTAATTGAAATCTTTTAATTAGTTTGATTTTCCAATCAAGTGGCATAGAAGACAAACAGGAGTGGCCATTTCCCTGCGGTCGAGCCCCGCCCACAGCACCTCCTCTCCTCTCCTCTCCTCCAGCTTTCTCCCAGCTTTCTCGCAGCTTTCACCCAGCCAAGGAAAGCCAATTAGTTGCAATGCCTTGAAGTATGCTTTCGGGGCTGTGGGCTACTGTCTCGGTTCGAGTTCGATATCCATTATGTTGTTCACGTCGATTGTCTGTCGATTACAAAGTCCCCCAGCCCATCCTTCCTCTCCTCCCCCGCTCGCAGAGCTATGCAAAGAGGAAAGCACTCCGTGCTCCGGAGTCGTTGCGCAACATAATCATTATCCTTGGCTTAACTCGAGTGGCAGCAGATATAGACTATAGACGGAGTGCGGAATACAGAGTGCGGAGTGCCGAGTGCCGAGCAGCGAGGGTTTGTGCCAGGCTCTGCCAAAAGGATTTCGCCTATTGATTCCACAAAGTGAAAGCCAAATCCACATGATATCAATTTGCTTTCAACGTTATGCCGCTGGCGTAAATAACCGACACAGTCGGCGGAAGGGGAGCCTCGAAACACATCCAATGGATTTCGGGACTTTGCGTGGGCACTGGTAACTGGGAACCCCTGAAACCTAGCTGAATCCGGCGGAACTGAGCGACTTCTAGCTCCTGACAGCAGCGGGTGCTGAGCATCCGAGTATCAAAGCCCCGCATTGAATGGAGCCCATGAAAGGCAGCCACTTGGTGGCAGGCTAATGTTGCAACACATCTGATTCAATTAACTAATTAAGCTTCAGTTTCTGAAGCTGAGACTACTCTCTAAACAGAATCGATCTTCCATATGGGCAACCGACTTAAGATGGTTGGTTGCATGACAGCTATCCTCTAACCAAAGATGTCTGAATTTAATAACTATTTCATGACTGTCTTGCAGGGATACAGAGATGTCCTTTCCTTCTGCGACAGCCACTTAAAACTATTCATAACTTGCATTAGCTCATCGCAGGCATACCCAATTACGGCGAGCTCCCGCCCACAGTCATATCTTGCCACAAGCCGCAAGTTCGCAAGCCAAGACTCTGCGGCGAGTGCAGAGAACGCAAAAAACGCAACAAACGCGCCAACAAATCCATTATGAGCTTATGCTGCGAGCGCAGTGTAAACTTTTCACACGAATCGCGAAAGCCTTACTTTTTCCGCGCCGAGCAATTATTTTAAATGCGCCGTCAACGCCGCCAAACACAAACTAACCAGCCAAACAGGGGAAGTCCCCGATTTCGACGCCGGAGCAGCTCGGATTCCTCCGTACTCCGACTCCGTGCGTGCATAATTAATTCAGCGCATAAATTCAAGACGGGCCAAGTCGCCAAGGAGCTGGCAAGTCCATGAAATTATAAACTTTATCCTTTCGAGGCGCGAGTGTCAAATGGCGGCTGGCTTTCTGATGTCGCCAGACAGCCAGCCATCCACAATTCCCGCTCGCGACTTTAAATAAATTAAAAACCCTGAACGGTTGTGCCAAATGAAAATGCTCCTGTGTGTGGCTGGAAAATTGTGCCAGCTCTCGAGGGGAAAAACGGGTGGGAAAACTAATCCAAATGTGGCAGAAGTATTCGATACAGATCAAACAACTTTCAGATAATTAAAACTGAAAGAGAGGAATAAACTGTTCGGCGAAGTGAGACATATCCTGGCAAAGGATGGGGATATGCAAATCCCGCAAAGGACTCAGGAATGGATATGCAAATTGCAAGGAAAGCAATGGAAAGTAAGCAACACAAGTAAAAACGGGAATGAAGAGCAAGTTAAGGTGAGTGCTGCAAAAAGTCCTGATCAAATATGGAAAAAGGATTGAGGACTGAGCAAAAACGAGAGAAAAAAGACGCCATTCAAGCATTTTAGAAGCCTAAATAATAACTGTTCGAGCGGAATTCAGTGTTCTAACAACGTTTGTAGTCGGCCATTCTCATAAAAAATACCACCAGAAGCTGTCGCCAGTCAGCTCACCCGTTTCCCATTTCCCATTTCCCATTTTCCATTTCCCCGACACTTTCCCGCCTTCAATATTGTGTGCTTCAAGTGCTTTTGCTCTTTGCATTTTCGCATTGTCAGCAGACGGCGTCTGCTCCACATCCTTTGACTTTGATGCCTCGGCAGCTTGGTCCTGGTCCTGGCTCCGCTCCCTAGACTCTTTGGTAATTGAAAACGCAAGTTAATTTCTCACTTGCCTGTTTCTTTGTTTGTTGCTTGGCTCCAAGGATTCAGGAATCTCCGCTGGATGAGTGGGAGGATAATGGGTGGACTGGTGGACTGGGCATTGTCGCACTTATTGTATTAAGAAGATTTTTCGGCAAGTTTTCGTAATTAGTAAAGTTTTGATTGTGCGCCAGCCAATGTTCATTTGCCAACTGCTCAAACTCCTCAAATTGATTTCAGTCCATGAAAATCAGCATAATCCGACAGCTGGCAGCACTTTGCATAACTACCCACCATCCGAGCCAGGATGCCTGGCCTCTTCAAAAGCAGCTTTGCACTTCATTTTCCCCAGAGTGGCTCACTCTCTCTGGTTCCATGGCTCTCATGGTCAGGGAATGCATAAATTTGCAGGTGGAAAAACACTTGTCCCCCGTCAACCGTCAACCGCCAAGAAAGTTCGAGCGATTCGGTGTGTCTGCCAACATCTACCATCATCTACCATCATCTACCAACATCGACCAACATCTATCGGCATTCGAGCCAGGACTCCGGACAGTAAGTAGCTTAGAACTTGTTTTGCCCACCGAGGCGGCAAAAAGTGCGCACTTCATTGATCAGCATTGCTGGGGAAATATTCAAAATTTGCTCAGGCACGATGCGATAAGCAAATGCATACGGCTTTTTTGCCAACTGTAATCGAGCATTTGAATTTGCATTTGCAAATGTGCAAATGTTCCGGCGAAAACTTTGCCGCCGACGCAGAGATGAAAAAACGCAACGCCATCGTCCAGAAAGTGGAACACTTGCAAAAACCAGCACATTGTTTAAAAATTACTTTAAAATTCAACTATAATGGTGTGCCAAAGTCCTTTGGGTATATTGGGAAGACCTATGTATATTGCACACTTCAAGACAGCATTTTTGAGAGTATGTGAATCTTCCCAACTCGCAGTTCGCTTTTGTTCCAGTGCATCTCCGCTTTCCCAGAACTCTGACCATACAGGTGCCAGCGACAATTGTCGCAGTCACGTAAGGATCAAAAGCGCTGCAAAAAACACGGACAGAGCCATGACATAGATGCGAAAGCAAACTGTCATGTGGCAAAATATGCGCTGGTGTCCTCGATGGACAGGCCGTAGTCCGTAGTCCATAGTCCGTAGTCCGTAGTTCGAAGTCCGTTCATATCCTGCCTGCTCGGCATCCTGTTCGTCGTGGGCTGGGCACACAAATAAAGCTTTGATGCCATCAAATTGTGTTTGATGGCGGGTGATAGGCAGCAGGTGAGGCCATTGATTGATTTTACCCTCCTGCAAAACAAACTAATAAGCGAGCGCAGTTGGGGAGACAAGCCTTTATGGCGGTGCAACAGTGCGTATGCGTGTTGCACACTACGTATACGCAATGTGTAGCGCGCTGAGGTGGCATGAGGTGGGCGCATTTATATGGCAGCAGCAATCGCTTTTAAGCACCGAACAATGCAGCTTCCACGCATGAACAGTTCGCAGCTGGATCAAAGTTGCTGGCGCATACCGCACACACATGGCACACACACACACACACACACCACCCTTCTGCATTTGGCCTTGTCAACACATCCTTGCAGGTGGGCGGGATCTGTGGACAAATTCCCGCGGGGAAGCATTGTGCAACTGCACACAGCACATGTGCCAAATTCCCCGGATTTATTCGATATGTTACTTACAAATTGTGGAAACCCCAAAAGAGGAAAAACGACCATAAAGCTGCGTTTGAAATGCGAAGGGATGAAATTTAACAATATGCACTTTAGTAGTTCTTAAACTGCACAATGTCAAACTCACCCTAAAGTTAAAGAACACTTTAATTCTTTTGAAATTGAATTGTTGTTATTTCTTTGAATATTTACAGATACCCGAAAACTTCTACCTGATATCTACATGTCAAGTTTTGAGTTATACAAATATTTTACGATTCTTTTACAGCGTACCATACATGTTGTCTACAACTGTATGAAAGTATTGGTTGTGGTCTTGGATTGAACTTTTGGAGTCTCTGCTATGTATACCCTTTACTTGCACACTAAAGGGGTATATAGGACCGCTGAGGACTAGTAACACGTGGAATAAAGCATGTGCAACCATATAAGGTAAATCATTAAACCATATAAGGTAAATCAATTGCGTATTATGAAAGTTGAAACCTCGAAAATCAAAGAAGCTAGAGGACTGAACTCTGTCCGTTTACTATTACAATATAAAGGACAAGAAACCTTACCAACAAACTGGATTTCTTGAATTAGGTTTAAAAATCTCACAACCCTCTGGTGTAAGCACTCGAAAGCTCTTTCAGGACATGCGCAGCAGGACCCCGCTGACCTTGAATACAAAGAACGACAATAAAGTGAGGCGAATCACAGAGAGCAGCAAGCCAAAGAACGTTGAGCCAAGCCGAATTGAACTTATGCGCGGGCAACAAAAGGCGTTCGAATCGCCGTGAACGTGAGCAGACATCTCGCAAAAAGCTGAAAAATCCAAGAAGCATGAAGGGCCTGGCATAATTTGAAAGACCAAGCCCCTGACGACCAACCTCTAAGAACTCTCGACGATTGCCGGGGGTTGTGAGTGGCCCACGGCTGCGAAATGTGTAATTTGCAGTTCGCCAAAGGTTCTCAAAAAACGTGGTCCGCCGAGGGCCAAGGCTCCTGCTCTTGAGAACCTCATATCGGAGTGTTTTATCGGAGGGAATGAAATTGTGTACTCTGATTGCGGAGGGCTCTCTCGCTTTCTGGCGATGCTGTAACCACGAACTGCCCGTCAGTAGAACGCGAACTGTGGCCACGGCAGCAAAGCGGCTCTTGTACGCAATTTTGAGAGAAAAATCTTATTCGTTAAAGTTCTTAAATAAAAGGTGTGCTAAGCAATTCATCTCAGAGTGTACAAAAATGCTTGGAACTTTCTTGATTTAACTCCAGAGCACTTCTAAAGCTTAACCCAAATCTAAGCCGAAAATCAATTAAAATTTGTGTGTAAGTATGCCAGCATCCATGACATTTCGTCTTTCGCTTTGCCCTCTGCGCGCTTTTTTGGGCCAACACGTCACTAATGCCAAATTGCCTGACGTCACAAACTTCCCACGCAAACAGCAAACAGCTTCCCAAAGCTTTGGCAGACACCTTGGCGCCGCTTTGCCATTAACCATTCTATTAGATATTACCAATCAGTTAGCCTAGAATCTGATGCAATGCCAACCTGGCATTTGGTCAGAATCGTCACAAGCCGTCAGCTTGTACTTGAAATGCCAGCCACGTCGATAAGTACTTGGCTCACAGTCGATCTCCAAATTAATGAGCCTCGTCCGGTGGCGCAGGACACATAATACCCACGACCCACCTATTCTGGAAAGGTGTGTTTATTGGCACTGGGCACGCCAGTGTAGTGTAGGTATCAAATGGCCCACACTCTTTGCCTTTTTATGCCAGTTCAACGCCTTGAAGATTGGGATAAACCCTTGGCCTTGAGGGGCAACCATAAATTTATTGGCATTTGCCAAATGCATCACAAAATTCAACTTAATGAAAGCGCTTAAACTGTTCTCGGAGTCTGAAAACCGCAATTTGTCAGCCGATGTCAGATTCAGAGATTAAAAATTAAACACACAGTTTAGTTAGGCAGAAAAACAGGGAACAAAATATCAATTAATGAGCGGGATACAGAGGATACTCTATAGACTGTAAAGCTTGAATCGAATATTTAAGCAGCCAAGACAATCAGCTGATCGGGCTCAGAATTGAAATGCATTTGTATGGCAAACAAGATCCTAAGACCCAGTAAAGCGGTTGAGTAACGAGTTGAAGAACTCTTAAAGTGCCACAAATGCGGCAGAGAAGTCGGAATTTAATTTAATAAGATTATCGCACTTAGGAATACCTTCTAACCGGCTGCTATGACGTCGCTGAACGCACGGCCAATTGTCGTTAATTCGGGATTATGCACACAAATTGCTAATAAAGCTGAGATTAAGCAACTCGCTGATGGGCACTTGAATATTTCAGTTTGGGAACCAAAAACCGGCCGCGGAACAGATCCAAATAAATATCGACAGTCGGTCGAATCATCAAATCTTCAAAGCCTGGTCCTCAGCCTTTGTTTCGTTGGTCAATAAACTCGAGTGGCCCGGGGCGAAATTTAGGTTGAAGTAACGCTCAAAGGCAGAGCAGAGAGTGTTCGCAGTGACACAAGTTACTTAAATAAATTCTACTGGGAAATTGCAGATGCTTTGCCATTGTGCTTCGCTTTGAATGACTTAATTCAGTCTTGTGTGTGGATGCAGCAAAGCGCGCGGCATCTCGCGGATATATTCAATTATAGATCGGCAAGTGGGCAGGAATAGATTTGAATATGCGCGCGAAAATCAGAGCGTCTTTATATCTATCTAATTTGCATTTACGAGTGACAAAGGCAACCTACGTGTGAACGCAAGAAAAAGATACACGGCAAAAGATACTTTAGTATGGGGCTGTAGTGCTCTTAGTTCCAAGTGCCGCCCGAAGACTGGTTACCAGATACCACATGGGTAAACAAACAGAAAACCTTCAACCAAATTACTCTTGAGCTTGTCGCTGTGTATCTGTTAGATAAAAAGCAGCATGTACCTTTTGCCGCCCGCCAAAAACAAGGCAACCACCAGAAACAGAACCATTTCTCAATCGAAAGACGGCCACGATCACGGGAACAAACGAAACGCGGCGTCGAAAACTCGTTTTTCGGGGCAATTTCAGATTCAAAATTTCAGAGATTGCCGGTTAGAAACAAGCGAGCCTCTCGAGCGAACATCGAACACGTTCGAAGTAGCGCAGAGCCGAGCTTTACGGGTTTTTAGATATAGATTGTATATATATAGTATAAGCATACTAGATATAAGTACTATATGTACCATCCCACTATATCGAGTGCACTTTAGGGACGTGGGATGTAGGCTACATTTTCTCTCCGTGCATGTAGTGAAGTGTAGGTGAGTCACACAGCCGACCAGCCCCGAACCCGATTAACCTCTGGCTGAGATTTCCGGAGCGAAGATGCCCCGGAGCGCGATGGAATCGCCGGTGGTTGGCAGTCTGCGTTAGCCGCTGTTTGCGTGCGGTTCTGCTTCTCCGGCGGAACTTGTTAGTGAAACCCACTTGGTGCGCGGGAAACGCTCAGTCCTCTTAAGGTAGCAGAGCTAATCGGCTCTTAAGTACTTAGTACTTAGTGCTCGGCGTTGGGCAAACACGAGTATCATACAATTTGAGCAGATAGAAAATGCTTGCTTTGAGTGAGCAGCACGCAACACTTGTGTTTGTGATCAACAAATTCGCCAAAACATACTCTTGTTCTCGACAAATTAAAAAGGTGTTAATACAAATGAAAAGGCAATGGCGGTGAAACACAAATTCAAATTAAAACGCATGAGGCGATTTCGGCAAGTCATAAAAAAGCCATTAAAAACTGCCCACAACAATTTATGTGTGCAGATCTGTGGTGTATATATAATATATGAAACGTACAGCGAAATGCTCAATTCCTGTTTAATTCCTGTATTTTTAGAATTTGTTTTTATATGCACTAATCGCGCTATTCAAGCCGGTTTTCGCTTGTTTTCTTTTTTAAGTGAATCAAACGAAATTCCTATAAAACTCCTGATAAGAATTAGTTTGCTGAGATGTGATGGTGATAGCATAGCTGAACCCAGAGTCGAGAGCTAAAAACTTAATTAGGAAATCAGACTGGTAGAATCTGGGTTGTATTTCAATAATGTTTTCTGATTAGCTTTCTAAATATATAATTTTGTTCCGCTTGATAATGATCACTCTCCATATTATTCTCATTAACAAATTGTAATTGGGATGCAGATGGCCCTGCGTACGATATCGCTGTTATTTTGCCAGCAAAATGTATAATCTTTTTGCCATTAGCTTCAATTAGTTGATAGCTTCAGCTAACTATGGATGTACTAAGCACTGCCTCGAAACTGATACTGTGATTAATACGGACTACACAATGGCCATTTTGTTTACCACACCAAAATTAATGGATTAATGGATTGCGGCTCTGTGTTTATGTTTGGACTCAGGTGCGCACACGAACACCACACCAATTTCATTTTGGATGAATCAATAGTGTGCTTTGTATCGCGATTCATGCATAAATTGGGTCAAGTAAATGGGTAGCTGCGGACTGAAAGAACTAATTGCCTCGAAGTGAACTAATGACAAAGCCTTTCACACGAAAAATGAAGTGGAGACCCCCTGAAGACAGTGACTGAGTCATGATGCAAGCCCAGTTGCATTGTGAATTCCACAGACGTAATCTCGCTTTTTTCCGGATCGTGTTTCACCTGAATTCCGCACTAAATAGTTGGCATTACAATCCATAATCTATTCGATCATTGCATCAGGCGAGATCTGGAGTAATTGGAACTTTTGGGCCTTTTTCACTGCGTTCGGCTTGGCTGGCCAACTGTTAAGCCAAGAACATCGGATGGCCAATTAGCAGTCGAGGGTTATACTATACTATACTATACTTATACTAGCTATAGATGTGGTGTTCATTAGTTTGTTCACCTGTTTGTTTTGCTTGTGCCATTCTACCAGTTATTCCATAACTGAATCACACATCGCATTGTTTTGTTTGCTTCTCTCGCCTTTTGATGTTATGCTAATTTATGCGGAGCGTGGGTCCAGTACCGGCCTTTGCTTTCGCTTGAGGAAGTCACCCCTTCCCCTTCCCCAACTGCCATATGGCATATGGCTAACTTAGGTAAACAATTGGCATGACCCAATCATGTAAGGGGCGTGGCCGTCGGGGGATCCACTTCCTCGGCTTTGTGTCGAGTTCATAGGCTCACACGTGCCTATCAATCAATCTTCGGGACCTGTCAAGCTTTTGCAGTGAAAGGAAGGCAATAATATACATTTTTGGGTTTAACGAACTGCAGACGAAATACTTTTAAGGCGAAGTCCATTGCTTCCTCGAAATGATAATGAAGAAAATATCTCAGCGTTCATTGCACATTTTGTAGAGATTAAATAATAAACTCGAATCTGGCAGCGTTTTTCTCCGTGCAAATAACACATGTAAAGGCTGTGCCCAAAACACTCGCTCATAAGCCAGGGTAAAAGTAGAGCAAGCTGCCAATGACCTCTAATTACCTTTCACTGAGAAAAAGAAGGCAGGGAATTGCCATTGAAAACAGAGGCATTGCCTTCACTCTAAGCTTTCAAGTCTCATTTGAAAAGGCAGACAAACATTTGTGAAACACCAAAATGAGACATCTGATGGAGGCCAGACAAACCAATTCACTAATTCACATCTTAGCACATAATATAGAATTTAATTTTTAAAATTTCCTCTCAGCTCAATTAGCACGCCATTTCTCAAAGTCAACGCCAGAAGAGCGTTGTGTCCCTGCAGACGCAAGTAAATGATTATCACCATAAAAAACGCAGGTTCATTAACTAAGAGGTACTTAGATGGCGGAAAATGAATTTCACTAACAGCAGCAACAGTGTGTTCAAATAACGTGCTATGCAAAAACTATTTCTATTTATAGTCTTAAACTGGCTAACACGTTTAATTTATGGATCTATAAACAGTGGTGTAAACAAATCGAAGTAATTAATTCGGAAAAGGCCAAGGCAAAGCATTTTGTGAAAGCTCCAACTAATGGAAAATGTTTATAACATATTAGGCTAATAATTTTTTAAACCAATTCTTTTTAGAATACATTTAAAGACGAAACAATAGTGCTGACAACATGGAAACGGAGTCTCTGAACCGCAAGAACTCCTCGCGAAAGAGTTCGATCGTCAATGGAAACGGAGATGCATCTGCCAAGTTGACCAACGGCGATGGAGGCGGAGAAGGAGAGGTGACCCTGAAGGCCAAGATGAGCCTGCTCAATGGCTGCACCGTCATAGTGGGCTCCATCATCGGCTCGGGCATCTTTGTGTCGCCCACGGGAGTGCTGATGTACACGGGCAGCGTTAACCTGGCCCTCATCGTGTGGGTCATTTCCGGCCTCTTCTCGATGGTGAGTGCGAGCTCGTAAACACAGCTAACCTGATATGCAAATGGGTAAATGGCAGTAGGGCATGCGACCACCCAGACCAGACACCTGTTGCCCTGTTGCCCTTGCTGCAGGTGTAAATGAGCACCTGGTGAATGAGCAGCTGGTGGGGAGTTAGTGGAAAGCACGTGTGGGTGCGACTGGGAAAGGACTTTCTCCATCAATTACGAATGCTGGCAGAGTGCCGCTGCGACGCCTAATGAAATTATTGAAATTCCTGCACCCAATTCACCCCCCTACACCCACACACACACACACACAGCCAAAGGCACGCACACAAACATGACAGGTCCGTGTCAAACGCACGAAGTGCCAGCTCCTGCTCAATAAAATTACGTATACGCCGCATATACGCAGTGGCGGTGACAGATGACAACGATTGCGCACTCCTGCGGCACTTTAAGCATGAAATAAATTCAATTCAATTCTGCCGTTCAATTAAAGAGTTTGAAGAATGGCATTGAACACTTATCCAATATTTTAGGTGGGTGCCTACTGCTATGCGGAGCTGGGAACGATGATCACCAAGTCGGGCGCTGACTACGCGTACATCATGGAGACCTTCGGACCCTTCATGGCCTTCATCCGACTCTGGATCGAGTGCATGATCGTGCGCCCCTGTTCCCAGGCCATCGTTGCCCTCACGTTCAGCACCTACGTCCTGAAGCCCTTCTTCCCGGAGTGCGCTCCTCCGGATGACTCGGCCCGCCTGCTCGCCGTCTGCTGCATTCGTGAGTTACCATATTTATTTATTCATTTGCTAAGTTGGTAGTTTGTTTATGGGGCGGAAGAACCTCCCATGAACCGCAATCTCTGCCATCGCGTACTTGACCCATAGATTAGAAACAATTTCAATGCACTCCCCGCATCGCAGCTTATCAGCGAATAGAGTGGCAGAATAGAGTGTTTTGTTTTGATTTAGCTGGGAAACATTTCTCATCTGGAAGTGAGCAATAAACATGTTTTGTATAAAACACCAATGCTTCACGTTACATTTACGATAAAATTACATTCTATTTGCACTTTGATAATGTTACATATTTCATAAAATTCCGTTCTATTTACATGATGATTAATAATAGTGCGTAAAAATAACAATATTTCCGATTGCACTGAATAAGAATAACTCAATATTTTATCAGCTCACATTACATATCTAACTAGTTTATAAATAAGAGTGGTGTATTGCCCTTTTAGTTTTCCATGAACCAACTTGCATATTCCATCGCAATTAAAAATCAATCATTTCCGAATAAACTTCGTTCCCCAATGCCCCAAGCCCCATCGCACTTGTTGATAGTCGGCGCTTCCTCGCATTACTTACTTAATAGTAGCAGTGCTGATTTAATCATGCGGAATCAAGTGCGTTTACTCAAGACAATAGAGGGGGCCATAAATAACGAGTTGTCACATTGGCTCATGAAACTCCTCGCTTTATTACATCACCCAATCCCCAATCACCCACATGGTCGCTCGCATCTTTGGACTGATATCTTCGGCGTGACTCCAAAGTCGTGATGGTGGCTCGAATGTGGGTTAGGCGGCCTTTACACACACACTAAATACATAATATATTTAAATATATAGTTATTTCACTTTTCATTTTGCTCGCTTGCATTGCAGTGGTGCTAACCCTAATCAACTGCTGGGACGTAAAATGGGCGACTGCTGTGCAGGATATCTTTACGTATGCGAAAGTAAGTCCGCTGGAAGGGATTTCCCTGTATGGCCATGTAACTATTGCTCCCTTCGCAGCTGCTGGCCCTGTTCATCATCATTGCCACTGGCGTCTACCAGCTTTACCTCGGCAACACGCAATACTTTACGTTCGAGAACACGGACGCCAAAGTGACCTCCATCGCACTGTCCTTCTACTCCGGACTGTTTGCCTACAACGGATGGTAAGAGGATTACGCATCACATCACAGCGAAGGCAGTTACTAATTGGATTTGTTTGCGCTGTTTCGCTGCCGTTGACAGGAATTACTTAAACTTCATCATTGAGGAGCTGAAGGATCCCGTCAAGAATCTGCCCCGCGCCATCGCCATCAGCTGCACCCTGGTGACCATTGTCTACGTCATGGCGAATGTCTCCTTCTACACCATCCTGTCCCCGGATGAGGTCTTGGGCTCCACGGCCGTGGCGGTGACTTATGCGGAGCGCGCCTTTGGCGTTCTGGCCTGGACCATTCCAGGTGGGCTCCTCTATTAAGGATCTATAATAGGAATACCAACCTGTTACCTCCTTACGTTCTTCCAGTGTTTGTGGCCATGTCTACGTTCGGAGCTGTAAACGGTATCCTGCTGACCTCCTCCCGACTCTTCTACGCCGGAGCCAACAACGGCCAGATGCCCGAGATCCTCACCATGATCCAGATCCAGAGATTCACTCCCACTCCCGCGGTTCTGGCCATGGCCCTTCTATCGATGTTGTACCTCACGGTTTCGGACATCATTGCTCTGATTAACTACGTGGGCTTTGCCACTTGGGTGAGTTACTTTATTTACATCACTTAGCCGCTAATTAACCCATGAATCCTTCCTTTAGTTGAGTATCGGTGTGGCTGTGTTGTGCCTGCCCTGGCTGAGATGGGCCCAGCCCAATCTGCCACGTCCCATCCGAGTGCCCATGGTGTTCCCCATTGTCTACCTTATCGCCACCATGTTCGTGACCGTGGTGCCCATGTACGCCAGTCCGGTGGAGACTGGTTACGGCATCCTGATGATCTTGTCCAGCATACCCGTCTACCTGGTGTTCATCGCCTGGAAGAACAAGCCCATTTGGTTCCAGAAGACGATGGGTAAGTTTCTGAGGTTTCGCACTGACTCAGCTGAGATCTGCTTCCTTCTTGTTGATTTTCACTTTCACTTGAAAATTATTCACGCTGTGATCCCCACCCATTTTTGATATTCTAGGCGGACTGACACAAGTTCTACAGAAACTGATGATGGTTGTGCGTCCCAAAGCGGCGTCAAAGGTTTTTAAGTTTGCTATTTATCCTAGTTTTACTTTGGTTCTGCCATTCGACTCACTTGCCTGCCTTTACTTGCGCACTAATCTCTAGAAGAACTACTAACTCCACTAACGAACCACAAGTTTTGCAACTCCAAACTTACTTTGCACCCCTAACTCTAGCCAACTAGTAGATGAACCTGCCTCAAGCCATTCATCTAATCCGACTTATATATTCTATACCTTCCAGTAAGCCTCACACGATTCCTACAGAAGATGCTCATGGTACTCGGAAAGCAGACGAAACCAGCTCAGGTGTAAAGGTGAAGAACGTTCTTCGGGGAAAAGAGCAGAGATAATATTTCAAGTTAGCCAAGAGCAGAGAAAAGCATTTAAAAGCACCCACTTGATTGCAAGATGCATTATATAGACAACGCAAACGCTTTTGTGTAGCCAACCAATGATATACAACATACGAAAACACACAACAACTTTTGCCAGCTTCTGGGCGACTATACGATATATACCATATATATATTTTTATATACACACGTAACTCTTAAGTTGAAGCCAGGTCCAGTGCGCAGTAGGATAACGAGGAAGCTCCCAGTAAAGATCAGCTCTGGATTCAAAATTATACGAAAGACTGTGGAAAACTACAAGGAATCAAGGTGTTCGGAGCTGATCGTAAACTGGGTTCGAATTTGGCATTTTTACGCGGAGCTGAACGAGTCTTTTAGGATCTTCAAGTATTCCCGGAAAGTGGTTGAGCACACAGCGAAGCCCCGATAAAAGCTATTGTTTATTAGTTACTGCATTTGAAAACTAGTTTTTTGAAACATTTAGAACCACGCTCCAGGCCTAGCTTGAACTAGAACTAGGCATCGAACTAGATGAACGCTTGAACATACTCATCAGAATCTACAGGATCTACAGAGCTAATTTAGCACCTACAAATCATGAACATTTTAGAGCACGATTGATTAGCTTATTATTGATTTAAACGAATCTAGCTTAAGTGACACCGCAATTAAATTCCATTTGCCTAAGTTAAAACGTACATTTAGGTTGCTCAGTTTAGGTTTCATCGTGCAGGTGTGCATCATAGAGGGTCCTACCTGTACAAACCCCAAACCAATATACAAAACCATTGCCCAATGCACATATCCAACAAGAGAAACGATTAAAGTTGTTGAACGAGAACAGGAACATTGCCAACATACATATTAAATATACTGAGAATAACACTATATGCAAATTGTTGTCTAATTACGAATTACGAATTGATTTAAACTTTCATTAGTTGTTGTTGCTTTGAGTGTTCGTCACTTAGTGTTATTCTTATAAAATGATTATTGCCTATTTAGCATTCACATATTTACCTATTTAACTGTTACACATAAAATATGGAGCCGCAACTGGGGAATCAGTTTAACTACTATGAAACATATTGTTGACAATAATATTGTATTTATATATAAATGTATATTATATTATACTATATGATGTATACCCTACAACCTCTGTATTTCTGGAAATAAGAACGATAACGAAAACTAAATGTTTTATATATATTTTTTTGTTCCCTTGGGAAAGGAGTTTCACTGGAAATAGAAACGATAACGAATTTATTTATTTGTGCACTTGGGAAAAGGAGTTTCACTAGACATCACAAGTGTGGGATGACATTTAGTTAAACTTCTAGTCCCCCGAAATGCTGGAGTCCGATGCACCGATATACTGGATCAAGCCGAGTCTCAGGTTCTCCACCTCCCTCTGCTTGAGCACCTTTTCCGCCTCCGAGAGCTCGTAGTTCTTGGTGCTGATGTAGACCCTGAGGGTTGGGGCGTAAGTAGTGGCCTCCGCTTCAGTTTCGAGCTCCTGGAAATCCTTCTTTAGCTGGGAGTATACTTTGCTGGAGGTATGAAGATCTCTGTGCGTCCTCTGAGGTCTCACTCCATCGCCACCACTTTCGTCGGTCTCCTCGCTGGGATCCTGATGTATTGATCTTATTTCGCTTCGCAGATCCAAACTCTTCCTCCTGTACAGATCCACAACGTGCTGCTCCATGGCCAGTTTCAGCTCTGCGAACTTGGAGTCTATGCGCCCGTACCAATGGGCCAGTCCATTGTAGTCCTCATCTGAGAACTTGGCAGTACGACGCCAGTGGGCCAGGGAAATATCGGGCACTGATCTTAGAGAGCTGTGCACTCCGGATGACCTACTTATTTTGCTCGGGTTAGTGGAACTTTGAGAGGCAGGCTTGCACTTGGACTTGGACATCATTTTGCGAGCTTTCTCGAGACTTCCATAGGCCACATCGGCCACCTTCAAGATCTGGCGCCTGGCGTCCTTCAAGTCAGGAGCTATGGGCAGCTCGAACAGTACCACTGCAGGAGCAGGGCTCTTGAAGTCAAAGGACTCCTTCAGGCAATCGTTCAGCAGAGTGCTGCCACTTTGCCTGCCTCGTGGCAAACTCGTGAAGAACTCCACCAAATCTGGTCGGTTCTCGCTGCCGAAAATGTGAAACACCGAAAGATGAATCCTGTGCTCCAAGACCAGGCTATCCCGGTACACAAACTCGAAGTGCAGATAGTCATCCCCAATTGCACGGCTTCTTAGCAGAGTGAGATCGTTAGTTAGCCACTGGGACAGCTCCTTGGTGCTGGACACACTCTTTCCGCTCGGTGAAACCCTTCGGCGTTTGGGCACCGCAGTGGGTTGCACCAACATGTTGACCATTTCGAACTTGCGGACATCGAAGTAGTCCACATTAACTGCTTTCAGGCGACAGCGCATTTCGACCATCAGAGAGTCCACTTCAGTGACCAAGAGACGGGTTAAGAGACTGGGATTGTGGTTCCTTTGGGATGAGATGCGCAGCAGACTTCCATGGCGACGGTGTCGGAACATTTGACCCAGTAAATCGCCCACTTCACTCCTAATATGGCCATCATATTCGTAGCCAATGCCGTCGAACTCCAAGTGGCGGTAGTAACGAGGAGGTTCCCCCAAGCTGGCGGGCTTAGCTGTACCCTTCGGCATCCTCAACAGCATCGACTTGCTGTCCAGGAGCCGGATATCGTTCTCCAGACTTTGATCATCCAAGTAAGCACGTCGCTTGGCATCTGTGAGGGTGACCAACACTATGTGATCCTTTTTGGTTGCCGAAGGTCTGTTCATGGTCAAGAACTTGTTTTCTTTTTTTTTTATCAAATTTTGTAAACTAGAATTTCGACTGTCTAAAAGTAGAGTTTGATCAGAGACAACTAACTCATTGCATGATTTTAATGTTCATCTTAAATTATAGGGAATGGTGGCTTTCTCCCAAAGGCATCAGGAAACCATGCCTCCGCTTTCCAAACAGATTTTTCAGCAGCCACATTCTGAAAAGTAAAAATAAAACCACTTCAAATTTTAAATATTTATTTAATTAACATTTTCGAAAAATTGCAACCAAAAAGAACTTTACTGAATCTTCTTTATTGCCTCATTTGTATCCTTTTTTTGTAAGAGGCATTTCCTTAAAATCACATAGATAAAAAATGTAAAGACTCCTAGCAAACCTAGAGCGCCAATCAAAAAGGTGCCAAAGACATCCAGGCTGTGGTACCTTACGAAGTCCAAGTCCTTGCCGGCCACCTGCATGTGAGCAGCTCCCTTGTGCCGCAGGACATATTCGGTCCACCAGATCGCCGTGTCCAGGGGCTTCATCGGTTGATCCCGATGTCTGGCCGCCGTAATCCTTGCCGTCTCCTCGAAACTCTTATTCGTTAGCAGCCGTCTAATGGTCGAATTGAAATCTTCACTGGTCATTTCCTTTATGTTGAGAACCAGACCGAGACCCATTTGCTTGACATGTGCCATATTTCGGAACTGATCAAAAAAACAGGGCAAACCCAACATGGGCTTTCCGTGATGAATGCTCTCGATGGTGCTCAGTAGGCCACCGTGGGTTATGAAGAGTTTTACACTGGGATGGGCCAGGATGGACTGCTGCGAGAACCATTTACTTATAAACACATTCGATGGTTTTCCCGGCAGCTGCTCGTCCTCGAATTTCCAAAGAACTCGCTGTGGCAGGCTGGCGAAAGTCTCGAGCAACACTTTTCGGCGATCCTCGGATAGGGATTTGCTCTTGACATTGGTTCCAAGTGAGAAGTAGATAACGCCCGATTCACCTGCACCCTGGATAAAGTTATCCAGCTCGGCGGGAAGAGCCTCTGGCTTCGGATTCACATGCAAACCACCCACCTCGATCATATTGGGAACATAAGGACGCGGAGGACCCAGTGTGAAGTGCTGATTAAGGAGGACCAAAGAAAAGTTCCTGGATATCTTCGACAAGGGCTTCCCCTCAGCGATGCTGGGGAAGTATTCCTTATAGAGAGCTTCCTGCTTCCGCACATGTCGCCACTTATAGTTGATATACATAACAGTTCGTTCCACGAGGTATGACAACCGCTGTCCATAAGCCTCCAGATCGTAAAATCTTGAGGAGGGAGATTGGAGGTACGACATCGGTGAGATGTTGCCCATCAATTCGTCGATCTTATAGTCGGTGCCATAGGAACCCAATCCAATGATGGGGGCATCAAAATAGGCAGCCAGGCCCATCAGAACGTCGAATCGCCAAACATCCATTACCACAAGATCGAAGTGAGGCTTCTGTGGGCCCAGAATACTGCGACGCACTCCCTCGTTATTTAGTACGGTCCTTGTAAGATTCAGGACGTATTCGTTAATGAAATCACTACTTTGCCAGGTGCTCCTGGGAGTGGATGCAATCTTGAGGATTTCTGAAAAATATTCATTACTATTTCTGCTTGACAAAACAAAGCCATGGTTATCTTAACTCACCATTAAAGTTTTCGAAAACCTCCGGAACTGGAATGTCGTGTATATTCTTAAACGGCTCCCTTTGTGGATACGGACTTACGCTGGTGATTTCATGGCCCAAGGAGGCCAAACTCTTAAGATAGGGTAAGGCGAAAAAGTAATGCGAAGGACTTGGTAGGGGGAACACTGCCAGGATGCGAGCACCTTCCAAATAACCAGGATGAAGACACAGCAGCAACAAGATTGGCCACATAATTGCACTTGGCAAGTTCTGCCTTTGAGATGAAATAGAAGACTAACTGCTGCAGATCATCAAATGAAAACCCTATTTCCATTTAAGATAAGGTTAAGCCGCTGCGCTGTGGGTAACAATTGTCAAATTTTCAATTAGATAAGCAAAACCAACAACGAAAGTCAACAGTGAAAAAGTAGATCATTGAACAGTGCTTATCGCTGAATCCCTTCATGAGGCGTTTCTCCCACTTCAATTGGCTATCTCTCTTTGTGTGTAAGACCTACGACTGAAAATTATCATTTTTCTGCATTTTATTTTCCGAATTTATCAGCATATTTGAAACGAACCATTGCGATTCTTAAGTTTAAAAGACAACAAAATCGAACGTTGGCGCCAAAATATCGATACCGCCGATAGTGTCATCGATGGACTTGCAGGCGTGCTATCGACACTCGTGCACCGCTAGCCATCAGTACAAAATACGCAAAAGATTTTAATTTTCCGGAAAATTCACTGGAAAAGCGCAACAGGTTGGTCTCTGTACGCAACAAAAACGGCAGGAGTTCGCGCAGTACATCATTTCCCATCGAATTCAAGTCGAGTACTGCAGCAAAGTAATGCAGCACGCAGCTGATTTGAAAACAGCTGCCAGCGCAGTATATGAAATTACACACCGGCTAAAATAACCCGGTGAGAAATCCGGAGGAACGACCGCTCCAGTATTCCAAAGCACCCAGATGTAGTCAGGACTAACCCACTAAGCTGAGATTTCATGAAGAAATGGCGGACGAAAAGGCTAAGGAATCCTTCCGCGAGCGGCAAGCGCAGGAGTTGGAGGTTATAAAGGTGAGCGGAGCAGCTGTTTCATCAAATCATATACTATAATAGAAAAGTGCTCCCTCTTATTGGAACAGTCCATCTTTGGCGGCGATGTGGAGGACCTGCGACCCCAGGCGAATCCTGCCCTGTGGAAGCCAACGGACATACGGATACAGCTCACCCCACTGAGAGACTCCTCCAATGGACTGGAAACCTACGTCTGCACCAAGCTGCACGTCACCTGTCCTTCGAAGTATCCAAAATTGTAAGAGTCCAGTTCCACGTGTTCTTACAAACATGAATTTCGATCTGGAGTACTAATCACTAGAATGTAGCAAGCATTACACAACATAAGTAAACCAAGCTCTCCGCAGGCCCCCAAAGATATGTCTCGAGGAGTCCAAAGGCATGTCGGATCAGGTGCTGGAGGCCCTGCGCAGCCAGCTGCAGGCTCAGTCCCAGGAGCTACGTGGCGAGGTGATGATTTACGAACTGGCCCAGACCGTTCAGGCCTTTCTCCTCGAACACAACAAGCCGCCAAAGGGCTCTTTCTACGATCAAATGCTGCAGGACAAACAGAAGCGCGCCCAGGAGCTACAGGACGAGCAGCGGCAGCGGGAGTCCCTGCAACGCCAGACGCTCATCGACGAGGTGGAGCGGCGCAAGGAGATGTTTAAGACGGAGGCCAAAAGGCGCGGCGAACCACGGCGCAGCATGAGCGAGTCTAACCCACGGCATCCCAGCTCGTCGGAGAGCTCCGAGAACTCCTCGCCCTACTATCGTGGTCACATCTACCCCTCCAAATGCCTGGATCACCGCAACACGGAGACGCTCTACTTCCACAAGATGGGCAGGCAAATTCAGCGAGGATGCTGCGTTGGTGAGCGGTCCCTCTGCGTATGAGGTTATTTATTTGAATGCCTAGTTACCAAATAATTTGTTGTACGAAATTCTAGGTCACTCCCAACGAGGATGCATCGCCTACACTGGCATAGACATGCACTGCGGCCAGCTGCTCTATATCACAGAATGGAACATCAAGTACAGCCAGCTGGAGCAGCCGTGCGTCGGCGGAGGCAAGTGTCACTGGAGCAGCGAGTCAAAGTGCATGGGCAATCACCGTGTGGACGAAGTGATGGCCTCCATTGAAAAGCAGGTGTCCACGCTGGCCCAACTACAGCATAAAAATCTCGTCTCTTACGAGTGCGTGCTCTGCATCAAGCGGAAGGAAGGCTTGCTTGTGTATTTGGTCCAGGACTTCCTGCTCGGCACCAGCGTGTTCAGCATTTCCTCCTCGCTGGGTTGGTGCATGGACGGCGCACGGATGGTCGCTCGCGGCGTGCTGGATGCCTTAATATTCCTTCACAACAAGGGTGTATCCCACAGTCACCTGCTCGACAGCACGGTTTTTATGGACAACACCGGCAATGTGCGGGTATCAGACTTTTCGCTCGTTCCCAATCTTCTAGAACTTCTGAGCGGAGCTGGACAAAGCAGCAGTTGCGGGGATTTACCCGCGTTAGGTGCCCTGGTGGAGAGCTTAATGCCCACTAACAGTTATGAGATGCGCGACTTCGTAGACAAGTAATTAACTGGTATGAAATCATAATCCTTTTCTAACCCAATGTTGTCTTCAGATGCAACTCGGACCGCACGCTTTCCGCATCAGAGTTGTTGGAGCATCCGTTCTTACGCTTCTACGTCGACAATGGCCAGCAGCAAGTGATGCCATTGCCACTGCAGCAGCCTAGTACAGTCCAGCGCACTGGACCCGCCATGCCCTACCAGATACCGACACTGGCCTTAAGCCAATCCCGCCTGCGCACGGAGTTCGAGGTGCTCATGTACTTGGGAAAGGGTGCCTTTGGCGACGTCTTAAAGGTGCGCAACATTTTAGACAACCGAGAGTACGCCATCAAGCGCATTCCATTGCCCGCGAGGAGTCGCCAGTTGTACAAAAAGATGACGCGCGAGGTGGAGCTACTTTCGCGGCTGAATCATGAGAACGTAGTTCGATACTTCAACAGTTGGATAGAGAGTGTGGATGACGCAGATGCCGCTGAGATGGATAAACTGCTGGGTGGTGAGTGGTCCCAGAGCCAGCAGGACCTCAGCGTGAAGCCCGCCAAGTCACCACAGCTTGGGCCCACCTTGGAGGAGGATGAGGATGAAGAGGACAGCTCATCCAGCATGTGGAACGGTTACATGTAGGAATTAGCTTTTATGCTTTCTCTTAGTTAAACGAATGTAAACACCTGTTTGTATCCATCAGACCCAACATGGAGGACTCCGATTCGGACGGCATTGAATTTGTGGACTCGAACGGCAAGGTGGCCGTCTATGACGACGAAGAGCAAGAGGATTCCACCAGAGGCAAGACCAATTCGCCAAAACCTCTGATGCAGGTCATGTACATTCAGATGGAGTTCTGCGAGAAATGCACACTGCGGTATGTTTCTCGAAAGCTTCACCAATTCCAAACAATTAACAAACCATTCAATTAAATTATAGCACCGCAATCGATGACAATCTTTTCAATGACACGGATCGACTGTGGCGTTTATTTCGGGAGATCGCCGAGGGCCTCGCGCACATTCACCAGCAAGGCATTATTCATCGGGACCTAAAGCCCGTTAACATCTTCTTGGACTCGCACGATCAGATCAAGATCGGTGACTTCGGTCTGGCCACCACCAGTTTTCTGGCCCTGCAGGCCCACGACACAGCACCTGCGCCTGTGCAACAGATAACCAGTGCGGAGGACGGCACTGGCACTGGTAAGGTGGGCACCACTCTCTACGTGGCCCCCGAGTTGACGGGAAATGCTTCCAAGTCTGTGTACAACCAGAAGGTTGATATGTACACCCTGGGAGTCATTCTCTTCGAGATGTGCCAACCGCCGTTCGACACAAGCATGGAGCGGGCTCAGACCATTATGGCCCTCCGCAATGTTTCCATCACTATACCGGATGCTATGCTCAAGGATCCCAAGTATGAGAAGACGGTGAAGGTAAGCACGTTGCCATCCTGATAACACTCAAATTCACACTGTTACATTATCTTTAAGATGCTTCAGTGGCTTCTTAACCACGATCCCGCCCAGAGACCTACGGCGGAGGAGCTGCTCATCTCAGACCTGGTTCCACCAGCCCAGTTGGAGGCCAATGAGCTGCAGGAAATGCTGCGTCACGCGCTCGCCAATCCGCAGAGCAAGGCCTACAAGAACCTGGTTGCCCGGTGTCTTCAGCAGGAGAGCGACGAGGTGCTGGAACACACCTACCACTTGGGTAGCAGCCGAGCTATGAAATCATGGAACTCGGCCATCATAATCGACGATATAGTGTCCCTGAACCCCGTGATTGAGTTTGTTAAGGCTAAGGTCGTGAATCTGTTCCGCAAACACGGAGCCATAGAGGTGGACTCACCACTCCTGTCTCCACTTTCCGCAAGGAACAGCAACGCGAATGCGAACGCCAATGCCGTGCACCTGATGACCCACTCGGGATGCGTGGTGGTGCTACCCTGCGACCTGCGGACACAGTTTGCCCGCCACGTGACCATGAACAGCGTGAATCTCATCCGGCGCTATTGTGTGGACCGTGTGTATCGGGAGGAGCGAGTGTTCAATTTCCATCCCAAACAAAGCTACGACTGCTCCTTCGATATAATTGCACCCACAACTGGGAGCCACCTGGTGGATGCGGAGCTGCTATCGTTGGCTTTTGAAATCACCAGTGAACTGCCACGTTTGCGGGAAAAGAATCTGGCGATCCGCATGAACCACACTAATCTGTTGAGGGCCATCCTCATCTTCTGCAATGTACCAAAGGCTCAGTATGGAGCACTGTTCGAGGGCACCATGGACTTCATCGAGTCGCGCATCTCACGCTTCCAATTTCACTCGAGCATAACAGGGATTATGGAAAAGTCGCGAACATCTGCGCAGACTCTGATGGACATGTTGTTGGCCAACTTTCTGCTGACTGGTTCCAGAAGCACGGTGGACGATTCCGCGCTGAAATCTTTGATGCGCGGAAAGGGCGAAGCGGCTTCACTGGCGAGAGGAGCACTACGCGAACTTGAAACAGTGGTGGGACTGGCTTACAGCCTAGGCGTAAAGGCAAGTACTTAGCTTTTCAAGGCAATCTGTTTGCTAACTGTTTCAATTCTCTTTCAGTGCCCTATACACATATGGGCTGGCTTGCCCATCAGCTTCGATCGTGCCAGCAACGGTGGAATTGTGTGGCAGATGACCGCTGATCTGAAGCCGAATCGCTCTGGTCATCCTTCGGTTCTGGCGAGGGGGGAGAGATACGATTCCATGCTGCATGAGTTCCAGAAGCAGGCGCAGAAGTTTAATCCAGCCATGCCGGCACGGGGAGTGCTTAGTGGAGCGGGTTTGACGTTTTCCCTGGACAAACTGGTGGCTGCTGTGGGTGTGGAGTACGCCAAGGATTGTCGGGCGATAGATGTGGGCATTTGCGTGTGTGGAACCCGTCCGCCGCTAAAGGATGTGACCTACATCATGCGTCTGCTGTGGTCGGTTGGCATCCGTTGTGGCATTGTGGAGGCCGCCAGCGAATTGGGCGACGAAGCGCAGGATCTTGCTCGCCTTGGGGCGCTACATGTCATCCTGGTGGCGGAAAATGGATCCTTGCGAGTGAGATCTTTCGAGAGGGAACGCTTTCAGGAGCGTCACCTGACCAGGACCGAACTGGTGGAGTTCATACAGAAGATGCTGCGAACTGATGGACTCAATGGAACCACCGTCGACAACTTCAGCCAGTTGTCAACCACGGGTAGTGGCGACAGCAGAAGCAGTGGTGGTGGCAAGGAAAGGGAACGCGGCGAGAATGGCCTGAGCACCTCCGCATCGAATGCCACCATTAAGAACAGCTACAGCCAGCTGCCGAATCTCCAGGTGACGTTTCTCACCCACGACAAGCCTACGGCGAACTACAAGAGGCGGCTGGAGAACCAGGTGGCCCAGCAGATGAGCTCAACGCTTTCGCAGTTCCTCAAGAAAGAGACCTTCGTGGTCCTGGTGGTGGAGTTGCCGCCAGCTGTTGTAAATGCCATTGTAGGGGCCATTAATCCTCGAGAGATACGCAAGAGAGAGACTGAACCGGAAATCAACTTTGTGATCGAGCGGTAAGTGGTTAAATCATTTCTATTTGCTCCGTTTTCATCAGGCTTCATCCATTCACAGATTTTCGAAGTACAAGCGCTATATATCCGAGATAAACGAAGAGGTTGTGGACTATCTGAGCGATGCCAAGACTCCCATTGTGGCCTTGTACAGCATTTCCGATTCCTACTACCGCGTCATTATCTAGCCAACACCAGAAGCTTCGAATCGGCGCCACTACTTAGTAGAGCAGCCATTAGTGTAAGCTTGAAAGTGTCACAAATATTTTGGCCGAAATTCTACTTAACTGGCTGTCTTCCGTGCCATTAACATTTTTGGAATCAAAATTATGTTCATAGACTTAGTTTGTGCGAATCAAAATTGATGAGATTGTTTGTTTCTGGATCCATAGCAAATGGTTAAGAACTTATTTCTTTGGATAGGAACACTATTCTGCCAATTTATTGATTGCTTTTTCAATGAAAGCTCTAGTTCATAGGCACTTATTTAATTATTACTTCGTTAAAAGTAAATCCTTGCTAATGCTGTTCGCGCCTAAGTCAAAGGAATAGTTGGAAACTTAAAAAAAATCCTATATGAATTTGTATACCTATATTTAAACAAGACTTTACGTATCCGAACTGAAAGGAATATGCTTGCACTTCGAAATTAAAGTTAAGTAGAGGCTAATATTTTCAGAGAAAATTCTTCTTAAGTGTTTTACAAATGGTTTTGAATCCAGCAATAACAATTAATTTATACAGCCGACGACGGACAAAGGATTGAATCTTCATCCAATATTTTATATACGTACAACTTTTAAGGACAACATTTTTTAGCCTACAATAAAGTTTCAAGTGTTGAAGGCGTCTTTCCGCAGCGGAAACATAAGGAAAGCTATCTGTACAAGTTAATTTCCATGTTGGAACTCACGTTCCGCTCTCCCCGGCGGATTTGTTGAGCGAGCGGGGGATTCCCAGAGCGGGTCCCTGGAGAACCTTTCGCGAAAGGCGCATGAAGCCGGAGACGGGATCGCGGCCAAAGTACTTGACCTGGATCTCCTGACCCACCTCGAGGTTGAGGGCAGAGGGATGGGCTATCTTGCGCTGGTCCAGCTGCGAGTTGTGCAGCAAGGCGGGCGGCATGCTGGGATACAGGATGACCATCACTCCGGTGTCCCGCAGTTCGGTTATTTTGGCAGTGTAGATTCCGCCGAACTCCAGGTCCGGCACTCGCTCCTTCACCATGTAGCCCTCGATCAGCTCCTTGGCCTCATCCATGGCCGCTTGAGAAGGAGCAAACACATTGAAGTGGGTCTCATCGACGGCTGTTAGGGAGGTGCCCGTCTCCAAGTAAATCCGCTTCATGTGAAGGCCGCTGGGACCGATTAGCTGCGCCCGCTGCTGCGGCTCCACGGTCAGGGTTTCACTCACTGGCCAGCTGTCCTTGGGGTATTTGCTAAACGATCGCGGGAGTATTATGAAATTAGCAATGGAGACCATGTAGTTTAGGTGACGTTCACTCACCGAGGTTCCCTTATAGCCTCGCTCATGATGTCCAGAATCTTGGATTTGGCATCGGTGGCCTTTTGCAGCGATTCCATCACAACCTTGAGAGGAATGCCCGGTATCTTGAGGTCCGCCTGGATGGCGGTGAAGCCTTTCCTCGTGCCAGCCACCTTCATGTCCATGTCGCCCATGTAGTCTTCGATTCCCAGGATGTCGGTGAGAATGCGGTAGTCCTGCAGGTGCTTCATATCGTCGTTTTCGAACTTGGTGACCAGGCCAATGGCCACACCCGCTGCAGGCGCACTCACTGGGACTCCGGCGTCCATGAGCGCCAAGGAGCCACCACAAACGCTGGCCATGCTACTGCTCCCATTGGACTCGAGAACTTCAGAGGTGAGTCTCACCGTAAAAGGGTAATCATTGGGCAGGGTGGGAAGTAGCGATCTCTCCGCCAAGGCTCCATGGCCCAGTTCCCGGCGACCCACTGGACCAATACGACCCACTTCACCCGTGGCATACGGCGGGAACTCATAGTGCAGCATAAAGTTCTTGGCCTTCAGGCCGCCGCTTTCCAAGGCGGCCAACGAGTCCAGCTTCATGGCGCTTTCCTGCGAGTCCAAGCTAACCGTGCAGAAGACCTGCGTCTGACCGCGCTGGAATAGAGCGGATCCGTGGAGGGGCTTGTACATGTCCACCTGGCAGGAAATGTTCCTCAACTGGTCGTAGTCCCGTCCATCGCAGCGAAGACCCCGCTCAAAGATCAGCTCGCGAAAAATGGTTCTACTGGTCTGGTTGAACTGCTCGGCGATGAGCGACGGCTCGGTATCCGGAAACGAACTCCACACCTTGTCGATGACGTTGGAGCGCACCTCGTTCACCGCATTGTCCCGCGAGATCTTGTCATGCGTGGAGTCCTGGAAGATCTCTCTCAGCCGCATCTCGCACATGCTGCGCACAGCGTTTCCCAGTTCGGGATCCACATCGGCAGCCACTTCCACCTCACGCTTCTGTCGACCGTAGGCCTTCTGCAGTCGCTCGATCTCGTGGATGATGAACTGGGCTTCGCGAGTGCCCTGCTTGATGGCCTTAAGCAGATCCTGCTGAAGAACCACGTTGCCCTTGCCCTCCAACATAACCACGAGGTTTTGCTTGGTGGCGGAGACTACTAAATCCAGCTGCGAACTCTGCAGCTCCCGGCGCGTGGGGTTGATCAGCACCTCGCCGTCGCAGAGGCCAACGCTGTGGAGGATCAGGATTATAAGTGGTTACCAGTTTGATTCGTTTGTGACTACTCACCGCACTGCGCCAATGGGCCCATTCCAGGGAATATCACTAAGAGAAAGCGCCATGGAGGCGGCATTGATTGCCAGGACATCCGGACTGTGCACCGCATCCATGGCCAACATGTTGCACACCAGCTGCGTCTCCGTGCGATAGTCTTTGTGGAAGAGCGGACGCAGCGAGCGGTCAATGAGGCGAGCGGACAGGATCTCCTTCTCCGAGGGACCCAGTTCCCGGCGCATGAAGTTCATGGGTATCCTGCCGGAGGCGGCGTTTTTCAGTCGATAGTCAACCACCAGAGGCATGAAACCCTGGCCGGGATTTGGCTTCGGTTTGGCCACCGCGGTGACCATGACGGCGGTGTCGCCCATTTGGCACACAGCTGTTCCATTCGCAAATCGCGCCAGGCGGCCGGAACTGATGGTCATGTTACGTCTGCGGAAGATTTGGGATTTTACTATTTGGAATTGGGAGTGGAGGCCACCGACTCACCCATTGCTGAAGTTGACTTCCACGGAGGGCGCTTCTGCGTTGGAACTGCTCTGGATTCCCCTCCTTCCACTTGGGCAGGACAAGCTTAGGCATTTGAGGCGGTAGTTGAGCAGCTTCAGCGATTTCCTTGTGAAAATCATGGCCATTACCTAAAAGTGCCGGCTAGTTCCGGCTGTGGCGACAGGTGTGTACCCTGTATTACAACGGTTATATTAGATAATGATTAGTGGTTGAAATCTTACAACAGATGGCCCTTACGTTATTTGAGACTTAGGATCTTGTGCGCTTCAACTATTTATATTGTTTAGTTCAGTTATCTCAGAATTGTGATGCCCATTTAAAAAAAGGTAGAGTGTGCAACATGTGTGCGTTTGGCGTTGCCACCTGGCAAAGAAACTCCAAAAGTCTTGAATAAACAACTACAAATTTTATTAAAGATTGCGTCTTAAAAATAATTTAATCTGAATTCAGCGTGAGTAAACAATAAAATTTCGTTTCCAATAAGATATTTTATACAAGGTTTTAGACACTTGGTTCATGTGCTCGCTAATGTCAAATCAGCAGTGCTGCCAACTCCTTTCTCAATAACATACAATGTATATGTTGCATGCAACAAAGAGCAATTAAATTCTTTTTGAGCTGTGAATAAAAGTAGACGGTCCGTTTTGGAATAGTGCAAAGTAATCAATATTGCCGCCGCTCCCCCATTCAACACAATTCAGCCTGATTAGTTGTTGACAAATGCAAACTAGCTATAAACTAGCTGGGCCATTAGCACTGCACAGAACGGCAAAATTAGTGCATCTTGTTACGCGTTTGGAGTTTTTTAGCCGCGAGTCGATGGCATCTTTCACTAACTCAACGACGGTCTTACAGAAGACTCCAATATTTTTCGAGCAGGCAATTCGCGGATCCATCGTTAGTCTTGGGGACTTGCAAAAAGCCCAGTTGCGAACGTCGTCGTGTAGCGTCTTAGAAGAGCCACTCCTCCAATCGGAAACCGCAACAGAGTTGAGCCCTTGTGTTTCGAGCCTTGTCGAGAAAAGCTGGAAATTTCACGCCGTATTTTTCGTATTTTTTCCGTCAACGAAACGCCGCGTGTGTCGTAGTGTGCGTGTGTGTGTTTCTGTGTGCCCGCCCATCTGTGCATGTGTGAGAGCGCAACTGTGTGTGTGAATTTTGGTGAGAGCCGCAACAACAACCGAAAAGAAAACCAAAATCGACAAATGCGGTCAAATTGAAAAGAAAAACAAAAAATCAAAGAGTAATTCTTGAGCAAAGCCAAAAGGCAAATCCAAAAAAAAAAAGCGCAAAGCCAAACAAACGCAGATTTTCCAACGAAAAAGCCGGAAAATTGCCCACTAGGCGTGTCGCTGCTTCTTCTTCTTTCAAATTGTTTATGCTGCAATTGCCGTGGTGTGCAAAAGGAGTGGTAGAGAGAGAGAAGGGAAAGGGTCTTATCAACGACCGCTTTCTTATCAGAACCCGCACAATTGTTGCGAAAATTCCAACCAGCCGAAACGCACAGTGGAGCTTTAAATAGAACATCAAACAAACAGGTAAGCCTCATTAATCAGTTGGAAATCACCTTATTTTCTACTTTCCGCGTTGGCCACAACTCGGTGGCTGTTCCCCTCTTTTGCACTTAAGCACTTAACGGTAACTGTAAATTACACACACGTTGGCCTTGTCTCTCCTGGCGATTAATTGCATTAATGCCGCAGGACTCGCGCCATCCCTTTCGCCCCACGTCAATCGATTAAAAAGTGAAAGCAATCGGGAAACGCTTATCAGTAGGTCCTCCTTCTTTGCCCTTTAAATACATAAATGCCCGTGCACACATGCAAGCAATCAGGCAAACAATGCACAATATGAATATTTATAGCTCATTATTTATTGTCTCGTTGTTCTCGTCCATTATTTGACCCGCTGAAGAGGGCTGATTCGTAAATAAGTGAAAAGTTATCGAGGTAATCGATGAAATTGTTGGAGCATTCATAATTTATACTTTATTTACTATTTTTTTTATTTTTGTTTCTTAACTCTGCCAAATTATGAATGGTGGAACGTCAGATCAAAAATTACTGAGTAGATAGATGTGACTAATTTTGTTACTGATTTACTGGGATATTTTGAAGTAATATCTATTGCTCACACAAAAATATATTTGGCCAAGTGGTGACTAATTGCTTTTTAATTATTCGGAGCTGATATGAGAATTAATTCACATTTTTGAATTAATCACATATGTATATATGACTTTCAAAAACTTTACGCTTTATGAAAAATGACGTAACATCATCAGATAAAAGATGTGGTGCACAGGAGCTTCCCCCTCGATTTATTAAAGCAATTTCCAAAACTAACAGAAAACTATTTGCGGTACTCGAAGTTAAAAATATGTATTTTTATAGCATGAACATCAGAGAAAGAACTCAAACCAATTAGTGAAACCATTTCGAAATCACCATAAATCAGCGTGGTTGTCCGGGTAATAAATTCCCGCTTCCATTTGCAGCTGACAAATGCGTGTCGTTAAAAATAGTTTTTCCCCAAAAGCGTAACTTTCCCCCGCTTTTCAAGGGCGACCCTCGCAATGTTTCGATGTACTTTCCTTATCGCCTCTGCATTTCGAGTTGTTTTTTCTGTGGGACGTCATCGGCAGCCGGGTGTCTCTGATTGTTTCAGAATCGCCTCGCCGGCTGCATAATTAAGACGAGCTGGACGTTTAGCTGATAAACGTTTCCGCTTTTCATCGGAGAATGGGAGTCAATGTGCCATTCACAGAAGAACTCCGCTCCATAGATAGACGGTGATGGTTAAAGTCCGAGATCTCTGATGTGTGACCCCATGGGGTGCCCTTTTCAACTGTCAGGTCGCAACTATTGTTTCGATGTTTCGAGTGCTTGCGTCACAGTTTATCGACTCGAGTTCAGAGCTCCGAGTTCCGCGCTCCGAGTTACACATTCCGAATTCAGAACTTAGAGTCCCGAGAACCCGCAACCCATTCCCACAGGATGACGTAGGCAATTGGCAGAAACATGTGTATCCTGTGTACCCTCGGTATCCTGGGTATCCTGGGTGTCCTGGGCCCCGTGCAGACAACCATAAACCATCAGCAGTTCCAACCCCATGGGCAAATAAAACCCAATCGAATATTATTATCAATGAGGGCAGGACCCAAACAACGAACGCCAGTTCGAGCGTGGAGGAGGGTTGGCCACATGCTGCTCTTCCCTTGGCAGGATATCATCGCCAGCAGTTGGACCCAGCCCACCAAACTTCCCAATTCCTATTCCAATCCCAATCCCGACCACGCCCACATGCCATCATCATCGCCTTCTGCGCTAATTTGGCGCGACTTTGACACTTGTTAGCCAATATGTTTTTGGCTCGTGTTAATGGCCCAACGGGAATTGATATTAATTGCGCCGCACGCCCCTTATGCCGCCCGAACTGGGCGTGGTCGTCGGTCAATATTGTTGGTCTCTGGAAGAAAAAAAAAACAGAAAACACCAAACACAAATGCCCCGAAAATCAGCTTAAATCAATTTTTTGTGGTCGCCGCCTTTTGTTCACTTGCTGGCATTTTGTCGAAAATCGGCTTACCAACTTCGTTGCCTGTTTTGCTTGCGACTTTGGGTTTTACAAAGAGGCTCTGAGGTTCCCTCCTTGTTCAATCTAATTAATCCTGCCACCCTTGATTGAGAATATAGGATTTACCTTGCCCTTTAAGAAAACCAGATTTCCCCACCCCTTTTGCAGCCAATGAAAACTGAAAGCGCTGCCGAGGTTTCCATTTTTCCAGGCCCTGTGTTTTCCTTTCATGTGCCCTAATAAAACTAAATTCAATTAGAACTTGCAGTTGGAGTTCCTTGTGCGTGTGGGAAAAGTTGGAGTGAAATGTGAGAAAAGTTTTGCGGAATATGTCGGAAAAGTGAAAGAGGAATGGGTGTTGGGATCAGTGTAAATGGGCGCAGGGTGGCGGGGCACATGAACTCATTAGTTGGCAAAGAAAGTCTCCGAAGGGCATGCAAATTTAATCGAATCACTCCGAGTGAAAAGCCATTCAATGATGGTTCTTTAACTTCAATTTCGAATAGATGAAAAGGATTCTGCCCAATTGAGAAAATGCCTAATGGCTTCTGAAAACAAGCAGCGTGTTAAGCGTGTAGGGTTCCGCCTCGAGCTTAGCCTTTCCTTATACAATATTCACATACCAAGTTTGGCAATACAGTTCCTCCCCTTGCCAGCGGACTGGAATTGATTCCTAATGGTCTCTCCTCCGTGCTTCTCATCATTCCAAGTGCTTGCCATCCGGACGAACGTCTGACACACCTGCCCAGTCTGCCATCGCTGCCGTTGATAAGAAGGAACAGAAGTGCCTGGTGCTAATCTACAAGACAGAAATGACAGGTGGGCTGATGGCCATGGAGCAAGGAGAAGCCGAAGCCAACACGGCGTAATGACCTTGATAAACTTTCGTTTCAAAGAGCTTCTGTTCTCGCACAGTTCTTCCTGCGATATTTGACTGGCGGCTATGTTATTTGCTCTTGTCTGCCGGAAAACGTTTTACATTCACCACCGCCCCCGCAATAACCACTGCCTCCCCCTCCCCTCTTGGAAAACAACTCGTAAAGTACACATAGACAAAAAAGAAGTTCTCTCTGGACATTTTTTGTGGTCCCCTTCCTGCGCCCAAAATTGTTCGGCTTATGCCGCTTCGACGCTTTTGTTGTCTCTTTATTTTCAGTTTTGATTAAAGACAAACCCTTGTCGGCCCCGCCCATCGCCCACCGCTCACCGCCCCTTTTCACGTAGCTTCGACTGAGTATTATTAGCACTTTGTCGCATCAACCTTTAAACTTTGCCATTTAATGGGAAGCTGTGCGTTGCCTCTTTCGCCTCTATCCGGTTTTGATTGCCGGCTTTTTGAGCGAGGTCCAGAAATTGGATTTTTTCGGGGACTCTGCCTCTGTCAACACACAAATAGGATATCATGATTCATCCACCCAAAGCAAAGAATTCAAAAAAATTATGCAAAGTGTCATTGAAAGAACAAACAGCTGGAAGAAAAAGGTAAATCGTTGTCGGCGTCGGCGTCCCAGGCACTTTAAAACCAATCACAAAACCATAACGAAACAGCAAAGTGCTGAGCAAAAGTGGCAACGCAACGTGGGCAACACCTTGACTTCGTCTCGGCAAAGTTCTGCGCCTTGGCAACAGCGACTTGGCCAAATGAGACGAAAAAAAGGACGGCAAATGAAATTCGCCAACGGTAGTCGAAGGAAGGAACACCCTTGTCGATCAAATAGTAATTCACGTATTACATTTAAGCGGATTTCAAAGCAATAAAAAATGCTATTGCATTATGGACCATCGAAGTTGATTGACAAATTGTTCGCTTGTCAAAAACACTTTGCCATTGATTGATAAAACAAACGCACAAAATGTTTCCTCCAAAGTTTATAAAAGAATATTTGTTGCGTTGCTAAATGATTTTATTCATAACATACTAAAGTTATACAGGATTTTATCCAAATAGGAAGCGGCGTTCAGCGGGTTTTAAACCGGTTGTGGGGCCAAATTAAAATAAGATAATTTATATACAATTAAAGTAACATATGGGTTAAGGCCTTGAACTTAACCCAACCGGTTTTGAGCCATCTTCGTAAATGTTGTGGTTAATTTTAAAATGTGGTATTGAAATATTAGGGCAGCGACTTCTCCCACCACAAAATGGCACTGCAACAAATTGATTATGACTAACCAAACCAAAGGGTACGGCCACATTCTTATGCAAAAACTGGACTCCAGAACAGGATTTTTTCGACCAGGCTGCAGATGGGATTCGCCCATGGAGCCCAAATTGAGGTCCCGCCATACGTGCAGAATTCATTAACAATAATGCGATGGGGTAAGGGGGAGGAGGTGCAATCAGAGGGCCCCGAAGTTTCCAGGAATTTCTGTTTAAGCCAGATCCTGGGTGGTCTGCTGTTCGCTGTTGGTATGGGAAGGGTCTGAAAGAGTAAAGCGTATAGCTCAGGCATTTAACTTTTGAAAATTCCATTTCAAGTAAACAATAGGAGGCTTTTAATGTTGCAGTTGTTAATTCGTATTTTGCATTACTTTCTCTTGCAGTTGCCCAATCAGCTATCTACTATCAGATATCAGCAAATCGGTCAATTCCATTTTAAGAAGCCAAAGGTGAGTTTACGATTTCCTAGAGCTCAAAGAATTTTATCTGGCCAATTGATAAGACACACTATTCACGTTTCGCCATAAATTATGTCATAGATAGACCCTATAAAAGCTGCTGACATATATAGAATCATTTGATTGACGAGCACGACGCTCATTCAAATGAATTGGCATTCATTCAGCGACAGTCTGGTTGCAATTTTCCCCAAAGATACTTCTAACTGGCGACGATTCAGCGAACTGCTATCGTTAAGTGTTTCCTGACGTCGGATGAGTTTGTTTTTTCAGTGGCCAATCGCATTTTTTATTCAATTCATCTGCCCCGAGAACACAAATCATTTTTCATTCACTTTACAAGACACTCATTGTGCAAAAATGTTTTGGTATTAAAATTGTTTCTTGTGTTAGTCACTCGTTCATTTGAAGTGCTTACTTTTCAGTTTTGCATGTGTTTCTTTGATAGGCATAATTACCTGCGAAATCGAACTACGCAAATATATTTAATAATAGGTGTGCATAAGTGCTACACTGTTTTTGATAAAGAACTAAGATAACTTTTAATCGGCAGTATTGATAACTCTTGGAGTATGGTTTGTATACCACACTTTCAAGTGCATTTGCTAAAAGAAGTTGTTAAGGAATGTTTTTGTGCTTAACACAGCAATCTTTAACAATATATAAATTGAAAGAAGAGCGGTATAAAAACATAAACATGCTTGCAGCTTCAACACTAAATTTAATGGTAATAAAAAATAGATAACCCCATAAAAGTCGTCGTTGTGTCGTCTTCTCTGTACGTGTTTTATGGTAGCGAACGGTTGTTTGGATCCTTTCGAGTGTGCTGCATTTAAACTTGTTATTTATTGTTATAAATTTTTAAACATTTGTCCTCCTTGCTGACACATTTGCCGAGCTGGGTGCCTTTTGTTACTTGTTACGACGTTGACATTTGCTGCAAACACAGGGGCACAACATTTGTTCTGTGCAACGACAAACGACAAACGGCCTTTGTTGATTCTTGGGCTCACAACTTTTGCCTAGGTAATTTGCCAGCGACGCCTACGGAAAGGGGGCGTGGCAGCTGGGAAAGGCGATTAGCAACAAAAAGCAAACTTGTTAGCAACATATTTTTCCCGAGTCGAGGGCGATGGCGATGGCGAGGGCAGAGCAAAAGTTTCTGTTGCACTTCAAATTTAGTTTGTTATTTTTCTGCGCCACCCGTTTCCCAACGCTTCTGTGCTTCTGTTATTCTGCTATTTTTCCATTGCACTTGTCAGGATGCAACTTTGTGGGGCACTCGAAGTGACAAAGAAAGTTTCCTGGCCTATTCCGGAGTATTGCCGAACTCGCAGCTGGCGCTTGCCATTGACCATTTACAATATTTATCAAACCAATCCCCTTTTGGGCCACGTCCTGGCCAAGTCCTGGCCAGAAGGAACTGGCGACGTCATGACGAATTTTGCCTGAAATGTTTATGAGCTCATAAATTCCGACACAACACTGTCGGTCGTTAAATCCACCCCCTATATTTTTCTGCGCGGTTACCTGGGAGTTTGATTTTCCCGTCTTCCTTTTGTTTTTTACGCGTCTGACAGCTTTTGGCGCATTTGTCGTACATCAAATTAGGAGCTGAATGCCCGACGGCGCGAAATGATTGAGCATTTGCATTAAGCCGAATCAACACACAGGTTCATACGGCCATGCCTCAGAATCGTGAACTGTGAGGAATGTGGTGTCTCAAGACTGCCAAAAGTGCCGACGAGCCGCATGCCCTGCAAAAGCTCAAATAAATGATTGCAATCAATTCTTAAGGGTGTGAGTTGGTTATTGATTTCAAATAAACCAAAGTAAATCCTCCCCGGATGTGTCATATAAATCTTCAGTGACTAGATATACATTGAAAATCTTTCACAATCTGCACCCAGGCAATCCACAAATTGTCCCTCGGTTGCGGGGACACGTCATCATTGTCCCTTGGTCAATTTGCAGGTATTTCGGCTAGAACGGAACGCCAAGGAATACAAAGACACAAGGGCAACCAAACTTTGGGAAAATATTGACTCAGTTATACGAGTTCCATTTTTATTCGTCCGCCGCCGACTCGAGTAAATAAAGCATTTTCAAATTTATGCATATGCATGTCAACTCAGCTCAGCTCAGCGCGGCTCAACTCGACCGAGTGCCTCTGCCGTTCCCGTCATTCGTCATCGTGGCCAGCCAGTTTGGCTTTATTTTAGCCACTATAGTTGGCCATTCGACCAGTGAGAATCAAGGTTAATGTCGCATAAATATCTGGAGGTGTATAGGGTATCTTTACTGTTTTATTAGAAAATTGTTCTTTGGTAAACGAACTATTGAAGTTGAAGCTATTGAAGCGTTTCATTCATAGATCCTTAAGGTGGAATGCGTTGACAAGCAGAAGCATATGATCCAACAGAATTATAGAGAATAATTGCTTCAACTTGGAAAGTATTCTATGGTTTTCTTTTGGATACCACTTATAACACCACTGGCTATTTTCCGTCCCAACTTGGCACCGCAGTTGGCCAGTCCGTGTCCCTGTGCACTGGCATCATCTGCCTTGTTGGCTTAGCTGTCGGCCTCGGCTGGGCCATTTTGCTATTTGGCCAGGTCCGGTGACCGGTGACCTGACATTTACTTAACAGCCAAGCCGGCTCAACTCTTCTTCGGACGACTGACGACGGATGGCTGGCCTCCTGGCCAACAGGTCACAATTCGTGGGTCTCTTTGGGGCGAAGTGATGCGCCAAAATGTTTAAATCATAATTAATAGCATTTATTGGCTTGAGTAACCCTTAATGCGATGGGAAAAGAGATCAAAGAGTCGAGCGGCGCATTATAAACATAAAGTCCGGACTGGACAGAGTTACTTCAGCAATTTGAGTTTCAATAACTTGCGAATGCAGAGACAGAGAAGTGTATCGATTTTGCAGTGGAAAACGTCCTCGACAGCGAGGACCTTGTGCCATTGGGGCACATGAAAACTGAAATGGAAATTTCGATCCCGTGCTGATAGAGTTCGCTTCAAAACAAATCAGAAAAAAATCAAGTGCTTGTTTGCTCGCTGATTGATAAATTCGTTAGCGCAGGCATGTAAAATTTAGAAAAACAAAAAACAAATGGGAAAGGGGCGATCGATTTCCGAGTTGTTTGGCTTTCGATTAGGAGGCGGAGATGGAGATTTACACAAATCGGACGTGGCTGATGTATTGTTGTATTGGCTGTATGGTAGTATTTTTGTATCAGCTGCAATTACGACACGAGCTCTGTTTGCTTATGTACATATAATATTACGCAGCGAAAGAGCCGCAGATCCCAACGACTTGAACGGTGACCGGCGAACGGTCATTCATAAAACCGCAGCAATGGCCAACGACAAGCTTTTTACGCAATCGCCAGCCTTGTGCCAAAAAATAATACTAGTAATAATGCGCAAAAATAATAATAATAAATACATATAAACCAGCGCAGCGGGCGGGAAAAGATACAACGTGCACCCAACGAGTGAATTCAAAATAAAATGCCTCAAGTTTTCATTAAAATCGCATGCACTTTGCGTTGAAAAATCAATTAAAAGCGCCGGCCGTCGCTCGCAATTAATGCAAATGGCCAGAAATAAAACTAAATTAAGAGCTCTGCGAACTCGAATGAAATGTAAACAAGCAGCGGCTTCCAATTCCAATTCCAATACCGATTCTGATTTCGATTCGGAATACAAAACTAAGCCAGTAATAAAATATTATTTAAGAATATATCAAACGTGCGCTCTTGTTATTTACCCATGAAGCGTGTATTTCTGTAAAATGGAACAAATGCACAAGCTATTTGTGCAGCCAGCGAATGAAAATAGTCGGTTGCAGATGAAAATTTCAATCACTTCAGCCAATAAATTAAAATTCGCATTGGAAAACCAGCCGAATGGTCGAATGTTTGAATGGTCGGAAAATCGTGAGTATGAGTATGAGTGATTGGAGCTTTCAGTTGTCTAATTTCAATATACAACGAGTTTCACTGCTGCACGGAAACTAGGCCATAATGTGTAGAAATAAATTGAATCAGCACAAATATTATTTGAAATGGATCGATTCCAAAGATTTATGTGCAGAATGAAGATATAATTTCAACCAAACTCCCGTTCTATTTTTTTCAAGTGAGAGTTGAATATTTTAGGCACAAGTAGCAAAACCAAAAGCCCAATGAAAGTCCAAAGATATTAGAACACTCACGTGGGAGCTGGAAAAAAGAACCTGTTTCTGACAAGGCGGCGCTTGGACTTGCTTAGACACTTAGACACTTCGGAATATAATGATTAAATGAATGTTTATGCATCGATGTGAATGCTGTCGGTGCGAAATGACGTCACTGTGACGTCAAGCACAAACCGCTTTTATTTTTATTTATTGTTTTCGCCGTCCCGTTCCTCCTTGAATTAATAGCAGGTGGTGGGGGCAAAACGGGGCCGGCGGCAAATGCCAAATTAAAACATGTACACAATGTCAATAATACATCGTCATAGTATTCAAATGAAGTTTGACAGACACACACAGCAGACTGGCAGAATGGCAGAAAGGCAGAAAGAGTAGACACAGGTGGCCTTATTTTATTCACTCGTGTTCAGCCCAGTGGTAAGAGCCGAGTGGCGGACTTGGTCAAAAGCGCGGGCCTTGGCCATTATTGCTACCAATGTGGGTTGGCATTTGAGCCGCCCGCTATCGCCGTATTTATATCCCCTGTCTGTCTGTCTGGCCAAAGCAAATAATCAGATAATTTGTCAGGTTCAAGACCAGATGATCAGCTTGATTTGTGAGCTATACGAAGGAAAGTGGATTGTATTTAAAAAGCAATTTATTCCGATTCTTGTGCTTGCTGCTGGGAATAATAATATGTTCAAAAAACCTGGCTTGGGGTGCTAATAAATTATTAATCCTTTTTTTACACCCACTTGCGCACTGCTGTTGATTTTATGGGCAGCGGCTAAAAATAACATTTGCTTTAAGTCCATTTCCGATAATAGCCTAAAGTCGTAAAAATATTTATTTAAATATCCAATTATTCATAGCAGCGCACCGCGCGTCCAGCAAAAAAAACGTTTTCAATTACATTTGCCAATGGTTATAATTAAAACAGCAGCGAATTATTTATTGCGCCCATTATTTTTTGTTTTGCTGCGGTTTACACACGGCCGTGTTTACGTTTTAATGTAATTACGCTCATTATTATGTAATAGAAAACAAGTCCGCTGAGAAAATCACAACGAAAAGGCGATTTCGCAAGCGAACCAGCGCGGTTGGAACGGAGCCCCCATATCATCATCACTATCACCATCATCATCATCATCATCAACATCAGGGGATCTGTCGCCGCCGTTGTTGTTTCGTTTTTAGTTGTTTCCCAACTCACCCAAGGTCTCCCATTAGAATACAGAATACAAAATACAGAATATAGAATCGCTGAGCCTCTGCCTCCGCGATCTGCCGCCCGCCCCGCCCCCAAATCCGCTCCGCCCCCAATCCGCATGAATGGAAGGCTTGACGCGAAGTCGTCTGGAATGTATGGCAGCTATCACGAATGAATGGAACTGTTCAAAGCGGCAACAATAACAATAAGCATATACAAATTCCAGTGCCATATTGCGGCGATCAAATGAGGCGAGCGCACAGTCCGCGTCATGCGTGTATGGCTATCAAGACCATAAATATTTACGCAGATCGAGATCAGAAGGGAGATATGGAGCAAGAGCGATTGGTTTGGGTTCGGGTCAGTCTGCTAAACTTCACACCAAATGTCATATGAACTTGTGACTTTTGCTTACCAGTTTTATGACATCTTTCTGGTTTTAGGTGCAAAGAATGTTCTTAATTCTCAACAGCCGAAGACATCAATAAATCAATTTGTCTGCGATTCGTTATCAGTGGGTTTGCTGGCCCAGTTTTTGGCGTGCTCAGTCCTTGATCCACATAACACCTTCAGATAAATGCGCTTTCGCAAGTGATTCATCAGAAGTCACACCTTCATCCGCCATTCGCCATCCGCCATCAGCAATTCGCGAATAGCTATTTGCACACCCACTCCGTCGGAAATCTGTGTATATCTACATGGATACATGGATACTTGACTTTGACTGCCTATGGCCCAATTGCATGTGTCGTGCTTCGATAATTTTCGCACCATGCAAATTGGGGAGCTAGTTTATTGCGATTTCAGGCGATTGCTTTTGTTTTCCCTTTGCTGCTGCTATTTACTTCTCTTTTTTTGCTGACACTTTGTTGCCGCGCACTTCTAATTGCATTTTCCAATAGGACAAACGCGTATGACTCAACGCCCGGTGCAATCACAAAAGAAATTATCACATGATTATCATATGATGTGGCTATACACGTCTGCGATTTTCCTGACTGTTATACAAGTCAATCGCTGATTGCTCGCACCTAATGAGCTGCCATCCAGCTTCTTCTGACTTGCGGCTGTGGGTTTTCCATGAAAAGCTAGAAAAGGCCAATGACTTTTCTAACAAGGCGTCACTGGCATATTTAAGTTGCAACTCCCACCGAAAAAGCGGAAAAAATTCAGCTCAGGAACAGTTTGATGTCCTGTTTCTGGTCTCTGGTTTCTGGTCCGGGTTCGGGCTTGGGTTCGGGTTCTTAGCCCTTTCTGGCAACTTATCCTGACTTGTGTTTGCCAGGCTGTCGCTCCCTCGATTCCGTCTGCCTTTGGTTTTCGCTGCTTTTGCTGCTTTCGCTTCTTTTGTGCTGCATACAAAAGATTTTGCTCACCCGTTGTTGTTTCCTTATTTTTATGCACTGGGTATTTGCAGGGTATGTTGCAGCGGGATTTACGCCCGGATGATTTGAAAGATCTTGAGCTCGAAAGGTTCTGCAGAGCACTCGAAATCCACTTGCGAGGCATTCACTATTCGCATACCCAGGCTTTTAATTTATTCGAATTTTTTCCCCCATTTTGTGTTCATTTGCAAGAATTCTCCCTTATTTTCCAGCTAGGGTGCAGACGATATGTTTGTACGAGTGTGCATGAGTATGAGTATGAGTATGATTTTGGAAGGGTGTTTACACACTCGCCATTGAAATGCAGCCAAGCATCTCCGGAGCTGCGAAGCTTCCGCTGCATAAATATTACGCTACTCGTGTGCATTCAGCACTCTGTGCAATTTATTTCATTTTACTGCCAACTGCCAGCTGGAAATTCAACTTCAACTTCAGCTGCAGCTTCAACTTTAGCTTCAACTTCAGCTTCTGCTCAAATTAAATCCTTAGCGAGATTTTTCGAGCAACATTTCATACGTTGCTTCGTTGCAAGTGGCAGACACATAGCCACCTAGCCACCGAATGCATTTTGACCTCTTATGCCGTTGGCCAAGTTACAAAGTTGCCCAAGCCTAATTTTGTCATTGGTCGAAAGTTTGTTACCGAACTTTAATTGCAGCTAATTGTTGTGTTCACAAAACAAGACTTCTAATGAATGAGAGAATCCCAAAAAAAAGGAATATTGTAACTGCCTCATAAAGTGAAATCCTTTTAAGAAAGTTTCAACGTTGTTTGTACTCGCTTTATTTGTGTTTACAGATTTCCTTTAATACAAAATAGAAGAGTTTGTCTTAGTTACTTAACTTATTGCAGAACTCATTTTAATAAGGGCAGAAATGAGTTCTATTGGCTTAAGAAAAATTGTTTCGCCAACTGGACCATTTTCATTTTGTTTAATGGATTCTCTTTATTAATAGCAAAGTGGTTTTACAAAGTTTTCATGTTGTTTGCACACAACACTGCTTTAGTTGCAGTCCAAAGAGCTTTTGCATAAATAATAATAAAATACGGCTGGTGTCGGAAAGCCAGGAGAATAGAAAATTGTTTGAATAAAATATTTAAACAGAAACCATTTTCGTGCTATTGTTTTGCATCAGCAGTGGTTGCCATTGCGGCTGGTAGAACATTCAGTATCATCCCGTTTGAGTACAAAAATCGTTCGGAATCATCCTCTCCCTTTCGACGTTCTTAGCCCTAATTGTATGGATTTCGGAGGGGTTTGTGGTCATTCTCGTTAACCAGATTTATGCATTTACGTTAGCCGCGGGCCAATAAAGGCGCCTGCCCTCCGATGACCTCTACTTTTGGGCGTGGCAGTGCCTGGTGCGATGCTAATAATGAGTGCAACAAAGTTGGTCAAAATGGCGTCAATTGGTGCGGGGAACATAACCGTTGGCATGGTCCCAAACCAATTTACCCTGGCCATTAGTTAGTGTTGCAATTTCTGCTTGGAGTTTGCTAATGCAAATGCTAATTAGCTTGGTGTCATCGGAAATAATTCATGCTAAAATGCATTATTAAACTAAATAGTTTAGAATTATGCGCACAACAATTTCTGTGGGTTCTTTGAATTTTGAATGAGCTGGCTATTATTATTGTAATTGTTATCTTTTGGCTATTACTCTGTTTCCGCTAAATTCTTGCTATTTAATTTGTGATTTTTTGGGTTCCACGAAAATAATACGGTGTACTCAACGGAAATTTAGTTGCTTGACGTATGTTAGGCTTATCTGATTATTATCGTCGCATTTAAAATCGCAAATTCTAAAGGACTACCTATGAGTATAGCTTATCCTCCGGTAACTTTGTTTTGTTTGAAAATTAAGTTTCCATGTGGCATTTGGCTCGGGCGAACTGAAAAAACTGAAAGCGAAAAGTCACTTAATTGAATTTGACCAGTTAGCTGCTCGCACTAACTGGGTAAAAAACAAGTAACTATGTGGGAGGAAAGGCCAACGAAGTTACTGTCATTCGAAAATGTCAAATAAGGGGAAATAATATGGCAGAGATAAATGAAAATATACACTGAAGGAAAGAGAGCGGGTCGGGAAAAGTCAAGGCGAGTCGATTTGAGTCAAGTGGTGTGGCCATTTCGGTGGGCGCACAGTTTCGCAGAATTAAATCCAGTTGGCTCGTAAACCTTGAGCGCTGTAACCCAACAAATCCTCACGCTGCTTTGGCTTAAATTGTCTGAGAAAGGGTTTATGGTCATGACATTTTATGAACTCAATGTACATAGGAGCCAACGCAACGCAACGCAACGCAGAGCAACGAAACCGAAATGAAACGAGCAAACGCAACCTTCTCGGCCGTAATCTACATAATATTGCAAACAAGTATTTGCCCCGTACACATTTGTGCATGAATTGTTATTGTGATTGTGTTTGCCTGGCCAAAAGCGTTTCGTAATAAGCTATCTGGTATCTGGTATATCTGGACTTTCTCTCCTACTTCTGCTGCTGCTCCTGATTGCTGTTAACATGTCGTAGTTTTTCCAGAAATTTGTTTTCTACTTGGGCCTGCAGGCGAACGAGTGAGCGAGGGTCATGGGATTTGCCCAATCTCCGCTCAGCTTTTGTTCCGTTGATTAGGGCCACGTACATTTCAATTAAAATGTCGCCCCCAGCGCCAGAAATTAGAGAAAATCCTGCTACCAGGAGGCGCAGATTTTCCATTTCCCATTGGCCCAGCTCAGTTATCTTTCGGGGCCTACTTCCTCTACGAACATTTACGTATATATACACGGCTTTTGTCCCGCTGTTCGCAACTGAACGCGCAGGAGCCGTTGAAACATGCTTCCGCTTTTCACGGACTGTCTGTCTGTTCCCCATCTTGGATCCCTCCCCAACCATCTGCATTTGGCATTCGGCATCGGCATCGGCAGCGGAGAACACGTTTTTCCAATTTCGGCTCAGGTCCTGAATGCTCCCAGGTCCTTGACAGTCGGATATGATGGGCGAGTCCGATCAGAGTGCTGAATCACATTTGATGTGGGACGAAGGCGCTACATGCTTGCGTCCATTAACTATGATAGCTCCAGTGTAGAATCAGCATTTATGTATGGGAAATGTAAATTAAATTAATCGAGGGAATACACAACATAAATGCTCGATTCGATTTAAATTGAAAGCTGATCATCTAATAAATTCCCTGCCATTTGATCTAGCTCGCCACACTTCTTGAGTACCCGTTTGGGCTTTTAGGGTATGCTTTATTATTCCTTTTAGTGTCTGTGATATGGCCCCACTCCCGAGTTTCCACTTATTTTTCATGGTGTTTACCCTGATGCCCTCCGCCCATCATTCCCACTTTTCGCCTGTCCCGTTTGTGTGCGCGACTGCGACTTTCACTCATGAATAGTTAAATCCGCCTGCCACCTCGCCCCAAAGCGGGAAACCATTTCCCTGTAGCTTTCCAAGGCGTTCTTGTTCCCGGGGCTGCTTTCCATTTTTGCCATTTTTTATTAATGAAATCTCATGGCTCAATGAAGCGTAAACTCCCCTAAGCCAAGTTCAAGTGTCCTAGAAAGAGGCCAAGAAAGCGGCCAGCTCAAGCGGTAATGGCCAGCTCAAGAGCCGGCCAAACGTGTTTCCTTCTCGGCCATCAGCTTCAGCTTCAGCTTCAGCTGAATTCAGTTCGGTTTTATTGATGTGATGTGGGCTGGTCTAGTTCGTGTTTTGCTGTTTTGCTGTTTTGTTGTTTGTTCTTGACTTGACCAGGATCTGTCAGCCGCTTGATTGCCTCTCGCAATTTGCTCGCATTCATAATCCCCGCCCATTAATAAGTCCCGCAAAGTGGCCCTGTTAGCAATCAGTGAGCGCCAAAAGCAATTTATCTAAGAGCTAATCAAAGCCGCTCGCTCCGTCTGCCAATCCTTTCGACCGGCAATTAAAGCGAGCGGGGTGCAAATTAACTAGGACCAAAGCCAGCCTGCCCGGCATCAAATAGATTGAATAACCCTAACCCTGTGTCCATCGCAGCACGAGGGTTGCTGCCTGCTTCTGTTCGACTGTCTGTCTGTCTGCCTGTCTGTATTGCCCATTTATTTGATGCAAACAGCCACGGACTGATGCTCGCTGATGGTCGCTGGTGTTGGCCGCAGACGCATTTTTCCCACTACCATCGAAAATGAAAATCCTGCTCCTGCGCAGGCTTTTGCCCGTGCTCCGCTGCTCCTGCTCCTGCTCCCGGTTTTCCTCATCTGCCTGCCCGCCAGGCAAATGCTTCCGATGCTTGCTGGCTTTGCGGTCCCATCGAGATTCAGCTGCTCCGACAGCCAGTCGACTTCATTATGGGAGTGCTCTATTCAATTACGTAGGTGAGCGAACCGAAATGCGGCAGGATCTGGATGTGGATGTCTGGTAGCTGGAACTGTATACTGGATACTGGGTATCGGCGCCCATCATATTTTATGGGCACCATAAAGCGGCTGCCCCACCAAAAGGTGGGGCTTGGGACTTGGGGCTGCTTAAAGCCCAATTTATAACTTGGCCGATAACAAAGTCGCACGCACATGGCATTTACTCTACTCTCGTGGCATCTCCGCCAGCGGTGGCTGGCTTGTAAATATTTAACTTGCAATTGCTGGAGCTCATATATCTTGGCAGGCTGTGAATCATTTACTCCGCGCTCGCTTTGAATATTTAAGCCCGTCTCTCACTGCCACTCTGCCACTTTGCGTACCTTCGCATTTTATCTATGACATTATTTATGCCTCGCATTTGGAGGCGCTTTAGGTGACAGGGCACAGCGGCATTTTAGAATAAGTCCCAGAAGCCAGAACCCAGAACCCAGAAGCATTCATTAACCTAGAGAATCTATGTGGTAGCAAAAAGTCGTTTCGATTCTGGGGTATTAGCATTTAATAAATAATAAATGTGAATTTAAAAGGTCAAATTTCCTAAGGTAAACTTTATTGTGGAGAATATCCTATTTAGAGCAACTTTTTTTTGGTACCACAATGCACCATTTGCAAGGTATCTAGATGTCTATCCCTTTAAAATATACAGCTTAATGTTTACCATTACTTTTATAGTCCTTTTAATTTTTCCCCCTTTTTCGGGATGCAATAAATTTCACGATGCCATTGCTTCACTGCTCCACACAGCCCCGCAGCATTGGCATTGATATTGGAGGCACAGCAGTAATTTAATGGACTTTTAATCTATTTCTTTACTGCCACTGATCAAAGGACGAGCGCAGAGCGGAGAGCAAGAGCCAAAAAAATTAAAACTCTGGAATAAAAGGAAGAAAAATGTTGATGATGCGTGCTATGTGCTTTGTGCTTTGTGCTTTCACACAGTGATGGGTTTCTCCAGGACGAAGCATTTCATTAGCTTTCTTTCGGAGACTTTAATTGCCTGTCAATGCTTTTTTGTGGCAGCGCATAAATCGATTTTCAAGTAGCTAAGCAAAAAAATATGCTAATCGAGCTCAGGGCAACAGCTAAAACCGTGGCGGAAAAGTGCCTCGAAAAAGTCTATCAAAATGTTGTGGATGTGAAGAGGAAAAAAAGGAAAAATGATGAGTTTCGCCAGCTTTGATGTTTCAAAAAGTACTGAGAAGGGGTAAAACCTCTCTTATTGGATTAAATTGTAGCAAGCAAGAAGTTTTAAATGAAGGCCTAAGACATACTGAATATCTGCTCCATCCCAAATTCTAAACTCAATTCTATAACAGAAATTACTGAACAAATTGCTCGCATTTCCAGCTCACTTAGCACACACAAGAATTCAACATGAAATAATAGGAGGATAGGATGCCATAGACAAAATAAATGCATGTCAACGTCTGAAAGCAAATGAACCACTGATAAACCATTGATTTGTTTCTGCCTTTATAGCCGTTGACAGCTGCCGAAACGCTCAAAAGTATGCTTTGGTATTGCGTATATGGAAATTGCGTATACGCCCGTTGGCATCTAAAGCATTTTGATGATTCGTTCGAATTGAAAGGCAGCTAAGTTGGCAGAGCATATTTTTCCATCACTTTCAATTAATATTTAGAACTATAGAAAGAGGAGAGGAGGGCAACCGCATTTCCTAGGTTGCCAGGTCTTATGTTATATTCATAAATCATTCTTACATAAATATTCGATGGGCCTTCTTGGAAATGTTGCATAAGTTTAAATACTTTTCGGCTTGGGCGGAGGCCTTCTCGCACAAGTGCACATGTTTGTGTTTGTATTTTGGGGCCTATTGAGGCATAAAATCCGAAGGTTCTCCTCCTCCTCCTCCTCCTCCTCCTACCCAGCATCCGGTCTCTTTGTGCCTTGTTATTGTTCCAGGGCGGTGGCAATATGTTTGCCTTATTTCACTTTGTGTTGACAGCAATGACCCACATGCATAAATCATAACTTGTGCGCTTCCACACACTCGCAAACCCTTCAGAAAATGAATGAAGAACGTTTTCAAACAAACTTTTGCGATCTGCAATGGAAATACATTGTTTCTGGTAAAAACCACTTTACGCAAAGGCTTTTTTGTGGCAAATATTTAAAAAGTCAACTACAACATTTGTCCTAAATCAAAAAATGAGATTTGAAAAAAATGTATCAAATGGATCATTACTATAAAAAATGTTGTTCGTGTGTGAAAAAATTGCTAACTTTTTTCTAAAAGCAATATATGTATAAATACGATATATTTGTTAAAAGTGTAAATGCAAAAACAACGAAATCAACTAAAGCATTTGCTAGCAAAATTGAACGATTTTATTAGAAGTGACCGCAGAAATAAAATGCAAAGACTTGACAAACAAATAAAGTACAATGAAAGCCGATGTGGAAAAATGTTTGAAAATGCTTTTGATGGCGCCCTTTGCCACGCCCAAAAATGGTGGAGAACGAGGGCTCACTGTGCACAGAATTCAGATGAAATTTATTAAAGCGCAAATTAGCAAAGAGAGAGTCCTGGGAGTCAAGCGGTGACAGCGTTTGGGGAAATCAAAAAAAGGAAACATGAATAAAGGAAGAAAAAGCATTCCTCTCTTCGCACACATACACATAAACACACTCACACACATATGGAATATGCACCATATGTGCGGGGGTTCTCTTTGCATATGCATATCTGAGTGAAGGGGCAAATTATGCATGCAAACAGGTCGAAGCAGTCGGTGCACAGGACATCCAGACATCCAGACAAGCAGACATCCGTGATCTGAGCCAGGACCTCTGGCAATCCAACGCTTCAGTGCGCCTCAAAGTATGCTGCAGTTTTTAAGTGTATCTCGCTTTCACCAGCAACTCGAAGCGTTTCCAATGGCAACAGAATCTCCCGAGAGGTCGGACCTGCAGACACGTGTTCTGCGACTAGAACTCAATCGTTCACAATGCGGGTCGAATCATAATTTCCTACTGTTGGCTCTCTAACTCAACCCTTTTCAAACGAAGAAAAATGAGCAGTGGCGATAAGGTGGGGGCGGGGGAACAGCAAGAGCAGAGGGAACCAATCAAGAGCAATCTCGACCAGTCTCACTTGTTTTCCAACCCACACCGCATAGCTGTCATGCCAGGAAAATTTAAAACGGGGATGTGACGGCCGAGGGAAAAATGGTTGGTTGCTTTCGCTTGGCCGCTGCATTGATGTCCTTGCCGAGGGTCTGTGGCTCCGGACTCTACCAAACTGGGTCATTTTTGGCATAGTTGTTGGCGCGCTGCCTTATTGATTGCCAGCAGGACAAATGACACCAGTCCGGCATACTGGACAGGGATTACTTGCTCCAGATTCGTGCTACATTCTGGTTCTACACACATATTTCATAGCTAAAGACTGGCTTAGCGCCTTGGTGACAGGGCAGTCCAAAGGGAGGCATCTTTAAGAGTTAACCAACCCCAAATTTCACTTATTCATTGAAATCTGTTCTGCGGTTTAAACTAGATTCTTTGTAGCTGCTTCAGAAGTGTCGCTGTCTCTGGTTTCCGATGTCAACCGACCTGAGAATGTAGTTCCGATGCTGCGGCGCTGGTTCTCGTCCATTTTCCATTTTCCATTATCCATTATCATAAGTCAATCGAGTATTGGCCCGCCTAACCAACCACATACTTGTGGCCGTCTTTACTGGCGACCCTCAGCCGTCAGCTCCCCTCGATGTGTTAATGCGACTGCAATGTTATACAACACCTACTGACACGTCTTTGCGGTCGACTGGGCAGTTAAGTATACTTATACAGTACACAAATACGAACTGTGTTTGCTTGTCAAGCGGTGGGAATTTTATTTCCAAGGGGGGAGAATGGAAACTGCGAAAATTATCACTGTGCTAACTTTAAGCTATTGTAACTAGATGATTCTACTTGTTCTTGCTTGGGAAAGTATTTTGAAACTCGAAATTATTACTCCGTTGATGGGATGTTATTGTGTTTAGATTTTTAGTAGGCTTCTGGTACTTTTAGTTCGGTTTAAATGGAGTTTAAATAGCTTCCAGAATGTTCAAAGCGAAACGCTTTTTGTTCCACTTTCCTTTCAAGCATTGTCCACGCCAAATGGCAAACTTTTTGTGCCGCTCACCAAATCGCCTCGCATTTCTAATTACGAACTCATAATGCTAAGAAAAGCGGAAAATGGGAAATGGGAAAACAGAGAGGCGCGCGCACAAAGCATAGGAGTCAGGGAGGGAGAGCTGATTAAAATTTTGCAGCGAGTGCAAATTAAAGTGAAAACATTTCGAGGGAGTTCTCTGCTGCACGTGTGTGCAAAGGACATGCCATTCCGCAGGGCGCCTGGCGAAAAGTTGATCCTTTACCATCCAGCCAGTGGAGGAAGCCGCACCCAGTCGTAGCCAAAGTCAAAATCCTGGGGAGTGGGATGTACGTAGTAGAGGCAACCACATATTGGATAGACCGACCGCCCACATGCACGTCCAAGTTTAACGCAAATAAATTGCGCATTCAGAGCGAAATTAACACGGCTTAAAGGGGAAAAGCGGGAAAGTGGGAAAGCATGAAAGCAGGAAAGCGGGAAAGTGGGAAAGCCAGCCAGAAAGAAGCGCCGAGCTGGGTGGAGCAACCATAACGAAGCTTAAGCACAAAAATATGTGGGGACCCGAAAAATAGATGGAAAAAGTATACGGAAGGCAGCAAATAAAAACGAAAGCCAAGTGGGCAATATGACTTTGCTTTGCCCGGCGAGTCTCTTGCTTATTTGCTCCGCTTTTTGCTTTTCTGCTGGCATCAGCAGCAAAATGCAGACAGAAACAGGATGCAGGCGACTCCATAACTCACGGAGTCGGGCAAAACGCGCTGAGGATATCCGTTTTGGGCATTCCCATGATTGAGGTTGTCCTCCGTCAGCTGCAAACTGCTCCTTCGTGTCGCTATTTCTGCCCTGCCTACTTGACTATGCATGGGCCGTGGTGGATTGCGAGTGGAGCCACTGCACTGCGAGAAAATCGCGATTTCATGCCGCCTTTATCAGAATTGCCCATTTAAACAGGGCATTGAGTACTTCTCTCAGTGTAAGGTGTAAGACGAGGAACCTTGCGTTTGGCATTTAAATTGACGTATTCCAAAGCTCTGGTTATGTCCATGACTGTCATAAATGTGATAAGGGATGATATGCCTCATCTCAGCTCCCCCCTCTCTTCTGTGGACTGACATTTGGGGCTGGCTGCTTTGTCTTAATTAATAAGTCAATAGCTTGAGAGCTTGAGGCTGGCTGCTTACACCGCCCCAACGACGGCATCTGCTCCTCTCCATAATTTAGTTAATGCGCTTCTGAACTGAGGCCGCTGTCAGTAGGTCCTCGATACTCCCCCTGCTTCTTGGACCAGCATTGAGTCACTCCTCTGGCCCGAATCCCAGATACTGAGCTGCTTGGATGCCCAACAAAGTGGGACAGATAGGAGCAATTTGCCTGCGGCGAGGTGACAAAGGTGCGCGGTTTCAGGACAAGTGAATGGTAATGGTAATGGTGGGCATAGCAAAGGCAGCTCCTTGTGGCAACATGGATGGGATACCCTGAGGACACCCTAATTGGATGTGCGCGGGAGCGATTGTCTGGGAGAGCAATGTTCACTTTGTGGATAACTAGATTTACGGGTGTGGAGCACATGACTGGTAGTTTGCCTAGAATGATCCATATTAAAGTCTTATGTGACGCATCAATAGCTTTACAATGTGATGTGATTACCCAACTATCTTAGAAATGGATCTTTAGGCAATTAGAAGTGATAGTTCAACTATTTTAGAAATGAATCTTTACCTATACAGAATGTAAACTTCGCACCATATTTCAGTGACAGAAAGATTGATACGTCTTTCATATTTTTTGTATCAGAGAAAACGACATTAGCTAGCTTTGTTGCCTCTTTTGCAGGAAGTGTTGAAAAAGTGGCTGTAATGCTGCCGCTTAATTTCGTTATGAGCCCATGCACATTTGCGCCATTTCGCAACATTTTCATAATGGCGTCGCTTGCTGCAGGCACACACGTGGCCTTTTACTGTGTAAAAGTTGATGTGAATGTGGATGTGGATGGTGATGAGAATGGGGGTGTGAGTGTATGGCTGGATGACTGACAACATCGTTTGGCGGTTGAGTTTTTTATGCCAACGTCGTCGTCGTCGTGACAGCAGCATCACCATCAGCAGTAGGAGCAGGAGCAGGAGCATCGGCAAACGGGCCTAATGGCGCAAATGTTCAATAAAGAGGCTTTTAACGTGCGCAGCCCGGCTTCCTCCTCCGATTCTCGCCATCCCGAACTAGACAGGATACGTCGTCGATGCTCTGCAATCTGAGCCCACTCCTCTGGGCCCTTTTAGATGCTGCTAGATCGCGGAGTGTGAATGAAATGTGAAATGACCCTAGCTACGCTGAATAATACATGGCGTACGTAAAAGCACGTAAAGTTTATTAGAGAGGGCTCGAAATATTTTTAGCTTGATTGGAACATGCCAGATACAATTAATTTGGACGCGGGCTGCAAAAAAAAGGGGCCGCTGTTTTCGCTTGAAATTTGTTTGGAAAATAAACACTCGCATGGCCACACTTTCCCGCCTTGATGGATGTGCCTCCAGTCTCCAGCCTCCAGCCTCCAGCACATGGTGCGTTTTGGCTGGCTGTTCCGTAACAAATAGATCTACATATATCTAGCTTCATGAGTTCATTTTTAATTAAAAGCCGCCTATGCGAGGATCGATTAAATGGAATTCGCTCGAAAGAGCTGGCACATTTGTGACGCACACAGCAGTTGATAAGTGGCATAAAAACTGAATTTCCAATAAAGAAATTTCAAAATCACACTGCATACAGCCGAGGGACCCTTCAAACATGCAAATGCCCTGCGCAGCCGAAGAAAGCTTGTGTCATTCAATTATTTCGCTATTAGTTGGTCTTTGTGAGTTCGCCCAGCATTCCCACACGTAGCTGTAGCAGTGGAAATGCTCCCACTCCAGAAACGGGGTCTCAGCATCGTCTATCCACCTTGTTCCTTGTGTATCCGTACTGTGGAGCTGCCCTGTCAGTGGGTCCATGATTAATAAATGCGACACACTGACGACCACAACATTACTGACACCTCCAGAAGGCCAACAGCCGTCAAGGTGGGCTAAGTATGCTGTGGCTTTCCAGCTCGACTCCCCTCTGTTTTTGCTTTGCCCCAAACCACCAGCACACCACACACGCCTAGAAATACACAGACAAAATAATATAAACCTTAATCAATTGAAAAATATATTGTTTGGTGTGTTTGGGTTGCAAAATGTGTTGAATAAGACTGTTACTTAAAATATTTTTCAGGTATTTTAAGATCTCTTTCGGCAGTTTTTCATAGCAGGAATTTATGTTTTGGTGGTTATACTTTTCCGTGTACATAAATATGCAAACTTTATCATGGCACGCAGCTCTTTTGTCACAAACAGGTAGAACAACAAGTACACGTACACATAATGTGCACCAACTGCTCTCAAAAGGCGAACTTGAGTCACAAAGCTGAGGCTAAAATGATATATAGCACACGTGAATACTTCATATTTACGAGCAGCCAAAAGGGTATTGTGGTTTTCGCTCATCATTTCGGAAAATATAATTAATTTTAGCTTAAAGTGAGTTTACGCAGCAGCGCCAATGAGATATTTTAAAGAGTTATTAGGCAACTGCTAGGCAATTGGAAAAGCAGTCAAAGACTTTTCGCCAACTCATTGTAGGAACTCTGAAGGCTTATATGGGCCCATTGAAACCGCACCTAAATCGAAAAGACCTCCTTTATCCCCTGTCAAATCAAATGAAGTAAGATATTTATACGCCTTTATCGCTTACATTCCCTTGCAGATTGCGGAGATCCATTGGACGACGGTTTTACAGCATTCAATCAAGCGCAAATTGGCTCAACTAGCAAAAAGGGCACATTTTCGGCCTTGCAAATTCCAATCTTGAAACTAAATGACGCCTGTGTCTGAAACCGAAACCGAAACCCTGCTGCCAAATACCGCAACGCTGGACGCCAGACGACGGCCACAAATTAGCCAGCCAGCCGTAGATTTGCAAGTCTAAGGAGTCGCCCAGTCCACCAGAACGCAGAACGCAGAAAGCAGAAAGGATCCCTGTTCAAAGGAGTCCTGTTCAAACGAAGGCCGGCCAACACACAGGAGAAACATCAAAAGGAGGAAAGGGAGCAACAGCCAGTTTGACTGCGACTGCGACTACGACTATTTTTCGGGAGCGCCAAAGGATTCATTAAAAAACCGCCAACCTGGAACTAATGGAATTAGAGAATATTGTGGCCAATACGGTCTACTTGAAAGCGAGAGAAGGTGAGTGGCTGGCAAGTGCCTTTATTTTCTGGGGAAGTGAATATTTAAACACTTGAGTGCCGACTTTCTTTGCATATATTGCCAATTACTGTCGGTAGACTTCAAGGCAAGCATATACACTATGGCGGTATTTTAGCTTTAAGTTTAGTTCAGGATGTTTCAATTTGCCAGTTCAACAAGCTTAGAAAAGTGGCTTTAATTTAATTCTAGGGAATTCCTTCAACTGCTACAGTAGAGCATCTTTGCCTTCGCCAAATTGTGCCTCTTCTCTAAAGAGGGCCGTAACTCAAGTGCTGGAGTGGCCACTGTTGTCACCTGCCATCGATTTTGGCTGCCCCATCCAACGTACTGAGGGGTGGTCTGTTTAATTGGAGGCGCTGAAGTTGGGCTGGAATTTTAGCATGGACAAGGGAGGAAGTGGGGCTGTTTCTGTCCTCGATTGCTGCTCGGGCTGCTCCTGGGTTTTATCTAAAGTTAATGAAGCGTTAAATGTTTGCGCTCCAGCAACTTATTCATTTTCATGCTCCATGGTGCCGGGCTTTAAGTGCTCTATTGGATGGACGCTCCCGCAGATACACTTCACTTCGTTATCGAGGTCACACTTCAATTGCAGGGCCCACGCCTCCGCCTCCGCCTCTTTCTAAGCTTTTTCCTCCTCCTCCGCCAAGTTCAGTATCATCCCGGGAAACTCCGCCCACATTCCGCGCGCTTTCCTTGTTGCTTGGCGCCATTGTTCTGTTTATTTACAGCAGAGTCAACTTTGGCGATTAGGTTGTGGGAAATTTATGCAAAGTTATGCATTAGACAGAGAAAGAAGTTTGTGCAAGCGCCACCAGCAAAGGTCACCTTCACTGGGTATTGGTATCTTTGGTATCTTGCACATCCCAAAATGTTGCATGCCCCAACTGAGTGTATCGTATCCTTTTGCATGTGCCCAATCAAATATTTCATTTTAAATGTTATTTATTTTACTGCCGCCTGGCAGATAGTAAAAGCAGTCCCCCATCTGCCAGATACTTTGGTTCGTTTGGTTTTCGGGCCGCCTCAACAGATTTAAATGACAGAAACGCGCGCAAAATTTCAATTTGTAGTAATGTAATATTTTAGAGCAGAGCGCCGGAATGGCAATGGGCTATAGAAGCTGCTAGGCAAATGTCTCCGCAGCGGGATGAGCATACACATTTGCAATACATTTTACGAGTCAGAAAGTGAATTTGTCTTCGGGCAGCAGGAAGAGATGAGGAGATGGCCTGAAATGAAGTCGCGCCGCCAACTGCCGGCGGCGGCAACGAGAGGAAAATCCATTGCCATAAAGTTTTTCAGTCCCATTCTGCTATTCTGCTAGTCTGCTTTATTCTGCTTGATTCCTGGTCCGGAAAAGTTCTGGCCCTGCCCGTCATATTTTCCGGCTAGCAAAGTTATTGCTGAATGTTATACTTCAGCTAAAGTATGCGAAAGCAAATGCAAATGTAAGAAGCGGGGCTGATTGTTCGTTTCTTAGTCACTCACTTACAAGGACTTATTGCTGTCGGATTGCTGGTAAGAAAACTCTGGCATCTCCACGAGATTGCAAGACTTTCGGCGCACTTTGCCAGTCTAAGAAGTACAGCTTCCAATAAGCGCAACTTGACTCATGTGACTGGAAGCACTCTTCCTTAGAAAAAAGGGTAGCTGATCCTTAAACTCATGAATCAAGGGGCGTTGCCAAATGATTGCTGCCTATCACTGGGCTATTTTTGTTCCATCGAATTGCCCCGTTTAATTTGATACTCAAATGGCATTTCAGCTTGCAAGTCAAGTAGAAGTCATTGCCTGTCACAGAAGGTCTGCAAGCCAATTGTGCCGTATCAGTTTTCAGATTGCCGCTCGTCGCCGGCCTGCGTTGCCGATGCTATCTGCAGTACGTATACTTACATGTGTGGCTCCAAATCGGATCGGAATCGGAATCGGCATCGGAATTGGGATTGGGATTGGGATCGGGATCAGGGGTCGGATGTCTGGAGCGACCTACGTCACTCCGCGGAAGCAGTGCGTCACAGAGGCGGCTTATCAGGGACTCTGGTGGTTCGCTGGTGGTGCAAGTGGTGCGATTGTGGTGTGGCAATCCGTGATTGCTGGAAGCCATCCAATGGCTGGAAGGCCACGCCCCTCGGACGACGAACCAGCAGCTGCTGCTGAACAACGTTGTTTTGGCTAATTGAATGCATTCCTTAATGACTGCAAATGCCAAACTGCTTTCCTTTTGTGCGCTGGCATTAGGGAAAATTATGTTTGAATTCTGAGCTGGTCTGTTATTGCTCTGCTCCTCTCTTCCACTAGTTTTCCTTTTTCCTTCGCCAGTCAAGGCTTCTGCGGGGCATTAAAATGACGTCGCATTAAAATGGTTTGTGGTCGACGGGGAGTTGAGGGGGAAAAACGTCGCCATGGCCGCATAAATTTTACCCTAATACCCGGCCATAATGCTGATTATACCAAGAGGCAGACAGAGCAGAGAGTTGAAATTCAGAAGACTCCACTTCTGAACTCAAGTCGGAATGAAGTGAGATATTTAATTTGGTCCCAGCTCAAAAGTTTGCCGCTGCACTCCAGTTATCAGCCGGACCAAGTGGACCGAGTGCCATAAAGAGTGGAATTTATAGTGCGATAGCGAATTAGAATCCCCTCCAACTAAAAGTGAACAATTAAAGCAGAGTCGCAGAGTCAGAAGCTTATCGCCGAACTGCGAAACAGCAGCCGCAATTGTTTGGCGGTTTCTTTAGATCTCTGTCGATGTTTTCAGATGTCTTTAGATGTCTCGCGTCCATTTGTGGCTCTAGTTTAGTGGCGGGTAAATCGGGATCCAACGTCAAATATCAAGTACATGGTTTTTGAACTATTGTTTTTCTGTTTTCTTGAAACTCCTTCTAACTGCAGTTGCATTTTCATTATCCGCTTGCACTTTGATCCTATTCCGTGTTCAGGCTAGAGTATATTAGAGCGTGTTTGTTTTTGGGAGCGACTGGTGCATTGGCCAACTGGCCATTTGGAAAAGCGGTTCATTGACCGCTGGCCAAGTAAACAAGTGAGTGGCCGCGTGGGCAACGAGGCAACTCAGCGGAGAAGCACGCGAATTCATTTCAATTTCAAGTGGTCCCCAGCGGCTGTTCTCTTTATCGGGTGGGTCTAACAAGCCCCAGTTATGTTGTATGTATGTTGAGCAGTTTCGAAATCTAGATGTTAATTATCACACGCAAACCTGGGCAACCAAAGTGGCAGACAGCTCGCCAGTTTGCCAGTTCGCCAGTTGGCCAGTTGGGCCAGTTGATGAGCTGGCCAGTTGGGCAGCTCATCAAACCCACAATCTCTGGCAGGATGTGCGCCATGTCCTGGTGGCCAAGGGGGAGCCACTGCGGTCTGCGGTGCCTGTCTTTGCTGCTCTGTGCCCTTTGCCCTTTGGCCTTTGGCCTCTGCCTTTGCTTCCTCCATCTGCAGTTGCAGCACGTATCACCCACATCCCCGGGTATCCAGCAACTAATCACGACGAAACTGCGTCTGTGCCCTCGCCCCTCGCCCTCCGAGGATAATTGCAATCAAAACGATTGTTGTTTGGCAAATTGAAGACACATTGATTGTTGCCACGCACCACATTCGCCCTAATTGTGTATGTAAAGTGCCACCAATAAAGAGCAGCTGCAAAGAACATGGGGCGTTTAGCTCCCTGAAACTAATTCCCGATATCCGAACAGTTAACATTTCCGCTGACGGGCATAAACAATATTCATTAGCACTTTGACGCGTATAAGTAATGTGCGACTTGTGATCGACAAAGAGGTACCTTACAATTGTGCAATTACAATTACCATCTAAAGAAGTTAATTAGCTAGGTCTTACATTGCGTATTCTTGATACTGTGACACTTGACTATGTTATCAGTACAATGGACTGTTTAGTGCAATCATAGCTAAGAGATTAAAGCTCATTGAGCTGTCCTTAGATTTTTGTTGATTTGACTCCTTTACAAATGATGCTGTTATGGTTTGTGGATATACATATAAGTTGCAACTATCAGGGATTATAAGGCGAGTTTGGCAGTCTCCGTCATGGGAAAATAGATATACCCGTCCGTGGGCGAATATGGCACTCATATGATGCAAACATATCTAGCCCAGAGAATACCATGTCTGTTTCAGCGTCGGTTTTTATTTGTTGCGCTGCCGCTGTGGGAATCCAAGAGATTGCTTTTGCAAAACCGGTAGCTGCTGCCGGGGGAGTTTCAAGCACAGATACTCAGATAGTCGGATACAGATACTCGGATACAGATACTCAGATACAGATACAGATACAAACTGTTTTTGACGTAGGCAAACGGCAAAGCAACAATAAGAAATAACATCGAAGCGTCGACCCCCGAGGTTCGAGAATCGAATCGCTGTATTAAGTGACGCGCTGCTTCGTCAGCAAATGAATATTTAATCGGAATATTTAATCGTTTTGTCGATGGAGCGCACACGTAGTAAGCGAAAAATGAGTATTCAAATCATTTTATGTATTTTTTTTTGGCAAAGAGGTGGTCCATTTGTCTTCGTCTCGCCCAAATGTTTGAGCTCCCTCCTAATTGATTGAAATGGATATTTATGATTGCATATTGTCATCAAATTGATGGCGTTTTATGCTCCGCTTTTGCACATCTGATTAAATCTAGTTTTGAACTCAGGAATCCCATTATGGAAACTCACCGCTGGGAATCCCCGACCTCATCAGGCTCGCTTGGCAGACCCGCTGTGAAAGCTCCCTGATTTCGATTAGAACTTGCCCCTTTCACTGCCATCTTACCACATGAAATATCGCTATCGCGTAAGGTAATACGTATGTACATACATGTTGCGGCGAACCGCAGAGGAAACTGCGGCAGGTGGCAGGTGGCACGTGGTGACCCAGTAGCAGTAGCAGCTGTGACCCCAACATGCTTAAAAATGCATGCACTAATGACCGCAGAGACGACCGGTTCATGTACACACAATTCCGATCCTGCGACAGTGTTTGTTCCATGCTGGCCATTGGTCACCGGGGCGTATGATTAATGTTTTAAAATTTCATGCGAGAATAACCGGAATTGGAAATAATTGAATCACTATGCGGGGACCAGAAGTGGAACCTAATGAAGTAAACAATACTTTTTTAACGGGTTACCCTTCCTTCGCATTTCCAATATTTGGTAATAATTATTTTTCTTTTATGAGTGCTATCTGTATAAACACTGGGCTTCCTGATTGCTGGCCAATAACAATTTCCTACGCACTTCATTACTTTTCAAAGGCATTCATCATGTCGAACCCAAAATGCTTGCAAGCTATCACATTTTAAATATAATTTATTATGCTGGTCTACTATAAAAGCACATACTATATGAATGGATACCAGCATGTGCACACCGTTTTACCTGTATCTTTTGAGCTCGACACACGCTACCTGTTCTGTAGAGTGGGAGGGGGAAGGGGGAGGCGTGCGGATTATATACAAAATAAATTGGAATCTATTCACTTTGGCTGTCGGCTATGCCCAAAATAAAATGAAAAGCAAAGACGCCGCCGGCGGCAGCTGTTGCTGCCCACTGACGGGCGACACAGATCGGCAAACAGTCGGATTTATACATTATATAGACGAATATAGTCGGGGAGACTCGGACGGACGGACAGACGGATGGATGGACCGATAAGCAAGGCGACTTAAGCGCCATTAGCCTGCCACGAGCCCACGTCCACGTCCACGTCTACGGCCACTGGAGTCGGTGGGGAGCATAAAGCAAATTTATTGATTGTTTTGACAATTAATTTTTTATACTGGGCATTATTTATTTGGGGTCGTGATGGGAGGCACAAAGGCAAAGGCCCGGCGAAATTCCATGCAAAATGCTTTTTATACTTATACTTCTGATATTTGTTTACGCTCCCCTCCACTCCTCTCCTCCCTTGCCAGCTCTAATTTATTTTTATTATGTTGGATTCTTGTTTTAATTTGCCAGCGGGAGTGCAAAGGGAGTGCGAGGGGGGGGTGATGCTGCAACAAGCGTGCCAGACTCATAAATTAAAAGCATCAAAAGTCGAAAAGTGACGGCAGTTGCGAGGGATTTTCATGTAGCACTGTGGCGCTGGGCGGAGTAGCTATCCAGATTGTGATTAATTTGTCGGCAAGGCAACGCGACGTATGCGCAATGCACGCAAATGCCAGCCGACAGACAGAAAGTCTGGGATTGGGATTGGAATAGGGACAGAGATTGGGATTGCTGCTCTTCTGGTCAAAACAAGCAGATCCCGAGGATAAATCGCCTATTTGTCTTTGTTAGGCAGAGGGGACCAGTCCTTCCCAGGACCTTCCTTATGATTGATGTCCTTCGGGCGCAGTGCGTGTTGCCTGCTTTTGGGCGCTGTCGCCTGTCATTTTACGAGCACGGGAACAATGCCAGAAGTGAGCCACTGTGCTTGGACTGCGTTAAATAAAAATAAACGCCCATAGTTTGCAGAAGGGAGAGCCTTCGTCCCGCCTCGAAAAATGCGGGGTTTTATGTCCCGGCATAAAAAGAGGCAAAGAGGCGCCTGAGGAGCCTGAGGAGCAACGGATCTTGGCATATTTTATGCTTTTATGCTGTCGTCTGTCATGAAAACGTAAGTGTCGCACTGAAAATTTTTGCTGATGAAAGCCAAGTGAGTTATATGGCACATTGGGCTGCTGAGCGGCGCAAAATCGATAAATATTTATTCGGCTTACTTTACGATTATGCCCGTAGGCTCACCTTTGCGTAAAGGTGTGTCATTAAAGGAGCTTTGCAGGGATTCGTCCTTGATCATTTGCTGATTTAACGAAAGTGGCTTTATACACTGGGGATTCAGTGCGCCAGTTGCCGACCACTGTGCCAATAGGGTACTGAACAAATTTCTTTACTGAAATGAAATGAATCTCGTGTTGCTGTTGCTGTTGCTGTTGCCTCGGCTGACAACGTGTCGTATGCGCAATTTTGCCATATAAATGACAGCATTTCAGGTTTATGGCAGTTTGCGATTCTCACGCGCGCTTCGCATATCAATTTCAATTCAATTTTTGACAGCATACAACGCATCCATTATCCATTGAGCTGCAGAGTGCCGAGTGCCTTGTGTCGAGTGCCGAGTGCCTTGTGCCGAGTTGCAGTAGTGGCAACTTTAATTTCTAAAATGCAGCCAGTCCGGGTCTTTACACTTCATTGGTTGCCAAATGTGCCGGCAACTTGAAATGTTGTCAGCGGCAGCAGCAACAATTCCCCAAAGCAAATAAATAAATGTCAACGGCAAATGGGGAAACCAAACCAAAGGTAAGCCGCTCGCTTTTTGCTGCTGAGGCTTAAAAGCAATTATAAAATGCAGCGACAGCTAAATAATACCAAAGTAATGAGTGTGTGTCTGTGTGGGGGCCAGCCAGAGATTTTCAATTCAATTTCCATTTAGCATTTAAATCGCAGCATAAACACAATACACAATACGAGTAATGCACTGCGCCGAGTGCTGATTCTCTTTGCCCACATCCCATATCTCACATAAAATGTTGTTCGAATTGATTTTATTTATTGACGGCCGACGCGAGAATTGCAAATGCAATTTCAATTAAACCGTTGATGCCACAAAAGCTGACGAGTTTGCAGTGCCAATTGAAATCGGACACAGCACAGCACAGCACAGCGCAGCTTATTGTTTATTTGGTGCCTGGGTGGCCAATTGTTTGACTTGGCTTCACAACCACTTGGTCCCCAGTGACATGCAGCCGCCATAAAAATGGCCAGCTGACATCAGATCATCAGCCGAGGAGTCTCTACAAAAGGATTTCGCATCCTAAACAAGAAAACCCAATTCCGAAGGCTAGTAAAGTTCATTAATATCCAATCAATCTGTTTCTCCCTGTGCACTGCACTGCAGCACAATCTCAATACATAAATAACTTTAATAACCACAAGCATCGAGCTAATCACCACTCGCATGGCTTATGTGTATTTGGTCCTTTGCTGGTCCTTTGTTTATCTATGCATTACACATGAGTGATACACAGCATTACATAACACATTACAGCTAACAGCAGTAAAGATTCCGGCTTTTATTGCGTTATTAATTCCCAGAGATGACGCGCAAGAAGGACACTTAAGCCAATGTGCAATGTGAAGCCAAGTCGATTGCTGATAGATTGGTATTTACTTCAAAACACCATTATTTGCCCTGCAGCTTAGCTTTTTACTTCTGCCCATATGCCAAATATGGCTGGTAATGTGGCCATAATTTCCTGGAGTGTAATTATTTCCGCCTTGCGGCAGTGGAAGGCATCTAATTACATTTCCAGGATCTTGGATGTGCTAATGGTGATTGCACTCTCTGCACTTTCTGCTCGCATAGTATTGCGCATTTTGTGGTGTCGCTGTTCCCCTAACCAACGCTGCGTATGAGCAATGCCTGAGTGCCTCGCATTTGGTATGCGCATTTAATTATAATTACTACTTACAAGCTGCCTAATGCGCTCAACGCGATTGGCGTGTGTACAGATGGGATGGCATGGGATGGGATGGGATGGTATCCGGATCGGGATGGGCACCCTTATATCATATTATAACGAAGAGCATAAGCCGCTTGAGTTGCATTAGAATGGCAGTACGGCAGAATGCCGCCTTCGACGACTGTCAACTGGCTTTTGTTGCTGTCACTGCATTCTAGCATTCTGGCATTCTGGCATTCTGGCATTGCACATTCGCCATTGTTACTCGACAGCCACCGCCTGCTGATTGTTTGACTGAGTGGTTGAGTGGTTGGGTGGTTGGGTGGTTCGGTGGTTGGGTGGGTGGCTTTGCGACTTGTGCACTGGGCTTGTCAACTAAAAATAACACACCCACATGAGCGAAAACCGCCGAGTGCTTGGCGATAAACAATGACATTCGCTCAGCTTGATAAGTCGCCTTTTTTGCCTTTTCAAAACGTTTAACGTTTCTGCCAAGACATTTATTTTCGTGCGCATGCTTCTATTTATACTGCTCTTTGCTGGCAATTTTCATTAATCGCCATTTGTATATATACAAATTGCAATAATCTAAATACAGGCTACTGCAACTCCTGCTCACCCGCGAACTGCCGAGAGGTCAGACATGCAAATTGTCAGCAGGTGAAAGTGAGAGAAAGAGAGAAATTGCAGATTTGGCAGGTTTTATTGGCCAACCCGTTAGATGAGGACCATCCATCAAAGAAACGGCAGCAAATCGCTGGTTTATGATAACTAAATGCAAATGGAAATCAGCAGGCTGCAGTCGAATGGGAAAACGAGCCCGAGCCAAAGTAAATAACAAGCATCGATCATGTTGTTCGCCTGTCAAATGAGCTGCCAAACAAGGCCGCTTAATGTGGGAATGCGGCATGTGTGTTTGTTTTTAGCTGTTAAGCTACAACAGCCCGGCCAGAGCAAACATTTATCTATCTATCTATCGAGGCCCAAACGAACTCAACCTGGCTGCAATGGAATCAGATGTTTGGCAAAATGTAGAGCGTTTAATTGACTGTTTGCTCGGCTGTAAATTGCAAGTCGCAAGTCGCAAGTCGCTGCGAATCGACTTCAGTCCACTCGACTGCAATTAATGTCAAGTCAGCGGACACTGATGAGCCGCCAATGAGGGCAACTAATAAAATTCATTCATAAATAATTCAATGGAACACACAGAGGAGCTCCAATTCGCCGTGTCAATTTATAACAATTTCGCAGGCGTTGCTCGCTGCTCGCCTTAATTGATTTGTTTTGCACCCAATAGAGAGGCATTCGTTTGTTTGGCATTTGAATGTTTGAGCGACGAGCCTTGCCAAATTGCCATAGATTGAGAATAATTGTGTCTCGTCGTCTGTCCGTCCGTTCGTCTATCCGTCCACCAAAATCCCGACCCGACCCCGTTCACCCGTGTTATCAGTAGGCGGAATCCACGTCTGCTCCGCAAGTCCATCCATCACGCAATCTTCTATCTCGGCCATGTGCCCGGCTAATGAGCAGCCCGAAATAGAAAAATACTCGAAAATTGTACATGCAAATCCAGACTGATAAAATGGCCCAGATAATTGCGATTAATCTCGCCGCTCCGCAATAAGCCCATTATGCCACAAAGAAAGCACATGATCCGCCGCCGGACGGCATTGCCCTTAAAGTTGTTTCTAAAGAGCTTCCATGGCAACAGCTGCACACTTGTTCGATGGTACATTACTCGAGTGTAGTACAACTGCAAATGCAACCATATGTGCAAGAAACAGCGGCACCAACCCTATTATTTTCAAAGAAAGTGTTTCTTTTTTTTTAATCAGACACACTCCTTAAACAAGTGGGTATGATGTTTGAGTTGTCAAGTAAATTTGCTGGAAATATTTACTCTTATGCAAAGTATGTGCGTGAAAACAATACTTAAGTAATGTGTAACTGCTATATACTACAATTACTCCACAATAGGTTATCACTTTTAATGGGTATGTTTAAGTCTAAAGGCAGTATTACGTGTTCAAGAGTGTTGGGTACACCACACATAGCGTTGTTGAACATTTTTCTATGCAACTTTATACTTTTCCAGCAGTGGCACACACACGCGGAATTATAAAACAAAAAGCAATATAAAGGAAGACCGAAATAAAAGCCAATGGCAATTAGACGGCAAACAAGTTTGCGGGCCAAGAGCCAGTCTATATGTACTATGTGATGGCCTGAAGTAACGAGTTGGCTGAAAGCGAGTGGGAATTGAAAAGGGTCGACGCCTTTATAGCCAAATGATACTTGGATTGCAGTTGATTAAGAGCAGTATTAGTTCTCATATTGGAATACATTTAGAATGTCTAGTTTTCATTTGAAAACAGCCATGTATACCTTGTTTATATAGTGCATGGAAATTCTGTGCAGAACGTCACTCAACATAGAATCTGATTTGATCTTGATGCTTTTCACTCACATTTCCGGCGATGCACAAACTGATTGCTACCCTGTTGCCAGTTGCCAGTTGTCCCGAGCAGAAGGCGAAAACATTTCGAAAATTCATTGCCGGCGCTGAAATATGCAACATTTTGACAAATACTTTGACAGCTGAAATGCAAACGCCGGCTGGCTGGCGCAGTAGTTGCTTTTGTTTGCAACACAACCAGGCTAAAACCCGATGCTTCGGGTGCGTTGGCCAAATCGCTATTCAAGTTCGAGTATGGATATGGGTATGGGTATTATGGGTATGGGTATGGATGGTGTTTTTGGTGTTTTAGTATCAAATCACAACACGAACAGCACGTACTGTGTTCGTACTGTCAGCGCTGGGCAGAATTATTTAAATTATGTACAAACTACACTTTGGCAAAAGTTGTAATGCGAGACACGCGCCATGTGTCGCTATTGTTTTTGCTGCTTTTGCTTTTTGCCAGGCCGTGCAATTTGCTATTGTGTGAAAAGTTTTTGGACAAGAACTTTTTCGGCATTCTGCCTGCCTGATTATCTGTATTTTTTGTATTTTTGTGCGCCTAGTGAATGGCAAGGAAATTGCACTTTAATGCCTAGAGAATGGCGAGAGGAACGTGCAATGTCTTTGATCCAATTTGCAATTCCAAGTGCCGATCTCTTCTGCGGCGTTCCGTAAATGTTTTTGGAGAAAGGCCTCAGAGACTTCTTGGGGGTTATGGGTGGACGGCGAGCATTTGCATTACAAATTCCTTTTAAGCAGGCTTTTACTCTGCCTGGTTTTATTTCATTTAATTATCAAGAAGACGAGCAACTCAAATTTCAGAAAGGAATCCAGGAAGGAACGAGGAAAGAGGCGGGCAACGGATGAAGGTCCTTAGAATAGGCGGCAACAGCAGCCTTTGATGTGTTGCTCGTCCTTGACGTAGCCACGTGGAGCCCATCGAAAGGTCAAAGTCCTTGGCAACACTTGTCGGAGTTTAAGGCTAAAAGGCAGGCAGTCCGCCATTTGCACCAAATTGTCAACCATCGAAACGTCGCAATGGTAATGAGTTCAACCGCGGCACACGCGGCGTATGATTAATCAAATGGGAGGTGGGCACGAGTCGGAGCGAAATTGAATACGTTTTATTGATTTTCATTGTTTTTTCCATTTTTTACTTTCTCGGTTTTTTATGGAAATTTGATAATAACAAGGCGGCATTCGGCATTTGTTTATTGTTTATTACAACATCACAAAGCGAATTTATCTGTGGAAGGGAATAATTTCGCGTCGCTTGTACTCACTTAATTATGGCCAACGAGCAGATGCCAAACATTGTCACATGGCCATCATGATGCATGCTTTTATTATTATTATTATCATTACTATGACCGCTGTATATTCGCATGGCTAACGCTTTTTGTGTGCGTGCCCGACAAGGTTAATACAATTTGCTGGCCAATTGCCCTTGGCCAACGGGGAGCATAAAGGTCGGCTTGAAGTAATTACGAGTGATGGCAGAGGGCCAATTTTCCTAGATAAACTAATTTAACCGAATATCAATATTAGCCCGGGCAAAATCAACAAACCCAGTGAGAGTCGAAACTGCATTCTTCATCTGATTGCCGACGCAAAAAGTGTTTGGAAAACATTTAGCAACATAAAAGCGAAAGCGAATGCGAAAGGCCAAAGTGCCGAAACCGAACGACGGGGCGACGGCAGTGTTGGCCATAATTTCCGTTTCCGCAATCAAAAAGGATACTAAGGACATTTCCATGGCAGAAAAAAAGGAGCGGAAAGGAAGCGTCGCTGGACACACAAAGTCAGAGCAAAGTGTTGAAGGGCCAAAGGAAAGCTGTTGCTGTTTATGATTAAAGCCGGAAGTTGGATGTCGCACTTAGCTGAACTATTTATAAATACGGTTTATGGAAATGTACAGATTTTAAATTTCTATTCAAGACGGTTAGTTAAGCAAGCATTTTAGTTGCTATTCCCTCTCTCTTGCATTTAGTTGCCGAGTTTCTGGAGTTTTGCTTCAAGGATTAGTTTTTTACGTTTTCTATCCAATTAAAGTCAGCTGACATTTCCCCAAAGTTTTCCTAAACCAATTACATCTGAAAGTTGCTGCTAAAGTTTTCATTTTATTAAATAGTTCGTCTTGTAAATTTCAATGCAGAGTAAAGTTCTGTCTGTTTCCTTGCTCTTTGCACTGCGCTGCACACATATTTACCAATATTCTTTTTACAATTTGAAAATGTCGTTAACTTTGCACACAATCTGTAGAGAGAAAGACGCACACCTGAGTGGCCGAAATCAGTTTAGGTAGAAACTAGATACCAGATACTCAGATAGATACTCAGAAGTCAGAGGTCAGAGGTCAGAGGGAAATTGAAACGGCTGTTGGGCAATCAACTTGTGAGCTTAATTGGCAACTTCTGCTAGCCACAAACGCAGCCAGCTAAACAATTGTGTTATTCTAAAAGCAACAATTATAATTGCCGGGCAATTTACGCAAGAAATGAGAATTCAGCCAGACCCTTTGCAAATGGGCAAATGGAAATTTGCTGGGAAGCTTAAACTTCCCAAGCTGGGAAACTGGCTGCGAAGTGGGGAGAGGCGGACAGAGAGCATGAAATATATTTTCAAATACAATGTCACAGGAGTCTAAAAGCAACCACAGCCAGCAGGTTCAGCCTTCAGCCCTTGAGTTTACTGCTCGACTGATGCTGCTGTATGTACAAGTATATGTATGTATATATAGGGAAAGTCTAGTGTAGCCACCCAACCACCCAACCACCCAACCAACCACCCACCAGGCGCATACACTCGTACACGAGAGGCTAAACTTATGTGCGGGTATATATAAATTCGAGGAGGCAAACCCACCGACCCACTCAAACATGCAGCGACAATTTCCTTGAGTAGGATGCGAGTTTTCCTTTTTTAGTTTTTACTTTCCTCTCTGCTCGTGCAGTTTTTATGGCAGCAACAGCAAAAGCAACAGCAACAGCGTCAACGACAACGACAGCGAATTATTATAACGAGAAATGCACTTGAACGTTGCAGCCAGGATATATTATGTATTATGCGCCATGTATTGTGTGTATTCTGGAAACTATGGCACTCGGGGGGCTAAGTGAAAAGCAGGGGGCATGCAGAGTGCGGGATTCAAAGGGTTTGGCGTGAAATGAACCACGCTCGTAATACTAATTTAATAAATTAAAAAACTTTCAAGTAGTTGTACAAGTTTATCCCACTTTTATGCTGGCCGCGACTGGAAAATGGCACAAAGCAGATGGAAAATGGCGGTGACCATAATGAGTTGGATAAATGTCGCCATAGAATTCATTTCACAACTCATAAGTCTAGTATGAAATGGAAATGGAAAAAACGGGTGGTTATTTAATCCACTAAATGTTTTTCACTCGCGTTCGCTAAAGGGCACTATATGCACTATACCCTCTATTCCCAAATCCGCATTGTTTCCTCTGCAATATTAATGCCGGAATTCAAAAACATTTCAATTTCATTTGATTTTCAAATCCCACCCACATCCGCCGCCATAAAAGCGACCACATCATTTATTTACAGCCGACGTCACGTAGTTGCCTCTCTATTTGCAAAAATCCATTTCGCAAGTTCAATCCCGAAGCAAAAGGAAAAATATATCAATTTCGATGTAAAGTCTGGCGCAGTGCGCCTCACTGCCAGTAGTGCGGATGATGTTTTCCTCCAACAGCTCGAACAACAAAGCCAAACCGCACTGTTTTCCACTGTTTTCCACCGTTTTTTTTTTTGTTTCAGGTAGTGAAGGTAGCGAGGGCGTGGTCACTCCCCCCTGTTGATGTTTGCACAATGCTTTCGGGCCTTTGAGTCCCGCGGCGGTTGCACAAACTATTTACCAGCCCAGCCGGCCATGTCAAGTCGGTTGTCGGTTGTTGGTTGTTGGTTGTTGGTTGTTGGTTGTTGGTTGTTGGTTGTTGGTTGTTGGTTGTGTCAATGTTTGCAGTTCTGCACTCACCGTTCGGACTTTAATTAAAAGCAGAATCGCAGAAGATGTGCCCGGCCTTATCAGTTCTTATATTGGCCATTAGGACAGCAGCCGAGGGTCCTGTGACCAGACTCATCCTTGCAGATCCAGGAGGGCCATTGTCTCTGGACATTCCCAGGTAGCTAGCAACTCGCTCGGGTGTCATTACGCATACGCAGTGTGGTGCTTGAGCACGCTTCCTCGGCCATGTTTACGTTTCGTTTATTGTGCGTTTTACGACATCATGTGCGCCATATAAACGGAATGGCAGGGAACGGAACGGTGTGAGCCAGTTTATGCCCATTTATTGGCCAAGAAGCGCGACTAAGACGCAATCAAAAGCGGAACTCAAACTCAAAGGTGGGACAACGCAGCTCGGCCACTTTGTTCTTGAATGAATAAATTAGGGCTCGTATGTGCATCTCAACTTGATACGTTTGCTTATGGCGGGCAGGACGTGCAGAGGACATCAAAGGACACGCTCACATTGAATGCGATTTTGGGGCTCTCACCCAAAGTTTTCCCCTTTCACACTTTCTCCCCTGAAATACCAAATCAGTAGCCGGGCTTAGGACCATTTCTCGGGCCATTTGATGTGGGGTCCTGGCGGACTTAAGAAGGTCTAATGACGGCGCCAATGAATCAACTTTCCGTAATAGTTTGCCCTGCCAGTTAACTGTTTTCTGCACTCCGACGAAGCCATTAAAAAACGCCCACAAACGGCGCCAATTCTGTGTCTTTCGGGGGCAAATGAAGCAAATGAAGGCTGAAAGACAAACGAGGCGGCAAATTGTGTGTCCCAGGTTTCCAGTTGCAGGCGAAGTGGAAGCGAAATAAAACAAATTAATATTGCTAGGCAATAAAATATTTTACAACGCTTCCCGTTGCTTTATGGCCCGTCCAGACTAATTTAACTATTGCCTGGCCCAGCTGATGTCCAACCAAAAAAAAAGCGGCACAAATAAAGTGTAATTCTTTTCGTTTTCGTTTTTATCTCCAGGCGCGGATGTGTGTTGGCCACTCGAGAAAGAATTCCGACGCTTTCGATGATGCCATTTGTGTAGCCACACTTTTCGCTTATATGCGTGTGTGCTTGGAATTTTAATGAAAGTATTTCAGTTTCTCGAGCGGAATTTTCATTTTGTAGCTACACACAAAACAATTGCCTGTGCTGTGCAGTGAATGTTTGGTTAAAACAATTCAGTTGCAGGTAAATAAATGTATTTTGTGTGTTCCGCACATTCTGGTGCTTGTACCAAGGCGATCCGCTTCTAATATTGGATTGAAGTTAATTAATTGGGCATGCCTTCTTTCCTTCGGCGAGCATTTCTGGTTTCAGGCTCTTCTACATTGCCGTAATAAATTGCCGTTAATAGCCGTGGCCGTCCATTAATTGCTCCTGAATTTGGGTGGATTTTTGCCCTAGATCGATTTATATATATATACATATGTATATATGATGTAATTATTTTATCACGCATTTAATTAGTTGGACAATCGCGCGCCACAAGGTTGAATGTTCAAAGTGCCATTATGTGCATTCCGTGCGTCGCTCCTCCCCCCGCCCTTCGCGACCTTGAGGGGGCGTGGCATTCTATGGTGGGACTGGAACACAGACTGCAGTGCAGTCCGCAATTAAGTGCCTTTGGCAATCAAAGGCCCATTTACATGCATTTCATGTGGCAGCGTCTGCTTTTATTTCCCTCCCTCCTGCGGATCCGCCTCCTCAATCGACCACCCAGTGAACCACTGCCACTCCTGCACCACCTACCAAACACCACCCACTCCGCACCACCCACCCACTGTTGGGGCAGAGGCGTCATGCGACTGCCAATCAACTTTTCGATTGCCGGCGGCGCAACTTTTACGGCTTTTTATTGTTATTTTGAACTTTTATGGGTTTTTAACAGTAATAATTAATTTAATGCGCGCTTCGCTGTAGGTAAATCGGCTCCCCGATTCGCTTTACATTATTATTTCCATTGCCTCAGTCTCAGTTTCAGTCTCAGTCGCAGTGTTTGTTTTGCATTAGCGAATGTGTAAAAACGGCTGTCGAACATTTTGCAGGCTGTTTTCGTTTTCGTGCGAGGTTGTCACTGTTTTTCCACTCGCGGTGACGCTGAACTTTTAACAACCAAAACCCAGACGGGCAGCAGCAAGCAGGCAGCCAGATACAAATGAGAGGTTAAGTGGGGTGAACAGCAGGATTATCCACTCATCTGCCAGTTCGAGATGGCATCTTTACATATGAGCAACAGCTAGACTTTCAAATTACTTTTAAATGTATTAAAGAGGAGTACTCACTCACTAAAGAGGCTTTATTCACTTTAAGCATGCACATTTCCATTGTCGATTCCCTTGGCCATATCTCAGGTTACTTCTTCACTTACTGGACTTCACCGCCCCATTAGAGATTTCCCCAGTCAATCGAAAGCCTTCTGCGATGGCTCCCCAAGGACTTTGGCCGTGAGCTTATTAGCACGCACTTAACCTTGGCCAAAATGGAGGGCTGGCCATAAATAATTGCAACTAACAGTTGGTGGCCGCCTCTCGGTTTTCGCCAGTGCTCGCCAGTGAAAAATGACATCGAATTACGCTGAGGCGAAAGATGGAGACAACTTGGCACTTATAAATTGCGTCACATACTTCTTGGCGTCCAGTGGGAAAATTGATCATAACAATGGCGTTTGGAGCGTCTTCGTTTTCGTTTTCGAGCTCCATAAAACCGAAAACTTGGACCAAAAACTTCTAATGCGAATCCATAAATCAGCGAGTGTTTAATGTAAACAGCAATTTCTTTCATTTCGACGGTCCAGTGTCAACTTGTTGAGTCGTAAATAAAGGGATGGCGGCCACGTCCTCGTGATGAGTACTTATCCCTATGCTCATCCTGCCGCATCCTGGCGCTGCGTTTTGCGTCCGAGGCACTCAATTAGATGGCATCCTGGCGGTCACTGCAGTTGGCAGTCGCCTCTGCTCGCTCCTCCGGCTGACAAATTGCATTTGTAACCGCTTGACTTGGTTGGCTGGTTGGTTGGTTGGTTGGTTGCTGGTGCTGCAAGGGTGCAAAGCGAAGCCCAAGATGGGGACGCTATTTTTCTTATTGATTGGTTTTAATTAGGAAAGCCATCAACCGCAAATTAGCCTTGCGATGGCTTCATTAATAAGTTTTTATAGCACTTTCACTTCTCCATCCCACTCACCGCCATTACTTTTGTTTTGTTTTTCTTTTCTCTTTTCTATTACACATCCACATGAAGCTGAAAGCCAAACGCTCACATAATGCGATTTATTTGTTTTGAAAATGTTTCCTTGACTTTCGCCCGTCCTCCTGCAAGTTTCGCAATTTCGTAATTCATTGAGATGCGGCGTTGTTTCTGTTTTTACGCCTCGCCAAATAAATGCCGAGAACTTAACAAACTTCTTTGACGTCGATGGTGGTCATGGTCAGAAGCAGGCAGTCCAAGAAAGTTCCACTTTAAAGAGCACTAACGACCCAAAGTTAAACACTGCGATGGCATTTGAGAATTCCGTTTGATTTACTTCCAATCGAGATCCTTGAATTTAATAAACTGAATATATATGCAAGGCTTGGCATTATAATCCCATAATCCCACACATTTCATATTTGCTCATTGCCCTGCTCGCTTCTGTTGGCTAATTGTTACTTCGCCAAACTTCGGTGAGCCCCTCGAACGCTCTTCGCTTCACTTCGCTTTGCTTCAGCACTTGGCACTCGGCGCTCAGTGGCGCCGGCTTAGGGTTAACTTTTCCCTCTTCCGAAACTTCAGCGGGTAATTTCATTTAGCTAAGCGCGCAGAGCAAGCTCATCCTCCAGGTGCTGGTGGTGGTGGTCCTTCATGGAAATTACGACTGCCGCTGCTGCTGCCCTTCAAAGTTTGCGAGTTTATTTTTGCATAATTGCACTGAGACTAAATTAAATGCTCACGCACTGGGGGATCCTTCATCCTTCGTCAGGGAAACTTTAAGCCTGGCCAAAACTTTTGCCACCAGACTGTTGCCAGCATAAATAAGTGGCTAATGCTCTGTGGCCAGACAAGTCTGTGTATGCATTCGGCGTTCACAGTCCCAAAGAACGAATGTGTTTGCAGCAGTCCAAGTCCACCCACCCAGGCAGTCCAAGTAACGCCAAAAGCACTCCTACTTTGTAGTAAATGGCCGTGTGCTCCTTTGCTCCTTTGATCAATGTGTAGCATACTTTTCAGGGCACAGAAGAGGATGGTCAAGCAGTTCGGCTCATATGACGAATGTTATGAATATAGTGCATACAAATTAAACTAATTTCTAAGTGCAATTAACTGGAGTATTATTAGAACACATTTGCTGAACCATTACCAGATGTTGCTATTCGTACGACCACGACTGTGACTATGCGTTGGGCATATTAACCCAGTTTCCTTGACTGGCTGTGTTGCTGTTTCACCCGCTCCATCCGCTTCCGGCCGCACATTGTTGCGAACTCGCTTACGTTTTGCACTTGATTTTGACTGCTTCTGACATTTATGCCCTCTCACTGGACTCCACTCGACTCCACTCCTTGCCAGGCGTCTGGCTATCCACTTAATTTTCTTGCTGGATTTTATGGCTCCACTATTATCGACTGGCCTGGCACTGAGAGAAAGGAATAGGACTCGTTGGTAAAGTGATTTATTCAGGGTAATGAGCCCTTTTGTGTACCCACTTGTGCACAACAAATTAAGGGTCAATAGCGAAGGAACGACTTGAATTTGGCGACGGAACTGAACTCTCTGTCTGAGTTAAGTGTAAGCCCCCGAGATTGTGTAAAGCTCTGGCCAAGCGATCTGTCACCTCCGAGTGGCCACGTAAACCGATTCATTTCGCAGCTACAGCCGATCCAAGTGTCACAAGTCACGAATCAGCAGACGGGACTCAGTGCAGTTTGTTTGTCTTGTTTATGTGAATGCATTTTATGCATTTCGCATTGGAAATATTGTTTTTATGGCTCGTTGCTAGTGCAAATAAAACAGAATTGCCAGCATGACGTTAAACCAGACGAAAGAAGAAGGACAGCTTGTCGATGAGATGCGGATGCGGATGCGGATGCGGCTGTGGAAGCGGAGTAGCAATCAATGCAATCACGTCCACAACCCCTGTTTTAGTGGAAGCAAACGTTCACTTTACCTTTGCACTCGAGTGCCAGGGAAATCAGAAATCAAAGTTTGTTTGCTCCGGAGATGGGAATTAGGAATTCCATGCCATTCAAATGGTTATTCATAAAATGCCAATTGAGTGCTGTGGCTTTCGATGCCGAACTGCTGAATCCCCAGACCTTGTTTGCCCATAATAAATGTTTGCCAACTCACGTCTTAACTGAATTGGAATTGTGTTCTTTGCATTGCAGGTGGTTCCGACAGCAACAAGGGAAAGAGCAAAAAATGGCGCAAAATATTGCAATTCCCACACATATCGCAATGCATCAACCTGAAAGACAAATTAGGTGAGCTTTCCTTCTGGGAGTGCCAAATGTATAGTTCGTATAGTTTGTACTCACAATCTCACCCATAATATTCCACAGACATAAGCTATGGCTACGTGATAGATCAGCAACCCATTGGTCGTGAGCTCTTCCGTCTGTTTTGCGAGAACAAACGGCCCGTCTACTTTCGCTACATCACCTTCCTGGATGAGGTGGTCAAGTACGTTGAGTATGCAACCACTAAAGACTCTAAGGTCACTCGGGCTAACCTTTTCGTTTCCCGCTTTCCGCCTTTCAGATACGAGATCGAGTACATCTCGAACCGCATATTCATTGGCCATGACATCGGCCGTCGCTTCTTGGATGTCGAGGCACAGCTGGAGCTGCGCAACGGCAGCGGGGGCGACGCCTTGGATGCCGAGGCGCAGGAGGAGCTGCTGCTCAACAGCAGCAATGCCAATCCAACTGAAACAGCTGAGACTGAACACTGCAACAATACCACCGCCAACAACTGCAACAACATCAACAACAGCAACAACAGCAACAGCAACAACTCGCAGCACAGCAGCGACATCAATCACAAGAAGCTGGACACTCGCAATCACAACGGCGACGACGCCACTGGGAACGGGAGCAGCCACCAGGACGACGGGGACGAGGGCGTCAAGTGCCAGGACAGCCATGATGATGCGCAAAAGGGCGGTGGCGGAGAGGGAGGCGGCGGCGGTGGCGGCGGAAAGAGTGTCCATGTGGGCGGGTATCCCGACGAACTCGTGTTGGACGTGCTCAACGATGATCTCATTGCGCAAGTGCGTAACAAACTCAACAGCGGCGGCAAGGACATCTTTGCCCAGTGTGTGAACGCGGTTAAGGCGTTCCTGGCCGGCGAGCCGTTCCGGGAGTTTGAGAGCTCTATGTATTTTCACCGGTACGTCTTCGAATTTAAATATAATTTACTTAACATGGATTCCTCCTTGTTGTTACCGTGAAAAGCTGTTAATAATTGTCCGTATTTCTCTTCGCCCAACCAGATACTTGCAGTGGAAGTGGCTTGAGGCGCAGCCAATCACCTATAAAACGTTTCGCATGTACCGGGTGCTCGGAAAGGGCGGCTTCGGCGAGGTGTGCGCCTGTCAGGTAAGCCAGGAAAAAAGCCACCTGTGGCCACCTGACCTCGTTTTCACACACCTCCTCTTTCTGCGCACAGGTGCGGGCCACTGGGAAAATGTACGCGTGCAAAAAGCTGGAGAAAAAGCGCATCAAGAAGCGCAAGGGCGAGTCGATGGTGTTAATTGAGAAGCAGATACTGCAGAAAATCAACTCGCCGTTCGTTGTCAATCTGGCTTACGCGTACGAGACAAAGGATGCCCTCTGCCTGGTGCTGACCATAATGAATGGTGGGTGTTATCGTGTTACCCTGTTACTCTGTTGCTCAATTCTCAATGCTCAATGCTCGATGCTCTAGAGGGACCAATACAGCTGTCCATTGCCAGCCAGTTAGGGTTAATTAAGTGCTGGGTCTCTTTATCGGTTAATCCTGTTAGTTGCCCATTCCCATTCCCAGTCGATGGCATTCATGTATCCATGCATCCAGTGTCCTTCACTGCCAATTATCCGACAGTCCGGCATTTGCATGCATTCATTAAAACGATAACAAATGCATGTGTAATCCCTGCGATGATTGAGTTTGCAATTTTAATTAAATTCCTGGCATTCAAGCGGCTGGCACAATGCCGAAGTCATCCGTTGCCAGTTGTGTCCGTCCGTCCGTCCGTCAATCCACGACCTAATTGAATTTGTACACAAAAGCCAAAGCAAGTCAGTCAACCAACAAGGCTCACAGGACACGTCATTGTTTGAGGAAGACAATCAACGTCCTCTCCTTTTGCAGGCGGCGATTTGAAATTCCACATTTACAACATGGGCGGCGACCCCGGCTTCGAACTGCAGCGTGCCCGCTTCTATGCCGCCGAGGTGGCCTGTGGTCTGCAGCACCTGCACAAGCAGGGCATCGTCTACCGGGACTGCAAGCCGGAGAACATCCTCCTTGACGATCACGGCCATGTGCGCATTTCCGACCTGGGACTGGCCGTCGAGATACCGGAGGGCGAGATGGTGCGCGGCCGGGTGGGCACAGTGGGTGAGTATCCGCTAAGCTGATTGAAATTAATGCGCCCAGCTAAGCTACTTTCTTTCTTTCCCCCATTCCCTTTCAATCAAATAGGATACATGGCCCCCGAGGTCATCGACAACGAGAAGTACGCCTTCTCCCCGGACTGGTTCAGCTTCGGCTGCCTGCTGTACGAGATGATCGAGGGCCAGGCGCCGTTCCGGATGCGCAAGGAGAAGGTCAAGCGCGAGGAGGTGGACAGGCGCGTTAAGGTTGGTCATAGTCATCGGTATTACATGGATTTGGGCTAAACCCTTCTTTCCCACCCGCAGGAGGACCCCGAAAAGTATTCAAGCAAGTTTAATGATGAAGCCAAATCAATGTGCCAACAGCTGTTAGCTAAATCGATAAAGCAGCGCCTGGGCTGCCGCAACGGACGCATGGGCGGGCAGGATGTGATGGCCCACCCGTTTTTCCACTCCACCCAGCTCAATTGGCGTCGCCTGGAGGCTGGCATGCTGGATCCACCCTTTGTGCCAGACGTGAGTTGACTCGACCCATTTGCATACACGCCGTCGTGACCTAATCGTTTCACCATCATCCGCAGCCGCACGCCGTTTACGCCAAAGATGTGCTCGATATTGAACAGTTCTCCACGGTGAAGGGCGTCAATATCGACGAATCCGACACAAATTTCTATACGAAATTCAACACAGGCTCCGTGTCCATTTCCTGGCAGAACGAGATGATGGAGACCGAGTGCTTTCGGGAACTGAATGTCTTTGGTCCCGAGGAGTGTCCCACGCCAGACTTGCAGATCAATGCAGCGCCCGAGCCAGACAAGGCGGGATGTTTCCCCTTTCGCCGGAAGGTTGGTTCGACTCAGCTTACTCCTGAAAATAAGTGACACTAAAAACTGAATTTCTTTTGCAGAAGAAGCAGCCGGCCCGCACACAGCCCATACCCATTCCGGAGCATCTGTTAACCACTAGTCACAGCGTGTCCTCCACGACGGTCGAAAGCTGATAGCAGAGATCTGTCGAGGATGCCTTTAAGCGGACGCCTGACGTAGACGTCGACACATAGCACAAATTGCGCACAGATACCCCTGATCGGAAGAGTTCAGCAGGAGCATAATAACTTTAAAGCACAACCTAATTATAAAACCGAAACCTACATCGGTTTCTCCTTCAGTTGACGCGCAAGAAGCATTTTTGAAATTGTACTTTTACATCAAATTTTCTAAGGAAAGTTCAAGCTGATTTCGACACACAATATATATATTTATAAATGTTTCAAAAAGACTCCTTACCGAAACAAAACACACACACACATTGAGCACACATTAGAGAGTTAATTAATTGTAATAGTGGTAACATGAATACCACTTACTATACCACTTTGAGAGCTAAAGCCGTCAGTTTGTCACAGCACCCAAAAATAATGGTACTTAAATACGAGCGCTATTCAATATGTAAGTGATCATCTATAACATGCATCATCCATCCGCATCACCAGAAACCGGGACAACAGCGGATGGGCAGGAGCAGCACTATGTAGACGGCTGAGTAATATGTAATTTTTGTATAGTAGTTTGTGATCGACGGGACAGCGTTGGACGATAGATGTTCTAGTTAGCATTTGTAAGTTAAGAAAATGACATGAATACTCGAACACTTGAATGCATTTTTAACAAATACTTAACACATGCTACTACGTTGTACATGCATAGATACGATACAAGCGTGCAACCTAATCAGATTGTAAATGTAAAATCTTTAATTATTTATACGACTTCTAAGTTTTATTGCCGAACACTTTTGCTAAGCTTTTCATATCGTTCTTTTACTTTTTCTGTTGCCTAAGTTTAAGTTTGCCGAAGGTTCCCATGGAAGAACGTTATTACTGATATTTGTTTCGTTTTGCAATTGAATGAACAGCAAGTTATGCTAACTAATGCTAATTCATTGAGATATCGATGTCAGCTAGCGTCTAAGTTTTGTGTAATAGTAGCGTAGGCATTTTGTAATTAGCAATTAGCAACAAAGAAAGAAACAAAAACAAAAGTAAACCAATTGGAGAATTTATTATGTTAGTATGAAAAATTAATTATGATTATTGAACCGGCCGGCAGCGAGAAACGTGCCAACGGAAAGTCTTAGTTTCAATTCACTTGATTTAGGCACAACTAGTAAATTGTAAGGCATATAATGAACAACTACTACCAGCACAACCAACCAGCATACAAAACAGCAAACGCCATCAGCATCAGCCCCAAATCCAATTTAGCACTACAACTACATAAAGTAAACCAAACTGAGCAAGCGCCGAAATATTTATCTTTAGCAATTAAAGGCATATTTATAGAGCATCGTAAATACCAGATATACATACATAAATAAATCTATTCTGTAAGCGAAATAATACAAAATACAACCGAAAAGTCAAGAGATGGACATTCAAAAACAATAAACGTATTAAACTATCACGTTGTGCATCGTTTCATTCTATTGCAACCAAGATGGCAAAGTAAAATACGAATTGTAGATTTCACCCTTTGTAAGCAATTTAAATTTGGCGCCTAAGAAGTAAATTCAGTTCCTAAAGCATACTTTTGGGATGATTGCAATAATTGCATACTTTTGGGAGTGCGCTTCAGCAAGCTGTCTTTCTTTAAAGAATTCTTCCAGCTGGTAGACTAGCTACTTGCTGCAAATTATGTTCGCCTGGTATTAAAAGTCAAAAAACTTGCTCCGTAGCTCAGATCTGAAGTTAATTTGTCAAAAATATCGACCGAAATGAAGGTTTCTCTGATTTGAAATACCAGGCGAACAGAAATGTCAGCAGGTGGATAACAAAATTTCAGCAGCGCCTGCTGGTATGCAATACTTTTTTCACCGAAGTTTGACTGCCCCGCAGAAAAGTATGCTACAAAAAATAATTGCGCTAGTTTCATAGCGACGCCCAAAAGTATACCACGGATTATTATTTGACAGTGAAAAAACGGCCAATCCCCAAAAGTAAACTTTTTTTTATTTTTTTATTTATTATGAGCCAGGCAGATGTAGAATGTAGAAATCCTAGTATCTAACAGGTCACCAGACATGACCGCAACATCGATCTTACTTTCTAAACAATACATAAAATCATATCTTAAACCAAAGGGGCTTGCGCCGACAGTTAAAAATCCTTGTGGTCTGCTGTACGCCAGTGTAATCAAGGAGGCACTCGGCTCCGTTGTTCTCGAAGGATATCTCGCCCAGCTTGTACTCGGGATTGAGGGCCACCCGCAGGATGTAGCGTCGGTTGACGGGCACTCGGGTGACATCTACCCACTGGCAGTCCAGCACATCGGTGTAGGTGTCTGCGCAGCCCACAGAAATGCCTGCAAGGAGATGGGTTAGAAGGGATCACGTGGCAGCTGCCTCTAGCACACATACCTTGGGTGGTGTTGCCACAGGTGTACTTCTGCCGTACTCCTGGTCGGCATTCAGAGTCCATAAGGCAAAAGGAGGCCTTGTGTCCCTGGGCCACCTTTCGGTATTTGAGGTCGTAAACATCAAAGGTGGCAAAAACATTCATGCTGTGGTAGTGTCTGTGGCACTGGTGCCACACCCAGTCCTTGTAGTTGGCGTAAGGACTCACATCGGCTGTCCCCACATTGGAAGCCTTAACGGAAAAGCGAAGCAGTATCCTGGCGGCGTGCGGGTTCGTCCTTCGGATCACATAGGCGTCGGCGGATACACAGTGCTCCTCCATGGCGCAGGTGAGCCTCGACATGGGCACAGCCTCCAGGCGGGCGGATCTCTCAATGTCCGCCAGTCCGATCTCCAGGTCAGCCGAGTGGCTAACACAGGCCACCGTGCTGACGTTGTGGTTTCTGGCATTGCAGAGGTTCGGGTAGTGGGACTCCCGGATGCAGTCGGCTAGGCGATGCTCGGTTCCCCTGCACAGAGTGCCCACCATGCCCCACGGATGCTGCCGGCTATCCCCGTGCTCCGTACCCTTGCTAGCCTTGGAAGCGTAGCCCAGTCCCAGCTGTCGGCACACCACATTTGCCTCCCGCATGCTCCACGAAGTGCTGCAAATTGTTCCCCATGAGGCGCCAAAGTCAAAGCTCACCTCCACGCGTCCCTCGCGGAGGACTTGAATGCCGGCGAGCGCTGCCTTATTGGTGGCCAGTCGGACCTTCATGTTTCTGTAATTGTTCTGCACGTTTAGGCCACTGTTGTTGGCCAAACTTTGGCTGAGCACCAGTAGGAGCTGCAGCAGTTGAAACCGGAACGAAGCCATCGCCCATTCAGCGCCTTCTGGTGGAGTACACCCAACTAGCAACCAGTTTTAAAGTCAGCGGGAACAATGCGCCAGTAGGGTAACAACTGGCGAATGGGGCTACATGTGTAGGAGGTATATTGTGCGTTGTGCTTCCCAGCGGATCGACCCACATCTGCTTGGCAGGCGGGAAAACGTTTGTATACAAAACTCAGCTGGCAAAATGCCTATACCGAGCGCGCGTGCTCTGGTTTTTGCGGTTTCTGTTTTTTGGGGGTATGGAGTGCATGCGTAAACAACTTCTGTGCGCCGGTTAGGACTCAAGCAGCTTGGTGATAGCCTCTTTCAGTTCTGCCGGCTTGAAGACACCGCGTTCTGTGATGATGCCGGTGATGAGGGAGGCAGGGGTCACATCGAAGGCGGGATTCCAGCAGTTAATGCCCGGGGCAGCGATACGGTGCTCTCCCACGTGCGTCATTTCCCGGTCGGGCCGCTCCTCAATGATGATGTGATCGCCTCCGGGAATCGCCAGATCGATAGAGGTCAGAGGGGCAGCCACGTAGAAGGGCACGTCGTGGTGCTTGGCCACCACGGCAATCTGGTAGGTACCAATCTTGTTGGCCGTGTCGCCATTCGAAGCCACCTTAAGAAAGTAACAACAAATTAATCGAGAATAGTTAAACATTAAAGAGCTTACTCACCCGATCTGCTCCCACGACTACAGCAGCCACATTTTTGGCGCGCAGCAGAGCAGCCACCATGCTATCCAGAACCAGGGTGGCGGGGAATTTCTCGTGGACCAGTTCGTAGGCTGTGAGGCGGGCTCCCTGATTGTAAGGACGGGTCTCTGTGCAGTAGACGTGCTCTAAATCGGAAAGTTGGTTAGTAATCAATTCAAGTACTAGACTGTTAGGTACTCACCCAGTTTTCCCAGCTCGGCCAGTTGGCGGACCACTCCCAGCGCTGTTCCGTACCCGGCGGTGGCTAGCGAACCCGTGTTGCAGTGCGTAAGCACTCGGACAGAACCCGTGGATCCAGCGGGAGCAGCACCTGTCTCTGCCACGCGCTGTAGGATCGCCTTGGCTCCATTCGCTCCAATGGCTCGATTATCGGCAATGTCTTTCTTTAGCATAGCTTCGGTGGCGTCCAGAAATCTGTAACAGAACTGGGTTAGCTTTGTGTGCTCGTCTGGGGGCCAGTAAGGATGTTACCTTTGCTTCATCTCGGTCACGTTGATTGCCTCGTCCTTGTAAAGGTCGTTGGCCAGGGTGATGAGCTCGTCGGCTGCGATCTTCATGTTGACCGCCGTGGGCCTGGCGGAAACCAGATAGTTCAACTTGCCCTCAATCTCCTGTCGCAGTGATTTCTTGGTCTCAAAGTCCTCTGGGTTGATTTCAACGGCGAGGGAGAGGCAGCCAACGATGGCGATGGCGGGCGCACCACGAACCTTCAAAGAATCAAATATATTTTTGTTTGTTTTCATTTTAATTGTTCTTTGCGACTATTATGATCAGTATTTTCAGCACAGCATTCAAAATAGTGGTCCAAATATGGAATGTCATACCTCGTTGAGTTCGTAATTAAATTTCCTATCAAACTGTGTTTTCAAAAAAAAATTCTATTTTTTTCACATTTTGTGCAATTTTTGTGATGTTACCCCTTACAAAAAATGCGAAAATTTGGCCAAAAATTATTTTAACAGTCGTTCAAAAAGTGATTTGGTTGGTTAGTATTGGTAATTAGGAGTACAAAAATGTAATTCTTTTAAGTTTCTGACCATTTTTAGCCAAGTTATACCCGCGATATGTGACAGGTTTGGTTATATTATTTATATGTTTAATTGCAATGTTATAGTAGTAGTACTGCATGTACGGATTCGTCGCTTCAATAAAACTAAATACAAAAATTAAAAAAAAATTGTTCTTTAAAAGCACCCAATGTTTACAAGTACCCTTAAATGTTCTTGATATACTCGTATATTTCAAAATATCTGGCTGTCATGCTGTTGTCATGTCTCAAATGAGACCACCGTTAACGCAATAATTTGGGTGCTATTATTGTCGTAATTAATGAACGAGAGCGGAGAGCAGCCAGATTAGGTGGGTCAGCCTATCTTGGCTTATCAGGTGACGATGCAAAAAGTGGGGTAAATAGCTTACATGGAACAACGGCGAGGGCTCCACGTGACAAGGCGTGTGCTCCCAGATAAACGATTGACCAACAAGCTACCAAGCCACCAATGGGCCACCATCTTCTTCTGGGGGCATTAGCCCAGTGGGAACCGATCGCCGAGTGACGTGCGCGGAGTAGTTTTATTTTTGGCAAGCGTTTTTAAATTTTTAATTTCAATTACGTTATTTATAGCCGGGCAAGGGACATACGACAAGCGACATCGGACAAGCAAGCGAGCGTTGCGCAGATTAGGAAATGTACCAACAGGCATTTGAATGGCAATTTGCCGGGGGACGTGGGCTATTAAGGGTGGCAGGGAAAGGCGCTGGCCCAGGGCCACCTCACTAAAGGCATCCTTACCTGCATCTTGTTGATGACCTTCCAGCCATCCTCCACGCCTCGCACCACCAGGTACTTGGACTGACCGGGCAGGAGCAGCTGGTCGAGGATCTCCAGGCTGCCCCGCGAGTACTTGATCGACTGCAGGCTCATCTCTCCAGGGGATTGTTCTGTAACTGAAAGAGGTTACCGATTAGTGTGTAAAATGTGTAGGGTCAGAAGCAGGAAGAGGGGCAACCAACTTGGACCACCAAGGGGCGAATCGCTGGCCACTAATCAGTTATTAATGGAAGGCAATCAGTTTGTGTTTCAGTTTTGATTCAACAGCTTTCAACGCTCTCCAACGACGACTGCCAGGCCAACGGATCAGTGAGCAACTGAACGAGCCTCGCGGTTTGGGGCGTCGGAAGAGTTTGCTTCGCAGCCGAGCGAAAGTGCCGAGATCGGCGCCGGAAGAGCGGGCGGTACACGGTAAGAATTCTGTGCGACTTCCTCAGATGTTACCCTTCAGCGAGGGCTTAAGTGGGATTCGATTCATCCTGACAAATACCAATTGCAAGCGGATCGAATTGATTTATGTGCTGTTAACCAGCGTGCCTTCTTTTCGTGCAGTGTACGTGGCCAGGGGGTCGTGGCAGGCGGAGGGGCCTCGGCCGCGAGATCGTCGATTAATTCATGTCGACAGCATCGCTGGCCGCTGCCGCCCTCCGCCGCCGCCTTGCCCAATTGATAAACGCATAAGCGCTTAGACGCTTGGGCGCTGGCGTTGGATTCCCTGCTGACCAGTGTAGCCCGGCAAGAAATTAATCGCGCTGCTTATCTGTCGGCGGTTATTGGGCAATTTTGAGTGTGCCTCAATTAATGCGAGTGCAATTAGTTGGGCCGCACCGTGACAGCGACTTGTCCGCTGGTCCTGTGCCAACAAACCGCCAGATGGAATGCGTCGGGAGGGAGGGATTGGGCACTGGGCATGGGGATCACCACTTTGGGAGAACTTCAGGGCAACTGGTGGTTGCCATTGCCGTTGCCGCAAGCTAACCTCTCGCAGCTGAGTAGCAGCTGAATAGCACCCAACACCAGGTGGGAAGTGGGACTGGCAGCTGCCGGGGAGCGAAGTCGAAGATCAGATCAGTTCAGGTCGCGGTTATCGCATCGGCTACGCGCACGTTTTGTTACTTGATTTATTTTTAATTTTTGATTTACGAATGCAAGTGCGGGCAGTGTGGCCTCCTCTCTTTCCGCACAGAATACCAAGCCTGATTTGTTAAAGTCAAAACTCACCATTCCCCGTTACTGTGGTGAACTGTAAAGTTCGTGAGCTAGTCGCAAGGTGGCGCTAGCTAGGCGCCAAGTTCAAACAGAGCAACCGTTTGCCTTAGTATTTAAAATAGTTCATTTACGCATTATTACACACCCGGAATCAAACATGAGTAAAGTCAGAGGACCAGCTCTGTACCGCCTGGTGCCCTCGAAGACGCTCTTCATGCTCTGCGACGTGCAGGAGAAGTTCAAGCCGGCCATTCCGCTGCTGAGTTCGCTCATCGAAAACACAACTAAACTGGTGAGACAGCGAGAAGTGACAGGATAATGGTCGGGTTCTAATGGATTCCAGCACATTCCATTCCAGCTGGCAGGCGGCAAGATCCTCCAGGTGCCACTGCTGGTCACCGAGCAGTATCCCGAGCGGCTGGGCAACACCGTCTGTGAGTTGGACATCGGGCATGCCTGTGCCAAAGTTTCCAAGACCAGGTTTTCCATGCTGGTGGAGCCCGTACGTAAGATTATGACTGATATCTTTGGTGGCAAGCCCAAGACTGCGGTGCTTTTCGGCCTGGAGGTGGGTTATGGTTTGAGTTAGGGATTGGTTTAGCAAAACGCGCCCGCTTCTACTTTATTTAGACACACGTCTGTGTGGAGCAGACGGCCTTCGACCTGGTAAATGATGGAATCGATGTCTGGCTGGTGGCCGACTGCTGTGCGTCGCGTCTTAATCAGGATCGGGATTTGGCCTTGGAGCGCCTGCGTCACATCGGCTGCAACATAGCCACTTCCGAGAGTGTGATATTTAATCTGCTGGGGGATAAGAACAACAAGTCCTTCAAGGAGATTGCTTCTCTGGTGAAGAAGATCTCCGCAGACATGCAGCTTGCGCGCGCCTCAAAAAATTAAGGCTGGCGGCACTTTTCATGTCTTTCGGTCCAGTAAACCATCCTTCCAGCATATGCAGAGTGTGTTCAGCTTAGAAATTATGAGAATTATGAGAGAAGGACCCACCGGTAGGGCGGCCTCCCTGTCCTCGTCAACTCATAAACATCTCGGCCAAGTGGACAGCTGAATGGAGCAGCATATGGGTCTACCCCTTTTGGCCCAGGCGGCGCCTTATAAGAACCATCAAGGCACACACATCCCCACATCCCATGCCATCCCATCCCATCCCATGGCATCCCATCGATAGAAACAGCAGCTTCTGCACGGCATTGCTGCCAATTTATGCAATGACTTTGACTCGGCTCTTTGGACCTGGAATTGGCTGGCTGTGCAGTTAAATTTTATGATGCAATCGCAACAATCTCCAGCGCCCATCTAGCCATCTTCAATCGGCGCTGCAGGCATCCCAGCCAGCGCTGCAGCCATCCAGCGGTAAAGCGATCGTATCCGAGCCAAGTGATGGTGACAATGTAGGCAGGCGTCTGATTGACTCATAACAGGCCACGCAAACATCGCGATCTTGATCGCCATTTGCATGCCAAGCAGAGGAGGATCTCCGCCGCCTCCGGCAGCTGGCAATTTATTTGCCCAGTCCTGGTCGGGTGAGAGAGATGGGGTCGTCTCTCTAAGCCCCTAAAACCACTGCAAAGCGCAACTTATGGCGATGGCATCTCGGCACGCGATAAGTCAACAACTTATCCGAGTTCCTCGCCAGAGAAATGAGATCTGATCTATCCAATTAGGTATGCCCCTCAGCTGTGGCTTTAATTCCGTCCATGCCCATGCCCATGCCATGCCATGCCATGCCATGGCGGGAAAAGTGAATTGGGCTAACGGCAGTGTGCGTAAGCCTTTGCCGCCCAGGGAATCCATAAATTTCTGGCCTTGTAACTGGTTTTCATATTACCGGTGCCGCCAAGCTCACACCTCACATTTGGGATATTCATAAATTTAGTTTTCGTTTTTCTGCCGCACGATGCTGGCCAAGAAAAAAAGATGATAAATCTGTGAAATTGCCTGCGCGGTGTGCAAATGAATACGGCTCCATTTCCATTTCCACTACTTCCACTTGCATCTCCCAAGTCCGATTCGCGATCTGTGATCCTCGGCAGCCGTAGATGTTGCTGCCGTGGAAAATCGATGAAAGATTGGGAATTTATGTGCTGGCACGCCGGCAAGTGGCAACTGTGGACACGCTCATAGATCAAATCAGCCGGGGAGCAGCCTAGGCACCGCCTAAATGGCAGCTTCCTTGGGCAACTATAAACAAACAGGAATTAGGCGAAAACCCAAAACCCAAAACCCAAAACCCAGTCCCTCAAATTAAGAAATTTATCAAGCCACTGCCGGGTCAGCAACCAAAGTCGACTGGGTCCACCACCTCCTCCATCACAAGTTAATCCCCGCCGAGCCATTTATCCCATTTGAATGGAGCATTGAATGGAGGCTGTCCACTCCGCTGGCCTGGCTGGCTTGGCTGGCTTGGCTGGCTTAGCTGCCTCGAAATTCCTAAAACTCTGTTGACAAATGTGAGAATCCCTGGCGGCGCCTTCAAAGAGCCTACAGTGCAGCTTGGCTTACTGGCTGCAGCCTGGGTTCGCTCAGATTGCATAATTTATGGAGCCGCCTGCCCAAATTAGCCAAAATCGAGATGCTCCTCCATTAATGAGACATCTAATGAAAGATCGCTTGCATTTCCCACACTTTGGGCCGTGCTTGGCGTTTCTCATGCCACAATTAGTGCAATCATTTCTTTATGCTAATTATTCGTTCGTTTGTTCTTTACAATACCGCTCTTTCCAAAAGGGGCGCGGCCCCCGGAGGTCATAGGGAAAATTCTGCTTTGGTTGCCGCCTCCGAGTTCGGTTTTCAGTTTGCGTTTGTGGCCCCACGTCACCTGTTAACCCACAAAATGCATGTGGCCAGTGACCAGCAATTAGCCGAGTGAGATATTTATCTCCAGCCACTAAGTGGCTGCGAGTACGTCTAATTAGCATATGGCCCACAATGTATACATCTGCATCTGTTTTCCGCGTCTGGGGGCGTAACTCTGGGTGTGAGATGCCCAGAGCACACGTATTAATTAGACCTGGTTATGATTGCCGGTCTCGGCGCAGCAGCGATAATCGACCGCTAACAAGAAACGGACTATCTGGAGCCGGGATTTGGGAACTGGGAATTGTACATCGGATATGGGAAATGCGTGCACGGGAGCGTCGATGCCCCAATCAAAGAAGCGGATGGGTACTCAACTCCCGAGTATTCGTGGTTATTCACTTAGCCCGTCTGATTGTAATTTCGGGCTTTTTTTACCGAATTCTTACAGGTTTGCCTCGGAAGAGCTCAGAATGAAATTATCTTTTTGTTAAAAGAGAATTTTCAGATTGCACGGTACTATAGTTCAACGGATGGTGAGCAACGCGATTGATATTCATCAAGAGAAACGGGCCAATCAGTTGGGCATATTTCCCTGGACTTGTATCAGATTTGGGCCACGAAAAAGTAAAGAATGCATAGAGTACAGTTTCCTTCCAGTGGCTCCACCTGCTCCGTAAATTGAATGGTCAGGATGGGACAATGGGTCAGCTTGGAGGACATGGCGGCTCTGGCTCTCCTGTCATCGATTAAGATCGCCGCTGTTTATTTGCCGCTTGTCCGAGCGCTCAAACTAGATCAGGCGGAGATATGAATGCTGTTTACACCATGTCTCCGAATGTTTTCTCTCAATCCCAGTGCTATCTTCACTTTTATCAAACAATGCCGCACGGGCAACAATGGCGCGACATTTGAAAAGCAGTGAAAGGTGGCCAGTGGCCAATGGCCAATGCCACTGCCAGTGGTTGTGCTCCACTTGGCCGTCGGCTTGGCCTGGAAGAACCGTCGCAGTCATATATGTAACTAATTTGCTTAATAGTGGGCACAATTGGTGGCCAATTCGGCCTCGGTCTTGGCCGGCCGAGCGCTTGGATGGCCGACAAAAGTCGCCGAAAAAGATTTACACAAATTTATGCTAGAAAATCGGATTGCAGACCGCGTGCTTTTATATGGGCAATTGGCCAACAAAGGCGGCCAAGTCCAACACATTTGCGTGCTTTATGGCCGAAGCCATAAACCCTCTCTCCATCGCCGCATCAAAGTGACTTGGCTTGCATTTGACTTGCAGTTTGTGCAGTTTATGCAGTTGCAGTTGCAGTTGCCATATTTGGGCAGTTTCACTTGTTCGGGAATCTTCTTCTTTGAACTGAGGTGGGGGCAATTAGATATGCGCCTTGTGCACTTACTTTCTAACCAAATTAGCATACGCTGCTGGCTGGCTTCTCAATGCATTCCGCTTGGAAATTCCATCCTGCGACTGCAAAAGAAAGTGACAAGAGGATGGATTAGGATCCGCAACTCATAAGGAGCTGAGCTGAGCTGTGCTTTTCATTAGCCAAGTATCGATTGATTGCCTCAATCGACCAGCTTTCGCCAGCTCTCCGACCCAGCCCCAAAAAAAGAGCCTGCTCCTTGGGAAATCCACTTGACTTAAATGTCAAAGGCTGCGCCCGTGGTTCACTTCCCTGTGCGCCTAGGTCAAGCCATTGTGTCACGACTCTCCAAAAACACCTAGTCAAAATTGAAATGGTCGGCCGACGATGGTTGTTATTAAATCAAGGTAATTTGTGCAGTGCCTACAAAGATGCCGCCAAAACTCGGCGATTGGCAGCCGCGGAAAGTGAAGTTTTGGGCCGGCAGATTCACTTTCTGGCCGGGAAAAACAAAGGGCCCAAGCAGCCAGCCAGCCGAGAAATGGGCTAACGATAATGGCAAAAGAGGCCCGACCTCGCAGCCTCTAAATGGGCTTATTAGAGGCGTCGCTGCTCCAGTTCATTGCCCGACTCGAGCCGAGACTCCCACTAAAGAATACTCTGTCAAATGCATTCAATTAAGGTTAATTTATAGCCACTTCCCATCCGTAATTACCAAACGAAAATGTGTCAGTACGTTGGCAAAACTCTGCGGTTATGATTTGTGAAGATCTCCACTCGCAGCCATTGTCCATCCAATTCGGCTGGCCGTGATTAATGGAGTGTGTGGCCGGCCACTGGCCGCTGGAAATTGGCACAGTCTGCGGATTGGTGGTCAGTGGCGGTGGTCAGTGAGCGACGTAGGTGATGTTCCCGAGATCATTTGATGTCCAGTTAGCCGGTTTTCTTTGGCTTTGGCTTTGGCTCTGGCTCTGGCTCAGCTTGTCGGCCTGTCAGGCGGCAGCGCAAAACTGACAGCCAACATTGACATCCAACGACGACAACGGAATGGGTAAATAACAAGGGGCTACAGGCCGGGATTCCGATCCCGAGTCTCAGCTTCAAGTCCACGTCCACATCCACGTCCACGTCCGGGCAACGGTAGCCCATGTCGGACATTCAAATAATGGAATGATGTTGTACCTGTGCCTGACCCATATCAGTTTTCTGTGTGCCGTGTGCCTGAGGGGTTTTTTCTGCTTCGGGAAAAGTTCAGCAGGTCGCGGACGGAGGTTTTTGGCATATGAAAAGTGAAAATCCCATTTGAATAGGAACTGGGCATTTGAGCAACAGTGTAGCAACTGAGCAACTGCGCAACTGAGCGATTGAACAAATGAACGATCTGCCCCTCGAGCGCCGCTGGCAACAAAATCGTGTTGACAGTGAAGTGAAATGTAGGAGGTTTTATGCTGATTTTCACAAAGTGCAACAGCTGCTTGCAGCCCGCAATTTGCCAGGAAAATCAAAAGTGAAGGCGTTGCGGGAGATCTTCTTCTTCGGCCAAGGCTTTCATTAAATTTCCAAGCGAATTGCCAGCGATCTGCCGAAGAACCCGAACCGAATAACGATTTAGCTTTTAGCTTTTGGAGCAAACACAAAGCACTCGAACGCTTTTCACTCGAGCCGCATTTCCTTTTGTCTTTGCGATCGAACAAACGGGTTTTCCCATTGGACTCAAAGTGCGCTTTTTGACTCAAACGTGGGTCCCCGGGTATTGCTCTTTATTTTAATTTGCCGGGCGCAAAAATATCTGGGCAAAGTGCTAATGAGACATAATGACATAACAGCCGCCAAGGCCAGAACTAATTTATTATTTCTCCTCCGCACCCGAGCCGAGATCCCTTTGGGCCCATCCCCATATCCGTGCGATGCCACTGCACTTGGCCGGGCCAATATTTCCTAATATTCGCAATCATTTAACTTAATGTGCGAACATTAATTTTCCTAGCCGAGGATGAGGATGCGAATGCGACTACGAGTGGAATGGAAGGCGATCCTGCTGCCGGCTGTGGCGAGGGCAATCTGCAATCTCCGCCTGGATCTTACCGCATTCATCGCTGGGCAAATAACCGAACACGATATTCGCTAATGAGACTGGCAAACGCAATGTGGGCGTGTCGCCGTCGGCCTTCGTGAGCCAGCAACAACAAACAATTCAATTTTCAATGCCCGCGGCCGCCCAAAAACCAAGTATAAAAGCTAAAGGGGCAGGGGCGGCGGAATAAAACATTTGCAATTTATAGCTTAATGCATGCAACGTGCGTCAGATTGCACCGCCAGATTGCCAACTCCAAAGGAGGAGGAGGAGCGAGGAGCGAGGAGGTGGTGCCTGATGGTGGGAGTCGGACGCGGAGTGGGAATGGGAGTGGTGGTGCCATCTTTGACTTGGACACTCGGGACTTAGAGCCCTGATCTGCCGTATTAAGTTTCACTCCGCGGTAGCAATTTGTCACTCACAAATAAAGCATTCCCCGAACCCAATTTCCATTCCATTCCATTGCCGCGTAGATTCTCCGGAGACTGTGAGAACTCCAGGCGAAGAGGCATCATTAAGTGCGCCGGCCCAGACACTTTGACTTTTCAACCCAAAAGCGAAACCAAAACGAAACCAACTAGCTGCCCCGTGAAAATGAAAACGATTCCAGCAAAAGAGAAAATGCGGCAAGTGTGTGGGCCACTCGGTATCCCCGTATTCGAGTGTTTCAGTGTGATGGCTGTCACTCACTCGACCGACGGACCAGCGGAACCACCGTTGGCGCAAGGGCACCACAATGGTGGTGCTGCAGTTGGCGCTCAGGGCTGCCCGAGTCACTGGGTCAACTGGGTGAAGGCAATGCAGAAGAGGGAGACAGCCAAATCGGATTCAAAAAGTTCAAACAAAATGAGGCTGAAGCTTTAAGAATGAAATGTACGATAATATTAATTGTTGGCGATTTTGAAACGAATTCAATCCATTCAGAACTAGATTTTTGGTCTGCTCATAATTTGTTTGTTTTGTGAGCAAGCATTAAGCTTAAAGCATGCCTTGACTAAAGCGCGCTGCCGAAACAAAAGACTGAGGGCACAAACTTGGCCGGAACGCACTTGCTGCGTTTCGCGAGTTATTGTTGGCTCTCGCTTTTCGTTCATTTCTTTTGGCCACTTCAAAGCTGCCGCTGAGCAGCCCGGCAGCCCGGCACAATGCGTCTTAGCCCACTTTGACCAGCGAAAAATCAACATCGAATTATGGCAACAACAAAATCGCAGTTTGCCCGTGCAGACTGACAAGTGGTACAAGTACATCGTACATCCAAGCAGCCAAACATCCATCGCACCTGCCCCCTGACTTCTACTGCCACAACTACAACTACTTCGCCAATGGAGAGAATTCTGGGCTGTCGAACATTCTAAGCGCACGCGGTGAAAGTCTAGAAACGCTCGTCGGAGCTCAATGACAAGAAATTCTGGTCTTCATAATGAGGCTTATAAATGCTTTTATGGTGGCAGCTGAGGAGCCCCGTCACTAACTACAATTTGGCATGTGCACCATTTATTAAAGTCATGCGAAGTCTCATGCACTTGTGGCAAATTGGATTTTTAATTGCTCTGTTTGAAATTTAATATTTCATCTGCAATCGACCCGCCGATCTCCTCGGTTATTATGCAGGTGTATTTCGATTTGGTTCTTTGGCTGTTGTTTAATTCGCTCTGATCGCACGAAAATAATGTGAAACCGATCGATCGCTGATGAGCGGAAAATGCGCCGATCATTAATCTGTCAAATTGAAAACAGCAAAACGCTTCCTCGGAGTAATAGAGTGAGTGATCTCCTGGCAGTCCACCAATCGTGACCACCATTTCTGTCAACTCCATCGGAGATTGCTCAGATACCTCTTCGAGATCTGTTTTCAGTGAGTGATCTGCAGATGACAAGTTCCCAGGAGTACTGTTAAGGGGCAGAATGCAACCGCCTCTTCCGTATAATCAAGCTGATTGCCTCCAGATGCCAAGCAAATATAGCCATATAGCCGAGCCATATGCATATATGCATTATCCAACCGATAGCCGATTGCTTCCTGGGTTATGACTTCTGCGGCTAATGCCAAGAATTAGTTGTGGAAAAATTAACACCACTCGGGAACGGCATTGACCACAAGGCTGATTGTTCTCCGTTCCCTGTGTGTTGTAAACTGAAAACAATTTACGGGAACCAGCCTTCTGCATTCTGCATTCTGGATTCTAGATTCTTCAGCTGTTTGGCCAAGTGCATTGACCGCCTGCAAATTGCACGCTGCAGCCAGTTCGCTGCACAAATTGATTTGAATGAAAGCGGAGGGAATGCTGATTGTGCTGGCAAGTGGCAAGTGGCAAGATGCCATTTTCCATTTACTGTTAGCTCATCTCTGATTGATTTCTGCTGCCGCCGCTTCTTCTGTCACCTTTGACACATTTGCCAACGGGTTGGGCCGGATTGGTCGGAACTCATCATTCGGTTGCAAGGAAATTGAGCACGGTCAGGTCAACTCGAGTGCAGAATGGGGGGGAATTCCTTGGATCAATTTGTAGCTGCAAGCTTTGAAATATTGCCTCAAATCGCGATACGTCAAATAAGATGGAAAACTAATTTTCCAGCGGCTTGATAAAGGAGAGGTCATTGAATTTCCGCTTAAATATTGTTTGAAAAGTTCTCTGGTCGAGAAGTTTATGTATACTCCCAACGAATGAATTTTTCTATCTTAATAAGCAGTCATTAGTTAACCATATACTTTTTATTTTTATGAAATGGTTCACGGTTGCCCTTGCCAGTTTAAGCTTAGTTACAAACTAATTGAAGCAATAAAACATCTTGCAATCTTTTTTAAGAGCTACCTTGATTATGCAAATGCCACGAACAAACTGTGCATTAAAGGTTGTTGAATGCTGATTATGGGAAATCCGCTGCTGAATTCTGGAGGAGAATGCAGAGGAGAATGGAATTGAGATTTGCTGCTGGAGCTAATCTGACACTCTGTCCTTCTAGCCAAGTCCAAGTCAGTCGCAGACTTTCCAGCTGCCTTTGCCCATTGCCCGTTGCCCGTTGCCCGTTGCCCGGTGCCCATTTCCTATTTTCCATTCGCCTCGCCCCAACAGCAAACATCCACTAATCTCGACAATCGTCCGAAATCGACATGTAAGGCCCTTAAAATTCATGTATTCCTCACCGGGTGGGACTGCACTAAAAACTAAAACGGTGGGCGTGGCTGGGCTGGCAGCCTGTTAACCAGACCACCAAAAGGTAGAGCCTCTCCGGCCAGGACAGAACCGCACTTCAGTTCAGTTCAGTTCAGTGAACAGAGGTTTCGTTTTCGGCAATTATCAAGATGATGTTTGCCAGTTGTTGTCTGCGACATTCGTTAGATGCTCAGCTCAGTTGCAGCCCAAAAGTCGTAGGATCCGTTGCGGAATCGGTGGGCTTGGCTTCGCCTGATCTGGTCTGGTCTAGTGTGTTCTTTGGTTCCATGGTTCCTTGTGACCGAAAGTGGAACTTGGGCTTGGGCGTGGGTGTGCAGTCCCTATTCCTAGCCCAATCCCTATTACAATCCCTGGCCCTATATCGACTGGTCATTAGTGCGCAATCGTTAGACTTTTAAATGCCCACCACGTTCTGCCAGTTCTGTGCTCTGTTTTGCTACGAATATCGTTCCAATTAAGTGGGGGAAAACACACGCCGAAAGGTAGCCGAAGCATGGTGTCGAGCATCTGTACACAGCTTTAATCACGTTTCAAGCGATAATACTGTTCGAATGCAGGGTATAGTTGTAAAGTGCTTACTTTGTAACCCAATCATTGAAAAGCGATGCTTTAAAGTTACCACCCGAAATTGGAATTCATTTATTCCCAGGTGGAAAATGATACAAACTCAAATCGTTGAATATATACGACTATATAAAGGTATAGATCTAAACGCTAGGGTATCACACAGTCGGGTGTGCTATCCTCCTATTCATTTACTCGGCCAGATATATCACTTCAGCAGCTGCATTATACGAGTATGCGAGTGCAGTGCAGTGCTCTCTCGCATGTACAACCAATTAGTCGATTGGCGCAGTGAAAGATTGAGGTCCGTGCAAGGAAAACAGCAGCCAGCTGAAGATTCATAAATCAATAGAATATTATAAAACAATCGGAATGCCAGTGCCAATAATCGTTAATTGCAGCTACAGGACAATGTGATGTGATGGCCATGACCGTGGACATCGATATGGATATTGGATATTGGATGTTGGATATGCGACACCGACACCGGATTGAATGTGGATGTGGAGGCAAACAGAAGCTGCAGCCAAATCAGCAGATGCAAATGCAAATTGCCGAGAAGCGTTGAGCGTGTTGCGCCAATTTGCTTGGCCTGCCAACGTCTGTCAACGTCGAGAGGAGCCCTTCTTGGCCAGATTGGCTCAGTAGCTGGATTCTCAGTTACTTGGTTTCTTGGCTTGTTGGCTTCTTGGCCTGTTGGCTCCTCGTGGTCCTTGTCGGCCATTGGCAATTACATGCAGCTCACGTCCTGTCAGAGTTGAAAGATGACAAATCAACTTGACAGCCGCGCCAATTTGCATGGCCACATGGCCAGCGAGTAAGATGATGCTGATGATGACTGCACAGAAAGAAATATTATCGTCAACTTGATTAATAATTCAAATGTAATTGTTCGAACCAAACCCTGAACTTTCGGTTTTAAGAGCTAACTTCTTTCTTTAAAAGGTTCGCAAAAATTGTACATGCTAACCACATGTTTCTTTTGATGACCAATAGTAATGAGAAATATATAACATCTGCCAGGATTAAGTCGAAAAGAGATGTAATATTTCGTCGAGTGTGGAAAGACTGTGTGGGGTGCAGAGGATCGGGAGTACAGAGATCAGGAGATCTAGCTTTCGACACCAGCCTTGACGCCCGGCATTGTGTAATAATTGGCAGTTCGTGGAAAGCTTGATTTTGAAGCCGATTAATTGGATTGCTTCTTGAAGTTGCAGTTGCACTTGAAGTTTTCCAAATGCCATGTTAACCAGGAGCGGGGCCAATGACATGACCAGAACACAGAACCCGGAACCCAGAACCCAGAACTCAGAACCCACGTTCCGGACCTCAGAACACGTAACCATTGGCAGCTGGAATTAGCATATTAATTTACGGCAGCGGCAATTGCACCCATTTTCATAGCCAATTCTTTCTCTGCGGTAATTGCGATTGGGGTACGTCCATTAAGTAGAATTTTATTGGCCATCGCATAAAAGCGAATTGAAATGGCCTGCGAATACCTGCGAGAGCACCAAAGGAGCGTATGTATTCCCGGCGACAGCTTCCGTCAATTTAATGGCTCCTTGCAGGCGGTGGCTGTCCATCCCAGCAGGTGGTGTGCCTCCTCCTGCGCCTGCTATTCCACATCCAGATCAGTTTTCGCGGCTACAAGCCGGTAATAAAGACAACTGAAATCCAATCTACGCCAATATTTCAATGGGCCCAGGACGCAGGATGCCCCTCCACGCAAATTAGTTACTCATCAGTGTGGTGGTGGAAGACCGCCACCGACGGCGGGGAATTCAAGGCGCACTTGTTCTCTTTGCCATAACATAGAACCTTTTACCACTGATCTTCTCTCCACCGACCACCAACCACCGACCATCGCCGACTGTCGTGTGGGCCTTTTTTGCTGGCCTGTTTGTTCACACGACTTTCATGTTAGCAAGTCGTTCGCTAACAGTAAAAATCAATAAGTACCAGGCGGCTTATTATGAGCCTTGCTAACTGCTAACAGTGAGCTAAATAACTTGGCTCACAGAACATGCGCCAATCATCGTCGCTCGCCTTCTGTTCCCCCCACTGAACAGTCCAATAGGCATTAATTTTAGCCATATGCACTGGACTATTCCATACACCAACATACAACATATAGCATACACCAGGGACCGACCACTGGATATGTCGCACTACAACCGCAAGAGCACGACAATGGGCAAAAAATAAATTAATGACATAACTTGGACGTAACACACGACTCCACTTGGGATGGGAATCAAGTTTATGAGTGGCCATGATGGGGGAGTACCAGGTACCCAGGTACCACTACTAAATAATGGGGATTAACTGCACTAATTTCGCGGTGTATGATAGGAATAACATGCTCGTGCCCGCTCATATTTGCCCGACCTTTGGCCCCCCACCTTTCCTATCGGGAGCCGCCATCGGGAAGATTGGACATAGCCTTAGACAGCCAGATCGGCTTATGTAAGCAACCTTTTCGGGGTTAAATGCGCATTACAAACAATTTTGTAATGCCCAGTTAGGCAACAGAACTGAAATTTGTTTTCAAATTATTTAAGTCGAGCATGGATGAGCGGCTGCTAGACGAACTGGACTGCAATTGCAATTTACGTAAATTAAAGCAACATAATGCAAGACGTGTGGGTCACCGAGTGGCCTGAACTGATTCCGAATTTGGCTCAGGCTGAGAGAAGAAGCTGCCTAACGAACTGGAGATGGCATGGGAATCATATTCTGCGTGGGTGGGCCTTTGATTAGTTAGATGCAGCAAAACAGACATCTCCTAATAGTGCATAACTATAGGAAGTTGTTGACAACCTGTTGCGTTCGACTGACACACGGAGAAACGCACTTCTGCATCCCGGAGGTCAAAGGGGAAAAGTGTGAGGAACTGCTGATGCTAAGCCCTGTACACAAAGAAACAAGAAAGTCAAAGAAGCCCAAAGAAAGCCGCCGGATCTCCCTTCGAAGCTCGGAGATATCCGAACCCCGATCTCCGATCTTGCGGGTGATGCATATTCAATCGACCCTGGTTTTCTGTTTAACCCTCACGTGTCGGGTACTTGTCTTTGGTAACTGGAAACATGACACATGAATATACAAATGGACGTTCACTTCTGGCCCGCAAAATGAGCTCTTAATTAAGCATCCGTGTCAGTTGTTTCTGCGCGCTATTTTCGAGGCAGCGGGAGCCTGGCATCCTTGAGCTGGTTAAACAAAAAAGAAAAAAAAGCGAAAAAAAATCAAAAAAATACCAAAGCGACATGCAAGTTTGTGGCCGAAGTCTTTCGTTTTTGGCCAAGACTTTGGCTTGCCCAAGTGCAAGTGGGTCACACAGCTCCAAAGCTCCGGAGCTATATGGCTGTTCGATTTTCTTGTAAAACTGGCGCCTGACATCGTCGGTAGTGGCCGTGCATAAATAAATATCATACGTGCATTGGTCGAACGGCTGGCATATGCACATCTGGTTATGAGGGAAGAAAACGCAAATAGAAATAGAAATAAATAAAATAGATTTTGCCTGCAGCTTGTTTGTTTGCGGGTTTGTTTGCCTTGCTCTGCCAGTCGAGCAATTTACGATTCGCACACATGCTGTGCTTGTTGCTGCCGCAATTGCTGTTGCTTTGCTGTTTCTGTTGCTTAGCTGTTTATGTTGCTTTTGCTGTTGCTGTTGCTGTTGCAGTTGTTTGGCAACGAAACCGAAAATAAATGCACGTTAAGAGGAGAAGTCCTGTCATCGGTCAACTGGCCGCAGTTGTTTGATATGCCAGCCAGCTAAGGCTAAGGCAATCGGAAAGCAACAGTTGCCCCTCGAACTCGAATTTGAATTGGTATACTCTTTCCGAAATGGTCGATAGAAAATTAGATCCTAAAATGTTTATGATAATCCAAAATCACAAGACACTTTTTTATTGTTTTTTTATGTAAATGCAAACGGCTTTTCATTTGGGAAAAGCAATAGCCCAATCAAGATATCTCAAAAATCTTCTAAATAAAATGCTACCGAGTTCTCCTGAAGTGTCACATAAAAAATGAAGTAAATTCCATTAAATTATTCCATTGTTCATTTGGTCATATATTTTAGCCGAATATGGGAAATTTGTACCCCTTTGTGAGTTGTGATATGAAGAGTATTATCGATGGCATTGTGAATTTTGAACTGCGATCTTTGGCAGTTTCCCACCCCGTTTTTACTTTCAAAACGCTTTGCGAGTAGAGGAGTCAAGCTCTACCCGTTTTATAGCTGCTATTCCACGGGTATGCCGAAAATCAGCAGCCATCATTAAAGTCAGTTCGTGGTTGAGATTTGCGTAAGTTCGGCCAGTGTAATGATGCGATGAGATACGATGAGGTAGGTACTCTGTACTCTGTGTCCGATGTGTGACAATTTCTGCCAGTGATCGCTGACCCCACAGATTTCGCTAATTTGAAAACGAAAGCCGGCGAAAGGGGGAGCTGAATAACATATTTTGTCGGAATCGGAAGCCCTTTCAGTTGTGTTTCTTCTCGGCTGGGACCTTTTACTTTTCAGTTACTTATGCAAATTGCCTACGGTCGAACATACAAGCTTCTGACACATTCCAGTGGATTTCTCTTTTGCTTCTACGACGTTCTAAATGTCTCCTCAAGAATATTTCGTTTAATGAGCGCGTAAAACAGCGTGGGTATAGTGTAAGTAGTAAAAGCCCAAAAGCTGGAAGACAACAACCACTTTCAAGGTTGTTTGGGCGTCACGTTGGTGTGACACTTTCCATTTTATGAACGTTTACAGCCGACAACAGCGAAAGCTGTTATCACTCCATTCCCAAATATCGTGTTTTTTGTTTTGGGACACCCACCTGCTACTGGATGATCCTTTCACTTTTTCACGCCTAACTCTTAAAGATCGAATCGAACACATAAACATCAATCAAGCAGAAGTAAAACAAAGGCGTCTCAGTTGTTTGTGCCAGCGTCTGATTTCCTTTATCATGTTAATTCTAGTCCCAAAGAAGAGTCTGTCTTATCCAGCACTTTATCGGGAGACAGCTACCTGAATGAAATCACGGAGCCCCACAAAGTAAAGTAGAATGGAGGCGGGCCCAGTGGGCGTTGATTCCAGCTCTCAACGTCGTACAAATTAATCAACACGTAAACGAGACGCTTTGGGGCCAGATCAAAGAGGAGACCTTTTGTCCCAGTTCCGGGCGCACGCCCGCTCACATATGGGGATGGAGATTCAGATGGGGCGAGGATGGGAGGATGGGAGGATGGGAGGATGGAAGGATAGCCTCCTAATGGGCTTTTTATTGGGTCACCAGGCGACGCAATTCACACAAGGCAGCGGCCAGCCTCGGCTCAGACACCTGCCAAAGACCCACATTTCATTAATTGCCTTTTAGACCGAATCGTGAGTGAGCCAAAATGGATGTTGAATGTTGGATGTTGGTGGGGCATTCTGGCCGAGAGGGAAAGTTGAAAGTGCATGCGAGTCAAGGAGCCAGGCCAAATTGGATATCCCGTTCACGAACTTTTAATGTAGTATAAAATTGGTGGAACCGTCTTTAAGAAAAATATTACCCCATCGGTTTAGAGATTATATGGGCTAGCGGAATTCTTTAAAATGCAGAAGCCGCATTTCTTGTCTCGAGAATCCAGCCCCAGATTCTGGGGCAGAATGTTGACGGTTCTCAGAACTGTCAGCATTGGTGATGTCTCCTTTTATAGATCAATAACACGGCTAACATGGTCTAATGAGTAAATTAATTGCTGTCGGCTATGATCTTGTCCAGGCTTTATTTGATCAACACTAATTCGCAATAAAGACTCAATTAATCAGCCAGGGGAAATGCCGCCAACTTGACCCCACATCAACAATCGGGGATTAATAAGTAATTATCTGGCAAGGGATCCATTTGGACAGCGATGGGAGATGCAATGAAAGTGCAGCGATTTTACCTCACTTTTCACTTTCATTGCAAGAGTGTTAACAATTTGAGCATGGCCCTAATGATGGCTCATGCAGGTTACCGATCGATTAAAGTCACTCACTTGAAAACAAACAAACCAACAAGCACAAGCAAATGGGAAAACATCGACATAGATGAGCCATGTGAGATTAGATGAACTGGTTGATGCTGGTGGCACCTTGAGCACTCAGCTCTCACTTTTCCTAATTAACAAGAGTCCACTTGAATACCCTCTAAACACGGGGTATTAGGGTGTCAGTACTGCAAACGTGGCGAACATGAACTTCTCCTAAATTAAGACATTGACGACCTGGTCAGATGCGAATCAATAATGAAATGGCCATGCAAAATTCTAGACACAAGCGCTTAAGAGCCGCCACGGGGAACACCGCAACGGTAAATGGGTCTTCAGAGGAGACTTTAGACTTCATGACTGCAGATACCCGACTTGAGATTAGAATGAATCATTTCCAGGCATCCTAATTGAGTTGTGGCCACGCTGGCAGGCCGAAATATTAGCAGACGCCTTGTCGATGTCCAAGTTCTAGTCTAAAAGACTGAGTGTTGGTCTGGGAGTAAGTCTGGCTTTTGGGCTCTTGGGCTTGAGGTGTGAGACTACTTAGCCAGGCCAACTAAGCGGGGCCAAACGGCAACGATTAGTCGCCGGCTTTTTTTTTTAGGAGGAAGTGGACGAAGTCTGCACTAAGGGCCATTTATCAAGAGCTGCTCGTGTCTCGTCTCTTTGGGCAAATTAACAGTTCCCAACTGACTAACTGACTGACTGACTTACAGACTTACAGAGTTGCTAACGGGAACTGGGACTCCCACTTTAATTGCTCCATTGATCCGTTCTCACACCGCAAGTGTTATTAAAAGACGGAGTCCGCAGTCTGAAATTTTGAATGTAGTTCTCTGGGTCAATGCGAGCACCTGAACTAATGTAAGCCACATCGAGCGAAGCACGCGCCCAGTCAATGAGCTTTCACAAAACAATTCACCAATGCTGCACGCACTTGGAATGTGGCTCCAAGATATTGACAAAGTTGTGTGAGTTGTGCGAGCTGAGCCAAATGAATTCGATTGGGGATTGGGGTGTGACAAGAACCAAGGTGATCTCCAACCTGCACCTTAAGGGTGGACATGCATCTGTGAGAACTCGTACTCGAGCTGAACCTCACGTTCCACTGCAAAGGGTTCCAGGTTCCAGTTCCATAAAACACAATGGAGCATCGCCGTCTCAGTGCTATTGTTCTATCGATGGCCAGAGCTTGCAAATTTTCGGCAGCTTTAATGTTTATTCATGAATTCCAACATGAAACGGCAATGCAACGAGGAAGAGACAAGTTCTCCGGCTAGCACAAACATAAATCAAATTGGCCAAGTCAAGTCCCCTGGTTTAAGCCAAGAAATGGAAACTTAAAAGGCCTAGAGCCCAGAGCAACTGCAGCACGCAGTCACCTGGGCAACTGATTGAGCTGTCGCATATTTGGGTGAGGTGAGATCGCCCAGTGTCCAAATGGCCATATAATTCAATTTTGGGGATGGGGTGCACCATTTTTGGCTGCGAACTTCGTGTCTTGGCTTCTTAGGGAAATCTGCCGCGAAGAAACGAAAATCTCCATATTTCCTGTGCACTTATATGGCTTCAGACATTTCACGGTCTGACATTTTCACGGTCAATGATAGGCGAAATATCTGAAAAGACTAAAGTGCCTCAGGCCCGCCCACAGTTAACACAGATCCATGCTGAGAAGCCAGCTCAAGTGGGTCAACTGCAGCCAGCTAACGGAAGTCGATTATCAGTTTTATTCTAACTCATATAAATGGACACAGGTGCGTACTCAGATACCGCAGATTGTTGGGGGATTACGGGGAATAATGCTCGAATTTCCCAAAGCAAAAACTCGATTTAATCCGCTGCACCAGTGAATGATCTTCATTTCGGCTTGGCGCTCCAGATTTTAAGATTAGGGAGGGGTTTTTCTGCGCCATCGGCGATATCGAAAACGATTTCCATGTAGAGAAGGCGGGGAATAAGGCAAGGAATTGTACTCCGGACAGTGGACATCGGGATGAAATAGCAAACGAAATAGCTCTTGGATGGCGAGTGCGCTGCACTTATTCTATTACGAATTTTATTACACTTAAGTGCGGGGAGGGCGAAATGTGTGCCATGGATGTGGTTCCATGGCGGACTTGTTGAGCCATGTCCAATGCGCTGGCGGCCGCGCTCTTTGAAGATCTTCGAGGCTCCCCAAATTGCGCCCACTGATGTAATGTTTGCTCGATCTGGTCACGTTGCACGTAACCGCAGCGCGGCTTTTATTTAACGTGCGGTAATTGCATTAATAAAGAGAGCCCAAATCCCAAATTATATTGTACAAATTGAGCTGCGTACAATGAAAGCGAAATTGTTTGATTTCCAGCCGATTGATATCGCCATGCCTCGAAATCAATCCGGCGCAAACGAAAGACTTCAGACACGAACTTGTCAAAGGCGTGTCCAGGAAATGCAGAAGGATCTGTATGGTTGGGGTTCAGATTAGATGGGAAATGGTAAGAGTGACTGCAAAAGCATGGAGATATAAACCGAATCATCTCCAACTGTAATGAAGTCTTATGTCTTCTCTGGTGTTTCTATTATTGGTTTATAACCTAACCGTTTTTCGAAATAACTACTTGATGATCAACATTTAACACTTCCATTTCCTTACAGCCGCTGCAGAATGCATTCTCATTCTGTATCTCTGGCTGACATGATTTACGACTTGGCCACAATAAAGCCAGCTAAAAACCCTCCCACAGATTAATTTCGAATCCATAACCATCTGGCCAGATGAGAGCAAGCCATTCGGTTCGCGGTTCTCAGTTCTGGATCCCAACTGGTTGCACCTGTTCCACTTGGCCGCAGGTCGTGTGGTCTTAGAACATTTTCATGTTCAGCAGAGCATTTTGTTTTTACGACAACATTGGAGGAAACGTAGTCGTATCCAACGTCGTCGTCGTCGTCTTGGTCGTCAGAATGGAACAGGATGCGGCTCTGCAGGCTTCCATGGCAACTTCGGCCTGGACTCGGACCTCTGGACTCCTGTCATGTGGAACTGGCATAATAAAATGCTACTAGCGCTTTTCGGTGGCGGCGGCACTGGCCCCGTTGTGCTCTTAATGCTGGCATTTATATGCCATAGAGTTCTTAATGTGATTAGTGCAATTAATTGCCCGTCGCCGGAGTGTTCAACTTGCAGATATTTTGTTCTGTTGGCGGAAGTGGCCATGGCGTGCAAACGGCCATTCAGGCCTTGCCTATCGATTGCCTCTGCCCATTAATAATCCCAGTCGAGATGTCGAAAGGAATGCTGCGGGTTCGAACGGAACCAAGTACAACCAACCCGACCTGAAAGTGAGAGTTGCCCCGGGGCAGCTGAATCGATTTGAATCCGTGCGTGGATGCAAACAAACAAATCGGTGATTTATGCTCGTCGAGTGCAGCATGTGAAAAGTGCCGAACCTGGTGCACAGCTCCTCCCACTTCACTTTCGTGTGGGAAAGTGCCCGAAACACGGGGCGGCAGTCCAGCCCTGTTGATGATGGATTCGAGACCCCAGTGCAATTACCGCCGCTTAGCATAAATCGCGCGACCCAACCGCGCTGACCCACATTAATCCGCCGTAGAACGCTGTGCCCAGAGCCAGAGCGGAAATTAACTAAGCTGCAATCTCCGTCGATTGCACTCAGCGAAATTTCGAATAAAAAGGGCGAAAGCCATCACGCAATACTGCTCTTGTACAAAGCATATCTTTTCACATTTCATTTCAATGCTTTTGCGAAGGAATTTCTTTCGGTGTGCAAAGTAGAAGCCGCTGCGCACGCGCCACTAGTTCGCTCCATAAGTCACCGCCGCAGTGCCGGTCTCGGCTTTGTTACATATTATTTATTGTGTCGGTGGAGCACCGAGGAACCAAGGCACCGCGCCTAGCTTCTGCTGTGCTCCTCCATCTCCATCTCCATCCGACAGAAACGAATCCCGTGGGCGTTTAACGGCATCTAGTAAGTTGCATATTTGCCGGCAAGTCAAAAATTCGTGTGCACAGTACCGAGTATCGCTTAATGGGTGTGGGTGTCCGAATCGCAGCTCCTTGGTTGCGGGTTTACCTCCGATATGGTAAACCATATCGGTGGCAATAAAATTATGTAAAGAGCGTTTTTTTTTTCGGCGGCAACAAGTGTTGATGCGAGGGTGTGGGCGCTTATAGCAGGGCAGCAAACAAGTAAATGCAATTTGTGGCTCCATTTATGCGAAGCTGGTCTCGAGGCGTTAATTTGTATAAGTCACAAGGGAAAAGATGCAAAATGTTGCAGTTCATGGCAAGTTCTGCTATCTAAATGATCATTTAAGAAGGTTTAAATGTTAAATGTTAAATTATACAACAAATCAATGCGCTTATGTCGACTCAATCTGGTAAACAGAGCCCATTAAAACGAGACTTTCGTCTCACTTTCATTAGCTCGGGTGTGACAAGTTCTCATGCGAGCGACCTAAGCCCTAGGAAATCGGCTTATGGGCCACTTTATACGGGAACGAGTCCGCGAACGAGTATGAGTATAAGTAGTGAAGGTCACAAATGACAGTCGTAACAACATATTGTCACTAAGAACAAGTGGGCTCAGAACAGAACACGACTGAGGTTGGGGGCTTTTACAGTTGCTGAAAAACTGAAAGTAGTAATTGAAAGTTCAGAAAGAAAGTTAATGGCTTGGGACCTCCGAGAAGGGGCATTCGAATTAGAAAAGCGTGTTTGATCAACACAGCACAACACACAAATCTCTGGGGACGGGCCCAATGAAAGAAAGAACCCAGTCGGTCACACAGTAGCACACTTTGCATACCCATGCCCCGAAGAGATATCTTCGTCGATAGCTCCTCTAAAAGGTTTGTTTTGTCCATTTAACCTAACGGTTGTGAGCATGAATGGTCTGCGTGTTAAATTTATTCATGCGGCTTCGCTTTTCCGCTTATAAATGGTAATACTAACCGGGTTTTCGAAAATTTCTGAACTGATTAGACAAATTATCAAATTACCTGCTCAGTTTTACGCAGTCTGTTGGTTTTTGGCATTGCGTTAATTGAGCAGCTTAATTATGGTGCCTGGGCCTCATTAGTTGAATGAAATGCCAACTATTAAAATAAATTTAAGCATATGTATACTCGGAAAAGATGAAATACCCGGCACTTGAAATCATCAGGCAGCCGTTGACCTGCGCCAATTGAAATTCGATTAGGTGGCTTAAAAATATCTCAAGCATGTGCTAAATGTCTTATAATTGGGGCGATCTCAAGATTGCATTTTCCCACCCTCTCGAAAGAAAAGCCAGACCGCTTTCTCTTTGACTTTTCATCCTGTCTGAAATTTAATCCTGTCAATATCATTTGCGCCAAGCGTATAAGCATACGCGAGCCCGCTCCAATGAATCTTTCGCAGATGTTCATGAGTTGTTGAACTCGCGATTCAAGATGAATAACGATAGATTAAATGGCAAATTGTTTTCTGATGAGTGTGAATGCGGAATGGCGAAGTTCACACACCGATTTGTGGCAAAAAGTGTGGAGGATTCCCTTAATAAGATTAGAATGGCCTTTGTTTTCGGAAAACTATTAGAGAACGCTGATTTGTCACACCCATAAATAAGCTCCTCGAGCGGACTTTCTTTGAATGGTAGTAGCTGGAATTAAAGCGACCTTTTGTTATCAAGGTAATTACAAAATGGTTTCGGGCTATTCACAATGCAAATTGTCTGGCCTGACCCACTTACGCAGAAACAGGGGGCTTTCTGCCATCCATTACCCGAAATGGAATGGAGTAGAGTTCAATTTAATCATACGAGTGGCTCCTTGGGCGAAAGAAGCCAACTTAGTTAACAAACTGGCACAGCACAGGAGCCAAACAGGCAGACAAACGAACCGAACCGAACCGAACCAGCCATCTTATGTAGGTAAACAAGCCAGAGCCATTTGCTCAATAACTCATTTAATAGCGACGTGGACTGCGGACCCAATAATGAACAAATAAAAACCGAATCTGCCGTTCGCATGGAGCCCATCGAACAATGCCCAGGAACTAGCGGAATCGATAGATTCCACACACATGGTTCCACCATTGCTGTGGCCCGACTCTTTTAGAAGAAAGACCCAGGCCAAACCGAAACCAAGAGCCTGAGTTTGAGCCTGACCAATTGACCGCAAAAGCGGCCCACTAAGAAGAGGCCACAACAAACAATGCAGGCAAAAGCGAAAAGGATGCCAGTCATAAGCAGAGATACACTGCCTCCTGTAGCCTAGTGCCCATCTCCAAGCTCCTTGGGTAGTGGAGTAGTGGAGTAGTGGGAGTTGGGTAATGGTTAATGTGATATGGCCAAGATACTGCACCGTGGCATAAATCACTGTGCAGGTTGGTCCGACCATCCAAACTTTATGATCGCCGCAAACCAAGCCATTTCCCAGGAATATCGACAGAAGTAATTGATTATGTCGATTTACATACGAGCCGATTGAGTTATGAATCTACGACTTGTGCGCTTGTGGGACACATTTGAGCAGCTGTCCCACTTGCCCTTAACCCAGAAAGCCCCGAAATGGGTTACAGAATCGCATTTATTACAAGCCCCCTGGATTTCGTGTCTGGCGACCACAAATAAGTCAGGCTTTTTGGCCAGCTCGTGCTGTAAATGATGTTGTTCCCTTTCCGGGCAGCCGCAAACAAAAAAAAACCCTACCGTTGTGGGTTCTCGTTTCTCAATAGTGATTGCGACTTGCATAAATTTCAGCCGAAATTTTATCGAAAGTGTGCATCTTACGCCCGCTGCAAATGGTTAGGAGGAGGCTTCCACTGGATTCCTCGTCGCATGGCTTTGCATGTCTATTTAAATCTTAACATGCCGCTGACAAAATGCTCAGCAATGAAGACAACAACAGCAGCAGCAGCTTTAGCAGCAGCAGGAGAAGGCAGCAGAATTAAAAACAGCAATAAAAAGCAACGGGAAGACGTCTGGCCTGGAAATTGTGCCAGTAGTGTAGACATAGCCACATTTAACAGGAGCAGCAGGATCAAGACTTGTTCCAAGTCCCTCTGCCATCTGAAGCCCCCATTCCCCTACTCCCCTATTCCCTATCGCCAAACCCACCAGTTGCTTGCCCGACTGTTTAGACGATGTCAGTGCTGATAGAAGACGCTGTCTGGGATCGGGTCATGCCTCATGCCTCAGATGGAGATGCTGATGGACCAGGAGAGGCTCCCCCGTTGCTCAAAGTTCATGACACTGTCCTTCTTTGTTGAACGTTGTTAATTCTGCTTGTATGATGCGATGTTCCCGTGGGGGAGATGCAAGATTAACAAATTTGTATTCCCAGATTGTGCCAATTCCTCATCCTCACATCTTGCCCCGTCTATTAACCTTCTACAGACCTTTCGTTTACTTAATTATGGAGAGGTGTTTTTAATGCCGTTCCAATTGCCAGATTGGGCGGGCCTTGATATCATTCCCTTCGATTCCAATTGACCAGTTATCATAAATCATCTCCAGTCTGCGCTAATTGATTTGCAAAGTTAATTATTCCCTCTCGATACGACTGTGGGTCAAAGCAATTCCCCATGCTGTCAATTCTTGTGCCAACACAAATTTATGGCTATTTGCATAAATCTCGACTAGGAAGAATGTCATCCATGTGCGTGAGATGAAATCAAGTTGAAGTGGAAACCTGTCCAAAGCCGCGGGTTCAAAGTTGGAGGATAACAAATGAGAATGCTGGGGGTTAATGATGTCTGGTGTTGACCGTGCGCCACTCGGTTATCTATTATGCTGTGGAATCTATTTCTCCGAATGCCAGCTATTATTGGCCATTAGAGGTTTCACTTTTAACAGGTCCGCGGCATTTTACAAACACTATTTAGTGAACTTTCATTTGACGTCCATACATGTGCAATTCGCTGGCCAGTTTAGCGTTCTGCATTATGCATCCGTATGGGAATACGAAATGGAGTGTCCCCGCAATCATCCGACTTCGAAATCCAATTCCTATGCCAGTGATGCATGGCCATCGCTTATCTGGCTGACTTTCTGCTTTTGTCTCTGGTCAGAATCGTGACGCGAATGCCGAGAGCAGGAACATCGAAGGATGTCTATGGAGCAGAGACCTTGATGAGGATGGAACCACTGCCAGATGTGTGTCGATCGCGTTATTTGATTTAGTTGGAAGCCCCGTCCGTTTGACACTCGACATGAGTGAAATGTGGAGATTCTACATTCTCCTTTTCGCCAGACATTATTTCATTAAATCCGTACCCGTTTGATTAGAATCACTTTCGAGTTCGCTGGGAAGTGAAACTCCACGACGCACTTTCGATGGCACGTGAGACAAACGGACTGCATTGGGAACTGACCATGAGAGACTGCCAACAATTGAATGATATGGGAAAGCTCTCTGGAGAGACCTCATCTCCGCCAGAGGGTCAGCCCATGAAGTACCTTGTATCCAGAAGTGAAATGAAAATTGCAACGGGCTAGGTTTCACTCTTGTGCGCAGAAGAACGGCATCTAATCACAAGGGTAGCCCGTTCAACTCCCATCCAAAGTGGCAATGCAATGGAAACTGCAAATGCAACTGGATGCTGAAATGCAACGAGGGTCACATGCAACATGCAACGTGAGGACAGAAGAAAGAGAAACGATGGTGGAAACCAAAGCAAAAACAGAAGTCTCAGGAGAAGAGCCAGTCAAAGTGGCAACGGCCTGGGAATTGGACTAATTGATGTTTAGCTGCACTTTTACCCGAAAGAGGAGGCTAAGTCGATGCACATCCGACGACAAACCAGGCTAAAATGCATATTACATGACTTCGAACCCACAACCAGGAGCGATCCGATCCGATCCCAATGGTTGTCTGCTGATCCAACTGCATCTTAATTAATCTGAGTATCGGCTGACTTTGGGAAGGATGGTGCTCAGTGGACGTGCTTTAATTGAATACAATTAATTATTGACACATTTCGCGAGTTTTGGGCCCCAGATAAGCGGAGTCGTGAGCTGACTTCTGAGCAGAGCGAATGAGGATATGGAAATGCACTTTCTACGGGCTTTTATCCAAGGAGCTGATGCTAAACGGAGCTTGTTGTTTATGCAAACTGCAGGCTTAACCCAATTTGTAGGTGGAGTCATTGGAGAATTTTCCGGCCCAAAGAGTTAATTGCTGCGGGAGATTCTCCCACTGGAATGCTATTCCCCTCTTCGCTGGAATAGCGGCAAAGCACGACATTTTCTACCGCTGACAGGTGTTGCAGGCATTTTTCAAGACATTCAATTGGAGGAGACAAGGAGACCAAGAGAGCAAACAGAAGGCGGCGGAGTCTTGGAATCTTTGACAGAGTCGCGCAAACAATTCAAACATCTGCTGCCTGTTTGCGTTGAATAGAAGAGATCACAGAGAGTGGGGGATTCGAGAAGAAGGACTGTCCAACGGCTTATTCTTCTCACTCTGCCGAGGCGACCGCAAGTTTCCGCGGAGGAACATGGTCAAAAATCGATTGGAATGCCAGTTGCGGGTGTTGCTGCCCGGGACTCTCCTACTCTCCTAGTGTTCTGGTGACAAAGCCGAAAGCCCAAAGCCCAAGATCCAAGACCCAGTGCAGTGCAGTGCAGGAACCCAGCTGAACCCGTTCCTGACGCCCCCAACGGTGCCATTTGAATATCAACATTTGTCATCATGTGTCGTGCCACATTCCTCACTCTTACTGCCTCTGTTTCTCATTCTCTTCCCGGTTGAAAATGTGCCCAAAAGTAAACAGAATCCAATTAAAGTCAAGTGGAACATGGCCAGGGATCAGGAACACCATTGCTTGTCTTCGGCCGTTTAATTGAACAGCTCTCATGTAGCAATGCAAATGTGGGCCAGCCAGAGGCTTTTCAGAGGATGTACAAAAGAACTACCTAAAAGGATCTACGGATTGGCAATGCCAGAGCAATTACTTTACTGATCAGTTTCAACACTTTCCCTGAGGGAGAGATCTGGAGCGTCGAGATCGCAACAAAGGAAACGCATTCCTTTCTATCTCCTCGATATCAGAGCAGAGCAATGAAATGTGGAGCGCTTTCGTTGCGAATTGTAATTGAAACGCATTACCGCCAAATGGTAGTCACAGAGTTCGGACTGTGTTTCTGAGTTTCTGGCTCTAATGGTAATGGGCGTTGGCTACAGATCTTCGGCAGCTCCGCCAGTTTGTATCACACAACAAGAAACCCACAAACAACGTAGGCGATGACAGCATCGCGAAATGGAGACCCAAACTGAGAACTACGCACAGGAGACGCGGGATTGAGGAGTAGGAACTGGATACATGGTAGCCGAAAGTAGGTGAAGCAGCCGCTAACGAAGACCAACTGGAGGCTAGGAAGGGGACACCAAGCCAGTATCAATGGGCGGCTATCGGACATGGTGACGCATTGGCAGCCAACACAGAAAACAAGAAACTCACAAAGTCCCAAGTAGGAGGTACTCGACTCACGCACTGCGTTGGAGGAACTTGGCGGGATTCCCAGGAGGAAGGGAAGCTGGTCTTTTAGGGACAACAATGCGCATTTCGATTTGTTTGCGATTTGGTTAAAGCATATTTACGGAAGCCGAGGAATGTCTTTTGTCTATAGATCCAGTTTCTTCTGGGTGGTCGACACGCAGAAACTAAGTGGAATAGGTGCCTTTACTCAGAGAAATCAACTGGTTACCCAGTCAACCACCGATGACGCCCAAGAAGAGGGACTTGCTATTAAGTGGAGTTTATGACGCTTAGGGCTTCGCTTATATTTTTCCTTTGTTGGAAGCCCATTTGTCATTTGTAACGCACATCCTTCATAACGGTTTCAGTTTGGCCAAGTCACATACTTATGCAACATGGGAATTCTTGTCATTAGCGGATCGCCCCAACCACACCCGTTCATATTCATAAACATGGTCACGTGCAATAAAAATAAACGATGTGACATAACCAGGAGACAAAAACGTGGACTCATCAAAAATCGATAATCAGCGATTCAGTTGGACACGCGGGACATGAAGAAGATCCCTGCTGGCGACGTGATATTAGCAGGTTGCTATGCTCGATAAGAGATCGAGCAATTAGTTGAAAAGGTCAAGAACGAGGAAGAGGCTGTGCGTCTTCGCGATCCGTTGATGGTGACATGACTGGAGGTGACTGTGATGGGCACGATGACTCCATATTGGTCATACCAACAGAAGTTGAGGATCGTGATGACAGGCACGTTCATCACAAGATCACCGGTTCAGATCACTTCGGATTTACTCTGTTCAGGAGCAACTCGTTTTATCTTCCTTATTATGAACGCTGTGTTTTAAATGCCGGAGAAATAAAATGTCTTCATGGCCATTTCTAAGAAACTGCATCTGCTTTTACACATCTCGCCTTGAGAAACTCATTAGCGATTACTGTAAGAGATGACCCAAATTGTAAATAATTGTTTCACTCCAGTTTGGTTTCTAAATCTTTTCGCCGCATATCTTCTTTCTGTGTATCTCCTTTCTGTGGCTCCCAAGCATACTGCACTAAGCACCTCAGACTCGCCCCAAAAACGAGAAAGTTCATTATGTCCGGCGATCTTTTTCAGGCTGATCATTTTCATTTCCATTTGCGTGGCGTCGGCGGCGTCGGTCTGCAAATTATCCTGACACCCGGCTCCATCCAACATCTAACGCCAATTCAGCATTGCTCTTTGTCCAGCTTGGAATTGTTTTGGATTCGGTTTGGCCTCGGTTTGGATGCAGTACGAGAGCCTCTTGATCATCATCCAGGCCGACAGTTGCGTGTTTTCCAGATTTCGGTCTCGTGTTGAAGTAAATGGAAAGTGGAGTGTAAGATGAAAGAGGGTGGATCGAGGCGTTATTTTGATTTTAATACGATAACCGCAATTAGTCCACATGGTTTCAAGTGCTATCTCCAGCATCTGAGCCTTCAAGAGACTGCACCACTCGGACCACCTTCTTCCCTGGATTCCAGTGAGAGTTCATCTGGATTCCATTTCCCTGAGATTCTCCGACGTCTGGAGCGGCCAGTCTCAAGTGGCGGATGATTGGGAACGACAAGCACTAGACTTCAGGCAAAACTTCCTCCCTGGGAATGCCTACCATTTCTATCCATTTGCAAATGGAGTGCACATTGCAGATCTGAGATTGAGATCGAATGCACTTTGATCGCGCGTATTAAACTTTCGATTGCTCACAGACGAGGTTGAGTGTCAAGAGCACAACCATGAAACGGGAATATGACCACAGGATGCCGTTGAACCCTAGGCCAGCAGTTTGCAGATCTCTTAATCGATGGGAACGGGCTAAAAATAAGTCGGAATCGGACCCAGCCATAACAATTTCCTGTCAATCAGAGCAACGGGTGCGACGAGATCTCCGCCCCTTCTCTGCTACCGTGGAGCAGCACCCAGCACTCCATTAATTAGTACCTCCGTCCAACAGGGGAAAGGGGCTCGGATAGTGGACAGGTCCAAGATGAATCCACTGGAGCGAGGAGATATACAAACAACTACCCGCAAACTGACCAGCGGAGCTCATCAAGCCACCTACGCTTACGGTACTCGGCCAACTGCAAATTAATCTCCCTCCTCCTCTTTCGCTGCCCGACATTCCCCCAGTTTCTCTGCAGATCTGGGAATAGGAATAGCACTAGGAGGCCCCGGGGCCTGCCACACTTCTGAAGTCATTTTCCAAATGCTTGACAATTTATCATTCCGCTTTATTTGGGCAATTTTTCCGTTCGTCAAGTGCTCGTGGCCAAGGGGAACAGAAAACTGGGCAAAAAGGTAGCACAATGGCAGAAGTCAATGGCTTGACCCAAAACTGGGTCAGTCTGATTGAGAAGCCGGCGGCCGGTGGCCGTCGACTGCCAAAAATGTTAATTAATTCGAATTAAAATGTTGCGAATGTGGTCGCTGACAGAATCCGACTCCGGCGAAGGAAATGGAGTTGGTCTCCGAATGCACAGATGGCATAGGAGTTCCCAAACGGAGTGGAGTCGAGATATGCCACAGAAGGCGGTGGCGTTGGCAGTTTTCCGTTGGTCAGACTCACCTGAACCGCTGATAACTCAGGCCGCCGATTCCGTTTCCATTTCTATTCTACTCGGTTTGGGATTTGGGGTTCGAGTTTCGGTTTTGGTGGTTCTGCGGTTTCTGCAACGGACCAAAGGCCAGGCCAGAATTTTGATATTGAAATTGCTACCTTGGCAAACCGAGCAGTCGAACACAGAGGAAATTCTGCCGGAGGCCATGGTTTGATAACATCAGTCTAAGAGGGAGGAAAATACTGGGAGGCTCCCACTATAGGACTATGAACTGTAAGAAAACAAAAGACAACAATTCCATTTGGTAAACGCTCGCCCTGGGAGGAAAGCGGCAAATGCAACGCCATGGAGAAAAAAAGAATGAAAAATAATCCAAAGTTTGGACGTGGAGTTGCAGCTCAGTTGGTTTCGGTTTGCGTTTGCTTTGGCCAAATGTAACTACAATTTAAATGCTAATCTGGCATCTGTTGGCGGTCGGAGGTTCGCGGATTTCGGATTTCGGATGGCGGGCAATGGCACGGCAGAACGCAGCAGCATGGGCAAACAGCCCGCCCACAAACCGCCCACTGATTGGTGGGTGCGCAGGAGGAGTAGGAGGAGGAGGTGGAATCGGGGGAGTATAGTCACACTTAGCGGTTGGAGCCGAGATTTGCATTTGCTCATTAGCCACCAAAACAAACCCACAAATAAAGGAGGAGAACATTCAGAGGCCCATGCCCTCGAAGGTGCTTATTTATTGTACAATCTGACTCCTGACTGACTCCGCTGTATAATTAGTTTTCACGCCTATAAACTGCCGACTTTATTTGCGGCGGATGCCTGCTCTGGATTCCCAGCGAGATTGGCCACAAGAATGTCGGATCTCGGATCTCTGGCCGAAGTTCAACGGAACAGAGTTCCCCCCGAACGCTTTCTTGAAAACCGCGGCACTCGGAGGGAACAGCAAATACAATTAGAATCAGAAATAAGCCAAAACTAGCAGCACTATCAACAGCGAAAGAACATTTGTAAACTGCCAATTATTATGAAAAGAGAAGACAGCCACAACGGCCTCATAAGCTGGGAAGATGGGAATTCGGGGAGCGGAGACCACAGCGACATCCAAAGAACTAGATTCTGCTTAGTTAGTTCTTAGTTCTTCATCAGTTGGAAAGGGGCTTCCCCTCCGGAGAGCAGAAGGCGCGTCACGCCGAAATCCCGAAATTCGCTCGTTACCATTCCGAGGGTTTGGGATTGGGTTTGGGTTTGGGTTCGGATTGGGACTTCAGCTTGGGTTCAGCAGAGCGCCGGCTGTCGGTAGAACAGACCCCTCATCCAGCCCTTGAGTCCCAATCTAGACCACTCCAGTGGACGTCTTCTTCCTCCTCTGATCACCCGTTTCCAGGTTTTTTTTTGGCTCGCGTGCTGCCAAACCGCCAATTACCGAACATCAAAAAGCAGTTTCCCCTTTCTCTCCCTTCGTCTACACTGCTTTGTCCAAGTCTCAGACCAGGTCTGCCCAATAATTTGCTCCCTGGTTTGTGTGTGGATTTGTTTATAGTTTGTAATGCTCTGACCCTTTACTTTTCCACCCATTCCCCGTGTGGACACCCAAAAATGGCGCTCGAAATGCCAAGAATCCGTTGGCGAATCACGCATTGAAATATAGGAGAAGGAATTACCCAACAAATGGAAATGCAAATGGGAAGTGCTCTGGAAGATCTCGTGGCTCACGATGCGATAATTGCGGGCCAGAGCCACGCCCACAGCCTCCACGCCCTCCTGCCCAAGTTTCGTTCTTAGCAGAAATTAATTTAATCATATCGGGCATAATAAATAAAGTGAGTTATCCAACACGGTCTGCCCTGCGGCGCAATTTGACATTTTAATCACGTCAGTCGAGCAGTCACTGGCCCACTTAAAAGGCGTCGGACCCGAGGTGGGAGTAGTGTTCCGGTGTTTCACCTGAATCGTGACCATGGAGATGTGGAGATCGAAAAGAAGAGCAGGAAGCTGGAAGAGCTGTTCTTGTAAATGGGTTCGGGGAAATGGTCAACTCCCGACAGATCGCGCAGGAGAGAAGCATCCCACAATGCATGCTAATCACTATCATTGGATGCCATAAAATTAGCAAACTTGGCAGAAACAACCATCAGCATAGACATGAACAACAGCGCTAATCCTCGCTGAAGCGATTGATAACCCTCTGGTCCATAAAATATCAATGGCTTCGTCTATTTCATCCAGCTAAATGGGGATCTCTATCAAAGCCATTTTTATTTGCATTTCGCAATCTAGATTCTGACTCTACCCAGGGTTTATCCTTTAATGTTCGCCTCTGTTTGATCAGTCCGCTCGCTGGCTTGTGCGTAGGCCTCCATCTCTAGAGTTCCTGGTCCAGCCTGGGTTATAATGACAATCACGTTTCTGCAGCCGAATCACCGCTCATCTCGGCAATCATCTGCCGCTAAGATCTTCATGAACCAGGGATCTGAGAAGAGCTCTGTTTGCTAATGTGCGAGAAGTCAGGGATCGCGTGGGTCGAACGTTCCAAGAGGAAACGTAATGAAGGTAGAAGCTGGCAACAAAGTTGCAACATCAAGTTGCCAATTATCAAAGCTTTGTTGATTAGAGGTACATCCAAAATTAAAGTTACTGATGAATGAATTTTAAGCTGCTCCGCTACTCTGCTATTCCAATTCTTAAGGATGACGGAGCCGAATTTAGAAAGGCCGCGGAAAAACTCATTGATTGAGACTGATAAAACCAGCAGATTTTCTATTGCAAATTATTGCTAGATGCTGGGTGCCAATAAAAAATTTAAGACATCCGGTTTTCATCAAAGATCGTACAAAACGGGAATGCTCGGGAACCCGAGGAGATCCGTATATTGCCGCCTTGATTTATGCAACATTTTCCGCAATAAAACTGCCAACGACTCAAAGAATTATTACATCATCACGTAATAGGCCTCCACACTCAACTGGGACCTCGGTAGGCAGCAGCCTCCTTTGGGGCGCCACGCCCGCCTCAAATTACCCTTCGATTGGAGATCCCCCCGCCAGCCAAAGACTTATCCCAGGCCCATAAGACCTATCCAGTCCACTCTTTCACGCTGTCATAAATCAGTCGCCTGCCTCCCTTCTCAGCCGCTTCTCTTACCGCTCCTCCTCTTAAATACTCCTCCTAAATTGCTGACCGTACAGCAACCTGGCCACAATGCCGCTGTTAAGTGTCGTGTCATCCCAGAAGATCCATCATAATAGTCAGGGCCTCGACTGCAAAGAAGAATTTGCCTGGCACGTGTCCATCATGGCAAGTGGCAACAAATTCCAGCGAGGGAGTAACTTCGCCAGACCTAAGGAGAAGGGAGGGAATAGGTGTTAGATTGTGAGCAGAATATTCCCAGATGCTGTAATAGCACCGCCAAATTGGGGCTCTTCGCGGGAGGGGAAGCATGGGGAGCATGGCTGTCCAGTCACTTGTTCTCTGCGTCCCTTATCTGGCCCAGCGGTACCCCTCGATGTGACTGGGAATGGCCCATTGTGCAGAGACACCAAACACGGAAGTCGCGGCGTGCGGACTCCCCAAATGCCCATTTAATATAATTTCTATTATTTCTGCCAACTCCGGCCACTGGAAACTGCCGCCAGGTGACAGTTACAATGCAGAAACAATATACATCCCACTCCTTTAATTCTGCCGGAGACTTGGCCAGAATATCCCATCCCAACTCCAACTGCAATCCCAATCCCAATCCCACCAACCTGTCCTTGCCTACTCGATGGTTCAGTCCAGCAATCGTCGCAATGATCATCATAATCGTGATCGTTTTGGGATCGGGATCGGGTTTGGGTTCGGTTTCGGACCCGCTTTTGTCGTCCAAGTCCCTGGTTGTCTTGTCCTCGGGGATCCATTTTTGGCATGCGTTCGGCAGCGAACACTTCCTGTGCCTGTGGGAAACACTCGGGAACTTGTTTTTTTCCATGCGACATGCTTGCCTCGAATTCTCTTCTGGATTTTCTCAGTTTCTGTTCTGTAAACCCACCCACATGCACAGTAATATACCAACAAAGTGCATCATAGTTCGTGTTTGTATTGAAAATATTTTGGAAACCCGCTCTCATAAATCAATTAGTCAAGTGTAACAGTTTTGGGTCGGGATGCCAGTTCTGGTGGGTAAGATGGGTGGTTGGTGTTCCATTCCACTGTGTGGTGCACGGTGCATGCAACAGGCTACAGGCAAGTGGTCATAAATTTCCTAGGCGATGCCCCTTTTGTGTAGCTGAAAATGGCAGCCGAACTCCGGGGTCCACTCCTTTGCCTTGGCATGTGAAAATTGGTGCAAATTGATGAGAATATAAATGAAAAATATTGGGAGCGGAGTGGGGCGTGCCTGTCGGAGGACCTAGGATAAGTTTCAGATCCCAGTGGACGGAGAGACCCACAATCTGTTTACTTTGTCAAGTGCCGCGCGTTGGAAATTGATGGAAATAGCTCCAATTTACTGGTTTGCACACCCACAAGAAGCCAATCACGCCGGGCGGGTTATCAACTCATCTGTTGTTCCAGCAGTAGCTCCCTCCGACTCAAGGTCGCTGCAAGTTGTAGTAGAGACCTACTCTGAGCAGGAACGCATCTTCTTTAAAGACAACTGCATTTCTACCCAACCTAACAGAGGAAGCCACGAGTTGGCGAGTTTGTGCGCAAACGCCCCAAAGCTAATATTGGGGCTATGGCTATCACTCTACCATCCCATCCCCTTCCGCGTCCTATTTCTCCACCTCGATCTCTATAATTTGCTGCAATGTCGTTGTAAGCCGCAACCTCTGGGATTGTAAATTAAAAGTGGAAGCTTTGATGGCAGGGAGATTGCATCACCACTGCTCACCTTTCAATGTGTTCGGATTCATATGCACATGAATTAATGATGGGAATATAAAACCACCAATTTGCTTAGCTCCATATCGAAGTAAATTTCTTCCTCCCAAGAAAAGCCAAAGAAGGGAAAATCCTTTCCAATCCTTCTCCATATGGACGCAACAACCGAATTGCGAAGCCACCTCTCCGTGGCCATAATTCACTGGTAACCCTCCCCTTAACAGTGTCATCAGAGTCCAACTCCAACTCTGGCTAGCAGAAGCAAAAAGTGCGGCAATTAGAAGCAGAAGCTGCCGATGGCAGTTGAATGTTGGTCGATGATTGAGTTGCAGCTCAGGTGGACAGCACCTGCCCCCTGGATCCTGGAGTCTCCATTCGCGGCTGTAATTGATGACGGTTATGGATAGGGTTAGGTGGAGGGGCAGGGTAGTGGGAGGCAACGACCAACGGGAACGGTGGCAAACAGGAAAATTCGCATTACTGCATCGCTTAAGTGTCATTATTGGGACCAGAATTTCAACAAGCCGCTGCCGTTGTCGTGTCTTGTGATGCAAAAAAGAAGGGGCGATGGAGATGGCAACTTTCACCGCGCTCAGAATTCCTTTGAGCAGTGAGTTTCATATAGATGCAGAGGAACCAGAACCACAGCCAGACATCGGTCAATCTCGAGTCTCCCGAGCCCCTTTTCCTACTCCCGCTGGTTGCACCAATATCCGCTGGCCACAATCAGCACCTCCGCACCGCCCCACGCCTCTTTTTAGTGGAGTAGAGCCATCACTCAACTTTAACTTCAGTCAGTCTGTGGCTTCGCTTATCTTTTGCCATTCCCATCCACTCCACTCCCACCCCTCTTGCTCTTCCTTCCAAAGTCGCCTAGTGTTGATTTTACACCTTGACCGTTTTTGTGGCCATGGCCTCGTGTCGAACGGATCCCAACTTGGCAGCGGAGAGCTGCAGTGGCAGTCCAAGTTGAAGACAAAGTTGTCTTCGGTTAAGGGCGTTAACTGGGTTAAACGCTCGTTGACAGTTTTATGCCGCCGACCAAGCCAAGACCACATCAAACCAAGAATTCGAAACTAAGACCAAGACGAGGGCGCTGACTGTCAGTCAGTGGCACAGGCCAAACGAGACACTTGCTAAGAGTGAAAATTCTGATAGAATGGTTTTTCTTTCCTTCTGCATAGAAAGCTGCAATTAGAAAGAACCGGAGGGAAGTATTAAAAAGTGAAACAAAACAAATCAGATGGAGGTTCCATAAGAGGAACATCGGAACTACGGAACTACGAACTCGTGTCAAGTTCGTCGCCTGAGTCTTTCGTTTTTTAGCTTACGATTCAAATTAGGGTCAACAGATGGCGCTTTTGAAGGGCACAATCTCCATGCGTGCGATTCTCATCGTCAATTAGGATTTCATTCGCTCCTCCTTACTTTCTGATCGTAACTCCTTTGGACATCTTCTACTCAGAATATTGATGACTCACATCTGAATTTTTGCGAGCCATCTCAATCCTTTCCCTTTTGCCAAAAATTCTCTCTGTGCCAAGTGAAAGTAATCCACGCTGTTGCATTAAATGCATTTAAGAGTGTGAGACTCGTTCCAATTCTAATGAGCCAACTTGAAATGCACTTCCAAGTAAAAAACGAATCTTGGTCTCCAACCAATCAATTGGCAAACAAACGAGACATGAGACGAATAAACGATCTGCATAGCGAATTTCTTGGACTGATTGCCGGAAACATAAACTGCTTCTCCTGATCCGCCTCGACTTTCTGGGGAAATGGGAGGTGGCACAGCCCACGCGGCAATCAGAGAATGTGCGAAAAATCGAAAGGAAATTTGCATGTCACTCGATTGAGGTCTCTACTCTGTTTGCACTGCAAACGAACCTCGAAACTCTGTACAAGATCAGAGCAACACCCCGAGGTTGTTCCGTCACTTTCAGCACAGCACTCTTTCTTTGCACATTTTCTGGGCCGTAGAATGCAAACAAATATTTGAATACCAAGTGACACAGAAAACAGAAATGACATAGAACACAGCAAAAATCAGTATATGGCCATATAAATCGACTTCCTCCTAACGGTCGAGTATTGATGTATCTGCGGGCCATCCGCATTTAATCCGGCCTTGATAAGAGGGAGCAACAAACTCTCCTCTCGAGTTGGGAACGTTATAGGCTAGCCCGACAATAAGAAGAATGGCTTGCCAAGAATCGCACACTTAGAAATTTTGGCAACGATCGCGGCATGCGATAGCAATTAGAGCAAAACTCTGCCAGTTCCAATTACTCAATCAGAAGCTTGGGGGAATCATTTTTGGTCCAATCAATGTTTGATGATCAAAAGAACTTCACACGCCAATTTCCACTCCAAAGTCAAAGCCCGAGTCCGGATGTCGGTTGGCAATTGTGGATTGGGGATTGCAGACTTCCTTTTTCTATTCTAAGTCCAACGCTTTTCCGAAACAGCAAGACAAAAAGTCACAATTTATATAATTTCTTTATCAGATCTGCTGGATGTGGTTCATTGTTGGAAAAATTGTGTAATTCCCTCAAATCTGATGCAGTCTATCATCATGTGAGAAAAAGTGCGACGAGTGCAGTTCGCTGTGCTTTCGATGATTGCGCGTCAATATTTAATTGCATTATGTGACGGACAAATTCGAGACAGCCTCCGCTTTCTTTGTGGCGCAACTACTTGCATTACTGACTGCTGGTGGTGTTACTAGTTATGTGTTACTAGTGGTGTGGTTGCATAAACGCTGTATCAAACACGGTTGCCTTGACTAAGCTGCCCCCCCCACAATCAGTGACCTCATTCCGCACTCCCCGTTTTTCAACTCTTCTTTAACTCTGCCTTCGATTGTTATCGCGCGCTTAATTAGGCGTGCGTTGTTGTTCTCCTGGTTCTTACAACTTTGGTCATTAGAAAGCTTCGCTGCAAGGTTCTTGGGGGGATCTCCCCCCAGGAAAATCACGGAGCAGCTCTCTGGGACCCTTCTCAGAATGATCCATGCACCTGCTGCTCTTTTATGGCCTGTTGTGGCACTTCAATTTGGCATTATTCAGTGCAATTCAATGCCGTTGCTGCGTGTCAGGTAATCGCATTAGAAAATCATTTGCCTCGACTGTTATAATTGCATTTTATTACTTCCGACAAGAACGAGAAACCCAAGAGCAGCGGACCCTTGGCGAGAAAAGCTGCAGCTGTGGCTGTAGCTTGAAAGAAAGTTGCCAGTAAAGAGCGCTCTACGCAGAAGAGAGCTGGCGAAGAGCGACTGGCTGGCCATTAGCTTTCCGTCTTCTACCGGTTTTTCTTTTTGGCCACAAGAGAGTTAGTCGCCGCTGCCACTGCCTCTGCCGACGTCGTTGGGGCCTTCGACGGTTGGCTTCCCAGCTTGAAAACGTTTTCCGCGGCCTTCGCAGTGAGCATTCAGTGTCAAGGTGCTCGAACTGGCGGTCGCTAGCGCTCCAGTGATAGAAGCTAACAAACTCGATACGATTCGATCTTGCCCAGCATCTGAGATCTGGAATTCACCGAAGAGTTTCGCATAAGAACGTTTAGCCAAATCACACAACAGGCAGTTGGGCGCTCCACTTTCGACAGTGAAGACGTCGCTCGAGCGGTTCGCGTTGTTTCGGCTCATCAAAAATAAAAAGACATAAATCAAACAGCATTTGTTTCTGAGAAACAAATCGATCGTGTGTTTTGTGCGCGTCCTGCCATCTGAAGTGAAGTTCGAAAAAGGTTATAATACCTTACCAAGTACTCCAGTGATAAAGGTAAAATTGAAAACGCGTTGAAATCAATTGACATTTAATGCCTGACAAGGTGTCAATTGTCGGGCGAACAGGATGTCCACATGTCCATCAATTAAACGAAAATGGTCAATGGATCATTAGAGAAAGCTTGGGGCAATGTCAACATAGAATGCATCGAGGAGATGTCACATTAGTTTCCAAGTTGCCAAGTTGCCCAGTTTCCAGCTTCAAGATAAGTCCTAGGAGCTGGGACTGACATTTTTGCCATGCCGGAAACGCGGCGTACAGTACCCGTCAACTCCCAAATGTGCAGAATTCTGCAGGCAATTAACTTTCGGCCTGGTCAAGACATCTTGCTCCTTTGTCGATCCACTATCCACTATCCACTGGGAATCCTGCTGGTGGTGTGCAGTGATTTGGGTCAGCCAACGGTTCGTTGTGACCATTTAATGGCAATTAGCTGGGGCTCAGACGAGAAGAGACGTGAATTTCAAAAGAGCGTAAGACTTTCGCTGCCTCTGATAGAATCCAAGAATCAAAATGACAAATCTCTGCACAACGTGCTCCACAATTCACTGCCCCATTAGAAAATGACCCTGGCTAAACGGTGACCCAACTCATTAATATTCCGGACAAGTATTGGATTCCCCACGATCAGAAATGCGTTCAAACGTTTGAGCTGTTTGAGCGACTGTTTCGTGAGCTCGGAGATCATGTTTATGGATTCGGGTGCATAGATTAGGGCTTTCCAATGGCTTTCGAATTGGTGCGGTTGATTTGCCGTTATGTTCGGGCCATGAAATGAAAAGTTTTGTATAGTTTTTCCAATTCTTCTTGCCTTTTTGATAGACCGCAGCCAAGGGAAACTTGTTTTGTGACTCTTTTGATAGTTGAGAAATTTCACTAGCCATTAATTGAAGATTTGTCGCTAACTTTGAGAAATTTCTGCTAGCCACAAAAAAGAATTTCTATATAAATAACTCGGGGTGACCCACATCCACATCCACATCCACATCCACATCCAAGCGATCCAAGCGGTGCCAACTCCTTCTGCCGATGGCCAGCGGGTGCAGTTTTCAAATTGCCTGCCATGAAATGAAGATAGCAGCCAGCAGCTAGCAGCCGAGTCAAGAAGTAGTTGCCAAGTGGCTTTCCTGGCCAACTTGCTTGGCTCCATCCAGCTCCATCTCCAGCTTCAGCTCCATCTGCGGCGACCTGCGCACATTGCTTACAGTTACACTGAGCAGCGCTTCAATTGAGATAAGCTCGAATGGCAGTTATGTCATTCCCTGGCACACTTTTCCAACCAATCACTCGCCATTCTAATTAAGTGGCAACTAGTTTTTGGCGTATTGGTGTCATAAAGGTGCTTTATCGGCACCTTGACAGCAGGAAAGCAGCGGGATTAGCCCGAATTTCGAACCAGATCCGAACAGCAGAGGTCTCACTCAGAAGCGCTCCACAACACAACACTCCATAAAACGTGGCCAAAACAAACTGTCAAATTTGGATGTAAATATGTGTGCTAAACGAAAAACTAGTTGCTAAGCTGGCTGATAAATGGTCGGACATCCCGATGCGAGCATGCATACATATAAATCTCCATTCGATCGATCCGCAGCAGGAGCAACTCGACTGCCAAATGGAAATTTATTTCCATGTCCGTGAGTTTGCAACTGTGGATCCGAGGATCTGTGCATCTGTGGATCTGTGGATCTGTGGATCTGCGCATCTGTGGATCTGCGTATTAGTTTATTGGCCCACTAAGGCAGCTGACCCACAACATTAAATTGTGATTTGAGTGGGCCAGTAGCTAAGCAGTTGGCTAGCTGGCAGTGGTTTTCTCCAGCTGGGAAACCCAACCGAGTAATTAGGATGTTTTCCCCTCTCATTTATTTTTTTCTTTTTTGTATGGAATTCCGAATCCCTGCGAGGGGCACGCGACTCGCTCTGCTGAGCAATCCGTGTCATTGACCAGCAGCCATGGAAATTGATTTGCAGCCAGACAATTGCATAATCGTTGATTATGAGGCACTCATGAAGCCGGGAGTGCAGTCGAATTCGATTAGTGCGGAAATCAAGTCAAGAGCATGTGGATAGATAGAAAGCCCGACTGTGGCTCTCTGTGATTTAACGCATATTACACGTAATGCATTTTCCATGCAGCTGGGGCTGGAAAAGAACCGCAAAAGCCACTAACGATCCAACATAAAGCATTCAACAGTTGTGTTCTCCTCCATATCGATCGCATTGTGATCGGAGGGGCCCAGGCCCAATCAGAATTCCAGCTGACCATTTCAGTTAACAGCTAGTCTTTCTTGGCCTAAGGTCCAGGTGCTTCTGTTGGACTTCTTGGCATTTTTGGTTTTTGTTACTTTGTGCCTGGCTTCCTGTGCGTGCGCCTGGCTAAGTGGCATTATTTTAATTCCTCTAACCGTGCGTGTGAGTTAGCGTTTAGATCAGAAGTGCTGCCGTTTCTGGGGGTCGGGGGGAGCATCAGCCAAATTGATTTTGCATCTATCCAGAGGCAATTAATCAGTGCCTTCGTGTCGGTGGGCGTTGCCACTGCAATTGCAATTGCACTGCTGGATAGTCCGTATTAAACCCATTATTAATGCTTAACTGTAACTGCAGGCGCAATTAATCACGAGATAAGCATGGGAGTGGGAAGACTGACTGAAATGCTAATTAAAAACCAAGCTACCAAATCGTTCATTCTCTCCTCTTTGCCATTTTTCCTCTCCACAATACAGAATACAGAATACATAGTCTGAAATGCATCTGCGGTCAATGACAAAGAACCGAGGAGTCAGCATGATGGCGCTGCTGGGCTTAATGCTGCTTTTGGTGGACACCTCGGTGGTGGCACGCAAGTTGCCCAAGCGGCCGGCGGTGAAACCGTTGAAGACATTTCCGCGCAACAATGCCACACCGATTCCGGCAACGGGAGCGGGATCGGGATCGGGAATTGCGGCGCCGAACGGAAGCGAGCTACCAAAACCGTTGAGCGTTGAGCCAGCGGAAGCGATTGCCGCATCGCCACCTGGTTCTTCAGGTGATTCCTCTGGTGCTTCTGCCGCCGCCCCGGTGCCACCTGCTTTATCACCTGCCGCTGCCGCTGCTGCTGCTACTTCTGCTGCTGCGGAGACCAAGGCCGATGATCTGGACCCCACTCCCATGGCAACACCTTCGGGGAGCTCTTCGGTGGACGAGGACTGCGAGCCGGATATGATTGGCTTTGAGCTCATAACAGGGTAAGTGTCACCGCCGAGTAGCATAAATCTTAATTGCGGGCAATTAGTTTTCTATGGCCCATGGAGCAGAAACAGAGACAGTCATACATACACAATACACGACTGCTCTTGCAGCGGGGAGCATAAATTATACCCACGACTGCCTGTTAACACGTCGTAAAGGTGGTTTCCCCCATTTATAATGCCGCTAAACCACCCACTTGGGCTGGCCCCCGAAAACCCAGAGATCCCAGAATTTATGTGCGTTACTCTCTGCTTCTTAATCCACCATCGCAGGTACGTGCTATCGGCGCCATCGAAGCAATTGGAAACACTGCCCGGCACCCTCATGCTGACCGACTGCCTGGAGGCCTGCCAGGCCAATGAATCTTGCAGCGCGGTTAATTACGAGACGGGCCTGTGTGTCATGTTCCGCAGCACCGCCGATCAGTTGCCAGGTGAGTGTGCGCCGGGAAAAAGGAAGACTAAGACTAAGAATCTAAGCTAGCAGCGTAAAAATAAATATCTTAAATACCTTGTGCCATTCAGTGTGAGAATCTAATTGACATTGCATTTGATGCAATGCCAGCTTTCTGCCAGCCTTGTTTGTTAATCTAAGAAATTTTGAGCATTATTTGCGTAGGATATTTCGCAGTTTTAGTTAGTTTTTTCATGTGTAGCTGCTGGTTAAAGAGCACCCAGCTCAGCACTCGATCGCCCAATCACGATCTTTGGCCCGCAGCTTGTATGTTAAATGTTTCCCGCTAATCACAATGAATGCCGCCCCCATCTGGCCATTCTTCCCTGGTTCTTCCCGTTCTTTCAGGTTCACTTTCCCGCTCCCAGTATCCCGTCTTCACCGTTTACGCGCAGAAATCCTGCTTCGGAGTGCGTCCCTGCTCGAAGGCCTGGTGCATCGATCGCGTCCAGGGCTACCGACTCCCTGAGCGGGCCAAGGCCAGCCAGAGTGTGGCCACGCGGCGCGACTGCATCGAGCTCTGTCTGGGCGAAACGGAGTTCACCTGCCGGTAAGTGCTGCTATACCGTTACAACAGAGCCACCCTCTTGAACTGAAACACCCAGCCCGCCTCCTTTGGGTGCGCACCTCTTCATTCCTCTCCAATGCACTCCACACTCTACACTCCATACTGAGCACTAAACACTAAGCACTAAACACTTTACAAAATTGTATACCTTTTGAACGTTGGCAAAAACTAAATGGAAATAATATTTTTCAATAACAGCCTCATCCACCATGCAAAACGTCAAAGTACAAGATTTTAATTTCTTTTCAATGCCCCCTTTTTCTTTTTCTCCCCATTTTTTTCCGTGCACCCGATCCACCTGAAGATCGGCCAACTACTATGCGCACTCTGGCCTGTGCGAGCTCTCGGACATGGATCGCATTACGCTGTCGGACGAGGCGAACATCGCGGCCTACGATGGCGCCGACTATCTGGAGAACAACTGCGCCGAGGAGCCCAGCAAGCTGTGCGAGTTCAAGCGCGTAGCGGGTCGCATTCTGAAGACGGTGGACTCGGTGCACCAGAATGTTCAGACGCTGGACGAGTGCCGCGACCTCTGCCTGACTGCCCCGTTCCGGTGTCATTCGTACGACTACAACGAGACCGGGGAGCTGGTGTGCCGCCTGTCCCACCACAGCCGGGCCACGCTGACGGATCTCTCGGAGCCCTACCTGTCCATCGAGGAGGCCGCCACGTACGAGCAGTCCGCCTGCTACAATGTCTCCATCGACTGCCGATCCGGGGAGATGGTAACCAAGATCAGGACGTCCAAGCTGTTCGATGGCAAGGTGTACGCCAAGGGAGCACCCAAATCTTGTGCTGTGAATGTAAACAACTCACTGGAGTTCGACCTCAAGATGCGGTACAACGACCTGGAATGCAATGTGCGTCAGAGCGCGTATGGCAGGTATATGAACGACATTGTGATCCAGCACCACGATATGATTGTCACCTCCTCCGATCTTGGCCTGGCCGTATCCTGCCAGTATGATTTGACCAACAAGACGGTGGTTAACAATGTGGATCTTGGTGTGACTGGGGAGATTGAGTCTACGCTCAGTGAGGAAATCATCGTCGATTCGCCGAACGTCATCATGAAGATCACCGCACGTGATGGCAGCGACATGAAGAGGATCGCCGAGGTTGGGGATCCGCTGGCTCTGCGATTCGAGATCGTCGACGCCAACAGCCCGTACGAGATCTTTGTGAGGGAACTGGTGGCCATGGACGGGACGGACAGCGCCGAAATCACACTGATCGACGCCAACGGCTGTCCCACGGACCAGTACATAATGAGTGCCATGCAAAAGCTAGCCAACAATCGCAAGGTGCTGCTCTCACAGTTCGACGCCTTCAAGTTCCCCTCCTCGGAGCTGGTGCAGTTCCGCGCCCTGGTCACGCCCTGCATACCGCGCTGTGAACCGGTTATCTGCGACAACGATGAGAACGGCGAGCTCAAGTCGCTGCTGTCCTACGGTCGTCGCAAGCGATCGGTGCTCAACGGCACTGATGGCGGTAAGTAAACGGTTCTTCTTGGCCAGCTTTATAACCAGGGATGGCCAACCCAGCCAACCCAGCCACCAAGTGACCCATGTTACCCATGTTTAGGGGGCGAGATGGTGGAGCGTCACAGATACAACACACCATGTGACAGATACCATTAACTGCGAGTGACGGGGAAATCTTTAGAGTTCTTTGAGGAGCTTGCATAATTGCTCAAAAGGAGATGTGATATTCAGGTTTTTGTTTTTACTATTTCTTTCCTTTTTGCCAAAAGAAAAATGATGCGAAGTAATTATTACTTCATTTAACGTACTTCAAAAGTAGTAAAGCGGTAAAGTAGTTTCGTGGTAAATTTTAGATCATAACTGTTCGTACTCATAAAAAGCCGTTTATGTGCTACGAAAGGATTTTGAACGTAGAAAAGTGTGATCATAAAAAATATATATAAGACATAGCGCGAATAACACCAATACCACACCACCGTCACTCGGCCAGTACAATTTAAATGTCATTTTGCATAGACTCCCGCGGAAATTCATGCACCTTCCTCACTGTGGCACCTGGGCACACCATCCCTGGTTAGATGGCCCAACACAAGAGCTCCCAGAAAACATATTTCATTTCTTGTTTGCGTCTTTTTCTCCGCTTCTCTTTGCTCGCCTGCAACTTTTTGTGTTTCTGTGATTTTCTGCTCGATGGATGCGCTGCTACCTTTTCACAGTTGAGCTGGCCATTAAGTCGGAACGCCAAAAACGTGATGTGAGTCATCAGGCGGCTGGCGATGAGAACATTCTGCTGGTGCAATCGATACAAATCACCGATAAGTTCGCCTTCAATGGCGCCGATGCTCCGGGAGGCAGCGGATCGGTGGCCGGTGGTCTGGATGGCCTGGCCAAATTGCAACTGGACCTGGGCACCAAATCGGACACTTGCATAAACGGCTATGGTGAGTTGGGATCACTGGGGTCTAGTCCAGTCCGATGTGTAGCACGGTGGCAAGTCGCTTTAAGTCGCTTCAAGTCGCTCCAAGTCGGCGGCATCTATTTGCTATCGCTGAGCGTGGCGAATTGATTTGCGCTAATCGCGTGCCGTCGCGCCATCTAGCCGCTAGGAAAAGAAAAAGAGCTGCCTACTTGGCGATTTGCCGACTTGCCGACTGAGTGCCCAGCTAATTAAATAAGCTCGTAAATTTTCTTCAACTCTTTTTACAACTCTATCCAGGCTTCATAATTGCCGGGGCCCTGTTCCTGCTGCTCCAGCTGACGGTCATTGCTGTCTGGGACAATATGCAGAAGCGAGCGTTACACAAGCGGTAAGAACGTCAACGCCAGTGAATGGCCTTTTAACAAGCCAGTTGGAGCTGGAGTTGAAAATGGAGTTGGAGTTGGATATGCAGATGGAGATGGAGATGGAGCTCCAAATGCAGACGGACGATGGAAGTGCAGACGGAGACAGAGAGCTGCAGGTGGAGAGGCAGAAACTAGCATGAAATTCTACTTAGCTCAAAACTTAGCACCGCTCATAATCTAGTTAGTAGATGTACGATCAAGACATGGAGAATGGACGCCCTTTCCCGGACTTTCCGCCATAGAGCTGGACTCCTCTGTGAAGGGATCCCCTTAGTAACGAAAACGTAGCTTAATATTTATACCTACACCTAACTATATTACCTATGTAAGTGTGCGCACTTAGGCGCCCCCTCTATAAGACTTAACAACTAAGACTACTCTGGACACGTCGACATACTATCAGCTTAAGACTCGGAACTCGGAAAGTAAAGCTCCTTAGTTGTAGTGCGAACCATTCAAACCTCTCAAGCGAGCTTCGAACTGACAACCATTGCTCGTTTAAGAGGTTTGACTGTCTAATAATACCTAAACACTTAACTTAACTTAACTTAATGCTTATTATATGCTAGGCCCAATCGATCACAGACACAGATACACAAAAAATGTAACAAGAGACAAAACTTCAGATGCTATAAAAGGTAAATAAACGTATTAGAAAGATACTCGTTTGCGTTTGCATTACTCTTATTTTCCTTCTATCGAGCTTTGTTTGGTCTGCGTTAGCGGAAAACAAAATTTGCCCGTCACTGTCAACGTCAATCGATCTACAATCGACTGCAGTCTGCAGTCTGCAGCTCTAACAAGGCCAAAACCTCAAGCCCCGGCCATGATTGTTGGTTTTAGCCTAATAAACGTTGATACAAATCAATCAAGAGCAGCGTTTAGGCCGCCTCCTCCCGCAGTCCACCCAAATCGCTTTGGTGCCACACTCACCAGGTGGAAAATTGGCCCGAGTAAACTGAGCCTTGTCTAAATGGCGCTGAACCCGGCTGTAAACAGTTCAAAGTCGAGTTGCCCGCAGTAAAAGTGACAAACTAATTGGGCGAGGAAACGAGGGCTATGAATTGCAGGTAAACAACTTCATTAACATGATTTCACCCACACTCGCATTGCCGGCAGGGAAATGAGCCTCATACCGAGTGGGTGGTGCAAATGGGGCTTTTACTTTAGGAATGTTTGACGGGACTTGAGCACCCCAAACTAGGTTACTTTATAGGAGTAGAAAACATGGAAGGTAGGAGAAGGTGGAGCACTAAAAATGTATTGAGGAGAGAACCCATAAAGCAAAAAACACTTTTTTCGCTTAATTTTCCCAATTAAGATACTCAAATTAAGTGAGATTTCTTTTGGTAAGCTTTGGAGCCGTAGCTTTCTCAGAGAAAGACGCGGTTTTTTTTATAAAATAATTCAATAAGAATATCCATTTACCGATTTGCCGATCACCTGACCGTTTCTTTGTTTGGTAACAACCAAGCTAAATACCAAGCTCCGGAGACTTTCTTTAAGCCATTCTTCATAGGCGACTAAATGAAAAGTCACCATAATTTTTAGTCATAATTATTACTGATTTTCTATCAACCCATCCCAAGATGGCAGTTGCCGAGAAGAACAGAAAAAAAAACACAAAAGGCAGGCGGTAGCAGCGGGCAAAAAACAATTTGAAAGGAAATGTTTAACATTATCTCGAATCTGATGCTTTGAACTCGGCGCAAGTTGGCGAACATGAACATGAAAAGTTGCCAAGTCAAATGCTGTCACTGACATGGCCATCCAAATTTAGACAAAGCCTCCAGAGGAGGCGACTCCTCGCCACTCCTCGCGACTCCACGCGACTCCTCGCAACTCCTTTTTTAATGTATTTTTGTCCAGCCTCCCGATTCGTTTCTAATGTCCCCGAGACTTCTGTGCTCCCAGCTTCCAGCTCCCAGCTGCCAGCTCCATGCTCCCTGCTCGCCGGCTCAGCGAAAGTCTTTGAACACTTTCCGTGAATGCACAGCATCCGTTTGGCGCTGCGCTGGCTGGCGTCTTTCTTTTCTATATTTTTGTCACCGCGGGACTCGCCAGTTGCGAATCGCCATCGCCAGTTGCGAGCCGCGGAGGCACGCATAACATAAATTCTGCAATGCGTATTTCAAAAATTGCAGCCTTCGATGTGTCGTTGGCTCTTTATAAGGAGCCGAACAGAGGCCTTGGCCATTCAGTTGTCCGCTGGGCAAATGTTTATGTCAAACGAGCAGCAAATAAAGTGCTCGCCTTGACAATGTCCGCGGCAATGTCAACAGATGGCCATGGCCATAGCCATGGCCCTTGGGGACCAACAATCTGGGTGGGTAGCCAGTTTTTATACCCGTTACTCGTAGAGTAAAAGGGTATACTAGATTCGTTGAAAAGTATGTAACAGGCAGAAGGAAGCGTTTCCGACCATATAAAGTATATATATTCTTGATCAGGATCAATAGCCGAGTCGATTTGGCCATGTCCGTCTGTCCGTCCGTCTGTCCGTCTGTCCGTCCGTCTGTCCGTCTGTCTGTCCGTATGAACGTCGAGATCTCAGGAACTACAAAAGCTAGAAAGTTGAGATTAAGCATACAGACTCCAGGGACATAGACGCAGCGCAAGTTTGTCGAATCATGCTGCCACGCCCACTCTAACGCCCACAAACCGCCCAAAACTGCCACGCCCACACTTTTGAAAAATGTTTTGATATTTTTTCATTTTTGTATTGGTGTTGTAAATTTCTATCGATTTGTCAAAAAAAATTTTGCCACGCCCACTCTAACGCCCACAAACCGCCCAAAGCTGCCACGCCCACACTTTTGAAAAATGTTTAGATATTTTTTCATTTTTGTATTAGTCGTCTAAATTTCTATCGATTTGCCAAAAAACTTTTGCCACGCCCACTCTAACGCCCACAAACCTGCACTTCTACTAGCTGAGTAACGGGTATCAGATAGTCGGGGAACTCGACTATAGCGTTCTCTCTTGTTTTTTCTTTTTTTTTTGTGGATGCTGCCTCATAACCTTTATGAATTGCTGACGAGACAATGGCCTGACGGAAACGCAACTGCCAGGCATTTGCAACTCATTTTCTAGCTGAGCCAGTAGAACCAGTAATTCGAATTTTAATTCTGAGATCACGCACGCAAAGGCAACGCCCGAAACGCTCTAGATTGGTTCGCAATCGATTCAGGAGCATCAAGTGGCCATCACTTGGATATCGTTAATGGCGTTGGCATTGCGGTTCTTTTATATATTTTCCACTACAGCAACGGCAGCATCGAAAATGCATTACGCGTAATGCGCGTTCAGCCACGAAGTTCAGCTTACAGCTGGGATATGTGTGGAGTCTTCCACGAACTGCGATTGATTTCCACACTAATCAAATTCGAATTCAGCATTCACTTGAAGCTAGCAGAGAGTGCAATTGTGCACAGCGAAAAACTATGTGAAATTTTATGAATTTATTTATGAATTTATGAATGAAGATAGGTTCAGAATTTATATTTAGAAATTTTGGAACATATATATTGTATATAATACTTCAAAAGCCAGTCATGATGCGCTCTCCAGTTTTACAATCTACCTAGTTTGCAGCGCCTGAAACTGTTTACATACTTAGTCTGCATATATCGAAACTACTTCGCCCTTTTCGTAGTGTACTCATCTAATTAACGATTATGCAACCGTCCGCCTGCAAATCGATTTGCAAGTCCGCCAAGTCCGTGGCCATTCTGGTGTTGGCCAGACTGGTCAATGACATGTCCGCGGAGTCATTAGCGAAACGTTGAGAATGAGTCGCGTGCCGAAGGCAGTACCGTTCTCCTCGCAAGAAAAGAGTTACACAAAAGCGGGCCACAACACCGGGGCGTGAAGAGTCACAGATGGGAATTCTAATTACTCGATTTCTTGTTGACTCCTCTGACTTACATGAGCATGTACAAGCCGAGTCGCAGAGCCGAGAGGCTGGCGAAATTTGCAGTAAAAATGTTCGTTTGCCCCACTCAAATTACAATTTAATGTTGTGGGTCAGGCGGCTTAGTGGGGCAATAAACAAAGTTTTGGTCGAAGTCGAAGTCCAAGTCTAAATCCGAATCCAAGTCGCTTAGTCGCGGATTCCGTGCATCGGCCAACATAAATTGACTGTGCGCACAGCACAGCACAGCACACAAATGTTCCGAGTGTTTCTTTGTGCCGCAGGGAGTGGGGCGGATTTTCGCCATATATTTTCCTTTTTTCCAGCTTATCCAGCATTTACAATTGCTGATGCGCGCGCGGTTTGCTTTTTGACTGCGCATTCAAGCTCGAATTCAAATTCAGATTCCTACTCGAATTCAGGTTCGACGACGATTTATTTAGCCAAATAAACAAATGGCATGTGCAGAGTGTTAATTTATCAAGTTGCCGGCGCGCGGAATTGAAAATAAGTGCGAGAAAATCACTTTGCAGCGGCGAAATTCCCCGCGCTCGACGACTCATATCCCCAGATGGAAGTCGCCAGATGCCCAATGCTCAGATGCTGTCGGTGGGCATATTTATGGCCCGGCTGCTCATTTTGTCAGCCCAAAGTGCCTGCCATATATCAGGGGAGCATATCTCATTACTTTGTGATATTGCCAATGCATTTTGTCTGACCCAATAGACACCTACAAATAATGAAAAGGACGCAGATACCATACCCCATACCATACTTGCGCCGACGTGGGGAAAGATTTGGCAACGCCAACTGGATTTCTCCCGAACACAGAAACACAAAAACAACCGAGAACAACAAGATATATGTGCAAGAAGTCGAAAGACTCAAGCGACAAACTTGCTGGCAGTAAGAACAGCTCGAAAGCAAATAACAGTTTTTTAAATTGATTTTATTGGATATAAATCCGTCGTCTAATTGTGTTGTTTCATACATAGCAAACGTCTAATCAAAAGCAAGACTTCAGCAAAAAAAACATGCATTTTCAACAAGCCAAATCCAATTTGTATATCAAATATGGTATAACAAATCAACCAAATGTAAACCATTAAAAAATCGTATACATTGTAATAGGGAGCAATAAATTCATCATTGTGAGTGTTTGGGAGGTCGGTTTTGAACGTTAATGCAAGCCACATCGCATTAAACGAATCTCCCAGTAATTTATTGTTGATCTTTAGGCCTCATTAAAATGCTGCTCCAGTCGCTCAACTCAGTTTGTGCTCAGCCGGGCTGTAAATGAATCGGCCACATAGATCATTCATAAGCAAAAGATCTCGTGGCGCTGGCCAGCATATTGATTAGATTCTTTCAGGGGCAAAACTCCGCTGCTGATGCTGTAATAGTGGCCGACGGCGAAGAAAAGAGGTTCAGAAAACCCTTTCGACGGTCTATGCACGTAGCCGAGAAATTTGTCAGCCGAAGAAAGGAAAGTGAAAAATCTATAAGCGATGCAAATAGCTTCGTTTGTTTAAATGCCAAGCGAAAAAAAGCACTGAAAGATTGTCAGGGGTCTTTTGTTGGGGATTGGCTTGATTTCGTTTTGGAAATGTCAATGGCAGCCGCAGGGCGGGAAAATATAAACAAATGGCCCTTGGTTGCCAAGGTGAATGCCACACAGTGAGTCGCTAACCAGGCGAAAATCAATTGTTCGAATTTTATTGGCCGTTTTTTTTAATTCAAAGGCAGTTTTATGACCCGACAATCCAAGCATCCAAGCGAAAGTTTTTCCTGTCTTTCCGTGGCTCTTTGGCTGGGTGGCATAAATTACAAAATCAGTTAGACAAATTGTTGGAAAAACGGCCGGGAGACGATGACAAAGTCGTCAGCGACTCTCGTTGATAATCTGCCCAAAACTGGCCCCAGTTTACCTCGGCTGCTGGCTAATTGTCTGCAATTGTTTCATAACCGTTGCCTGACCCAAGCCAAGTGACCCAAATCCGCTGACCATCCAGCCGCATCCAGAGGAGATTTGCGTCTGAATCTCAGGAATGAGAATTGAGTTTTCTTTTTTCTCTCGACGTTTTTCGTTTTTTCATTCTGCGTGTGCGGCCGAAATGAAAACCCAACCAAGGCATCAGCATAATTGTGTAAGAATTTTCTGCGCATTTAGGAAATGTGTCTGCCAGATGATGAAAAACAGAAAACAAACCAAACAAAACCTCCAGCGCGCAGAAAAACCTTTTCCGGCAGTGAGAATTTTCAGAGTTTTGTCGCACGAAATGCCAACGGTTCAAATCCGTTGTCGAACTGGAAGATGACACTGCGCATTGTCTGTCCACTCGCGGATACATTCACCTGTACCAATACCCATCCCATCCCACATCCCAGGCCATTCAATTTCAACGCAATCGCAATCGCATCCCAGCTCCAGTCCCATCCCATCCCATCTCATCTCATCCCATCACATACCCATCACATCGTTCCGTCTAGTTCGGCTTTCTCAGCTGGAGCATCTGAGACGCATTCATCCTCGCGGAGATCCTCTTCATCTGCAAGTTGGGGCACGTACGCCGCATGTCAGTCTAATTTGCTGACATGATTATGATTTTGCTGTTCAACCAATAGGGGCAAAGACTGCACGTCAAAAAACTTTTCAATATTAATCCGTTAAAACCAATTTTAGTGAAACATACATGTGATTGAAATATGACAATAAGTCTATCATGATTAAACACAAAGTGTAAGGGTAATCAAATTGACAAATCTATCCAACATTTTGAGCCACAATGTTATCCGTGTTATTAATGCTTTTCTTGCTGGGTTATAGAGCACAAAGAATCGCCAGTGGCAGGATGTGTAAATTTGAAACGTTAGAAGAAGAGGACTAGAAATTACTTTCAAGATATTTCGCGCTGTGTAATGATTAGTCTGCGGAGGATGAGACTAATGTCGGCAAGTGAATGCCTCATAAGCGGACGAGATGGGCTCTACCAATTTGGCTTACTAACCAGTCCGGCGACTTCCCTGGAATCGAAACCCTCCTGGAGCCAGATCTGAACCGATCTGCTCCGCTTTAGAGCACTCTGATTTGAAAGCCTCCTGCTGCTTGGTTTGTTTGATTCCGCGCGGAGTGATGTCAGCCCATGTCGACCAAGTCGGCTGCTGGCTAAAAACATTTGAGCCATTTTTGGGCGGAAGTCGCTGCTGCTGACTTGGGCGTGACATAGTTGCATTTATTAATGCAAATATTCCGTTTAGCCGCGCATTCCACGGATATGAAAATGAATAACCGTTCTTCGAGCGGTATTGAACATATCTTTAGCAAAGAATCTGCTCTATTCTTGGCCAAAGAGAACGGAAGAGTCAGGAGAAAAGCAGGCAGCGCAGTCGACGCAGAAAGATTGCAAGACCCTCTCTTACATTCTACTCTTACGTGTCACTCTTTGGTGCTCCTGAAGAACTTTTCCCAAAAGAAGCTTTTCCGACACCTGAAGCTTCCCATTCTCAATACTCGTTCTCGTCGGAAGCAATAAAGTGCAATTATAACCGTCGGCCGAATGATTTCTGCGCTGCCAGAACGTCTTGCACGCAGCTTCGGCATTGAATTGCACTGAATAGCGCCAAATTAAAATCCCACAGCGTGCTATAACTGAGCCCAGGGCATAAGCAAACGACAGGTGCTCGGATCACTCAGGAGAGGAGCTCTTCAGCTCTTCAGCTGTTGAGCTGCTGAACTGCTGAGCTGTGAGAATCGGGAAGAGGGGCGCAGCAAGCTCCCAAGCACCTTGCAGCTCAGCTTTCTAATGACCAAAGTTGTAAGTACCAGGAGAACTACACGACCATTACCTCAACGCACGCCTAATTAAGTGCGCGATAACAATCGAAGGCAGAGTTAAAGAAGAGTTGAAAAACGGGGAGTGCGGAATGAGGTCACTGATTGTGGGGGCAGCTTAGTCAAGGCAACCGTGTTTGATACAGCGTTTATGCAACCACACCACTAGTAACACATAACTAGTAACATCACCAGCAGTCAGTAATGCAAGTAGTTGCGCCACAAAGAAAGCGGAGGCTGTCTCGAATTTGTCCGTCACATAATGCAATTAAATATTGACGCGCAATCATCGAAAGCAAAGCGAACTGCACTCGTCGCACTTTTCCCCGATATCATCCATTCCTCCCAGATGCACTGCATCCGTTTTGATTGTCCGGCGATTGTCGCTTTGTGGCCGTAATTGAGGCCTCCGAGAGTTGGGTGAACGCCTCTGAGGGAATTATAAAATTTTTTTAACAATGAACGACATCTAGCAGATCTGATAAAGAAATTATATAAATTTTTTTTTCTGTCTTGCTGTTTCAAAAAAGCTTTGGGAATAGGAAGTCTGCAATCCCCATTCCACAACCGTCAACAGACATCCGGATTCGGGCTTTGACTTTGGAGTGGAAATTGGCGTGTGAAGTTCTTCTGATATCATCAGACATTGATTGGGCCAGAAATTATTGAGTAATTGGAACTGGCAGAGCTTTGCTCTAATTGCTATCGCATATCGCAATCGTTGCCAAAATGTTCAGGTGTACGATTCTCAAGAAACCCTTCTACTAATTGTTCGGCTTATCTTAACCGTGTTCATTCCCACTTTCAGAGGAGAGTTTGTTGCCCCCTCTTATCAAGGCCGGATTAAATGCGGATGGCCCGCAGATACATCAATACTCGACCGTTAGGAGGAAGTCGATTTATATGGGCCATATACTGATTTTTGCTGTGTTCTATGTCATTTCTGTTTTCTGTGTCACTTGGTGTTCAAATATTTGTTTGCATTCTACGGCCCAGAAACTGTGCCAAGAAAAAGTGCGGGGCTGAAAGTGACGGAACAACCTCGGGGTGCTGCCCTGATCTTGTCCAGAGTTTCGAGGTTCGTTTGCAGTGCAAACAGAGTAGAGACCTCAATCGAGTGACATGCAAATTTCCTTTCGATTTTTCGCACATTCTCTGATTGCCGCGTGGGCTGTCCTACCTCCCATTTCCCCAGAAAGTCGCGGCGGATCAGGAGAAGCAGTTTATGTTTCCGGCAATCAGTCCAAGAAATTCGCTATGCAGATCGTTTATTCGTCTCATGTCTCGTTTGTTTGCCAATTGATTTTTTTACTTGGAATTGCATTTCAAGTTGGCTCATTAGAATTGAAGCGAGTCTCACACTCTTAAATGCAGTTAATGCAACAGCGTGGATTACTTTCACTTGGCACAGAGAGAATTTTTGGCAAAAGGGAAAGGATTGAGATGGCTCGCAAAAATTCAGGTGTGAGTCATCAATTTTCTGGGTAGAGTTTCTCCAGAATTGGTAATCGAGGGAGTTAAGATCAGAAAGTAAGGAGAACCGACGAAATCCTAATTGACGATAAGAATCGCAAGCATGGAGATTGTGCCCTTCAAAAGCGCCACCTGATGACCCTAATTTGAATCGAAAGCTAAAGAACGAAAGACTCAGGCGACGAACTTGACGAGAGTGCAACAATGTTCTTCTTATTGCACCGCCATCTGATTTGTTTTGTTTCACTTTTTAATACTTCCCTCCGGTTCTCTCTAATTGCAGCTTTCTATGCAGAAGGAAAGAAAAACCATTCTATCAGAATTTTCACTCTTAGCAAGTGTCTCGTTTGGCCTGTGCCACTGACTGACAGTCAGCGCCCTCGTCTTGGTCTTAGTTTCGAATTCTTGGTTTGATGTGGTCTTGGCTTGGTCGGCGGCATAAAACTGTCAACGAGCGTTTAACCCAGTTAACGCCCTTAACCGAAGACAACTTTGTCTTCAACTTGGACTGCCACTGCAGCTCTCCGCTGCCAAGTTGGGATTCGTTCGACACGAGGCCATGGCCACAAAAACGGTCAAGGTGTAAAATCAACTCTAGGCGACTTTGGAAGGAAGAGCATGAGGTGCTGGGAGTGGAGGGGATGGGAATGGCAAAAGATAAGCGAAGCCACAGACTGACTGAAGTTAAAGTTGAGTGATGGCACTACTCCACTAAGAAGAGGCGTGGGGCGGTGCGGAGGTGCTGATTGTGGCCAGCGGATATTGGTGCAACCAGCGGGAGTAGGAAAAGGGGCTCGGGAGACTCGAGATTGACCGATGTCTGGCTGTGGTTCTGGTTCCTCTGCATCTATCTGAACCTCACTGCTCAAAGGAATTCCGAGCGCGGAGAAAGTTGCAAGCTCCATCGCTCCATCTCCCCCAAAATCCCCTTCGCCTTCCATTTTTATATCGCAAGACACGACAACGGCAGCGGCTTGTTGAAATTCTGGTCCCAATAATGACACTTAAGCGCTGCAGTTTTTTCGTAATATGAATTTTCCTGTTTGCCGCCATTGCCGTTGGTCGTTGCCTCCCACTACCCTGCCCCTCAACCTCCTCCTATCCATGACCATCATCAATTACAGCCGCGAATGGAGACTCCAAGATTCGGGGGCAGGTGGTGTCCACCTGAGCTGCAACTCAATCACCGACCAACATTCAACTGCCATCGGCAGCATCTGCTTCTAATTGCCGCACTTTTTGCTCCTGCTTAGCCTGGCCAGAAGTGTACACTGATGACACTGCTCGGGTTAAGGGGAAGGTTCTCAGTGAGTTATGGGCACGGAGAGGTGGCTCGCAGTTCGGTTGTTGCGTGCATATGGAGAGGGATTTGAAAGCATTTCTCCTTCTTTGGCTCGTCTTGGTCGAGAGTGATTTGCTTCGATATGGAACTCAGCAAATTGACGGTTGCGCCATCTTTCCCATCATTCATTTCTGCGCTAATGAATCCGGACACATTGAGAGGTGAGTATTGGTGATGTAATCTCCCTGCCATCATAGCTTCCACTTTTAATTTACAATCCCAGAGCCTGCGATTAGCAACGACATTGCAGCAAGTTATCGATGTGGAGAAATGGGACGCGGAAGGGGATGGAATAGGTAGTGGTAGCTATTCTCCCAATATTTGCTCTGGGCGTTGGCACACCAACTCGCCAAGTCGACAACTCGTGGCTTCCTCTGCCACGTTGGGCTGAAATGCAGTTGTCTTTGGAATAGATGGGTTCCTGCTCAGACATAGTCTCTGCAAATGAAGGGGTGTGCCTGGCATGGCAAAGATGTGGAATAAGATGAGGAAGTGGAGGAGGAGCACCTGGTTTCGCAAGAGGCAGCACAAGGCGTGCGACATGCAACACAAGCCAATCAAGGTAACTGTCAATGGAGGCAACACCTGTTTCTGCTTCTTACGATCACCGGCTGCACTTCTACAACTTGCAGCGACCTTGAGTCGGAGGGAGCTACTGCTGGAACAACAGATGAGTTGATAACCCGCCCGGCGTGATTGGCTTCTTGTGGGTGTGCAAACCAGTAAATTGGAGCTATTTCCATCAATTTCCAACGCGCGGCACTTGACAAAGTAAACAGATTGTGGGTCTCTCCGTCCACTGGGATCTGAAACTGATCCTAGGTCCTCCGACAGGCACGCCCCACTCCGCTCCCAATATTTTCCATTTATATTCTCATCAATTTGCACCAATTTTCACATGCCAAGGCAAAGGAGTGGACCCCGGAGTTCGGCTGCCATTTTCAGCTACACAAAAGGGGCATCGCCTAGGAAATTTATGACCACTTGCCTGTAGCCTGTTGCATGCACCGTGCACCACACAGTGGAATGGAACACCAACCACCCATCTTACCCACCAGAACTGGCATCCCGACCCAAAACTGTTACACTTGACTAATTGATTTATGAGAGCGGGTTTCCAAAATATTTTCAATACAAACACGAACTATGATGCACTTTGTTGGAATATTACTGTGCATGTGGGTGGGTTTACAGAACAGAAACTGAGAAAATCCAGAAGAGAATTCGAGGCAAGCATGTCGCATGGAAAAAAAACAAGTTCCCGAGTGTTTCCCACAGGCACAGGAAGTGTTCGCTGCCGAACGCATGCCAAAAATGGATCCCCGAGGACAAGACAACCAGGGACTTGGACGACAAAAGCGGGTCCGAAACCGAACCCAAACCCGATCCCGATCCCAAAACGATCACGATTATGATGATCATTGCGACGATTGCTGGACTGAACCATCGAGTAGGCAAGGACAGGTAGGTGGGATTGGGATTGGGATTGCAGTTGGAGTTGGGATGGGATATTCTGGCCAAGTCTCCGGCAGAATTAAAGGAGTGGGATGTATGTTGTTTCTGCATTGTAACTGTCACCTGGCGGCAGTTTCCAGTGGCCGGAGTTGGCAGAAATAATAGAAATTATATTAAATGGGCATTTGGGGAGTCCGCACGCCGCGACTTCCGTGTTTGGTGTCTCTGCACAATGGGCCATTCCCAGTCACATCGAGGGGTACAGCTGGGCCAGATAAGGGACGCAGAGAACAAGTGACTGGACAGCCATGCTCCCCATGCTTCCCCTCCCGTGAAGAGCCCCAATTTGGCGGTGCTATTACAGCATCTGGGAATATTCTGCTCACAATCTAACACCTATTCCCTCCCTTCTCCTAAGGTCTGGCGAAGTTACTCCCTCGCTGGAATTTGTTGCCACTTGCCATGATGGACACGTGCCAGGCAAATTCTTCTTTGCAGTCGAGGCCCTGACTATTATGATGGATCTTCTGGGATGACACGACACTTAACAGCGGCATTGTGGCCAGGTTGCTGTACGGTCAGCAATTTAGGAGGAGTATTTAAGAGGAGGAGCGGCAAGAGAAGCGGCTGAGAAGCGAGGCAGGCGACTGATTTATGACAGCGCGAAAGAGTGGACTGGATAGGTCTTATGGGCATGGGATGGGTCTTTGGTTGGCGGGGGGATCTCACATCAGAGGGCAATTTGGGGCGTGGCGCCCCATAGGAGGCTGCTGCCTACCGAGGTCTATTACGTGATGATGTAATAATTCTTTGAGTCGTTGGCAGTTTTATTGCGGGAAATGTTGCATAAATCAAGGCGGCAATATACGGATCTCCTCGGGTTCCCGAGCATTCCCGTTCGAATGCTGATGAAAACAGGATGTCTTAAATGTTTTATTGGAAATCCAGCATCCAGCAATAATTTGCAATAGAAAATTGGCGCTGGCTTAGTCAGTCTCACTCAATGCATTTTTCCGCGTTATTTCCGAATTTAGCTCCGTCATCCTAAAGAATTAGAATAGTATTAAAGCTTAGCATTCTATCATCAGTGAGATTGATTCTAGATGCTCTTCTAATCAACACAGCTGCGATAATCGGCACCTTGATGTTGCAACTTTCCTCCTTTCTCATTTCACCCCTCCTACTCGCACATTAGCAAACAGAGCTCTTCCCGGATCCCAGAATCAGGAAGATCATAGCGGCAGATGGGAATTGCCGAGATGAGCGGTGACTCCGCTGCAAACACGTGATTGTCATTATAGCCCACGCTGGAGCTAAAACTCCAAAGACGTAGATCTACGCAGAAGCCAACAAGCGGACTGATCACAGAGTCGAACAATAAAGGATAAACGCTGTGCAATCTAGATAGCGAAATGCAAATAAAAATGGTATTGATTGAGATCCTCATTTAGTTGGATCGTATAGGGAACCCATTGATGTTTCATGGATCAGTCAATCAATCACGTCAACGAGGATTACTGATATTGTGAATGTCTATGATAATGGGTTTATTTGCCAAGTGTGCAAATTTTATGGCAACCGATGATAGTGATTAGCACGCATAGTGACAGTTCTTCCTTCCGCAATCTTTCGAGAGTTGACCACTCCCCCGAACTTATTTTTAAGAACAGCTCTTCCAGTTTCCTGTTCTTCGTTTCGATCATCACATCGTCACGATTCAAAGGTAATACCAGAATAATACTCCCACCTTGGGTCCAACGCCTCTAAAGTAAGACAGTGACTCCCCGACTGACGTGATTAAAATGTCAAATTATGCCGCATGTATACCCGGGCTAGATGACTGACTTATTATGCCCGAATAATTAAATTAATATCGGCTCATAACTGAACTTCGGCAGGAGGGCGTGGAAGAAGGAAGGAAGGGAGGCCGGGGCTCTGACCCGAAATGTATCTCATCGTGAGCAAAAAACATCTTCCAGAGCACTTCCTATTTGCATTTCCATAGCGTGATGCGGCAACGGATTTTTGGCATTTCAAACACCTTTTTGGGAATCGGAGAGGGTTTAAAGGTAAAGGGTCAGAATCTTACAAAGTATAAGCAAAGCCACACACAATCCAGGGAGCAAATTATTGGGCAGACCTGGTCTGAGACTTGGACAAAGCAGTGTAGACGAAGGGAGAGAAAGGGGAAACTGCTTTTTGATGTTCGGTAATTGGCGGTTTGGCAGCACGCGAGCCAAAAAAAAAACCTGGAAACGGGTGATCAGAGGAGGAAGAAGACGTCCACTGGAGTGGTCTAGATTGGGACTGAAGGGCTGGATGAGGGGTCTGTTCTACCGACAGCCGGCGCTCTGCTGAACCCAAGCTGAAGTCCCAATCCGAACCCAAACCCAAACCCAATCCCAAACCCTCGGAATGGTAACGAGCGAATTTCGGGATTTCGGCGTGACGCGCCTTCTGCTCTCCGGAGGGGAACCCCCTTTCCAACTGATGAAGAACTAAGAGCTAACTAAGCAGAATCTAGTTCTTTGGATGTCGCTGTGGTCTCCGCTCCCCGAATTCCCATCTTCCCAGCTTATGAGGCCGTTGTGGCTGTCTTCTCTTTTCATAATAATTGGCAGTTTACAAATGTTCTTTCGCTGTTGATAGTGCTGCTAGTTTTGGCTTATTTCTGATTCTAATTGTATTTGCTGTTCCCTCCGAGTGCCGCGGTTTTCAAGAAAGCGTTCGGGGGGAACTCTGTTCCGTTGAACTTCGGCCAGAGATCCGAGATCCGACATTCTTGTGGCCAATCTCGCTGGGAATCCAGAGCAGGCATCCGCCGCAAATAAAGTCGGCAGTTTATAGGCGTGAAAACTAATTATACAGCGGAGTCAGTCAGGAGTCAGATTGTACAATAAATAAGCACCTTCGAGGGCATGGGCCTCTGAATGTTCTCCTCCTTTATTTGTGGGTTTGTTTTGGTGGCTAATGAGCAAATGCAAATCTCGGCTCCAACCGCTAAGTGTGACTATACTCCCCCGATTCCACCTCCTCCTCCTACTCCTCCTGCGCACCCACCAATCAGTGGGCGGTTTGTGGGCGGGCTGTTTGCCCATGCTGCTGCGTTCTGCCGTGCCATTGCCCGCCATCCGAAATCCGAAATCCGCGAACCTCCGACCGCCAACAGATGCCAGATTAGCATTTAAATTGTAGTTACATTTGGCCAAAGCAAACGCAAACCGAAACCAACTGAGCTGCAACTCCACGTCCAAACTTTAGATTATTTTTCATTCTTCTTTTCTCCATGGCGTTGCATTTGCCGCTTTCCTCCCAGGGCGAGCGTTTACCAAATAGAATTATTGTCTTTTGTTTTCTTACAGTACACAGTCCTATAGTGGGAGCCTCCCAGTATTTTCCTCCCTCTTAGACTGATGTTATCAAACCATGGCCTCCGGCGAAATTTCCTCAGTGTTCGGCTGCTCGACGTGCCAAGGCAGAAATTTCAATATCAAAATTCTGGCCTGGCCTTTGGTCCGTTGCAGAAACCGCAGAACCACCAAAACCGAAACTCGAACCCCAAACCCCAAACCGAGTAGAATAGAAATGGAAACGGAATCGGCGGCCTGAGTTATCAGCGGTTCAGGTGAGTCTGACCAACGGAAAACTGCCAACGCCACCGCCTTCTGTGGCATATCTCAACTCCACTCCGTTTCGGAACTCCTATGCCATTTGTACATTCGGAGACCAACTCCATTTCCTTCGCCGGAGTCGGATTCTGTCAGCGACCACATTCGCAACATTTTAATTCGAATTAATTAACATTTTTGACAGTCGACGGCCACCGGCCGCCGGCTTCTCAATCAGACTGACCCAGTTTTGGGTCAAGCCATTGACTTCTGCCATTGTGCTACCTTTTTGCCCAGTTTTCTGTTCCCCTTGGCCACGAGCACTTGACGAACGGAAAAATTGCCCAAATAAAGCGGAATGATAAATTGTCAAGCATTTGGAAAATGACTTCAGAAGTGTGGCAGGCCCCGGGGCCTCCTATTCCTATTCCTATTCCCAGATCTGCAGAGAAACTGGGGGAATGTCGGGCAGCGAAAGAGGAGGAGGGAGATTAATTTGCAGTTGGCCGAGTACCGTAAGCGTAGGTGGCTTGATGAGCTCCGCTGGTCAGTTTGCGGGTAGTTGTTTGTATATCTCCTCGCTCCAGTGGATTCATCTTGGACCTGTCCACTATCCGAGCCCCTTTTCCCCTGTTGGACGGAGGTACTAATTAATGGAGTGCTGGGTGCTGCTCCACGGTAGCAGAGAAGGGGCAGAGATCTCGTCGCAGTAGCTGCTCTGATTGACAGAAAATTTGTATGGCTGAGTCCGATTTCGACTTACTTTTAGCGAACTGCGCAGTCGGCGTTCATGCATCCAGCGCTCAGACTCCCATTTCATGTTTTTGCTTCTTGACATTCAACCTCTCAGCAATCGAAAGCTTAATACTCCCACTCCAAGCCCAATCGATCTCATCTTAAATCTGCAATCTACACTCTATTTGCATCTGGGTGCAAATGGAGGCTGAGTCACTCCCAGGGAGGAAGTTTTTCCTGCTGTCTAGTGCTTCTCGTGCCCAATCATCCGCCACTTGAGACTCGCCGCTCGAGACGTTCAAGATGGCGGGAAACTCAGGGAAATGGAATCCATACGAACTCTCACTGGAAACCAAGGAAGAAGGCGGTCCAGGCAGTCCGGTCTCTTCAAGGCAAGCGCAGATGTTAGAGATAGCACTCGAAACCATGTCGACTAATTGCGGTTATAATATCAAAGTCGAAATAACGCCTCGATCCACCCTCTTCCATCTTCCACTCTACTCTCCATTTACTTCAACACGAAACCGAAATCTGGAAAACACGCAACTGTCGACCTGGACGATGGTCAAGTGGCTCTCGCAATGCCTCGAAACCGAATCCAAAACTAACTAAAAGCAATGCTGAAATGGCGTTAGATGTTGGATGGAGCCGGGTGTCAGGATAATTTGCAGATCGACGCCACCGACGCCACGCATATGGAAATGAAAATGTAATGAACTTTCTCGTTGTTGGGGCGAATTTGAGGTGCTTAGTATGCTTGGGAGGGAGGGTGGAGTACACAGAATGGAGATATGCGGCTAGACGATCAAGAGACCAAACTGGAGTGGAACAATTATGCAGAATTTGGGTTGCCGCTTTCAGCAATCACTGATGAAGTTTCCCAGCATGTAGAAAACAGGGAAGCCTTGAGCCACAGAAAATTCATAACAATTATGGATTCAAAGGCTGATTCCGGATTTCGTTTCTGAGTTGTTTCCTTCTAGAAAATGCTCATAAAGACATTTCTCCGGCATTTAAAACACAAAACCCATGATGAGGAAGCTAAGCAGAGTTGCTCCTGAAAAAAGTTAATCCGAAAGGATTAACCTTGTGATGAACGTGCCGGTCATCACGATCCTCAACCTCTGTTGGTATGACCAACATGGAGTCATCGTGCCCATCACAGTCACCTCCAAGATTAAATCAAGATTGGCTGGGGTGCTTCTAATTACAAGAAGTATAGTAGTTAAAGTTTATGCATATGACAAATGGGTTTCCAACGGAGGAACAGAATAAGCAAACCACTAAGCACGCATCTCTTTTTTGGGATCTCTAGAGGTTGACTGGGTGGGTACAAGTCACATACTCCCTCTGGTTTCAGGACTCTGACCACCTACGGATATTTTCAGTAAGATACGTGGACGTTTTAGACATGGGACATTTCTCGACTGCTGTAAATTTGCATTAACCAAATCGCAAACAAATCGAACCGCGCATTGTTGTCCCTAAAAGACCAGCTTCCCTTCCTACTGGGAATCCCCGCCAGATTCCTCCACCGCAGTGCGTGAGTCGAGTGCCACCCACTCTGGACTTTGTGAGTTAGTTTCTTTTTATGTTGGCTGCCAATGCGTCGGCATGTCCGATCGCCTTCCATTGATACTGGCTTGGTGTCCCCTTCCTAGCCTCCAGTTGGTCTTCGTTAGCGGCTGCTTCACCTACTTTCGGCTACCATGTATCCAGTTCCTACTCCTCAATCCCGCTCCTGTGCGTAGTTCTCAGTTTGGGTCTCCATTTCGCGATGCTGTCATCGCCTACGTTGTTTGTGGGTTTCTTGTTGTGTGATACAAACTGGCGGAGCTGCCGAAGATCTGTAGCCAACGCCCATTACCATTAGAGCCAGAAACTCAGAAACACAGTCCGAACTCTGTGACTACTATTTGGCGGTAATGCGTTTCAATTACAATTCGCAACGAAAGCGCTCCACATTTCATTGCTCTGCTCTGATATCGAGGAGATAGAAAGGAATGCGTTTCCTTTGTTGCGATCTCGACGCTCCAGATCTCTCCCTCAGGGAAAGTGTTGAAACTGATCAGTAAAGTAATTGCTCTGGCATTGCCAATCCGTAGATCCTTTTAGGTAGTTCTTTTGTACATCCTCTGAAAAGCCTCTGGCTGGCCCACATTTGCATTGCTACATGAGAGCTGTTCAATTAAACGGCCGAAGACAAGCAATGGTGTTCCTGATCCCTGGCCATGTTCCACTTGACTTTAATTGGATTCTGTTTACTTTTGGGCACATTTTCAACCGGGAAGAGAATGAGAAACAGAGGCAGTAAGAGTGAGGAATGCGGCACGACACACGATGACAAATGTTGATATTCAAATGGCACCGTTGGGGGCGTCAGGAACGGGTTCAGCTGGGTTCCTGCACTGCACTGCACTCGGTCTTGGATCTTGGGCTTTGGGCTTTCGGCTTTGTCACCAGAACACTAGGAGAGTAGGAGAGTCCCGGGCAGCAACACCCGCAACTGGCATTCCAATCGATTTTTGGCCATGTTCCTCCGCGGAAACTTGCGGTCGTCTCTTCAGAGTGAGAAGAATAAGCCGTTGGACAGTCCTTCTCCTCGAATCCCCCACTCTCTGTGATCTCCTCTATTCAACGCAAACGGGCAGCAGATGTTTGAATTGTTTGCGCGACTCTGTCAAAGATTCCAAGTCTCCGCCGCCTTCTGTTTGTCTCCTCCAATTGAATGTCTTGAAAAATGCCTGCAACACCTGTCAGCGGTAGAAAATGTCGTGCTTTGCCGCTATTCCAGCGAAGAGGGGAATAGCATTCCAGTGGGAGAATCTCCCGCAGCAATTAACTCTTTGGGCCGGAAAATTCTCCAATGACTCCACCTACAAATTGGGTTAAGCCTGCAGTTTGCATAAAACAAGCTCCCTTTAGCATCAGCTCCTTGGATAAAAGCCCGTAGAAAGTGCATTTCCATATCCTCATTCGCTCTGCTCAGAAGTCAGCTCACGACTCCGCTTATCTGGGGCCCAAAACTCGCGAAATGTGTCAATAATTAATTGTATTCAATTAAAGCACGTCCACTGAGCACCATCCTTCCCAAAGTCAGCCGATACTCAGATTAATTAAGATGCAGTTGGATCAGCAGACAACCATTGGGATCGGATCGGATCGCTCCTGGTTGTGGGTTCGAAGTCATGTAATATGCATTTTAGCCTGGTTTGTCGTCGGATGTGCATCGACTTAGCCTCCTCTTTCGGGTAAAAGTGCAGCTAAACATCAATTAGCCCAATTCCCAGGCCGTTGCCACTTTGACTGGCTCTTCTCCTGAGACTTCTGTTTTTGCTTTGGTTTCCACCATCGCTTCTCTTTCTTCTGTCCTCACGTTGCATGTTGCATGTGACCCTCGTTGCATTTCAGCATCCAGTTGCATTTGCAGTTTCCATTGCATTGCCACTTTGGATGGGAGTTGAACGGGCTACCCTTGTGATTAGATGCCGTTCTTCTGCGCACAAGAGTGAAACCTAGCCCGTTGCAATTTTCATTTCACTTCTGGATACAAGGTACTTCATGGGCTGACCCTCTGGCGGAGATGAGGTCTTTCCAGAGAGCTTTCCCATATCATTCAATTGTTGGCAGTCTCTCATGGTCAGTTCCCAATGCAGTCCGTTTGTCTCACGTGCCATCGAAAGTGCGTCGTGGAGTTTCACTTCCCAGCGAACTCGAAAGTGATTCTAATCAAACGGGTACGGATTAAATAAAATAATGTCTGGCGAAAAGGAGAATGTAGAATCTTCACGAATCTTCACATTTTACTCATGTCGAGTGTCAAACGGACGGGGCTTCCAACTAAATCAAATCCCGCGATCGACACACATCTGGCAGTGGTTCCATCCTCATCAAGGTCTCTGCTCCATAGACATCCTTCGATATTCCTGCTCTCGGCATTCGCGTCACGATTCTGACCAGAGACAAAAGCAGAAAGTCAGCCAGATAAGCGATGGCCATGCATCACTGGCATAGGAATTGGATTTCGAAGTCGGATGATTGCGGGGACACTCCATTTCGTATTCCCATACGGATGCATAATGCAGAACGCTAAAATGGCCAGCGAATTGAAAACTTTTGGACGGGAAATAAAAGTTTACAAAATAGCAGAAACTTCGTAGAATAGTCTGTAAAATTCCACAGACCTGTGAAAAGTGAAACCTATAATAGCCAATAATTGCTTACATTCGGATAAATAGATTCCACAGCCTAATTGACAACCGAGTCAACACCAGGCATCATTAACCCCCAACATTTCCACATGTTATCCTCCAACTTTCAACCCGCGTCTGCCGACAGGTTTCAACTTTAATTTGATTTCATCTACGCACATGATGACATACAGCCTAGTCAAGATTTATGCAAATAGCCATAAATTTGTGATGGTAAAAGAGTTGACAACCTGGGGAATTGCTTTGACCCACAGTCACATTGAGACAAAATAGCTGTTCCTTTTCTCTTTCGTCGAAATCAATTAGCGCGTATTGGAAATGATTTATGATAACCGGTCACTCGGAATCGAAGGGAATCAGATCATGACCCACCCAATCGCGTAAATGGGAACAGCATCAAAAACACCTTTCTATAATTAAGTAAACGAAAGGTCTGCAGAAAGATTAATGGACAGTGCAAGATGTGTGGACAAGGAATTGGCACAATCTGGGAATACAAATTTGTTAATCTTGCATCTCCCCCACGGGAACATCGCATCATACAAGCAGAATTAACAACGTTCCGAATGGAGACAAAGAAGGACAGTGTCATGAACTTTGAGCAACGGGGGAACCTCTCCTGGTCCATCAGCGTCTCCATCTGAGGCATGAGGCATGACCCGATCCCAGACAGCGTCTTCTATCAGCACTGACATCGTCTAAACAGTCGGGCAAGCAACTGGTGGGTTTGGCGATAGGGAATAGGGGAGTAGGGGAATGGGGGCTTCAGATGGCAGAGGGACTTGGAACAAGTCTTGATCCTGCTGCTCCTGTTAAATGTGGCTATGTCTACACTACTGGCACAATTTCCAGGCCAGACGTCTTCCCGTTGCTTTTTATTGCTGTTTTTAATTCTGCTGCCTTCTCCTGCTGCTGCTAAAGCTGCTGCTGTTGTCTTCATTGCTGAGCATTTTGTCATCGGCATGTTAAGATTTAAATAGACATGCAAACGGCACAGACAAAAAGTATTTGGTAAGGCGAGGCATTACAGCTCCTCCAACGTTTTTCCAGCTGGCTTATGATGCACACTTTCGATAAAACTTCGGCTGAAATTTATGCAAGTTGAGAAAGAAACAGAGATTCGCTAGGGCAGCGAAGCCAGACAAATGTTAATCCCGTTCAAGGAGAACGACTTGAAGGGTGCTCGCCCAATGATTTGGCAATTTTTGTTTTTTGTGAACTTACGCGATTCTATTCTTTCGGTCGGTTTTTTTCGCTACCCTTCCCTTCCCGTATACATTATTTACTAAGCGGCTTTTGTGTAATTGCTTCGAGTTGTCTATGAAGAGTGGGAGCAGTGGGAGAAGACCACCCGAGTCGGGTAATGACAAAATAAATGTTTCGGTACGGGCCATAAGGTCAACAGACATCGCTGCATAACGGCATTCTCGGTTTGCATCTAGAATGCAATGCGATCGGCGAGCGAGTTCCTGGATTTGCGCTACCAATTTATGCTTTGGCCCAAAGCTATCTGCCATTTATCGGTTGGCAATTAAACTAGTCGAGAGTTGTGGTTTCTTTTGGGTTTGGTTATTTGGATGAGGTTACAGAGGTGGCGGCACTGGCAAATGTCGTCGCTTTTCTGCATTGTATCGCTTACAGCTACCGAAACATTGGAACGGGCCTCAGTCTTATCAATGGCCCGAGTTAATTGAATTTCGATTCATTGTGCGCACTTAAGTGGCACTTAACCCACTGCCGCAGGTTTAGATATGATGCAGATGCAGCTGCATCTGCAACTGCATTTCGTCGGAATTTGTATAAACCAACAGAGCCAACTAATTGATTTTTACTACTTTTTTGCGGCGGATCCTATCGGGCCATTACCATGACTACTCAATTAGATGAAAGCCAATCGAATTTCACCAATTGACATGTTTTAAGCCCTCCGAATAGCCGACTTGTGCCGCATTTTAGCCGCTGGTCTAGCATTTAACAATCATTTGACCACCACTAAATGCGTATAATTATAGCCATAATTTGGGAGCCCACTTTCGATGGCAGAGCGAAGTGAGCCGGCAAGCAGGTCAGAATGGTTCAATGCGGGGAAAGGTTGCATCTCGGTTTCCGATCCCATGGAAATTGTAAATTAATAATTATACGCAACTCGCTTTGAGCGCGACTCCGAATGGCGCTAATACCTTGATGTTCAATCGGCTTATGTCGAGAGTTCTCGGTAAATTTGCCAAAGAATATTACCGCCATCTTTCTGATGCGGGATCGCACTGGGTGGCCACTAATGCGCTAAATTAGATCCAAACAATGGCCGGGCGAGCATAATTGTATTTGCCAAAAGCCACAATCACAGGACTGGACCCTACTATAGCTCAAATTTGTAACGCAAACACAAAAGAGGTGGCAAACCGATCTGGAGATCAGATGTGTGTGTTCCCCATTTCTATCCCTCTTTTTGGGCCATAAACCTGAATGGCCGCAATAAATGTGGTTGCTTTGGCAGGCGGTCTTCACCGACGTTCGGCAAACATGAAGCTCCACTGCCGACGACCGAAGACCGACGATCGACGTTCAGGCTGAAATATGTATTTGATGAGTTTGACAACAATCGGCCGATCGATCTTATGGCCGGTAGCACATAAACCAGAGTTCAGGCCCAGCACGTGAATGGTGGGCCATCAATTCGGAAGGCGATCGTTTGCCCCGATCCGTATCAATAACAATTTGTTGAGTCCTCAGCCTCTTTTTTTGTTTTAAGGCCACCGGAAGCCAAGCTAATTTTAATGACTGCTATAAAACCTTTACAGTTAGGGTATAGATTGGAAAATGTTCAATCGCTGATAAGCATGCTCTTTCCAAAATGCTTTTTCTTTTAGGGAATTTATTGCATACGCAAAAGACCTACAATGTTGGTAAGACAACATGACACGGCTTTCATTGTCACACATATATATTCTCTGTAAAACGAAAACACTTTCCAACTTTCGGTTTCCCATGTAGGGTCATAAAAAAGAATTCTTAATTGAGGACTTAGAAGTAGGTTCACACCAGAACTTGAAGTGAATGACCTGGGCGAAAAAAAAAAAACGAAAGTTGCTACCAATCATCCATCGGTTATGTAAGAATGAATGTGGGAAAATAGTTTCTGGGAATGTGTGCGAATAAAAGATCTTCTAAATTTAGCTAGATGATGAGCTCTCGTTAACCGAAAGCAAAAGAAATGAAAGTTACCACCATATGTCTCTTCTGATTGAAAGTCTGGCTTGAGCTTTCTGTGAATTCATATTCAAATCGATACGCTTTTCATGGGTTATTTCTGAAACCCCGACTCTCACTTTCATTGATCACTTGCATTGAAGCTTGGGCACAACATGATTAGTTGCACATGGAACCGCTTAACGGGTTCAATCGATGAAAGAAAAGCCAGTCAATATTACATGATTTATGAGTCATCAATTATGGCTAAGCAAATTGGAAGTATGGCCTTTCAATCGAATAGAGGCTTCCACCTAACTAGCCATTCATCGAACCAGCGAGTCATCGATGAGTTAATCAACTCGAAGACTGACAGCCAGACTGACAGTCAACTACAGTATTCACATTCGCGCAATCGAAGATGCATTTTATATTTGATTATCTTAGGCCGAGTAGAGGCCATGTTTCCCTATGCAAGCACACTCAGCCAACACCCACCTATCCATATTACATCGTGTTGACCCAAACGGGTCAAACATTCATCACTTCGCGCCTCATCAGCAAACTATTATACCTTCTATTAGCAGAGGTATGCAGGTGAATATGCAGCGTCATCGAAGTACTCCAGCATCCTAGGCAGAAGTGTGAAGATGATTTGCACTTGGAAAACTTTGGAGGAGCCTTTAGCTACCGAACATTCCTATTGCCGCAAGGAAGGAGAGAAGGGGCCCATTTAATGGTTTTGCCAACGAAGCGCTGTGAAATCGTGCCTGGAGTTATGCAAATGAATTGTTTATTGACAGAAGTGTCACTCGTGGCTTGTTGGATAAACATTGCACAATCATTTTGACTAATTGCAAGGCGAATTGTTTAAAAACGCGCAGGGGGAAGCGACTGCTGGTCAAGCGGACAACCCAATTTCAGTTTACTGACTGCATTTTTGAGCTCAACTGGACCGCCGCCGGTAGTTTTTGGAGCCCGTCTTTGGTGGGCGTTTTTGTAAGCCACAAAAAAAATGGGGAAAAATTTGCTGGCTGCTTTTTGTTTGAATTATTGAACGAACGTATCGGGGCCCCCGGGCAGAACTAACTGTGCGCTTGAGTTAAAGCCTGCAAAAGTATTATAATCTTTATGCATAAATTCACACACCAACAACAAGAACAGCAGCCAGCAGCCAGCAGGCAACGCACAGAAACGAGTTCGAGTTGGAGTTTGTTCTTGAGTCTTTTGTTTGCAGTTGGCTTATATAAATAGCCACGGACCATTGAGTTTCTGCACTATAAACCCAATTTCGACGGCTATTTATGGCATCTGCCGAATAGCCTTAATGGATAAATTCGCCTAATTAGCCGTAGACACACTATTCTTCATTAACAATCCACGGATTGAGCTTAATCTCCGCCTGCATGCCGAGGAGTAAAGAAAGAAGATTGAATTTTTCTCGGATCTCCACACGAGACATGCTGAGTATGTGCGTTTCACCGAATGGTCAGAAGTAGACCAGTCAAAGATAATACTCCTAACTGCGAAAACTGCTGGGAATGTAACATATGTAGCCACAATGTAATTCAACCAACAAATCGGGAGAACGGCAGGTATGTGAACACAAATGCCCAGCCACTTTTAAGTGATCAGTCCCCGCCAAAAACCACATCATCCAGCAGTGCTCTTCGCTTTCGAACAGAGCAGATAATGCCCTTATGGGTGGATGATACGGTTATGTCACTGCAACGCGAATCGATTGCAGTCCAAGTGCATTGCATCAGTGCAGTGCATCAAAAGAAAGCGCTCGCCGGCAGCCGAAAGATAAAAGCTGGAAGCTGATTCACGGCACTTTGGTGCTGCATCCAAAATCGAAACACATGCACAGTGGTGCACTTGCTTTCTTTATCTATTGCTGCACCAGAAAATTTCAATCTAAAGTCCGGATACTGAAAAATATTACAGCTTATCTTAGCACTAATTTTAGTTTGTTTGTCAGCTTCAGAAAAAGTGGTTTCATAAAAAGCAATGCTATAAAAACAGCTCCAAATTGCTTTATTTAATGATTACTTAAATATATAATTCTCGCTAAATAATTATTCGGCTAAATAATAATTTCCAATCCTTAAACAAAATCCACTTGATCTACATGCACCAAATTACCAAATTGTTTATTTAAGATTATTTTTATTTTATTAGAGCAGTAAAAGTCGTACGACTTCACGATAGAGTGCCGTTGGTAAAACCACTGAGATAGAGAAACATGGAAATCATTTCCCATTTTACCACTGCACTGGACAAGTGCGAATGGAATAAAGACCATTAATATAAGGCCATTATATGAAAATTGATAATCGGCTTCCGTTAGTCGAGCAACTGATGGTGCTCCTGATGCACTTTTGCTGTTTGAGCCAGCTGACCCAGTTGTTGTCAACAATATGAATGCACCCAGACCAGGATTGCCAAAGTGGGCGGGCTCTTTAGCATTTTCCATTTACAATTTGAAATGACAAAAGTCCGTGAAAATGGCAGAGATCTGGAGCCATATAAGAGCACAAGAGATATGGAAATTTTCGTTTTCTCCCAGCAGATTTCCCCAAGTATCCAAGACACGAAGTTCACAGCCAGAAATAGGTATACCCCAACCCCAAAACCTCGAGCTCTATGGACTTTTGAACACTGGGCGATCTCACCTCACCCAAATACGCGACAGCTCAATCAGTTGCCCAGGTGACTGCGTGCTGCAGTTGCTCTGGGCTCTAGGCCTTTTAAGTTTCCTTTTCTTGGCTTAAACCAGGGGACTTGACTTGGCCAATTTGATTTATGTTTGTGCTAGCCGGAGAACTTGTCTCTTCCTCGTTGCATTGCCGTTTCATGTTGGAATTCATGAATAAACATTAAAGCTGCCGAAAATTTGCAAGCTCTGGCCATCGATAGAACAATAGCACTGAGACGGCGATGCTCCATTGTGTTTTATGGAACTGGAACCTGGAACCCTTTGCAGTGGAACGTGAGGTTCAGCTCGAGTAAGAGTTCTCACAGATGCATGTCCACCCTTAAGGTGCAGGTTGGAGATCACCTTGGTTCTTGTCACACCCCAATCCCCAATCGAATTCATTTGGCTCAGCTCGCACAACTCACACAACTTTGTCAATATCTTGGAGCCACATTCCAAGTGCGTGCAGCATTGGTGAATTGTTTTGTGAAAGCTCATTGACTGGGCGCGTGCTTCGCTCGATGTGGCTTACATTAGTTCAGGTGCTCGCATTGACCCAGAGAACTACATTCAAAATTTCAGACAGCGGACTCTGTCTTTTAATAACACTTTCGGTGTGAGAATGGATCGATGGAGCAATTAAAGTGGGAGTCCCAGTACCCGTTAGCAACTCTGTAAGTCTGTAAGTCAGTCAGTCAGTTAGTCAGTTGGGAACTGTTAATTTGCCCAAAGAGACGAGACACGAGCAGCTCTTGATAAATGGCCCTTAGTGCAGACTTCGTCCACTTCCTCCTAAAAAAAAAAGCCGGCGACTAATCGTTGCCGTTTGGCCCCGCTTAGTTGGCCTGGCTAAGTAGTCTCACACCTCAAGCCCAAGAGCCCAAAAGCCAGACTTACTCCCAGACCAACACTCAGTCTTTTAGACTAGAACTTGGACATCGACAAGGCGTCTGCTAATATTTCGGCCTGCCAGCGTGGCCACAACTCAATTAGGATGCCTGGAAATGATTCATTCTAATCTCAAGTCGGGTATCTGCAGTCATGAAGTCTAAAGTCTCCTCTGAAGACCCATTTACCGTTGCGGTGTTCCCCGTGGCGGCTCTTAAGCGCTTGTGTCTAGAATTTTGCATGGCCTTTTCATTATTGATTCGCATCTGACCAGGTCGTCAATGTCTTAATTTAGGAAAAGTTCATGTTCCCCAGGTTTGCAGTACTGACACCCTGATACCCCGTGTTTAGAGGGTATTCAAGTGGACTCTTGTTAATTAGGAAAAGTGAGAGCTGAGTGCTCAAGGTGCCACCAGCATTAACCAGTTCATCTAATCTCACATGGCTCATCTATGTCGATGTTTTCCCATTTGCTTGTGCTTGTTGGTTTGTTTGTTTTCAAGTGAATGACTTTAATCGATCGGTAACCTGCATGAGCCATCATTAGGGCCATGCTCGAATTGTTAACACTCTTGTAATGAAAGTGAAAAGTGAGGTAAAATCGCTGCACTTTCGTGCAACTCTCCGACCCTTTCAGCTAGATCGATCTCTAATTAATCTGAGATTGTTGGACGGGGTCAACTGTGGGGTCGTCTCGTCCCTCTGCACAAGTGTAAATTTGTTGCAAACTCAAATAAAGACTGGACAAGATCATGATTTCGAGCAATTAATTTACTCATTAGGCCATTTTTGTCGCATTACTGATCCACATACGGGGAACGCGGCTCTTCGTCAGCGACGACGACAGTTCTGAGAACAGGCTACTCAACTTGCCCCAGAATCCGCTGCTCGATTCCCAAGAGCCTAGAGACTTCCTCGTTTTAGATGAAGCATTTTAGGGAATTCGGCTAACAAGAAGAACTCATAACTCAATTAAGATGCGGCCCGTAATTGCTACACCCATGGACTCGTAGGCGAGAGGTTCGCATGACAAGTCTGGGATCCACTGGTTACGCCACTCCGTAAGTGTCACCTGTTCTCCCGATTCCATTCGAATACGCTAGTGACAGGCCGTCTTCGCCGATTCCTCTCGAAATGTGGAATGGACAACGTGCTAATGAAAGAGGTAGCCAGACAAGTCGGGTAGTGGACTCATCTGGCACTAGATAACCAATTTGGAAGCAGACTGGTCCATCGAGATGCGTGTGCAATCGATTGCACCAAGAACATGTGTTAATTATGCTGTTAAATGGTGTTGATTCGATGTCAAACAGTGGCCACAATTGATATTGATGTGGACAGGTTATGAGATGTAATGGATATTTGGGAGGAAATTCGAGTCGAGTCTCGAATGGAAAGCGTATAGAACCAAGGCAAAAAAGAAGGGCTGGCGAAATGAAAGTGTCACATCATGGTAACCTTGAAGTGAATTAAAGTCGCAGCCACGAAATTAAAGCCTTTTATGACCTGGGCCATTAGAATTACTTGGCCAACTCGAGAAAGAGAAACTTAAGCACATGTCTTGGCTTTTTTGGTCAGAACACGCGAATAGAAAGCCAAATGAAAATTAAACACGATTTCATGGTCCTAGGCTTTGCTTTAGTTCTACGCTACTTTATTTTTGCCCAGACCAACAAAGGTCCAGAAATCTGAAAATAATTGAGTATAAGTTTCACACATATGCCCCCCACGCGGCTCCAAAAACCGCTTAATCATGGCAATTGATCGGACACACATTTAGATTTAGCTTGGGTCTTTGGGTCCGGTAGCCAAGCACTCTATGAAAAGTCTGTTGTTAAACAAATCATTTGCATGCCACAAACAAGAGCGTTTCAGATCGAATCACAGCTCATCAAATCGAAACACATCACGAATGAAACTGAACCGAACAGAAAGTAAGAGGTCCATTAGTCTGAACAAAAGCGACTTAATTGCCAAGCTCGCTATTCTAAGATGGGTCTGTTTCACTTTGGCAGAGTCTGCATTTGGATGATTTGCTGATGGATAGGAATCTGAATATCTGTATCTGTATATTTGGTCGGAATGCGCTCGCTTTCATTCACTTTCATTCACACCTCAAATTAGCGAAACGCTTTAAAAGATTTATTGTTCGCCTGCCGACTTAGCGGCCACGGAGCTAACGGTTCCGCAATGACAATTGGCCATTAGCATAATACCACTTGTTCTCCTGTTTTCTTCTATTCGAGTTGCCAATTCGTTCACGTCTGAGCTCGCGTGACGAATGACCCTTGACCCCGGACAAATTAAGGCCTCAAGAAGTCTGGAGCAGAGCCGGATTTAAACAGCTGACACATTTCACCTTTCGATTGTGTTGTCAGCACGTTATTCGAATGGGGTTTCCGGTGTTTTCACTTTTAGTTTCGTAGACATCAAGTACCATCTTCTTTCTTCTTTTAATGCCTTTTCAGAACCCGCATGGCTTGATGTTTACCTACGACAGCTGCCAAGTGAAGTTCTGTAATGATATTTCCATACAGTTACACATTTTCACGACGTTTTCCCAAATTCCCCAAGCGTGAGATACTTTTTTGAGGTGTTAATTTGTTTACTCCGTGGAATTCTATTTTAAAACGTTGCGCACACTGATACAAATCGTTTAAAAAACCACCAACATGACTCGGCAATTCTCATGGATTTTTGATTATGGGCATCCATATATCATCGCGATGATCCAAAGCATTTAAGCCGAATTAAGCGGCCATTCAATTGCCATTCGACAATTTGCGGTCTTCGCCGGCAAGCAATTTGTCCTGCAATTAAAGTGATTCAGATACTTGTGAGATTGTTGCACAACAGAAAGAGAAGAGCTTAGTTTTTGCCTTACATAACACGATCATTTCAATAGTAATAGTAATAACGCACATGGCAGTAAAAGTAATGTCCAGCCATGAGTGCGTTAGCCCAAGCTTAAGCCGCATCGCGTACTAAATTTGACGTTTTGGGCTATAACCTTTAACGACACTGCCACACAAGCGAGTGTGGAGAGCAGAGCTAATTGCTTTTAGGGCCTTTGTTTTTGGCCAAGACAAGAAGAAAGTGCACGAGTTAAGGCAAATAATGTAAGCGGCTGCCGAACTATTTCGAACGAAAAGCCTTTCAGACAACTGCCGCGTGCCTCGACCCGCCATAAATACAATTTATTTGGTCTGCTTTCTTTTGTATTTGTTATGGCTTTTTAATAATTTACCTGCCACGAATGCAACGTGAAATTTCCTTATACAATCGTCTCACAATCAGCCAACATCTCTCACAATAAATCTACTAGCTTTTCCGATGAAACATATAGATTTCGGTGTGAAAGTTTAATGACAGGCCTAAGAGAACCTCAACTCATATTGATACGATGTATGTAAGAAGTGGTGCGATCCGTTTATGATGATCTCTTGATAGCCAAGGCCGTGGATTCCACATCTACTGCCACGATGACGGAGGTAACTATGTATCTAGGCATCTAATCCAGATGCAGCTGCAGGCCTTCAACTTGTTAGGTGATTTTATTATTTGATACCCTGCCAAAAGATGAAATAATTCCGCTTTGGACTTGAAGACCGAACATGTATTGATGAAGCATAAAATATGAAAAAGCTCTGGCACATATTAGATAAAAATGAATTAGAAATGCTGGCCTCTACAGCATTTTGATTACCAAAATACAAAATACAAAAAAATATGGAATATATCAAAGCCACGCAATGGTACTGGATATTTTTGTGCTGTTAAATGCAAAGTATTTCCAATTCGACTCTCCACATGGGCAGCCGTATTACCCGCTTTTTAATTGAAAAATGTTAGCGGCTCTCGGCCACTTTGCACATAACTGACAAAACACCGCGGGTCCCAACTGCACTGGCTGTGGATGTTGGAAGTTGGATGCTGGATGTTGGATCTGAAGTCTGGGTTATGTTTTCATCTTCGTTTTTCCATTTCTCGTGCTTCTGCTTGTGCTCGTGCTGCAAGTGGTGCTGTTCTAATCTTAATCGCTGCTAATCACAAGCGATCAATTTTTTGCCGAGCAGTGCCAAAGCAGACGTGCAGGCAATTTGAAAAACTATAGCGGACATTGTGCTCCATTTCGAGGTGAGAAGCATTCAATTCTGGCTGAAAGACCGGGAACCACCCAGTCTTGCATGTGGGATACTGCATCCACGGATTCTCGATTCTGGCTGCTGGACTTGTGGCCAACGAGTTGCTAACACGTCTGGGGCGAGGCACCTTGCATTCGATGGCCAGGCCAACCGCAGCTGTGATTGCTGCCAGTCGATTGGGAATTTGCGATTTGAGGCATGCAACCGGGCCAAAATGACCTTGACTGAGCCAAAACGCTATGTAATGGGAGGCTAACCATGCCCACGAGCCACACACGACAAGCCAAACTTCTGACATTTGCATAACACGCAGCCAGGACCCGCTCCCAGATCTAACTGGAGCTGGATTTGATTTATGTACCACAAGTGTGACTGCCGTTAGGTAAGCTGTAAGCTCTTTGCTGTAAGCTATAAGCTGTAAGTTGGAATCACCTCAGTTGCTGCAGCAGAAAGCTGCCACAGAAGCTGGGGCGTTGCACTGTCTCCGATTATGCAATATTGATTGCACAATAATTGGCGAAAGGGCACAATCGCCATCGCAAATAATCCAAACAAGGTGTCGATGTCTCAACGCCGCACACTAACGAGCTTCTTTCTTTCTTTCGAAAGATATCTGGGTCTACAGCTAGACAGTCAGCCAAACAAATGTTGCCATAAAGACTCATAACTGCAAAGTAGAATACAATTCTAAAACTTCCGCCTTACCAACTACAATGGGATTCGGCTGAGGAAATTTTGCTATATTTTACAGAGGCTCTCGAAATAATCAATAGTATAAATCTGTATGTAGATGTTATAATTCTGTTCTTTAAAAAATTGCCTAGCATTATAAAATTCTAGTTAAATTACTAAAAAATTAAGCAAACCCTAATGAGATTATAAATTGAACAAAATTGACAAAAATTTCGGTTTTAAGTGTCCATTAAGGACACCTAACGAGCACTTAAAAAACAAAAGAAATTCCTCTCTACCAATATAAGCAGTTGCGTAATGAGACTCCCTGAATTCCTATTGTACATATTTCCCAACCATGTAATCGAATTTCAAACTACCCATAGTGCCTGTGTGGTCAAGTTGGGAGAGTATCGGTGGATATCGCGTTCGGCAAAACTGTGTCCATGTTGCACTTTAATATGATAACAAATTATGGCCAGATGGGTCCAAAGACGTGTAACCAAAGGCGAGTGCGGCGCTTTACATGCTTCCATGGCCAAACTGCATGGCCCACACAAATATGGCCAGGAGACGGAGAAGGAGAAGGAGCAACCTCGTCGGAGAGCTGGAAGAGCCGTATGGCTTTTATGATTATCATGATATACGAGTGCCCATTGTTTTCACGAGCAGGCAACTCGGCGCAGCAAAGATACTCACCAAAAATGGCCAGGCCAAACCAGGGAGCTGTGTGTAAAATTTAAATGAGCAGCCAGCCAACTATCCGTAACATTTGGAAGTTGGCTAGAAGGGTCGGGGCTTTACAGCGATGGGTTTCTCAAACTGTTGGCAGCCAGCAATTTGTTGCTTTCGGGGTTTTCCATAACATTCCTGTACGCTTATCAGAGCACATTAGGTGAGAATTGTGTCACCTAATTAGCGTAAATGAATCAAAGAGTCAAACCAAGGCAGTAAGCCAGTTAGTCCACAGAGCACTCGAATGTCTGCTGCCTAATCCGTACCAATCTCGTTTTCGAAACGTGACAACCCAGAGCCACAAAATGAGGCATTTGAAGCCTTTTGGGCTAATTTCGAGAGTCACTAAAGAGGCAGCGCGGAGGCTAAAAACAATGCCACTACCAACGAAATTTAAATAGACTTTACAGTGTCCAAATAGTTGGGTAACGTGACAAATGCCACAAGCCAAGTTCGAGTTTTTTGATTTGTGTCTTTGGTGTGCCAATGCCTTTAATTGCAATGCAAGAAAGACACAAGGAAAATATACCATAAATTATAAGAATATACCATAAATTATAAATTATTTATCAGGATCATAAAGCAATAAAACTAATGGAAAAACCTGTCTCACAATAGAGGAGAATGATTTACATCAATAAAAGCCCCTGATGTTTGCACATAAAACCAGGAATGTTAATAATGAAAATATGTTTGCCACGCTGAGAACAGGAATACCATATTGAAGCTATTTATAGTGTTTGAATTATTTTTATGCGAAAAAGGAAGAGGAAAATTGCAGAGTCGGAACAGATACATTTTTTTTCTGGGAAAATATGAAGATATCTAGACCGAAATGGAAAGAACCAAACCAGATTAAGCGGGGGACAAGTGCAAGTCCGTCAATGTTATTACAATTACAAGCAAATCCAAGCGGTGGCATTTAAAGTCTTTTACTTTCTGATGACCATTCTGGGATTTCTTTTTATTGTTCCTATTATGATTGCCATTACCATTATGATTTCTGTGTTAAGCCGGGCAACGCCACATGCCAATCTGTACTTAGAACGTGAGCTGATGACGATGCGATGATTGTGATTATTGTGATGATGAAGATGGTCCAGAGGTAAATGGACAAGATGGTTGGACAGTTGACCATTTCTCGCACTATTGAGCACACAAAACAGCGAAAGAAGAAGTTCTTGGCCATTGACAAAAACAACTTTCACCGGGCTTAGAATACTGACATCTTTCAGTGCTCGCGGTTGTCGCAAAAATGGCTTTCTTTCGAAAAGAAAAAAAAAATTAACAAAGCCTACCCGATGTAAGTCAGATATAACGAAACCCGAAACCAAGAAACTCTCCGACATAAATCATTCACTTCCCTAGGCCCAAATACTTTATTAATCCTCAGGTTAATTAGTCAATTAAGAAAGGGCCCAGCCCAACCCATACTGAAAACCACAACCCAAAACCAGGATTGCATCATTTATCTGTATGAAATTTCTCTTTTTGGGGTCACACGCGCTTTTGGCCAGGAAACCCAAAGGCAACAGCACCATCAGCATTCCTCGAATACAGATGTTCAAGTAGATACATTCCATTTTTTGTCTTGATATTCGGCGAATTTGCAGCACTGAAGTGCAGGCCAGATATGCCAGATATTTCATAAAGGGCCCGCTTTTTGGGCGGCCCGCGGACGCAAACAAATTACGGTAATCGGCTTTAATTAACGCTGCGTTTTATCTGGCCAAAAAGGTTTTTGGACTCCAGTTCGGTTGGCTTTTCATTTTAGGCCTCCAAAAGGGGCGTTGAACTTGTTTGGCACAAAGCGTTGAACCAAAATTAATCAATAAATTCTCACCCTGAAACCAATTTGTGTTTTGCGCTAAGACATCTCGATCTCGATCTAAAATCGAAGCCCTTTGTCCGCCTAAAGTGCCTCATTGTGGCCGGTCCGCATTTGTTACCATCTGGGGTAAGGAAAAAAGCGCGATGTATGCGTATGGCAAAACGATTTCATGCTTTAAATATTTGCACCAGCAGACAATTGTTAATCAAGACAAAATGGTAACAGTCCGCAAGTCCGCATGATGTTTGCTTAACTTAACACAAAGCATCTTTGAACCGAGCCGCCAAAAGAATTCTTCAGTTTTTGTTTTCTTAGCAGCGTTGGCTAGCAAAAAAAAACAGCGATGGGTTAGAAACGTGTCTCGTGTGTGTCGCACGAAAGCCAAGAAAATGTTTTTGAAAATTGCAGGAAATAAACACTTTAGATAGAGCTCTTTGCTTTTTGCTGTGCTATGCCAAAAAATTTGTCCAAAAGGCCTGGGAGAAAACACATTTTCAGTGAGCCACAAATGTTTACGACCTGTATTTCGGACAGGTAGCTAAATATCCAGGGAAAACTGCAATCAGGGCGATATCCACCCAAGGGAAGGTTCGGTAAATAACCCCAAGCAGCAGCAGATTGAATTGCTTTATGTTTACTTTTGCAATATAACGCCACGCCCCAAAAATATATAAATGTTGACCTGATTAGTGCCCGAATGGGCACTAGTACTGGTACTGGGACTATGTGTTCCAAACTTTACGACCACATCTCTCTCGTTTTACTGTTTATTTTGATGAACAACACCCGAGGCCGCGCTATAACGTTTAGCTGCCATGCCGGCCAACATGATCGCATTAAACAAACGAATAAGTGCTTTAATACGATCGCTAACAAATCGCCGGCCCAAAGCGAAGGTGGAGGCCCAGTTTCTGGTCAAGATTTGTACCCAGACAGGCCTAAGGAGCCCAGGGACAAACAAAGCTGAAATAAAATTTTCTCAGCTCATATTTCACCCAGCCTGGGCATAATATTAAGCCCAATTTGGTTCTGTAGTTGTACTTGGATCGTTTCGCTTGGATTTGGCATTGGTTTTCGTTGCTTTTTGGACTCGGCAGCCCCTTGTTAACAACCGTTCAGATACAATGGGATAACGTTAGCTCTTGTTCTTCTTTGGGCCTCTAATTTGCCTCTTGGGTATGCTTAACTAATGAAGAGCTTGGAAACATCAAGCAGTTACTAAAAAAAAAAGGATAACGTCCCCTAATCGTTGAAATTTTCTCAGTAATGAAAAATAATGGCCTCGTTATTTTATATATGCTTTTAAAGATATAAGTAAGTATTATAAGGCCTCCATAAAATATCATAGGATTTAGTGTAAGAAAACTAGAGCTGTTACAACATACTGTCTAGATAGACTTTTAAGAACTGCCAAATGGTTAGTAACATAATATATATAGTAGCAACACAATTTATGAAGCCAGAAAATCGCTCTGAGATTAAATATTATTTGCCAACACTTTACTTTGAATGTAGTGCATTTCAGCGTCGATTTGACTTTTTTGCAAAATTTGTAGTCAGGCTTTGTTTGTTTTCGGCACATTTTCCTGGTTGAGATGCAGCAGCAACTTAATCAGCGGCAGCGCTACGAAAATGTTAACGGATGCTGTTCTAAACTTCTATAGGGTGTTTTTTTTAGAGGTATAGAACTTTAAATTGCAATAAAACAACGATGGATTATTCGATTGACATGAATTTTATTGACATGAAAGATAATCTTGTGGCATTACATTTTAAATATGATTTCTGGCATATGACCGCCACGGCTGGCTCGGATGTAGTCCAATCTGGACGTCCAATTTGCAATGACTTTTTCCAATATTTGGCCGTATATCGGCAATAACACGGCGAATGTTGTCTTCCAAATGGTTTAGCGTTTGTGGCTTATCCGCATAGACCAATGACTTTACATAGCCCCACAAAAAGTAGTCTAGCGGTGTTAAATCACAAGATCTTGGAGGCTTATGAAAAATCGGGAACAACAGCAATCTCGTTTTGGGCCCATTCGACGAATCTACGCCTTGCTTGATGATCGTTTGGTTTCAATTCTTGCACGAGTTGGATTTTGTAAGTACGCATGACGAATTGCCAAACCAAACTGAGAATAAATCACTTGACAGCTGTTAAATCGGTCGCCATCTTGAACAGTAATGCCAACTTAAAGTTCTATACCTCTAAAAAAAACACCCGTTACAAGAAGCCCTTAAAGAAAAGCCGAGAAAGAGGGGATTCCATCTTTTTAAAGGCACAAAATTCCCATGGCTGCGGTGAGTTAGACAATAATTTGATGCACACACTCAAAAGAAGCGAGAAATCGATCAAAAAGAGCTGCAGTTAAAATACGGCGCTCAAAGAAAATATAATAACGAAAGACTTAAGCAACGAACTTTATGGGACAGATGAAACATGTGCAGCTGCTATCCGCGTTATTTTTGGAAATAGCTGTTTTTCTTTTCGCCCGAAAAACGAAAGCAGCGACGATAACGGAGCCTTGATTCTTGCAAACAAAATTCACCTGTTGCCAGTCACACCAAAGAAAAAAATCACCGAGATACAGATCACCAAATCTCGCAAATCTTCGCAAATCAACGTGCATCATCATTAAGCAGCTGTCATTGTCACACGGTGAAATGCAAATTGCCTTTCTAACCCCTTAAATCCCCTCTCTTCTAACTCTTCAAAACATTTTCGGGCATTTTCGAGCGCTTTGTGTAAACATTTCCGGCGACATTTGATTGCCGCTTGGCAAGAGTTACAATTTGCGCTTCCTTGCGCGACATTTCATTTAGCAATTGTCGCTTTGTCTTCAGTTGTGGATTTCTTTGATTTGGCTTAGCTTTCTCCAGATTGTGATGAACGCCTCATGGACTCATCAGTATGCAGAAGATCGTGCCGCTTTTCAGTTACAGCTTCGTTGAAAGCGAAAGGTCTCCCGTCTGCCGTCATCCAAAATCCGATCCCAAATTGATTCATTTTTCGGTGGCCTTTTGTATCGATTGTTTTGTGATCGACTGTGTTTACATTGGATGATCGTTCCAATCGTTCAATTTATGAGCCTAACATGTTAATGACTCAATAGAAATGTTATTAAACTATTTGTTTATCTGCGCTGTCCAACAAAACTGTAACTTTCTTTGGCATCGTGAGTTGCTGTGTGATCAATTGATGGACGTTTTGATTTCTTCCTCGGTTCTGCTGCACCTTTCTATTCAAGTTGACTTCGTTTTGGGCTCCTAATTCATTTAAACTGCGGTGCTGGACAGCTTTTATGGAGCATAAAACGCACGACACTGCCTGGCTGACCACAAGACGAGAGAAAAATGAGAATTCAAGTTGGCCAAGAAGTAATATCATAATTTTCATGTACCAATAACTCGACTAAGTGCGATCTCATGGGCCAAATTGATTTTTCCCCGGTTCTAGCTCTCCAGTTCGATCTCCTCCTCAGATCGCAGCTCGCAGCTCGAGAACTGATTCCAATTTAATTAATGATATTGAACGTCGTGTGTGCCCGTTTTGAACCCTCCTGGTTCCGTTTCAGCCGGGGGATTTGGTAATCGAAATTATGAATGGACCGCGCTGGGGAACTCAATGAAACATGCCACATGTGCCCCAGAAGAGAGCACCTGAAGCGAAGAGAGCCCCAGAAGAGCGTGAGGCCGAGAGAAATGCAACCAAAGCCAGCACTTCACTTACCCACTCGCTTTTCCCCCACAGCAACTCACTCAAACTCAAACTTAAACGAGAGTTTGGCTTTGAGCCGTTTGTGTTTGCCACTCATTTCTTTGGCTTTCTTTGCTCGACCGCTTTGTGTGTTTTTTGGCTTTCTTTTGAGCTCTATGCTCGGCAGCACTTTATATCGTTGGCCATTGTCAAGGCGAACGCACGCGAGCAGCGCAGCAAGGCAGCCAAAGAAAAGCAGCTGAAGAACTCAAAACTCCTCCGTGAGCAACTTATATAACGACTGATTAGCCCGGAGTTTGCTTTAGTTATTCGGTCAACTCTCGACGGTCAAGCTCGCAGCGATCTCGCGACTTGCCATCCAAAAAAAAAAAATTAATCACAAAAGCATCGAATCGCGTTTCAAGGAACTTTAAATCGCGGCTTTGACGAGGAACAACCTGCTAGCAAAGTCAAAGTCAAGTGCAACATTCAATACCCACCGATGTGCAATGTGTGTAATCAGCAAACAGTGATCATTTACATACATGAATAAAACTCATCTCGAAAGTGAAGCGTGACTCAGCATCGATAGCCGAAAAAGGCAGGAGGACAAGACAATCCGAAAGGAAAGGATACTTTTCGGTCACTTCCAGAACTCACGACCCCAAGTTACAGTTGCAGTTGCAAGTTATTCTGGCCAAGTGAGTGTTTATTATTAACTTTTACCACACACACGTATTATGCGCAATGACAAGTAAGAAATTCAGAAACAGTGATCTGCAAGAAATCTCCTTCTTCTTTGAACAATCTGCTTTGAGAACAACCTTGGGTCGATTGATTACAGAATTTCCCAATCCCCACTGAGTTCAAAATAAATATTTCAAGTGCTTTTAATAGCGGTTCACTTACCTGCGTAATCGTAAATATTTTTTTAATTTGTTTTAGCCACAAGTTTAGCAAGTTGTGTTTCCTTGACTATTTCCTCTTAGATAACAGACGAATTTTGAACTGTGAATATAAAAATATACAGAATTAAATGTCATTTTGAAAAACTTCACATAAGGATTAAGGGATCGTTAGATCATTTATGAAATTTTAATACTCATTAAGTGAAATTATTTTATTCACAAGATTTGAATTTGAGTTGCAAAAAAAATGTGAAGACATTGACCAAATCCTTTCAAGACTCGCTGCAATTAAAAATAATGTATCCAGAGTGCAATTGTGATGGCATCCATTCCATTTGCATTAATTGGCAACAGATTCATTAAGTTTCGTTGTCTTGTGCTGTCTTTTAAAGATAATCTAGATTCCCCATAATTAAAAGAGAACACAAGTCGGGCAATTAAAATAATTAAGCCCCAGATGTGGTGTGAAATCCACAATGAAACGTGTCAGAATAGAACCCCCAACCAAAGAGTGCGGAAAAAATAAAAAAAGATACTAGAGCAGGACCGCGACCCTGATAAAAGGCGATGATGATCTGAGATCTGAAGAGCCAGGCTAAAGCCAAAGAACCCGAGAAGCGCAGAGACCACCGGCTGAAATGATCCATTGAATGTCAGCTACCGTGTTGGTTAGCTAGCTGGCTAGGGATCTTCGGGGAGCTGGTATTTAAATTTGCCCGCAATAATTGCCCTGGCCATGACTGGGCTTTGACTGGGCTTTGGCTGGGCTGACAGGGCTCTGCAGTTGTGGGCCAGAAAGCAAAACTAGGGAGTTGGCATCATCACGATGACATGACAGTTACAACACAGCCTTCGTTCGCCTGGCAGCTATTCATTTACGCAGCCTGCCAGTCGCTGTTGATTAGACGAAGCGTGCGCTTTAATTGCCGCCAAATGGCAAGAAAGAAGCAAGAAAACCATGATGTAGAAAAAGAATCTTTAGGAGCCTTTGCCTTCGCCTTTGCCTTCGGCTTGGCAATTTGTCATGTGCATTTAATATTCGCCGAGGCCTGCGCTTCCGTGCCTTAAAAAACAATTTGCGTTTGTTTGTCCAGCTTGTTTGTTGCAGTTAGCGTTGATTAGCCTCTGCAAAAAGTTCTCCCATTGCAATTACGGGCAAGCAACATCAAATGCCACAACACCAGGTAGCAGCCAGACCAGCTGTGCCTCAGAGCCATCTAGTATCTAAAGCATCTTGCGTCCACCACCTGGCCACTCCCCACACACTTTGGTGTCAGCAAAGCAATTTCAAATGTCTGGCCATGCGGATTTTATATGGGCTCGGGCTCCATACGAGACCCACCGCATTTGGGCGTTCGTTCTGCCGTGAAATTGATAGATTTAATTTGACATTTGGCGCAGGTCCGCGCGTTCGTTTTTGCATTTGATTTCTACCTTGCAGGCCAGGCTCTGTGCGGTGCGCTTATGCTTTTTCTATTCCCTCTATTTTGTAATTTACTTTTGCGGCTGACAGTGGTCATCAATGGCTAATCATCGTAGTCGCCGAGATGAAATCGCGAAATGGATTCTAAGTAGCGACTGACTAAGATTGCGACTGTGATTGTCAGGCAGAAAAACCGCTTCCGTTTCAGTTTAACCAAGATAATTGATTGATGGACCGCCGCATTTTCAATTGCCAAGAAATCTTAGTCTTCTTAGTCACCTTTCCAAGAGTTTGCCATCTGTAAGCCTCATTTGGGCCAACAGTTTTACTGTTTGGTTTTCGGCGTGCCCAATTACCATTTATGTTTATTTGCGATTGTCAACTTTTGGGTCAGTTGGCTGTTTGGCCTGGCAATTAGCACAGATTTACCCAACAATGGTCGACGGATGGGAAATAACATAACTGTTTGGATTGCTTTGCATTTGGCTTTGGCCAGCGATTAACTCTTCTACTATTTCGGCACCTTTTTTGAGGCTAATGCCGCTTGATCTTAGATTGGCATTATGATAATTTATGCACAAGATGCACGAAATTAGGTTGAGAAATTATCGAAGGAAATTGGCTGATGATATCATCATCCGATGAGAGCAGCTTTCTACACATCGCATTTCCCCCGAGAAGATTATCTGACTGGCAGTACAGTTTATCCCACGATTCTGCGTGGCCATATCAAACCATTTTGATCATGTGAATTACACTTATTAAGTATACGCCCTGTTCGTCGCCTCCAGATCGCAGCCATATCTCCAGAGGCTAATAGCATGGCAACAGCACAACCTGTCTATCAAAATGCTGGCTCGTTTCGCACTTGATTCGCTTTCATTGAAAAGTGTCCGATTTGAAGACATGCAGTTTGGCTAATTCGTTCAGAAGTGCTGCCCGAAATAATTTGCGATTGTGTGAAAGTATTTTGCAGCCGTTTGGTTTGTATTGCCGTAATATTTTAATTGAAATTTAATCGAAAAGTAAAAAGCTTTCAAATGCAGCATTGGCAGTGTTGGCAGCAGCCAGGGGCTAAGATATCTGAGCCAAGTTCACAGACAGAGACATCGACAATTGGGAGTTTCACTTTTCGCACACTCGAAATATCAATGAACCCAAAGTCAGGCCGAAGACAATGGCAGGAGTTTCCATCGCCTCCTGCTGCCTGCCGCCTGCAGGCAATCCGATATCCAAATAAAAAAGAAAAATGCAAAAAGAAGGAAAATGAACCCGAGGTGGGGATAAATGACACCATAGTTTGGGCAAACGATTTCAGACAGAAGAAGCGGCCGCCGAAAATCAGCAAGAAATAATCGCTGAAGAATTTGACTTTCGCTTGTTCGGCTTCCTTGGCCATAAATAAAAACGTCTTTCCCCTCAAAAAGACTTGTGATTGTCGCCGATGGAGGAGGCGCAAAACGCTTTGGGTGCAACTCAAACTCAAACCCATCTGGCACGACCAAATGGCAATCGCCATCGCAATGCCAATGCCAATGCCAAGGCGTTTGTATTTACTTAAACTTTGACATTTGCCAGCTGGCTCGACGATGGATATGTGGATGCAGTGCCTCATACATATTTGTCTCTCTGCCGCCAATGATAATGTCGAAAAGGAAAAGCGCCAATTACCTGGGAGCAAAAGTAAAAGTCCGCTGAAGGATCTAGGCATGTGAATGGGGCATCTGCTGGCCAAACGAAAATCAATCGAGTCAGGCAAAGAATACAGCATTTATAAAACTAATAAGCATAAAAAACACAAGAATAAATTAATGAAGCTAAAATGAAGAAATCAATAATCACAGTAGTGAGCAGCCGAGTGGCAAAAGTTTAGAACAGAACAGGTTTGCAGAAGTGATACTATTTTAAAATAAATTCAAATTAAAGCTTAATCTACCGAATCGGATCCCTTTAAACATTCAATACGTGACCTCTGCCCAAGGTCACTGCAAGACGAGTAGCGCCTCTAAAGATCAGACCTCTGACTCATAGCGAAGATCTTCCCTGTCAACCCTCTGCCGAGTTTCTCCCGGCCGGATTTCGCTTTCAAGACTTTGCGCGAAGCCAAACAAATTTAATGACAATAATCCAATAAACGTTAAAGTCTGGGGATCGTGACAAAAATCTTGGTTGGGTGCACAAAAGAAAGCGCCGCAGACCCCCAGACCTACAAGACCTCTACTCCTCTACTCCTCTATAAGAGCCCCCCAATCCAGGGAGGCGGGAAAAAAAGCCGGTGGATGCCATTGAGTGCTATTAACATTTTGACATTGCATGCGTTTTAGTTCAGCGGTGTGTATATATAAAATAAAGAAGAGTCTGAAAATTGGGAGAAGAATTACATTAATGGGCTGGACTTCCAGAGTTAGTGGATCTTTCTTTACCGCTGGTTCAGGCAACGTGCCTGGCATTTCGGGCATTTTTCCATTGTGCCGGCCATGCATGCCTGTCCGCCTTTATGAGCCAACCAACCACGAGTTTTTCTAGCCGCTTCTACACCCATTCAATGGCATTTTTATTATTGTTCGTTGGTGGTTGGTGCTTGGTCGTTGGTTTTTTTGACTGACCCGAATAGAAAGTGTTACAGTTCAATGTCTGAGAGGCTGAGGCTTCCGCCTGTTGTAGTTCTTTCTTTCATCGCCGCCAGCGGAAACCTCTTGTTCTTCCAAACTGCTGACGTCAGGGGTGAAGAAGGGGGTAACCTGATACAGATCGAAAGTAAGAGTTGAAGATCTTGCGGAAATCTCCAGTTGATTAGAATGCCTGGCACTCCATCATCAAAACAATTTGCATTTTAAAACTGCCAAAAGAAAGTGGCCGAAAAGAAACGAGCATCGGGAGCATCGAAGTCGGGCGCGTGCATTGCATAGTTAATTGTGCAAATGTTTTCAGTCTTCAGTTGCTAGTTGGTAGTTGATATCGTAGTCGGTAGAATACAGTACAGATTGACCGGGAGAAACTTTTGCAAATTTCCAAGTTAAATGGCTGCACAGAAAGAAAGCAAACGCTTGCTTTAAAATTCAGATTTAAAGACTAAATTATGTTTCGATTTCTTGCTAGCCGTTATGTCCATATATAAAGCATTTAAAATAATATTTAAATAATGGCACAGAATGCTAGGCTAAATCAGCCAATTGATCATGCATTTTCCCAGTGTGCCCGGTAAATGTGGTAGTCCTTAGTTGCTAGTTGAGTTATTTGGCTTTTGGCCATATTTAATTTCGTTATTTATAAGCAAATTTTTACCTCCTCGAGTTGCCGAGCTGCAACCCCTGCCGCCTCCAACGACAGAAACAAAAACCGCGATCGTCGACTAGGTCAACTTTCGCTAGCATGGAATGCGAAATGCAGCAGCAGAAGCAGAAGCTGCAGCAGCAGCAGCAGCAACTGCAGCAACGACAACCACTGCCACAACAACGACACCACTGTCAGCCAATAATAAAGCAAGAAGCTGGAGAAGAAGCTCTGGCTCCGGTAAAAAAAAAGCCAAGTTCTCTGAGTGACTGAGACCCTGGCGAATAATACTTGCCAAGATCTCTGGCTTGGTTTACCTGGCCTGGCTTGGCTTTTTTGCTTGTTGCTTGCTGATTCTCTGCTTTTGGCCTGGCTTTCTTGGCTTCCTTCTGCTCGTCGCTTAAATAGTTGCAAATAAATTGTGTGGGTAGCGGTGGAAACTGGCAACAGCAAGTAAATTACTTCAATGTCACCTGCTGACGATTCAAACTCGAGATAAGCGCTCGACGTCAAGACGGATACAACATCCAACCATCCAACCATCCGACCATCCATCCGCTGCAGCCACTATAGACTATAGCTATCTCCCTAAGTTTTCTCTCTTTTAATGAAATTATCGCTGCATCTCATTGTTTGTCTGCCTTCCCTTGCCTCGCAGCGGTAAACATTATTTATTTAGTTCTCGTTTTCACATTAAACGTTGTCACACTAAACTCAATTGCCGCAGATGCAGATGCAGATGCCTTGATCTGTATCGCCCGTACTTTAGCTTTAAGTGGGTTTGTGGCTCAGAACCGGGCCCATTGTTGTAGGCAAATATTTAACTAATTTGCATTTGTTTGCCTTACAGATACAACGACGACAAGACCCGATCTGAAGTTTTAGAGGATTGAAGACACGAGAGCAAACAGTTAAGGTATGTGCCAAATCAAATATGGCCAGGGTTATGTCAAGTTCAGAGTGTCTGAGCCCCAGAATCGCAATAGGATGAGAATTCTACTTAAGAACCGCCAGGATTCTCGTGTATTTTAGTAGGCTATCCAGTTGACACCATACAATAATTTATGCATAGGCCAATTCCCAGAACACAGAAAACGATCGAGGATCGAGCCGAAACCATAACCGCTTTTCGATGCGACCGGAAGGTGTCTGCTTTTATAGAACGGGAAACATTTAAATTTTCAGCAAAACGAAGTGAGAACGATGAAACAAAACCATAAAATTCTAACGAGTGCGTTTTATGGGGGCCCGGGGTGGAAAATGCAGCCAAGAAAATGCTCTTGTTTGGTCGTAAAGTTTGATACCGACGCCATTTACCTGAGAGGTTTTTCAAATTTTCAAATCGCTTAAAAAATAAATTAAAGAAATCAAGTGAGTGTAAGAGGAAGTGCGTTAGCAGCACATGAAATACGCCGTAGCTAATATAATCAAGATAAGGATAAGCTTCACAATTCTTCTGGTATTCTTCTACAAGGTCAACCGAGTGAGATTCGTTTAGGTGCATTCCAGTGCATAGCAGCGACCCAGTTTTGGGTTCTCCGCCAACTAGGCTGATGTTTGACTAAATAGCAAATAATTTGGCGTGGGCTGGGGCCCCTCATATACGTACTCTCGTATATACCAATTCCGCCAGCTGACTGACGTGCAGACACTGCATAAATTAGCTGTCCATATAAAGCATTAAGATCAGGTATAGGAATCAGGCAAGGCATAATTGTGCAATGAATATTGTTAGCCAAGAACAGAAATGCCAGGGAGAGGGAGCCCAGTTCAGTTGTCGTGGCTTCTGCTTCTCTCCTTTTCACTCCCTGCCTTGTTGCCTTGTTGCCAATGTTGCATGCCGTTGGCCTGTTCCACTTTTGAGATGCTTTCTTGGCAGCATTTTCGCGTTGCTGCCTATCGGCAGATACAATTCCACGGCCACGGCCACGGCAGCGCGAATAAACTGAATAAAGTGAATAAACTGCACGCAGAGGACCAGCGGCTTTAATATTTATTGCGTTTTAAAGACGCATTCGAAATGGAAGCGATTGCCACAAATGGCAACTGTGGCCGGGCCATAAATCTTGGCCAGTGCAAATTATATAATGCGATACGTTCTATATATATAACGTGGCCAATTGGGCTACTGACTCTCTTTTTGGTGGTTATTTATGGCTCCATACAAGTCCGCTACGATCCGCTTCCTTTCCGAAAAGGACTTGATTTCTCTTCCTGTGGCAAATGGTGGGTATAAATAAATACAAACACCTGAACCGCAACAACCTGAAACTTGCAAACCGAAACCGGAAGTCCAACTGTGATGCTGAGATATTGATTCTGATTGCCCGGCAGCAGCGAAAGATCATCGGCCATCGAATGTGTGTAATGATGGTTAATAAATCAAACGGAGAATTACCTGGAATTCTGCAGACAGTCTGCGGCGGTAGCGTTTGTCTGCCTGCCAGATTCTTCAGCGCTCTGCAGCTCTTTGCAGATTGGCTTTTTGCTGCCTTCCTGTCTTGGCCAATTCCACTCGATGGATGCCAACAAATTAGCGCAACGTCGGCAAAGGCGAAATCATAAGGCTTGCAAAGCAAAAGCCACTGGCCAGTCATTTGGTCCGTCAGTCTATCAATCAGTCAATCCATCTGGCAAACAAACAAATCCCATTCCCATTCCAACGCCAAACTAAAATTGTTTTGCTTCTGTTTGCTTAGGCCAGTGTGCTGTTTGGCCAACACAAAACTTGTTTGTTTCCCCGCGATGTTTATTTGTTTGAATGTTTGTTGTCTTAGCTGCCGTAAGCCGCTTTTAACCCCTTGAGTGCCACATATTTAAGTGCCTGCCATTCATCCTTTGGTCCGCCTGTACCTGTTGTGCACACAAAACTTGTTGACAAATGACTAGATGGAAAGGTATTTAAAACGACAAAAGGAACGTCTGGTAGATAGATGAAATATGAGAAATATGATTCTTTCACAGAGGCTTACAAAGAGGTTATATATAAGAGTTTATATATAGTGCCGAATAGTCCTTCAAACCAGATTGGGAAAATATATTTTTGCCTATTTTCACCTGCATAGTTATAAATCCAAGTAATCTTAAAAGCAGATCACTTTTGTATGTGCGATTGCTGAGCACCTATCATAAAACTATCCTATCATAACTTTTAGCAGGAAACAAACGTGTGTCGTTAACTAATCAATGTTATCTTTAATTAGTCATTAGAATTTCTGGACAGCTTCGTTGTGTATTTAAATTGTCCATTTTATGTGCATCTTTCGCGCCCAAACGCCAAAGCGCCAAACCAACGCTCGCAAATGGGTTAATGGCACATTCTAATCGGCCCAAATACACGGAGAAGATATGGCTGAAAGTAGAGATCTTGGCCAGAATTCTAGCTTCGAGTTTAGATATTTAGATGGCAGCCGTTTTCCAGCAGCCAGACGGCCAACAATGTGAACGCAAATTGGCTTAAATGCAAAAAGCGTCGACAATTAGCTCCGCGGTCGGTGGTTCAGTGGCAAAAGTGGCAAAAGGTGGTTCGGTCGGTTGGTGGGTTGTTGGCTCAATGGCTCAGTGGTTCGGCGGCTCCATTTTCTGCAGTGGGTGGTTGTTGGCATATGCAGTTTACAGTTAGTTTGCGCCATGTTGACAGTTACGTGCGCCGACAGCTTCCACCTGCCAAGCGAACAAATGTTGCATAAATTAGCCAGCAAAACTGGAGCGGCCAATTCACATTGTTGCACATTGTGAATGTTGACTGTTGGCACTGGATGATGATGTTGCCGCCACCATTCGCAGCCTTTTGTACTTGCGTAATGCATTTTCACGCAATTTATAACCGTTTTTCCCCTTGGGAAACTGGGTCACCAGGAAAAGACCCCCAACAGGTGCAGCTCGGCTCAGCTTAGCTCAGTTCAAAAATTCTTGCAATTTGCATTTGATTGAGTCGTAAATTTGCAACGCACACATGAGTTACTATGTTGTTGTTGGTTGGTTGGTTGGGCGGTCGGTGGGTGAACAGTTAACTGGGCATAAATCATATGACTGTGGGAGGCGCGACCGCCAAGCGACCTGATTTCCAGATTTCCAGGTCCAGTTTTCTAGCTCTCGATGATGATGATGATGCGACTTTGGCGTGCGCTTTTCAATTTGTTTAGATTTTGTACGGGTTGTTTTTCCTCTTGTCTCTCGGCCGTTTCCTTTTCGGGCTTTGTCGGGATTTATGTTTGACTGTCAGCGGTTATGAATCTCTCCCCCAAGAATTTTCCAAAAAACGAGAAAAGCCAGCATGACGACACGTGCCAAGAGAGCATTCGATTTCGAAAAAGCATGCTTTTTCCATTGTTTTTTTGACTTTCAGTTGCCATTTAATTTACTTCTGGCCGGCTTTCTTTCACTTGTGTATACTTGCGCCAGTTTTCTAGAATTTCTAATAGCCGGCCGCGCACAGAGCAACTAGCATTCATTATTGTTTGCTTTTAAACGCTTTTTTATTGACTCGAATTAACGCTCAAGTAGAATTTGATGCCATCGGACAATGGAACGCAGAATGGCCAGGTGAAGGCTGGAATACCACAATGTGGGCTGTCAGAAAGCGAAATGTACTTGGCCACATGTCCCAAAGAACTCTCTATTCTCCGGTACCTTCACCGGATTCACCGCTTGCACTTCTCGCCACAAAGTTCGTTTTGTCACGTAGTTCAAATAAAATGTGTTTTTATGAGGCGATTAGTGGCCGCTGTTGCACGGGGCCTAAAGCATATCAACGGCCGAGAAAAAGTGAAAAGAACTTCAAGTGTTTATTGCCTGGCTTATGACCATAAAGTGCCACTCGCTCTGATGAAGATTAAGATGTAGCTGATGACGCGTATTTTTTAATGGGTTTCCAAGTGGCACATTTACGATGGTACATCTACGATATTTCTGCCACATGTGCCATAAATGATCATGAATGTCCATCCTAGGGATCTTTGATGATGAATGTTTTGGCATTGTCTTGAAACAAAGAAATCCAAATAGATTTCTTCTAGATATACAGAGTGATTGGAGAGCGCTTGGAAATTGTCAATCCAAATGCTTCCTCTACTTACATACCACAGATCGCAACTGAAGCCAATTCACCAATCAAAATCGATATTCTGCAGCCAAAGAATGCTACCCGTACATTTACCTATACTTTCCATGCCAACTGTCGTTCCTCAGCCTTATCAGGGGCATTTATCGAGCTGCTTTGGCAGCGAACTTGTTCTGTATCGCGCCGAGTTCCTTAAGCATTTTTCTGATACTTGTGCGAGAGCATTCTGAATGACATTATCTATAAACTAAACAACGCAATTTGCATTGCTAAATGGCTGGGGATGCATCCCGGGATTCTGGGGGGGGAAACACGCCCCGCCTCAGCATAACTGAGATTCCTTTGCATGTCATGAGCATTTGTGCGGGACTCCGTTACTCTGAATGTTAGATGTTAGATGTTAGATGGAGTTCGCTCTGCTCCGTAGTCCACAATACGGTGTTCTTGTGGCCGTGGCCATGTATTTATGCGCTCTAAACATTGTTAGTTATGCAACAGGCAGCAACAGGCAGCAACAACCAGTCCCCTCCACTTATGCAGCATGACAGCAGTGGCGAGGAGAACACAAAGAAGACAACCACGACAACATCAGCAGCAATCATTGGCGGGCATCGATGATGGCAAGGCCTACATTTCAATGTCAGCTGGCCCAGTGCTACCAATCAAGTTGTTAACTATGCAAAAGTAGTAAATTGCGAAGCGGTCGGTCAGAGCATCAGCACCACTCAGCCGCACTCAGCAGCAGTCTGCAGCAATTGTTATGAACTGAACTTTAAATAACAATCAGCCAAGTGCCGTTAAATGAATGCGACATTGTTCTGCAGTTGCAGCTCCGAGCTGAGCAATATTAATTTGCGGCCTTACGTTAAGGCTAAGATATTTGCATAATAAACGCCAACGCCTTGGCAAAAGCAGGCTGTTTATCTCCGGTTACCGCCTGCCCATCGGCCAAAAGCGCATTCTCATCTTATGGGCATTCTGAATCCCATTTTATTGGCGAGGTGGCTAAGGTGCTGGTGCTGGTGTTGGTGCTGAGCCACTGCAGTCGCTCACCTCGTACATTTCCGAAAAGTAATGGCCCGGCCAACAGTGATAATTTATCACTGGCCAGCAGCCGGACATGCGGCAAAGCTCAACGGTACTTGCGCTGGCCAACACAATGCCTGTTTTGGCCCGGTCTTTGGTCTTTAGTCTTCGGCTAGTAGACTCCAGTCTGCAAGTCCTCAAGTCTGCAAGTCTTTGGACTGAACCGCCATTGTGCACCGGTCTCAATTTGTGCGCTCTCGGCCAGCACAATCAAATTGATATTTGCTGCTATATTTAGTTTATGATAATGCCGCCTCGGCGACTCCAGTGCTAATATGCTGCTTCCTTCTGGTAGAGAGCACTCATTTCTCGGCAGGCCACATTTATTATGCATGCTCAGGCCGACTGGCACTGTAAGCCTGCAGTCAAGTTTTTCCTTCTTTCTACTGAGAAAGTGTTTTTTTTTTTTCTTTGAGCTGCAAAGTCAATTAGCATTTGGCATTTAGTTGGCATAAATTCGAATCGACCCGACCGACCGAAAATATTATGCCTACTGTGGGAACCAGCATACGAAACTAGAGAAATTGGTATTGATTATATTGAAAAGCGGCAAGATGGGGTAGGCTGACCTTTCGATCGGCAAAGTAAAGCGAATCGAATTCAATCTAAACGTTTTCAATTAGATTTGCATCGGCAAATGAGTTCATCTTTTGTTTTCACTTGCCACAGAGTTGCAGAGACGGGGCGAAAAGCCATTAGCAAATTTGATAGAAACTCGTAGGCCTCAATCAAAGCACCATAGACACCATACACACATGCTTAGTTCGTTTCGTGAGTCTTTTGTTTATGGGCCAGACATTAACAAGGAAGAATTGTTGGAAACTAGGAAACAACTGCGAATGGCCAATGGCCGGGTCTCACCTAATAACTAACCAAATTGTATCTCTCTCTCTTCGATTGGAATCGCAGAGTAGTTTACATGATTGATAGATGGAAAACCGCTTCCAGCAACGATGCGGCGGCTGGTTAACGTTCAATTAGTGAAATTGATAGACATATCTAAGCTCGTCGGGGGGAAATCATCAGCCATTGAAGAACCAAAAGTCAGAGAGTACGAAAAGAATAACAGAAAAACGGAAAAGGCCAAAAAAAGATTTGACTGGCCACAAATTACAGCAACTGGTTAATTAAAATGTAGCTACCCTTTTTTCCTACGTTCGGTTACGCTCACATGAAAATTCTAAGTGCCACGAAACCACAGAACGTTTTTCCTGAATCCCCCGGAATCCAGAATTTTGAGTTAACCGCATGCCACACACACGCACGTTTACCGTTCCTCTGGTGGTGGGGCAATTCTTCTCTTGGTTTTTCTGTCCACTTTGGTCAACGGCTCATTACATTTGTGGGTTAGCAGGTGAAACTGAACCGAATCGAAAGGAAAACCCACAGAGGAAGGGCCAGAGAAAAGCCAGAAAGCCAAAAAGCCACGAGATAAGAATGGGTCTGCAATCAAAGTCAATGTTTCGGCCCGCGGTGGCTTATTAAAAGCGCGTTGCGTTGTCTGTCGAGGCCTATAATTAGCATAAATTCATTCATATAACTACTAATTGCAAGTGGAAGTGAGCGTTCCGTAATGAGTTCGCCTCTGGTTTATTCTTCGGTTTCTTCAGCTTCTTTGGTTTTTTTTTTATATTTTTTGTTTTCCCATTTTGCCGTTCAATTGAGCAGAAGAATGGTGGCGCGCACCACCGGGATGATCGAGGGGTCTGGTTGCAGGTTGCAGATTCCAGGTTGCAGGTTCCAGCCACATATTGTTTTTGGTGCAGTATCTTAAAGCATGTTATTAACATTAACGGTTCTTTCTCCCCACTCTTGTTTGGTTTTCATAATTTATGTGTGAGCCGATGTTGCAGTCGACCAGGCGCAGGAGGAGGCTTTCGAGGTGTGGGCGTGGCCCTGGTTTTGCATGCAACCCACCTTCCGGCTAACCCCTGCTCCTAATTAATTATGTAACTGACGAAACATTAAACAAACGCCTAGCCACAGAGTTTATAACGAAAATGTACAAAAAGCCAGGAAAATCCGAACGAAACTCTTTTCTCACGCAGCCGCTTATTAACCGCTAAATCTTCTTCGTTGTGTCTCCCCGCAAAATAATGAGCCACACTTTAGATTATCTCACAGGTGGCTCAGCGCAGTGCGAATCTCGAATTTCTTACTGCTTTGTCTTTTTACTGCTGGTTGGTGAAACTTAAGTTTTACTCTTGACGTCCATCGGCAGCCGAAAGTCATAAAAATATTTAACGACATGAAAATGTCTGTTTCGCTTGCCTTTTTATGAAGAGGAGATACAGCTTAAATTCACTTTCACGCCGAATTGCGGAAAATAGTGTGTTACTTAGGTATTAGCGAAAAACGGAAACATTTGAATATATCTTAGATACGACAGCTATAAAGTGTTAATTGTTTCGCGCGTTTGAAGTGAGATTGCATAAGAGATTAGCAGAGAGTTATAGCAGAGTCAAGTTACTATGTCGACTGGTCAATGACTTCAGGAAAATTGTGTAATAATAATAAGAAGAAACGTTAAGTATGTTCCTAGATGCCAAGTACTTGCAGCAAGTACTTAAGTAAAGTTCGAGTGGGTTCATCTGCGAATTTAATAGCATTTCCCTCTTTGAGCCTTTATGAGAAGTAGTAGCCGAAACAGGTCCTGTTCTTTTAAAGCGTCAAAGGAAAAGCCGAAACAATAAAAGTGTTATGACCCTAAACACATATTTTAAATGAGATGAGATTACACGAGAAGTATGTTCAACCCACTCTGTAATAATACTTATTATCACTTCTGACTGATCATTATGTTCCGAAGATTAGGTTTAGATATGTTCCCCTTAGGAAAACATTTCGCGGTAATTTATTATGAGGTGAGCATGTAGGGGTCATATTTCATAGGTAATAATATTAATTATCCCAGCTGACTGAAAGCACCTATGTATATAGTTGATGTATCTGGAACAGTGCACAGCTATACTAGGTGAAATCTGGGCACCTGGGGTTTCAGGGCTCTGGGATCTCCTCGGTCTCCCAGGTTTTGCCCCAGCATGGTGCCACCTACGCCCGGTCGCATCCAGACACTCTCTTTCCGTAGTACTCCTCCGAAATATTTCCCAGGCGGCGGCGCTTTTCACACATAAAACTTCGCCCCACTGAGGGCCTCAGCAATGTTTTTGTTCTGATTGTCGGTGGTGCAACTGTTATTGTATATGCACAATAGGAAGACCCTAGCGCATCTGTAGCTTTAATTAAACGCTGCGAACACACAGCGAACAACCCAAGCAATTAAAGCTCGAACACAGAAAGGCACAGGGAATGCCATGGAATGCCATAGAATAGCATCGAAGACACAGAGTTCCGTTCCGTTTTCATTCCTGGGCGAGCAAAGCCCCCAAAGCCTCCAAAGCCCCCGTGGAGGAACCCTAGTTTCTGCTTAGACTAACGCCAAACTAATAAAATGCACACCAGGAATTACATACGTTGCGCGTAATGTGAAATTAGTTGCCTAATTAACATTTAGCCGTCTCCCCGGGGGCTTAGCTTTGGAGCACACAGACTACCAGGTCCCCACCATACTCACACCGTGTACCATTTCAATTGCAGACAAAATGTTTCTACGTCGCTGCACCTTACTGCTGCTGATCTGCCTAATTGCGAGTGACGCCGCCAGCGCCGCACGCAAAACAAAGCGTCCTGTCAAGCCGGTCAAGCAGACCAATCCGCGCACCAATGTAACGCCCTCGCCGCCGGCAGTCGCCTCATCGGGCAGTTCCACACCCGCCAGCACCAGCAGCACTACCACCACGGAAGGAAGGGGCGACCAGGAGGTGGTCACAGTCGGATCTGCAGCTCCAGCCGGCAGCGGAGAACTGCCCAAGCCTCTGGTCACGCCCATCGAAGTGCAGCCCGAGGCGAAGACGGACAAGCCAACAGCTCAGGAGGAGGACTGCGATCCAGATATGATTGGCTTTGAGATTATTACCGGGTGAGTTCAGTTCTCAAAACTAAGGTGTTTGTGCACTTAGTCACAAACTCCGTTTGCCAAACAGTGTCAAGAATTGCAATAGAGATTAGAAATGGAGATTTCCTCTTTACCCAAGTCAGTTTAATCAAAAACAAACATTTTTGTGGAGTATTGCATAATGAATGGAAAATGTTACTCTGAACACCACCACCTTTTCAAAACTGTCACAAAACAATGCGGAGTTTCACTCAGCCCACAGCTTGCGCAACCGCCGGCATTATAGAAACTTGATTACATTTTATGGCCACTTGTTATTTTCACTTTTGCTTTTCTTCTAAAAATTTGAATTTTTGAGCGACAACACAATGGGCCGGCCACAGGTTTATTCATGTCGAATGAGATGCACCTCGACATCTGGGCCAATTAACATTTCCATAAGAAGAGAAGACGCGATAACGGTGAACCCAGAAAGGGAACCAGCAAAGGGAATCCCACCACCACAGCACCGCTAACTGGCATATGCAAATTGTGGCTTCGGTAGGAGTGACGCTCTTTGGTTAAAACGTGACTAATCCATGAACCGAACTCAAGCGAACTCATCGCCTGCCGCAAGTTCGTTGCCTCAGTCTTTTGTTTTGAGCCGTCTATAATGAATACCCGCTATCGCAAGAATGTCCGACCACTTTCGTTTTCAATCGAATTGGGAATCTATTAGTGGGACCGGGACCATAAATCATTCGGCAATCTGGGAATCGATCTAATTTATAAATCATCTTTTCTCGCTTTTCAGCTACGTGCTTTCGGCTCCCTCGAAAATGCTGGACACTCTGCCCGGCACATTGATGCTAACCGACTGCTTGGAGGCCTGCCAAAATAACGAGTCCTGCAGCGCTGTCAACTACGAAACCGGATTGTGTGTGCTGTTCAAGACGACCGCCGATAAATTGCCAGGTGAGTTAGAAAGTGTGAGAATTTCAAACGGCTGTGTGCTGTTTTATATTTCTTTTTGTGCCAAAGAAAGCTCAATAATTCAGGCGACTCAGCGGCTCAGCGACTCAGCGACACAGCCACTCGGCCGTTCATTCATTCATTTACTCAATTACTGAGTTCTAGTTCATGCAGGTCGGCTGCGGTTGTCGTGGCCCGGAGGCATAAATCACCCGCGTGTTCGCAGAAAAAACAAAAAAAAAAAAAAAAAAAAACAGAAATAAATAAAAGCGAACCTGCAGCAGCACACGCCTCTTGCTTTTACGCACGACGCGGTTTTTGGCCCGGCCTGCAAACTAGATTTTTGCCTATTCTGCAGGCAAACTGGCTTTTGGCATAGTAACGCATAATTTCTGCAGCCTCAGCCTTCCCAGTCGAATCTCGAATGTCGATGCAGTTGTCGTGGCTCGGCTGATTCAGCTGATTCAGCTGACTCTGCTCCAAAAGACTGGGGCTTTTGCCCGTTTCTCAACGCCTGTTACTTCGCAGTGAAGGGGCGTGTGCGTAAAACGCATAAAATACGCACATCGCCGTTGCCTATCCCCCATTTACCGCCTCCCGCCTCCCGCCTTCCGCCTTGCAACCACTTTTCATTTCTCAATTTCTGCGTTTTCAGGTTCACTTTCGCGCTCGCAGTTTCCGGTTTTCACCATCTACGCACAGAAATCGTGTTTGGGCGTGCGTCCTTGCTCGAAGGCCTGGTGCATCGATCGCGTTCAAGGTTACCGCCTCCCGGAGCACGTCAAATCTAGTCAGACGGTTCTGTCGCGACGCGACTGCTTAGAACTCTGCTTGGGGGAGACCGAATTCACATGCCGGTGAGTGTTGATTCTTTCACTTTGGTAGCTTGCGACTTAAATACAAATGTGTAGTTGTCTTGGTTATCTGACAATATAAACATCATATGAAGTGACTAGTACTAAAAGGCTTGATACTTGATAACCACCCTGTACGAAAGGTTTTAACATATTTTATAGCATTTTAAGATTTTGACAAACATTGCTAACACTTGAAGATTTCGAGCGCTTTAACTCGATGTCATTGCTCTCGTTCAAACTTGCCAATCTTTCCTAATTCCTTCTCGTACCGCTTACTTTCTTCCACTAACTTCGCCACTCGCTTTCTGCACTTCACTCTTCCCTATACCGCCCTATACCGCTCAATCCACTCAGATCGGCGAACTACTACCGCCACTCGGGTCTGTGTGAACTGTCCGACATGGACCGCATAACCTTGTCTGCTGGAGGAAGTGTGGAGCCCTACGATGGAGCCGACTATCTGGAGAACAACTGCGCCGAGGAGCCCAGCAAACTGTGCGAGTTCAAGAGGATTTCGGGAAAGATCCTGAAGACAGTGGATTCGGTTTACCAGGACATCAACACCATCGACGAGTGCCGCGATCTCTGTCTAAACTCGCCCTACAGGTAGGGTATTCTTTAGGCGAAAATTTGAGCCCTCTCTGATAGCCACCTTAATGCAATCCCGTTCAGATGCCACTCTTACGACTACAACGACACTGGAGACATGGTCTGCCGACTGTCGCACCACAGCCGCGCCACCTTGACCGACGTGATGGATCCCTACTTGGATGTGCCCGAGGCAGCTACCTATGAACTGTCAGCCTGCTACAATGTATCCATTGAGTGCCGCTCCGGTGAGATGATCACCAAGATTAGAACGTCAAAACTGTTCGATGGCAAGGTTTACGCCAAAGGAGCTCCCAAATCCTGCGCTGTGAACGTGAACAACTCATTGGAGTTTGACTTCCGCATGGGCTACAATGACCTGGAGTGCAATGTGCGCCAGAGTGCTTATGGCAGATATATGAACGACATAGTTATCCAACATCACGACATGATTGTCACCTCCTCCGATCTTGGCCTCGCCGTTTCCTGTCAGTACGATTTGACCAATAAAACAGTGCTGAATGATGTGGACCTTGGAGTAACTGGAGAGATTGAGTCCTCCCTGAGCGAAGAGATCACCATTGATTCGCCCAATGTGATCATGAAGATCACCTCCAGAGATGGCAGCGACATGAAGAGGATCGCAGAGGTTGGGGATCCGCTTGCCCTGCGATTCGAGATCGTGGAGCCCAACAGTCCGTACGAGATCTTCGTGAGGGAACTGGTGGCCATGGATGGCTCGGACAGCGCCGAGATAACGCTGATCGATGCTAATGGCTGCCCCACCGACCAATACATCATGGGCACCATCCAGAAGCTGGCGCAAAACCGCAAGGTGCTGCTCTCCCAGTTCGACGCCTTCAAGTTTCCTTCGAGCGAAGTGGTCCAGTTTCGTGCCTTGGTCACGCCCTGCATTCCACGCTGCGAACCCGTGATTTGCGACAGCGAAGATGGCGCCAGTGGAGAGCTCAAGTCTTTGGTTTCGTACGGGCGCAAGAAGAGATCGGTGCTGAATGGAACTGATGGAGGTAAGTAGTTCTAGTGCCATTTAACTGCTCGGACTGATGATGTATAGATGTCAAATCGATACCAATTATAAAATTTATAAAATAATCATTTACATGATGTTGAGCTTCTTTTGAATATTTTCGTTTCGATACCAATCCTTACTACAAAGTCATTTCCCCTTTCTTGCAGCCGAGTTCTTGCTCAGCACACGCCACCGTCGTGATGTGGGCCCTGTGGATGATAACATACTGCTCATGCAGTCCATACAAATCACAGACAAGTTCGGGTTCCAGCCAGAGGATGGCACCACTACCCATGGAAATGACAGCGGTCCCCACGAGAAGGCCTATGCGGGCGTGGCCCAGGACAAGCTCACTTGCCTTAATGGCTATGGTAAGTTGGATGTTCCTTTCCGGGGGCTCTGTGAAAAAGCCCAATCAAGCGCAAATCAAAGCTAGCTTGATTTGCATAGACAAGCTGGAGGATCAGGAGCTGAAGCTAGAACCGAATCCGCAGTTGGACGACATCGTGTCCTCTGCGCGTCGTGAGGCGCTCAGCTTGTTCTTGGCTCGCTAATTTTGATAATGAATCAATTTTTCATCATTGCCGACTTGAGCAAGAGGCCTTAAATTAGGTTCTTCGTTGTCCAGAACGTGTTCTGTGTTATGATGGCGGACTGGCTCGTTCCTGGTGTCTCTGCTGGCTCACGACCAGGTCACTAGTTCACCCAATGCTGTGCAGCAGGATTCTGCACGCCTCGTTTTCGTGCGGCGCGAAAATCTTTCTGCACAGTTGGTTGTCCATCCAGATGGCTGCTGGGTTTTCAGCTCCCGAGCTCTCGAGCTCTCGATCTCTCGAGCTCCAAAGCTCCAGCATCTCCCAAGTGTCACTGCTTTTGTGGAGCAATTTCCAGGCCGCGTTGAAGCGTTAAATTGACAGCTCGTTAGACGAATGAAACTCCACTGGACCACCAAACATCAGGCGCACATTTCAGTTGTAATTACGCGCTGCATTTCCAGGCATTTCAAAGCATTTCAAGGCAGATCAGAGGCGAGCAAACCGAAGCAATTAGAGCAACGGTTCTACCTGTGCTTAAGCTCATTTGCCGCACACATTGCCCACTGAAATCACCTGGCCAACTTGGATGTGCGTGTGCACCCAGGAGAATGAGAATCTTGGCCTTCGTCTTTGGCATGCAGAGCGGCAATTTAACGCCGCATCAACGACACCCTGTAATTTGTGAAAGCTTATGAGCGCTTTACATTCTGCAGCGGTATTTATTTAGAAATGGATCTTTCCCATTACGTCAATCATTTTAATACTACTCTATGGTAGTTCAGGAACCTAATTTCTAGCATTACTTCGAAAATAATCTCCTAAGTTCAGATGAGTAATTTCGCTTTCATCAAATTCTCCATAATTCAAAGTGTTTTTCGCCTAATAGCCATTTTGACAGTCATAAGATTGGTTGTCTTAACCAACACTTATTGTTATAAATTTAGATTGTCGCTTATTTTCGATTTTTGTTTATAGATCTTGGGATAGGCATTGCTAAATGTAGATTTATATTTCCTACTAATCGATAATCCATTTCAGTTTTCCTGGCTGCTCTCAATTCCCGGTTACTCCTGTCAGTCAAAAAAAAAATCAAGTAAATGAATTAGTTCTATATCATTTTGAACTTAGTAATTTTCTTGGATTTTGCTATTTAATTTAATGTTCCCTTCACGGCAAAGTTTCCAATAGACTTCAATGAAAATTTGTACGTTTAATGAATCATTAATTTGCTTTTAGTGCTTGCGCAGCGAGTTAATCCTTTGAATTTAAAAAGTTTAATTTTTATGAGCCTCCTTTCAGCAGATATCTGGATACACCTTTAATATTTCGAGAGATTTTCAGCGCTTTTCCTTGCTCTCTCTTTGTTCTGGCTCCAGTTTCATCAAATTATTTACCATTTTGTGGGTTTACTCGTTGCCCCCGAAACTCCCACAACTTCGTGGACCGTTTATAGTAATTGTTATAATTTTGTATATTTTCGTCGATTCCTCTTTTGTTGCTTTTTGTTACTATTATTGTAGTCTTCTTGTTGCGATGAAAAAGCGGAGGCAAATACATAAATAAAAGTCTCAAGTGCGTGCACTTTGTTATTGAAACTCATTCAAGTCATGGAAATCATGATGATGGTGATGACGATGTTGTGGCTCTCGGTTTGTTTGTTGATTTGTTTTCGGCTTACTTTTTATGGTCATTTGAGGAACGAACAACCACAACAATGCTACCAAGTAATCTCTGATAGTCATCTGGCATGTCGTCGACGCTGTTGCTCTTAAATTCTGATTTCGTGAACTGGACAAAAACAGCAGAGGCAGCAACGCATGCAACTTGAGCACTGCACTGCAGCACAGCTCGACTTTGAGTTTGAGTTTGACTTTGAGTTTGGCGGCACTTTCACCCGATTTCTACCGGCTGTGGTTCGGTATTTCGTATTTCCTCCGCTGGAGCCCGGCTTATTTATGTGGCATGTTGCACTGTTAAGAACCCAGGCAAACGGGGAAACATGCGATGTCTAGGGTATAGAAAGTGAAGCCAAAGAGTCCAAGTCCGAGTCCAAGTCCGAGTCCGAGTCCGAGTCTGTGCCGAAATATGCAACTCATGCATTAAATTGTCGTTGTTTTATTTCTCATTGTTTTTGTTTATCTTCAACTTGTTGCTGTCAAACTTGGTCACTTGGTCACTCTGCGTCTTGGGACCTTGGAGCTATATTCTTCTTTTCGCTCCTCTACTTTGGTTTCAGTCCACTTCGAAGTGGGTCAAGTGGCGCCCACTTTTGTTTTCTGTGATAACCAAGCCGATCTGAGGTCACTTCTGCCTTTTTTTTCCTCTCGTTCTGGTTTTCCGCCCATCGAAGCGATCTTATCGGCATTTTGCCGGCTATCCGCAACCAGTTTCCATCGAAACTTTTCGAACTAGATCGGTAACTCGAGATAATCCCCTTGATTTATGGCGATAAGAGGCCGACTTCCCTTTTTAAAGTGCTCGAGTAACAATCTGGAGCGAATTCGGGTTTTCTAATTCTCAAGTGGCCTAGGCTAAAGGAAGATTAATGATTTAATGAAATAAAAAGTGGGAGCTTGCTCCATTTCGACATGTGTGTAATAATACTTTGAGAGTAAGGCGGCTTTTTCCCATTGATTTATAAAAAAAACCAAAAATCACAGCAGTTTTTTTCGCAATCTATTCTTTCAGGACTTATCATGGCAGGAGCCCTGTTCCTGTTGGCCCAGCTGAGCATCTTCGGCATCTGGAAGACCGTGCAGCGCCGCAGCAGCAAGGAGCGCTACCTATACCAGCACGAGCCCACGCCCACCATCACCTACGGAGCGCCCACCATGCTGTACGGACCACCGCCCAACTCCTCCGCCGGATCCTCGGCCTCGGGAGCGTCGTACGGGGGCAGTGCCAAGGACACGCTGAGCAAACTCTACGACAGCGGCATCAACGGGCGCTACGGACAGCAGTTCTAGGGGAGATCTGGGTGGCTCTGGCTGTTTGCCGGGAACACTTAGCTGGGAACAAACGCAATATGCCTCGAAAGCTTCAAAAGATTCGATGAGACTTGAATAGAAAATATTCGCCTAGCAGCGACACATGAAATCTAAAATCATTGAGAACCCTTGATTAATCCAGCCTAGACTAAGTCTACGATTAGTTTACACTCGGAGTTTTGACTCCCTTTTTTTACGATACAATAGAATGCGCGCTTTTAAATGCACTGGAAATGCACAGGAAAATGGAGATTCCAGCATTTTAAATCGGCGCATTGACAAGAAAAGAACGGAAATTGAACCCGATAAATTCGAGTAAGTTTATAGAGCTACCAACTCTCTAGCGAAAGTTAGGCTAATTATAAGTTTAGTGAGAAATCTGCTTCATGTCCTCGAGCGTAATGCATTTATAACTATACTATTTATTATTAACTATATTGCTGCTCTCAATTAACCCGCAAAGTTTGCCAAATAATTTTGTATCAAAATGTTTTGCGCCAGGCTTCTGTGCAGGGCGGCATTTCCAAATTTCCGGATCCCAACAATCCTCTTAACCTAACTATTAATTTTCGAATCATACTTCTTATTATTTATTCGCCGAGACGACAGGCGGTGCTAGTTATTAGGAACTTCTGAGAGACTTAGTTTAATCTCAAGCAGAAAGGAGGAGAAGAGATGAAGAGTAATAAACGTAAATTTAATAAACGAATTGTACTGATTAAGTAATGCAATAAACCTTACGCCTAAATAAAAATATTTATTAATAAATGTCTAAACATAAATAAAGCTGTCTGTTTTAATTGGTGAAAGAAGGCACATGCCAGGCAGCCACTGAATTAATACATTAATTACGGTGGCTGGGCAGGCATGTCGAAATTTATTAACGCTTTGATTAAGTAAACAGTTTTCAGTAACCCCAACCATTTTCCATTAGCATTAGGTAGAAGAAACTCGGAGAGCCGCTTAACCAAATTGATGTTTGTCAAAGCGAAAGACACCCGAGGAAATTATGATAATTTCACGGCAATTTGAGCAGGGCTCACATATGCCGCATAGCCGCATACGTGGATATCTTTCAGTTGGGGGCCGTCCGACAAAAGTGTTAATCAAATTAAGAGGCGGCATGGCAACGAGCTTAACCAGGCGTGTTACCATCTCTTTAACGCTCCAGCTACGCACGCCATTACAGCCGTTCTCTCTACAATATAGTGGGCCACATCAAAAATTCTGAGCCACTGCAGTGTCGATTAATCATGATCACGTTGAAATTAAAATGTGCGAAAACCCGAGTGTCGCTCGAGACGTGTGCCGGCCACCTTTACGAATGAAGATGTCTTCCACGGTCTCCACAGTCGGGCCTCGTCTCCATCTTCATGGCATGAATGTCATCCGCCGCGTCCCACTGTCACTGGCGAGGTGTTGGGAACGCATGTGCGTCGTGCCCCACGTTGAATAAAACGCCCCTATTAAGCTGCAGTTAATTGAAAAATGCTGCCGTATCCGAATGGTGTATGCTGTGCCATAAGGCTAAATGTAATTTTAAAGTCTGATGAAACGAAAACTGCAGTTCGCAGTACTGAAAAGTATGCGTCTCCGTGTAAAAGAAAATCCAACAAAATAGTTGGAAGTGCGTGAACTGAAGATCTGGTTTAGTTTCCTATATATCGACAACAAAGGTCTTCATAGTGAATATACCCCTGAAAAGGCTTAGGGTAAACCATCGAAGCCACGCGTTGACAATTTTTATGGCCGGTTCTGGTGCGTATTTGGCTTGGACACGGCTATGGAGTTCCCAGATGTAGTTGGAGATGGAGTTGGAGGTATAGCGATGCCGCAGCAGAACAGGCGTTGTCCAGTCGATCCGGAACGTCGCCGCGTGAGCTTTTTGCTTTTGGTTTTTCTCACCTTAGAGCAAGCATAGAGAACGTGGCCAAGTGTGGGCTTATTGGCGTTGACAGCTATGCAAATGCTTGGCCATTAAGTCGTTGACTGTTAGCAATGGCTTTTAATTAGCAGCTTGACTTTGGCCCGGCCTGGATTGAGATGGCCCAGAGCCCGGCCAGAATGGGCGGAAATTCCAGAGACAATGGCGTGGCGACACCTACACCCAATGCCACTTTGACACTTTGACCATTGAGGAAAACGCTTGCTCGCATTTTGCCAATTTCCATACATAAAGTTCGCATTGAACACCCTCACGCTTCGTAGACATTTGCATTTAAATGCCATTGCCATTTAGCTTGGCGTTGGACTTGCATTGGGATTGGGATTGGGATTGGGATTGGGCCTCGGATGGGATTGGATGAGCTGAAGATCTCGTTTGCAGCACTTCCTTTTCCCATTCGGGTTTTCTTTTCTGGCCATGTTGGCCTGCTCACGATTTCTGCCTCTTGGCCTCTGCTTTTGTTTGCTTTACAGCTGCTCGCTTTGATTGAAAAATTATGCACTTGCCATGGCAATGGGCATCGCCAAATTTCGCCTCCACTACGAGTCAGGGAATCGAAGGAGAAGTCGGGGAGGAAATGAAAAGAAATCTCCCAGTTGATATTCTCAAATACTCTTCCCAGCCAAAAATTAAATAGGATAGAATAGGATAACAACTTTTTGTAGGTTTATAAATTGATAGATGGGGCACATTATACTATAATATATATATGTACAGAGTTTTAGAAATATAAAGTTTTCCTCACTATCAAAATGCCCAGCCTTCCTGCCAGGGCATTAAGACAGACTGACAATGTTGGAAGTTAGCACTTGAAGCGACGAGTGGCAAACGTTTTCCCGTTTTCCCGTTTACCATTTTCCATTTTCCGATACCAAAGTGGCAACAGCCTGAAAGCGAGGACGGTGGCTTGTTACTTTTCATTTCGCCAACTCCAACTCCTTCAGCTTGTCCTGCTCATTAGCAATTGCCCGGCATGGCAGCCAAACAGCTGTCCCTGTTAGCCAGTTTTCACCTAATTAAGCAAACAAAAAACAAACGTGTGGGAAACTGGTCGGGGAGATAACTTTCCCCGCCCCAGAAAACACACGCCCATATCCCCGAATATATCCCACAGGCTAATGCTAATTGCCACGAACATGGGGCTAAGTAGCCAATGGAATGCAGCCGAAAACATTTGTCTCTAATTGCGGTTCAGCCCAATTGGGCAGGCGAAATTAAATTAAATGCAGCCGAAAACAAACAAGCGAGGCAGCCAACCCCAAGATCACCAGGAGAAGCTGAAGATTCCACGGCGGCCACAACAATTTGTGCAAAAATACAAATTGGAACATTTGCGGAGGCGCAGGCGTGTAGTAGGCAATACTGTGAGAATTTATGGCCCTGCTCTGGGGTCACTACCGGGATAACATCTGGCTGGCTGGTTGGGCCAACTCAGAGGAACTGGAGAAACTGGAGGAACTGGAGGAACTGGAGGAGCTGGAGGAACTGACGCGTCGTGCGCAATGCGCATGCTTACCTAGCCGCTTTCAAACAAAACTGAAAACCGAAATGGGTAAGGACATTGACCAGGAACGATGCAAACCCAAGGTAGACAGCCGATTGCGGCAGTCGGCGGTGGAAACCCATTTAAAATTAGTGAAATGGTTCAGTACCGTTGGAGACTGGCGGAAAAACAATTAATAATTGCAATATATCTCTGGAATCTTGGGCAATTGCAGTTACCACAAGGGTCACTTCACTTCTGTCCAGCAGCTGAACTTTGATCGCCCAAATGGAAAATGCCCAACTGCCTGCCTTTCATAAAGATGATTAGCACATGTTTATATCTTTGATCTTAACGACCCATAATCGAGTTTGTAGCCTTAGAAAATGTTAAGCAAATGTTATGTTTTGCTTTATGGCATTCTGCATAATGGCCATGGTCATATTTTTTATTACGGTAAAGTCGTTAAACGATAGGTGTTAGCAGTTAGCTCCAATCTTTTGACTGGGTTAATAGGGTAAAAAGAATGTTGAAAAATAGGCAGAGAAAGCATCCTAAAACTCCAAAGCCATTTAAAAGAAACAAGCCACATATTATGGCCTAATACTGCCAATAAGCAATCATCCCTCAAAACTAATGAAGTGCTTAAGAAGACTATATATCCGATTCTCTTTCGAGGTATCCAAATAAATCTACCTTAACGCTCCTGCAATAATCGCAAGGCCTAGGCATCCAAACTTAGCCCCTTTAAATTTAATTAAAGCCAGCTCTTTTAGTTGGCTTTCTGTTCTTCACCTTCGTTTCCGCCTAACGGACTGTGGGACTTTTGCTTTCCGCATGCTGTGTTCCTTACCCTTTTTTTTATGGGCTTGGTTTTGGCCTAGCCGCATCTTGAAGAGGAGAAACAGAGGCCGAGAAGAAGTGGATGGTCTGCCGGTTGGGGGCGTGCGTGAAAATTGCTGGAGTGCACAAGGAAGGCCGGCGGCTGCCCTCTCTCACGTTGCAGGACAAGAATCGCAGTAAGTGATTACGTAACCAGTGCATTGTACGCAGCATCTGTTTCGGGTTTGGTTTTCCTCCTTGGATTCTACTGTTGGCCATTGCAGTGAATGAGACCGCAGTCGGAGGATGGCTCTTATCAGCCAATCAATGGGCGAGAGGAAGCTGTGGCAAAATAATTTATTCACAACCATTATGCGCTGCGAATTTATGCCACTTCCTGGTGGAACCACTACAAATAGCCTTTTAAAATGCGATAAAAATAGCGCCAAGGGGTCTGCGATGCACAACCAGTCAGGGAAGATGCACCACTCCGGTCCAGGGTGCTGGGCTCGAGATGATGGGGCGTGGTCACTTGGCAATGACTTTCAAGCATGAAACCGTAAAATGGCTTTTCAATAAACCCGGCAGCCGAAGGAGGGGAACTGCCAGATGGAGCTGGGAAACTGGCGAAACAATGCGACAAATATTTGAATATGTTAATTAGTCTGTTGTTCCTGCCGTTGCCCGTTTTCTGGGCACGATCAGTTCGTTCTTCTTCTATCGCTGGACGTGCATCGGTGCAGTCTAATTTCATGTGTTGCCATCTTGTTAGCACACCGGTGAAGTTCTTGGCCCAGGATGGGGGGAGGTTCCGACCTGGAATCCGAACTTGCAACCGTTTTGCATCTTTCGCACCAGGCGCACTAACGAATGCAAGTGCTTAGAGATTCATATTCGTACTTATGATCGGTATGCAGGTTGGCCCACACACACACCAACCGGCAATAAAGTTGCCAATGGTCGGTCGGCCAAGAGCAACTGACAGCATCAGCCTTATGGAGTCACAGGCCACCAGCGGATCGGGATCTCTACTTCCATCCGAGCGAAGCACCGAACCCTGAGTATCCGATCCCCGCCCGCATTCCTTGCCATTTGCACGCAAAGCTAACTGCGGATTACAGTCGAGGTTCGATGCGAGACAAGGAGAATCCGAGAGTATGTGCCAGTAGCTCTTGGTACTGCTCATCAACATTATTACTAATATATGTACATGTGTTGGTAATCAATTAGGCTGTTTAAAAATCAGAACCAACCCTGCCTTATTATACAAGAAAAACTATTAATAACGGTATATAGCCTACAAAAGAGGCCCCAGAATGAATGGCGTTTGGAGACACAGTGAGGGAGCGTTCCACAAATTGGAGTTCTACTGTTGGCTGGCATCCAGCCCGAAACTCACCTGTGGCTCACTCCTTGCGTGCGCCGACGCCTCAACTTTTGCTCCGACTTTGGCCTCAGGTTGGCTCCGACTTGGCTTCAACTTGGGATTTGGCAAGCATTGGGGACTTCGTGGCTTCGTAGGTGTTTCCAGGGGCCACAGCTGATGCCTTTGACAGCTACTAAATTCTCCGCTCGTCCGACGCACACGTTCCTTGTCCAATTTTGGGCACCAGGCAGATTTTCCTCCTGGCCGGCGCTTATCGCCTGGCCATAAATTCATGCTGTAGGTGTCTCGATCTTTTCGGGTTCTTTCTTTTTTGGCGTTTTAGCGGAGGTCCTCGCCTGGTGGACACGCAATGAAGCTGTTTCTTCGTGCGCCGGAATTTCCCCGCGGCATGCAAAATGCAATTAACGGCACTTGCAGCGCGCCGGAAATTGACAATTCAATATAATGGGTTTCTTGTTTTCGCTAATTGGTGGTGCCTATGCACGCATAAATTAAGTAAACACAATTCAAAGTCGTAATTAATTGGTAAACACAAACTAGAGCTGACAAAAAAGCTGGCGTCCATTTTGTAATCAGGATCTATATTCGATTAATTAGGGCTTATCCGATTAATTAATGCATATGTGGTCTATCGATCTGACTTCTGAAACTTTCATCACCAGCAAGTAAAAAATAAAACTCAAATTGATTAGATCAGCAAGAATTAAATACAAAATGTTAGTTAAAATCAAAAGCCATCATACTGACTTAAAATCAATCCTCACACCAATATATGTTCCTAAATTAAGCAGACTTTCCAACTCTATTTTCAGATGTTCATAGAAAACGCAAAATAATAAACAAAAATTGCGAAAATTTAAATAGCACTTAATATATTATATTTTGATCATTTTCTGGCATTGTCATGAATAAATCAACTTGTAGCAAATTCAAAGCTTAACTATATCCGCCTATTCATAATCGATAAGTTATCGATATGCATAATCGAACCAGTAAGTGAACCACCGCTGGTTCATTTTTTAATTACTGCAGACAAAACTAAAAAGCCAAGACAATATATATAAAAACTTAATGGTTCCGATGCCGAATACGGCGATGAAAACTTTCAGTTATAATAAGAACAATAGCCAAAAATATAATCCCAACAAACGCAGGAAACAAGTTTACTTTTGAAGATAAGAACAACATCGGTGCTATCGATACTTCACTGATGTTTTCACATCGATAACAGATGAACCAACTGGGCACCGCTGAGTGACGTGTAAGCGCAGCCAAAAAAACCATTTCAATTGTTTTACCCACGATTTAACCGAAAGTTCCAAGACAATGGGTTCGTTCCGCCGCGACAAGGATGAGGAGGAGGACGGTAAGTAGCACCCTAACATCTGGAGCCAAGTAATCCGCCGGCCAGCAAAGCCAATCGAAGACAACCTAGTTGCTGGAAGGTGCTCCGCTGGCACAGACACACACTCACACACCCACTAACCCGACAAAGTCGAGAAAAATCGAGTTTTCCCCAAATTGATTGAGAAAATGAACTATTTTTCCCTTGCTTCGCACAAAAAACAACGCGGCCATCCGCCAGCAGGACCGAGCAATGCGTACCAGAACCTGGAAAAAACGTCGGTGCTTCAGGAGACGCGCACCTTCAATGAGACGCCGGTGAACCCAAGGAAGTGCATCCACATCCTGACCAAAATCCTGTACCTGATCAATCAGGGTGAGCAGCTTGTGGCCCGTGAGGCCACCGACTGCTTTTTCGCGATGACGAAGCTCTTCCAATCTAAGGATGTGGTGCTGCGGCGTATGGTTTACCTGGGCATCAAGGAGCTGAGCTCCATTGCCGAGGACGTCATCATCGTGACCAGCTCGCTAACGAAGGATATGACCGGCAAGGAGGACCTGTACAGGGCCGCCGCCATCCGGGCCTTGTGCAGCATCACGGATAACACCATGCTGCAGGCCGTGGAGCGCTACATGAAGCAGTGCATTGTCGACAAAAACGCGGCGGTTTCTTGTGCCGCATTGGTCAGTTCCTTGAGATTGGCCAGCACTGCCGGCGACGTAGTCAAGCGGTGGGCAAACGAAGCCCAGGAGGCCTTGAACAGCGACAATATTATGGTGCAGTACCACGCGTTGGGTCTGCTCTACCACATCCGCAAGTCGGATCGGTTGGCTGTCTCCAAGTTGGTCAACAAGCTGACCAGAGGCTCTCTGAAGAGTCCCTATGCCGTTTGCATGCTGGTAAGTAGAGTTTGTACCCTAAATTGTTCTATATGAAACATACGAAATCTCACTAAATTCGTTTTCCATCCCCCAGATTCGCATTGCCTGTAAGCTGATCGAGGAGGAGGACATTCCCTCTGAAGAGCTGTCCGATTCGCCCTTGTTTACGTTCATCGAGTCCTGTCTGCGCCACAAGAGCGAGATGGTCATCTACGAGGCGGCTCACGCTATTGTCAACCTCAAGAACACCAATCCGCGAATGCTATCGCCGGCGTTCTCCATCCTCCAGCTATTCTGCAGCTCGCCGAAGGCAACGTTGCGCTTTGCGGCTGTGCGCACACTCAACAAGGTGGCCATGACGCACCCGGCGGCGGTGACCACCTGTAATTTGGACCTGGAAGGTCTCATCACGGATTCTAACCGATCGGTGGCCACTCTGGCCATAACTACGCTGTTGAAGACCGGCGCTGAATCCTCGGTGGAGCGTCTGATGAAGCAGATCTCCACGTTTGTGGCCGAGATTTCTGATGAGTTCAAGGTGGTGGTCGTGCAGGCCATTTGCGCTCTGTGTACCAAGTATCCGCGCAAGCACACAGTGCTGATGAACTTCCTTAGCGGTATGCTGCGCGAAGAGGGTGGCCTTGAGTACAAGACCTCCATAGTTGACACCATCATCACGATCATCGAGGAAAATGCGGACGCCAAGGAGTCCGGTTTGTCGCATCTGTGTGAGTTCATCGAGGATTGCGAACACGTTTCACTGGCGGTGAGGATTCTTCACCTGCTGGGCAAGGAGGGACCCTTCGCGGCCACACCCTCCAAGTACATACGCTTTATCTACAACCGCGTCATCTTGGAGAGCCCTATTGTGCGAGCAGCCGCAGTCACGGCCATGGCTCAGTTCGGAGCATCTTGCCCAGCCTTGTTAAGCAATATTCTCGTACTGCTGGGTCGTTGCCAGATGGATCCGGACGACGAGGTGCGTGACCGCGCCACCTACTACCTTAGCATTCTTAACTCAGAAAGGCCAGAGCTGTACAAGAACTACATCATCGAGAGGGAGAATTGTTCTCTGGCTCTGCTGGAGAAATCGCTGGTCGATCATCTGAATGGCGATCTGGACACACGCTTTGATATTTCCATTGTGCCCAAGGCGGCCATAGTTAAGCCGGTGATTGCCAACGATGTAATGCTAGTTACCAGCAGTGCTCCACGGCCGCCGAAAATCACGCGGGAGGAGGAGAGTGCCGCACGTCTGGCACAGCTGCCAGGCATCCAGGTGCTGGGCCCCATCCATCGCAGCACAGCTCCCATTCAGTTAACCGAAAGCGAAACGGAGTACACGGTGCAATGCATCAAACACATATTCGGCCAGCACGTGGTCTTCCAATTCGATTGCTTGAATACGCTATCCGACCAAATTCTGGAAAATGTGCGGGTGGAGCTCACGCTGCCGGAAGGATTCACAGCCAGAGCGGTCATTCCATGTCCCAAGTTACCCTACAACGATCTGCAGACCACATTTGTCATCGTAGAATTCCCGCCCGACACCGCCAGTTCCATCGGTAAGTTTATTATTTCTCCCACAAATTTTTTGCCATTAATGTCTGATTTAACATATATCCTCATTTTAGCCACCTTTGGTGCCACTTTGCGATTTGTGGTCAAGGACTGCGATCCCAACACCGGCGAGCCGGACTCAGATGAGGGCTATGACGACGAGTACATGCTAGAGGATTTGGAGCTGACAGTTGCCGATCAGATACAGAAAACCAGAAAGAACAATTTCCAAGTGTCATGGGATGCAGCTGACACAGAAGGTGCCACAGAAAAGAGATAAGGTCCATACAATGATTAGTAATACTATATTTTTGCAGAATGGCTACAAGCCGAGGATACCTTTGTGCTATCGGCAGTGACCACCTTGCAGGAAGCCGTCAACACTATAGTCAAGATTTTGGGGCTGGGCGCTGCAAACCTCTCTGAAAATGTACCTGAGGGTACGCACCTGCATACGTTGCTCTGTTCAGGTAGGGATTCTTCGCTTTGAGTTGTAGGATGAATAGTAAACTCCTTCCCCCATTACAGGAACCTTCAGAGGCGGCGCAGAGATTCTCGTGCGGGCCAAGCTGGCGCTTTCAGAGGGCGTCACGCTTAATCTGACGGTGCGCAGCACAGATCAGGACGTAGCGGAGCTCATAACGGCGGCCATCGGATAAGACAGCGAGCCATGCAGGAACCTCGTTTGGTTTTTGCGTGCTGTCAACGTAATATGAACTACGAAACAGAAAGTTACACCTAATCAAAAAATAATTCGTACCTTTAAGTGACTGTCCCTGTCCACAATTCGGCATGTGCTACTGCCCGTTTCCAAAAAGTTTATGTGGCCCAGCGATGCATCCTCCGGAATGTATCGCATATGTTTATTATCCCCATTTAGCCTGTGCATTTAGCTTAAGTATGGAAACAAAATATTAAAAATACATGTATATGCAATGCAACCCGACCTGAAGGCGTTTATTTGGCAGGTGCTTTAAACGTAGGACACTTAAATTTTTTTTACTGATTGCAACCTCGTGAGAACCGTACCTCCAAAGAGAAATTGCTTCATAACTAGAACTTACTTTATTTTATATGGTATTTTATTTAATTATAAATAACTTATAGTTGCAGTAACCTAGAGTACTTCTTGTTTTCCTATTTTTACAAATTTCTTTCTCTTGAATCGTTTATTTTCGCTGCGTCTTCCACACTCGTCTTAAATTACAAGTTTATCTTCTTTCTCGCATGAATTTATAATTTCTTGTGCTTTTGTTCGCAATCGATTCCTTATTATACATTCTCCGATTCCGACTATGTTGAATATATTTGTGTAAAATGTATCCGACGATGGAGTTCTTTCAATCGTTCGAAACGCTTCTCCGTATTAAATATTTAAAATGTAAACGCACAGAAGTATAAAAATAATATAGATTCGTAATAACAAATAACACACTCATGCAGTTTGCAGCAATTTCACAATGATAATTTCATTTCGTTACAATTTCTATACTCATCTCCAAATGTGTTGAATATGTCATTAGATATATGTTTATATAGTTACGAGTGGTTGTCTGTTGTGGTTGTGTTTTATGCGAAATTCTTGCCAGGCGGGCGGTATTCGATCGGAGATGTGCATCATCATCCCGCCTGAGCTGGCTATTTAGTTTTATCCAATCTCTTTTTATAATACAAACTAGAGTGTTTCTCAGCTGTGTTTCCGATTTCTTGTTGCGGCGTTGGCCTGTTTGATTACTCCACTTGCAGACGCACACACAAATTACAATTATATTACAATTAACATATTTCGTTTACACTTTTCGTTAAGGTTTGCTTTGCTTATTTGTTTCAGGAGCTCGCCGCGGGCTAGCCAGGAAGCCCGGAGCTAAAATTCACAACACTGCTCCGGCACTTTAGTGGGTCGCATACTGGCCACGGGGCTTAGTTGCCGGGTTGGGGACTGGTGGGTCTCAGGATCGGTCGGGGTCTTGACTATTGAGCAGCTTAAGTCTTACATTTAAGATAGAGTTAATGCTTGGATATTTTATACAGTGAGTGGGTGCTAGCTGGTGCTGTAGTAGCTGTTGCTTTCGCTTTTGCTGGTGGCTGGGTTGGTTGATCGATACGTTTTGCTGATTTTAAATCCGTGCCGCTTCAACACTTGAACTTGACCATGGGAATATGCTTGGAAGACACGCACTTGTCGCAGCACCACTCGGCAAACACCTCCTTGTTGAGCATTTGGAAGGCCGCCTCTGTCAGGCCAACACAGGTTCTGTAAAATGAAAGGTGAAATTAGTCGACGGCATGACTGGAGTTAAGACCACCTGACTGACAAGATTCATATATGAATTAAAGGTAATTCCCCGGATTATTTTGAGCTAGTAGTGATAAGACTGATTGCTAATGGAATTGCTATAAACTTAGATACATTTTCGGGACAAAACATGTTTCGAATAAGGTAAGAAATAAACTAAATATACTTTCTAGATATTTCAATTATATTGTTTTTACTTAACATTTTAAATCTTTTGTGACCTACCTGTGAAAGAAAAAGTTACAACCGGATTCACAGAACACGGCTTCGTCGTTGTCGTTCACCTCCTTGTGGCACATGCCACACGGATATATGGGCGGCGCATTCGGGTTCTGCGGATTGAAGACCATTGGCTGACCCGGCGGGTACATCTTTCCGCCGCCCATTGTCATCGGCTTGGGACCTACACCCATTGGGCCGCCCATCGGGCCACCACCCATGGGCCCCATGTTGCCCATCGGTCCACCGGGACCCATGGGTCCTCCTCCACCACCGCCGAACATATTTGGACCTGGTCCGCCCATCGGGTTGTGGTGGTGATGCGGGTGTCCGTGGTGCGGGGACATGTGCGGATGCGGGGGTCCGTTCATGCCGCCAGGTCCGGGTCCTGGACCAGGTACTCCACCCATGTGGCCGTGACCCATGTGTGGACCCGCGTTCCCGTGCGGACCGCCCATCATGTGCGGATTAGGTCCTCCGCCCATATGAGGAGGCATTCCACCGGGACCGCCGTGCATTCCGGGTCCGCCCATCATGTGCGGCGGTGGTCCGCCAGGATGATGGTGCGGATGATGCGGGTGGTTCATCATATTCGGATGCGGGGGACCGAGATGCGAGGGTTGCTGCGGTGGCAGCATTTGATTCATGCCCATTCCGGGCATTGGTCCGGGCCCGTGGCCAGGTGGGCCGCCGCCCATGTGCTGCTGGTGCTGCATAGGAACTGCGTTCGGGTTCATCTGGCCCATCATGGGTCCGTTGTTGTTATTGCTGTTGTTGTTATTCGGGCCATTGGGACCGGCTGGTGACTGCAGCGGACTGGGTCCGGAGTTGGGCATGCCCGGACTCGGGCCAGCGCTGTTTAGCGAGTGATGCGGTGACATGGCGGGCGGCGCTGGCGAGGATGTAGGCACTGACGTGGACATGGACGTGGCCGTCGATGTGGGCGTGAGCGTGGGCGTGGCGGGCGAGGGAACCGATGAGGAAGCTACCGAAGATACCGAAGGTCCATTCGACTGCATCGACGTCGGCACTCCCAGGCGTCCGGCTGCTGGCGAGAGGTGAGGATTTTGATTGTTGTTGCTGGCGTTACTTGTATTGCTTCCGTTGTTGCTGTTGCCGCCGCCGGGATTCCCGCCGAGCAGGTTGTTCCCAGGACCACCCGGGTTGTTGCCGTGCGCGGGGGAGATGCCACCGGGTCCTACCAGGCCGCCGGGCCCAGGTCCTGGCCCTGGAATGGGTCCTCCAGGCATGTGACTGCCATGACCCGTGGGTCCGTTGCCGAGCGGACTGTGCAGAGGAGGAGGACCCATCTGCCCGTTGTTCATCGGTGGCTGCGGAGGTTGTTGTTGTTGCTGCTGCTGTGGTCCGCCGGTGTTGCCGGGATTTCCAGGGCCCGGACCCGAGGGAGGGCCCAACGGGCTGCCAATTGGATTGCCCATCGGAGAGCCCATGGGCAGTGAGTTCATTGGCGAGTTCTGGCCCGGACCGCCCATTGGTGAACCTTGCATGGCTCGCGGATTGGGTCCGTTGGGACCGCCTCCCATGGGCGACAGACCGCCCATTCCCATGTGATGGGGTGATATGCTGGGGCCTCCCATTCCGCCCATTGGACTCATGCCGCCCATGCCAGCCATTCCACCCATGGGACTGCCCATTGGGACGGGTCCACCCGGTCCTCCTGGCCTTCCGTGATTCATATGCGGCGGCAGTCCGACGCCTGGTCCCGGTCCCATTTGGTGGGGGTGCATGGGGCTCATGCCTCGCATTGGAGGCGGACCACCCATGTGCGGATGGGGACCATGTGGATGACCCATGGGTCCGCCTGGATGATGCGGGTGCATATGGGGATGCATGTGAGGCGGGGGAGGAGGTCCACCACCCATGCCCATGCGATCTTCCCAGTGCGGGTGCTGGCCCGGTCCACCGCCGCCAAAGTGACCGCCTCCTGGTCCGCCGCCCATCTGATTCATGGCCGCCATCGCCGCGGCCGCTGAGCTGGACATCGCCGACACCTGGGGACTGTCGTCGAATGGATTCGAGGCAATAATGGTGTCTCCGAAGCCTCCCATTGGCGGAGGTGGCAGCAGATCCTGCGGTGTCGGTGGCGCCTGCTGCTGTTGCATGGAATTCGCAGCAGCTGCTGCAGCAGCAGCCGCAGCCACCGCTGCAGCGGAGTTTGCGGCACTTGAGGTTTTCCGCCGCTTCTTCGGATTGCTCGGCGCCGAGATGATGTCCGTAGGAGGCGGCGGCTTAAAGTCGGGCGGACAAAGTCCGCCCGCTGGACCCGGCAATCGATATGGCGCCATACCAAGATTGTGGGTCATATTCGAGGTGTTCTTCTTCCGAATGGTGGCAGCTTTTCTTCAACGGCGTGGGGCAAGAAATTCGGTTGTAGCGGCGTCGCCAATCCCGCGCAGGAGATCTCGACGCTGGTAAAGAAGTGGGTTTGGTTGTGATGTCCCCAGAGAGGTGGACACTAATCCTCTGGATCCTCTGGTGACCAACTGTGGGGCTAAGTAGGCTATGCTCGGTGGGCTTGGGCTTTCTGCCGGTTATCCGGCCTGCGACCGCCTGAAGTTTGAGTTCCTGAGGGTTGGGAAGGGTGCCAAATGAGTATCTGGCATCCTGTAGGTCAGTCCTCCTCAACTACTCACCAAGTCATCTCGTGGCCAGGATCAGGATCCTTATAAAATTCGCGTCTTTAAGGCAACTGGCTCTCGAAACCCAGGTAAACACTTTCGGCGCAACGAACGGCAACCCCGTTTCTTTTTCAGGTTGGCAACTCTACCGTGGAATCCCAGCGTCGTGTTGTCTCGTTTCAAAGCGCCAAGCACCTGCCGCTTCTTAGTTTCTTGCTGATCCTCGATCACTTTTGCCAGGAGCACGTCTTTTTAGCACTCCGCACTTCAGTTTGCCACTAATTCCCCTTCATTAACCCTTCAAAGGGCGCTTTCTGGCAGCGCTCTTCTTCTTGCCACCGATTTTATGTCCTCCGCTGCGCTTGCCGTTCCGTTTTAATTGCAGTGCAGCGTTTAACTGTTGTTTATTTACGGGATCTTTTTGCGTTTACCTTCAATCGGGAAACAAAATAACCGGCGGTTATTTCCCAGAGGAAATTATGTTGGCTTTACGCGATTAGTGAAGCCTGCGTTTTCGGTTGGCTTTTTTGTTGATTTGATGGCCACTGCAGCATCCACTTTTAATTAGCGCCGTTTATCGGAACGGCACAAGCAGTAATTACCGTTACGCGGATTCGGCGGTCCGGCGGACTGACCACTGAACCGTTATATACCAGCAGCACATTAACCTTTGTTTATTTTGACCAATTTTTGCGTGCGAAGAAGCGAAATATAAATAATTTTCGTTGCAAGTCCGCCAGTGTGACCGTTTGCGCACGTCAAGAGAAATGCCGGAATTCCGTTGGCGGCGCAGTGTGGCCAAAGCACGCAAGCACGAGGCGGCTTGCGACTACGTTAAAAATTTAAAAATTTATTTGTTTTTAAGTTAAAATTACTATTTGGCAGACGTTTCTGGTTCTAATATAGAAAATTTGCACAAACGTATTAGCCTCAAGGCCGATACGTAGTTGTTTGGCATGCCGCCAATCGTATATCGATAGGCTGGCAGTGATATCGGTATACTCTCAGGCGACGCTTGTTTATTGGCGGCGTTTAAAAAAAGAGTTTAAAATTGGCTGGGATTTCACATTAGGCTAGAGCGCATTAAATAGCAATGTGGAGCAACTTCGAGGCGTCCTCCCTGGAGGATGAAACCATCTCCAACATATTCTCGTCGCGAGGCATCTTCCAAATAAGCAGTGAAGAGGAAGTGAGTCCTTATTGTGCAGAATCTGCAATTGGGTTTCTACTTCCGCATTGTTTCCTTGCTAGGTAAACAATTATCCGGATGTTATGGCCTCCGTGCAGTGCGGCAAGATGGTCATTGGCATCGACAAGAGCCTTTTGCTCCTGGAGGACGAACTGGTGGCCAAGTGCAGCTTCCTGGCATTCGGGGCAGCCATTGAGGCCATTGCAATTTCCACAAGTGGCAACCTGATTGTCTGCGGCCTCAGCGATGGCGAAGTTCACGGGGTTTTCATCAAGGGTCTGCTCCTGTTCAGCGTCGCTGTCAATCTAGAGGACGTGAGCCTAACCGGCGGGACCTTCCGGAGCATCCATCAACTGGATCAGCGGTTCTACTTTACCTGCAAGAATGGAAGCATCTACAGGTAAACTACCCCGGGAGAGAAAATCGTGACAAATGGTTAAACGTTGACATTCTTACCTTGAACAATTTAATGTCTTTTAGCTTAAGCGACATTGATGAGACCAGCTTGGAGGCGTTGGGCAATATGAGCCTAAATGAAAACGAAACTATAGCTTGCGAAAAGGCCCTGCTCGAGGACGTTACCATTCAACGGCTTTCCAAGGGGAAGTCCAGCACCAACGTGGACTGTGCAGTGCTGCTCAAGCGGATGGTGGCCGGCAACATCAGTGCCGAGAACAACCAGGATGAACTGGGGACGCATCCCGGTCTAGTTATCACTGGAGATCATAGCACGATGAACTTTAGAAATGCAGGCAATGACGTGACACGCATAGATTTGCCCGCTCAGTATGGCAGTATTAAGCAGATCTTCAACTTGGAGCACTATATGTGAGTGGGTCTGCTGATTGTACTGCAATAATCACCATAATGTGTATCTGGATGTTTTACAGTATCGCACTCACCAATTCCGGTCACTTGGTGGACATTTGTCCATACACTCGCACAGTTCATTTGTGTCAAACTTCCAAAGAAAATAAACTGCTCATCGAGGATCTGCTAGTTATGGAGTGCAACGAAGAGAACATTGAGCTACTGGTGCTGACGAAGTCAACGGACGAGGAACGCTTCATTAAAATAGTGGAGTACCCAAGTATGAATCCAGCAAACATAGAAACATAATATAGTGCGGCCTAAAACCTTGTATCATTGCAGCGCTTGTTGTCAAAAATGAGGTAGAAGTTCCTGATCACGCATGGCTCGTGCGTCAGCCAAAGTGTGCGGTCAATCTGTATTATCTGGCTGCCAAGAAAGTCAACCAGAGCAGCATACCCTCCGTGGTGGAGATGATGCTCGTTTCAGAGACCGACCCCAGTGATCGTTTTAAGAAGTTGATTTCCAAGGGGCGATTGGAGGAGGCGGAGGTACATAGACTATAATTTATCTCCTAGCCATTTTTTATCCATTCCCATTTGCAACAGGAATTTGGCAGGCAGTTTGAGCTTTGCCTCCAGCCCATCTATGAAGCCAAAGCGAAACGCATTCTGGTCGAGCTGTGCAACGCGAATTCCCAAAACGACGCCTTCGGGGTGGATGATAAATTCCAAAACTTGCTGCAATTGTTGTCTCAAGTGGAAAGTAAGGCATTCATAAAGAGCCATCGCATGATCAACTTGAACTCCAGACACATCCTCGAGCGCTATCTTCGCGAGGTGAAGAAGCGGTTGAGTTTCGAAGACGACGAGGAGGACATGTTGGAAATCGACGAGCAACTGCACCGTCTTAAAACTCTGGCCATAATAGATCCCTACGAATGCAACACGGATTGGCAGAAGTTTATTTACGATAACAACTTGGTCAAGATGGTTAAGTCGCTGTTCAATACAGATATGCCCACGGCCTGTCTCATTTGGCGTCGGCATTCGAGCAGCATTCTGCCGCTGCTAAACGAAGACGAGTTGCGCACGCTTTTAGGATTTATTCCGAGCAACACCAAGCCCTTCAACGTTGTCCAGTGGTTGCGTCAGTTCATTCCGATGGTCAGCAACACTCATCCCAGCATAATGCCCTTTATAACCGACTGGAGCATTGAGATGACGCGGAATCTGCAGTACAGTCCACATTGGCCAGATATCGGACTGGAGTTCTGCACAAAGATACTGGACATTTTTGAGGAGATCCAGTTCACTTACTCGTAAGTGAAATCCTATTTCTCGCCCTAGAATGTATTTTAACTTGTATATCCGTTTCAGCGATGTGCGGCGACAGCAGGAGCGCAACGTTGGAAAACTTCGGGATCTTGTCAACGCACTGCAGGATCTTTCGGTGCTTAAGACCAACTATAACATGGGCTTTACACTGGACAACTACATGCAGGACTCCATTGACGCCACTGCTTTGAGCATTTTGCAGCACGTTCAACTAGATAAGCTTCAGCGCCTGGTGAAAAACTTCATGTACCCGATCTTCCAGGAGAAGGGACGTCAGCCACTGGACGTGATCAAGCAGTACATATCACAGTTAGTAGCCAGTCGGCAATCTTCTAGTACATGGCTGGAACGGGCGATGGCTTGCATTGAGCTACTCCACAATGAGGACAGCCGTTTGGAGTGCGCCTTGTCTGTGCTGCAAAACGCACCCGTGCCTTGGCCGGATACACTAGCTCCTCTAATCAGGCTGCGAACTTCCACTCATCCATTGGCCGTGAAGATCAATGCCGAGTATGAGATTCAGGTGATCAAGATCATGAAGGTCAAGTACGGCTGGCCGGCTGACAGCTCTGATATCAACCTGGAGCTTTTCATGATGCGCATTGTGAAGCTGAACCTTCCGGACATGCTGGACGACATCAGCGCCCTCACCAAGGCGGCGCCGGACATTTCAACTAGTGCCAACTCTAACTGCTGCTACCAAATGGCGCGCAGAGGACAAATTGAGATGGCTTATGAATTCTTCAAGACGCTGAATGGCGAGAAGAATTCGAAAAACGGAAAGGAAGTGGTTGAGATCATTGCCAGCATCTTGGAGAACAGCTCCTCTGCCTCGTTTGAAAGTGATATTAAAGCGCAGGAGCATCTGAACGTCCTAGAGCTTTTCAAGTTGTTCTTGCCGCATGTTGAATCCGTTTATGAGCGCCGCTACCTAGTGATCAAGCATCGTTTCCGCCTAAGGAAGTTCGGCATATCTTTGAGCTGTAGCAGCGAACTTATACCGCTGCACAGACGTCATTGCCTACTGGATGAGGCCATGGAAAGCATAATTGAGCGGGCACAGGCCACGCTGAACGTGTCCGCTTTTATAGCCAGTGAAACAAGTGAACTGTGTACGGCTCTCGGTCTTTCAAAAGTATTTGGTCTGAACCGCATTTGCCAACGGATTGGGTGCCTGCCCCTCAGCTGCGCCCTGGCTTTTCATGTAATAAGCTTCATCGACTGTGTGCCCGCCAATGCCGGCGAGTTCGTCAATCTTGCACTTGAGCTGCTGGTTCAGCAAATAGAAAACGCCAGGGGAAAGAATCAGGGTAAGTCGAATACAGCTCTGCAATCCCTTTGAACGAAAACTTATTTTTTGTGTTCCAGAAACGGCATCCTCGCTGCAGTTGATCAATGAGAACGATCCGCTTAGCTTTTATTTAGCGTACGAGCTGCTGACATCCGCCCTTCTTCACGAGAGCAGCCGTCGTCGTGATCTGGTTGAACTCATCAAATACATACGAGTGGCCGTAATCCACTACCCGCTAGACGCCATCAAGACTCACTACGACGGCAAGGAGCAGGCCGTCAACGAGCACATTTGTCGGGCCCTCGATGGAGTTTCGGTAGCCATGGGCGAGACCACAATAAACTTCAGCAGTGCTCTTAATGGATCCTTTGACGTAAAGACTCTACAGGTTCCGACGACTACGAAGAAGCGCTACTCGGTATCCATGTTTGATGAGGTAGAAGTGCAGCCTATTCAGCAACTGCCTCAGAAGGTATTGATCGTGTAAATCTTGAATTGACTATATTTTTAAAGATTTTCGTTTGCCTTCGCAGAAAAGCGTGGGGGGTCACATGGCAATAGTGAAGTTTCTGGCCCGCACCCTGCTGCTCATGGTGATCGAAACGGAGCCAAACAACTCATTGTTAATGCAGGTTCGCCATGGACTGTCGGAGAACACAAAGGAGGATGTCGACAGTGCTTGCGCTGACTTCTTTCTGTCACTGGAACACTTGACGAAGGTGAAGGAGCACGACGTTTGGTACGTTATGTCGCAGTATCTGCTGGACTTCCAGAAGCAAAACTGCCGGAAGAAGCGGATTATCAACGAGGGCTTCATTACGCTCCAGCTGCGCCGCATACTGCGAAATGCGATGGGAAACAAGGATGTGAACTTCATAGAGCTTTTCACCATGTTGGTAGTGGACAGCGAGGCACTAGCGCTACTGGAAAAGCTCTCTGTTGAAGTGAAAACCGATCTGCAAAGAATCAACTTCCTGACATTATCCGCTATGTACAACGAGTATATCGAAAACTTGGACAATGTGCAAGTGATACGCACCAAGTAAGTGGAACATAATATTAGAATCTTCGCTATCTTACATTTCGTTTTATTGGTCTGCAGGAGATTGAAACTCTACTATTACCTGGAGTTCTGCCAGCAGGATCAAAGAATAAAGGGCAAGTTCAATGCTGACATGGACAACGTAGAGGACCTGCTGAAGGAATTTCACAATAAACAACTTGACGTTCAGCTTTTGGAACGCATGAGCAAGGACTTTGGGTTCGACTATCAGAAGATTCTTATTACCCAGATATTAAGCATTCTGAGTGCCCAGGAGCTGCGCTTCGAGGTGAAGAGGGATACCTTCGGGGACGAGGAACTGGTTATGCTAAGCAGTGCCCAGGAAATGCGCGATATGTGCCAACCGTACATTAATGAAATAAATAACGTCGAGCTCTTTACTTCCAAGTTAAAGCACTTCATTGAAGGCGTAAGTTCACCAACGCAACAAATAATAAAATTATTTTTTTAATACGTTTTAAATCGTTTAGATCAACATTTATTTCTACGAGTTGTACATGTGTGTGATCAATATCCTCATGTACTTCGATTCGGCTCCCAAGGAAATGGAAATTTGGATGAACATTTTGCACTTCCTGAGGCACAAGATGATCACCCGAAGACGTAATCGGCCAGGTCAGGTGGAGACCGACATGTGGCTAAAATCACAAAGGGAAAATGGCGTTATGCCGAAGATATCACGATATCGCCTGCCTTTCAAGCCCATCGTAGAGCAACCTCTTAAGGATATTCTGGGTATATTCAACAGAACATTTTTTAAAGCTTAAAATTCCTATTTAACTCTAGTTTTCGTTTCTTGTATTCAGACAGCGAACTAAACGTGGACAACTGCCAAAGCTGGTTTCCACTCATTCAGATGTACACGGCTTTAAAGGGATCCAAGGATAGTTCCCAGAACTGCGACTATTTCTGCATGTCGGCAGTAAAGAACTCGATATCGGAGTACAAGTCGAAAAATGAATCGGAATCCTGGAGTCTTCATCCCACGAATAATGCTTTCCTGCAGTCAATACTACGGCTGGTCGAGAACGTGAACAACCCAAACAAGGCATTTCTAATACTGTACTTCGTGTCCAACTATGCTCGTGATGGAGCCGATCAGGTGGAAGCCTCCTACGAGTGCTGGAAGTTTGTCAAGGAGAAGGGCCACCTGATTACTGATCCAAAGAGTCGTGATCAGGTTGCTAAGGTGAAGCGGCGGTATCCCATACAGAAGACCCAGCACCTGCTCTATGTCTATGGCCTGACCGATGAAAAGCTGCTGCGCCAGGTTGAGAATCCCACCGAGCTAATTATGGCGCTCTACCATCACGAGCTGATCCTCAAGTCCAGCAAAGTAGACATTAACGCCCTGGTCGCGGAAATAGCCAAGCTACATGACCTGTGCTTAGCCACCATACAGTACCGCCTGCTTCAGAAGTGGCTCTCACTGACTGTGGAGTCGTCGGGTGACGGTACCATTTTGGAGGAGACTTTCATGGAGGAGCAGAACTGGCCGGAGCAGGCCAACGGCGCGGAATGCTCGAGCAGCCAGGACGCCAGCGAGAATGTGAATAGAGCGTTCTACATACTTTCCAGTTGGCCAAAGGCGGAGGCTGTCAAGTTCCTTGTGGGTTTGATCTTCAAGGGCGGGTAAGCATTGCTATTTAAAAGTTAACAGCAAGAATTCATTAAAATACACTTCCATCAGCTCGGTAAACACCTCCACGCAGCTGCAAATGTACGAGTGCTATTCCAAGCTTAACGATGGCAGCAACTCTTTCACCAACACGATCAGCCAACGCCAGTTCATCAGCATCAAGTGTGTGCACGAGCTCAAGGCTCTGGGGTACAAGTCAAACCTGGAGAAGTTCTCCGACGACCATTGCAACAAGATTGACATTCTGAAGATGATCTGGCAGCGTAATGCGCAGAATCCTCTTTCGCTGGAGGTGATGGCCAACATTTGCCTGGGCTTTGATATACACCTGCCGCAAATCTGGAACGGCATTCTGAAGCGCATGGTCATGTTTCATATGGTGCGCGAGTTGAACGCCTTGTTGGATGTACTCAGCTGCCGGCCGCATCTGCTTCACCTGGATGGACTGGCCCAGGCCTGGGACTATGTGCTCTGCCATCCTCTGCAGAACGCCGTCGAGTCACGCTCCTTTCAGCAGGAAGAGCTGCTCCACAAGACGCTGCTGCGCCTGCAGGGCTGTCCGGTGGTACACGCCCTTAATCTGGTGCAGTTCGCCCAGCACTGCATCGTCGTCCATCGACCCCACATGGCCGCCGCTCTACTTAGCTTCTGCCAGAGCTCCGAGCAACGGCAGAAGATCAAAAAGGTTTGTTAAACAGCGAACTTGGTGAAATGTTCTATTGCCACTCTAAACTCTAAATCTTCTTACAGATGATACATTCCCGTCCGGTAGAGAACCTTCGACAACAGATCCTGGATCTGGAAGATGCTGGTCTTTTGCCGGTGGTTCTGAACTTTGCGCTCAAGGAATTGAATCTGTAAGCTTGCAGTTCCGATTTTAAAATTCCATCATTTGTTGTTTTATTCATGGAATATCTGCGTTAATTTCGTTTGGTTGAAGGTACTTCTAAAACTTTGTATATATCATCGAATAACACTCCAAATATAGTTTATACAAACGTGGACTCTTTTTTTTATTATATTTTTGATAATTGCTCTTACACCTTAAGTCAACATTTAAACAGCTTGATTCCCTTACGTTCATAGTTTATGAATCACACAACGATCTGTTAGTTTGAGAAATTGTCTACGGAATTTTGATTCCCAGTTTAAAATTAACAACAATCGCGATGACGTCATAAGCATATATACACTATATGAACAGTGGACTCGAAGAGATGGAATACTGAATATGAAGAGATTTATAAAGGTTTCCTAACAAGGTGCATTTAGTTGTGCAGCGTAATTCTGCAATGTCAAAGCAATTATTTATGGAGCAATTTGTTTAAAGGCGATGTGCACTAATCCACCAGCGAATCGAACACTTTAAAATTAGTTTAAGACGAATGAATTCGAGCCCACTGTGCAAGTCAGCTGTGGCGGCCACCAGCTGGTTTTCATTTGGGGTTAGAACAACGACGCGTTCCACATTAGTAACTCGAAGAGAAGGGAAAAACTGCTAAAACTAAGATGCTGCGTTCTTTGATGGGAGCACAAAAGTGCTGGGGCCTCATCCGCACCAGGAACTTGATGGAATTAGCCACCAAACAGGCACCTGCATCGTTTGCAATGTCCAAGTAAGAACCAAATGCGAACTACTGAGCTTATTTGTATGATTTATGAGTACTTCCATCTCCGGCAGGCGTCACTACTCACCGCCCACTCACATCAAGCAATCAGCTACCGCAAATGATTCCGGAACCATGGCGGAAAGTAAGTATTCTTCTAGCAGAATCAAACACAACCTAATTTCTGACTTTCCACAGTCAAGCAGGAGATGATGAAACGATTGGGGCTGGAGCCCGGCTACAATCCGATTCCCAAGTCCAGGGAGCAGCTGCTCAAGTACCAACCAAAGCTGGAGGACCTGCCCGCAAGAGCCATGCAGGATTCCTTCACCACGGCCATCATTCCTCTAAGCACGGACCGCACTTTGCAGGACAAATATGTGACCTATCTGGGCAATGTGCGACTAGGCCGACTGCTGGAGGACATGGACTTGTTTGCGGGTACGAGGCATCTGCTTACTTGTAATGGATTCCCGGTGCACTTTCTTATTCTCCTTTATTTTCAGCTTGGTGCTGCCATAAGCACCTGGTGCTTCCCAATCTGCCGGAGGGAGTTCATTTGCCGTACACATTTGTGACCATCCTGGTGGACCGCATCGATTTCACCAATGTGTTGGCTTCAGGAACCCAAGATATCCGTTTGTCCGGGCACGTTTCTTGGGTGGGAACCAGTTCTATTGAGGTGGTGGTGTGGCTGGAGCAGATGGTTGACGGAAGGTACCAAAAGTTAACCCGCGCCTTGTTCCTAATGGCAGCAAGAAATGCCACCAATACGGGAGCGTCTCCCGTGAACCCCATACAGCCCGCAAATGAGGAGGAGAAAGTTATTCTGGCTGGCGGCGCAGATAGAAAGAAGAAACGTCAAATTCTTTGTGCCCAGTCCATCTTCAAGGTGGAACCCAATGATCCGGAGCAGACACTTATGTACGAGCTGTACAAAAGGACCACTCCCACCCACACTTTGGAGCTGAACAAGCGCATCCTGCCGCCAAACTGTCGCTGGATGGAGGACTCTTTTCAGATGAGCACCATTCCTTCATTTCCCGAGCACAGGAATCACCACAACCGGGTCTTTGGAGGCTTCCTCATGCGAAGTGCCTTGGAGATAAGCTGGGCTGCGGCATACCTCTACTGCAAAACGCGTCCCAAACTGGAGCACATCTCGGACATTAGTTTCGAGAAGCCCGTCAGCGTGAATAGCTTCATCAAGATGACCGCGTACGTGGTGTACACCAAGGAGAACTATGTGCAGATCATGACCGTTGCGGATGTGCTGGACACGGAAACGGGAAGCCAGGTGACCACTAACACGTTCTATTACACCTTCTCGTCTCCGGACACGGTTACCGAAGTGCTGCCCCGCTCCTACCATGAAACTATGTGGTACATCCAAGGTCGTCGCAAGTTTGAGGCCAGCATGAGTCCAGTGTAGACAGAATTCTATGATTGTTACTAAAGATATTATGCAGGCTATCCTACCAGAGAAATGCAATTACCAGTTCTGTGTTTGCAAAAAGCAATAAATGTCCATTGTTCAATGAAGTGCTTAACCAGCTTATAAGTATTCAAATTTTCAATTAATCAATCGAAGAATACTAGATTAGATATTCATTAATATAATAACTGTCAAAATACTCCTTAATTTTTGCCGTCATTACATTTTCTTACCAAATTACCTGTAATCAAACAAAAAAGCTAAAAAAAAATATAGTTTTAATTTCGTTTCGGATCTGGATTCAGATCCCGATTCGTTTCCATGAGCCCTGGTCTTAAGTTTATTGACTTCAGTATTATGCCCGTTTTGCTCGGAGCCCGTAGCTGCCGGAGATTTCTAAAGACCAGGATGCTCAGGAAGATGACAATCAAACATTACAGGTGAAACATCAACTCAACTAGCGGAAGTCGTTTTTATAGACAACATTTCTTTCAGCTCTAATAGGCGCAGCAACTCTCCGGACAATCAATACTCCACCATTGCGGAGAGTAAGTACTTCCACTTGAAATAGGTACTAGTTGTCCACTTACCCTTCCCAGTCAAGGAGAAGATGATGAAGAGCTTCGGTCTAGAGCCTGGGTACACCACGGAGCCGAAGTCCAGGGAGGAACTACTCAAGTACCAGCCCAAGTTCGAGGACTTGCCTGCACGTTCCATGCAGGACTCCTTTTCCTCGGCCATCATTCCCTTGAGCACGGATGCAGTGCTGCAGGACAAGTACATCAATTTCAGGGGCTTTGCCCGCCTTGGCAGGCTTCTGGAGGACATGGACCTTTTTGCCGGTATTATCTACATATTCATACCAAAACCATCTTGTTGTAATATTTGCTTCTCAATTCTTCTTAGCTTGGTGCTGTCACAGGCACCTGAAAGTGCCCAATCTGCCGGAGGGAGTGCCTTTGCCGTACTCCATCGTGACAGTCCTGGTGGACCGAATTGACTTCACTAGTGTCTCACCCAATGGCACCCAGGACATCCGCCTATCTGGGCACGTCTCCTGGGTGGGAAGCAGTTCCATGGAGGTGGTGGTATGGCTGGAGCAGGTTGTCAATGAAGAGTATCAGAAAATCACGCGAGCTCTGTTTCTAATGGCGGCAAGAAATGCCACCAACACAGCTGCGGCTCCAGTGAATCCCATACAGCCTGCCAATGAGGAGGAGAAGGTCATCCTAGCTGGCGGAGCCGATAGAAAAAAACAACGACAGATACTCAGCGCACAGTCTGTCTTCAAGGTGGAACCCAACGCCGAGGAGCAGTCTCTTATATACCAGCTCTACAAACGGACTACTCCCGTCGAGCAAACGGGGCAGCAGCGACTCCTGCCTCCCAACTGTATTTGGATGCACGACTCCTTCCAGATGAGCACTATTCCCTCCTTTCCGGAGCACAGGAATCAAAACAACACTGTTTTTGGGGGATTCCTCATGCGCAGTGCTCTGGAGATTAGCTGGGCAACGGCCTTCCTCTACTGCAAGGCCCGACCCCAACTGGAGCACATCTCGGACATCAGTTTCCAAAAGCCCGTCAGCGTGAATAGCTTCATCAAGATGACCGCGTACGTGGTGTACACCAAGGAGAACTACCTGCAGATCATGACCGTTGCCGAAGTCCTGGACGCATACACGGGCAGCCGCGTGACCACCAACGCCTTCCACTACACCTTCTCCGCTCCGGATCCGGTTACGGAAGTGCTGCCCCGCTCCTACCACGACACCATGTGGTACATCAATGGGCGCCGCAAGTTCAAGGCCAGCAGGGGTTGAGCCCCTTAGGGTTTCCCGATAAGTTTAAAATCTGCAACTTACCACGATTCAGTTTAATATTCCTTAAGCTTAATGTTCAAACAGACTTAGTTTCAACCGATCTTTTTACATATGTTAACCGAATTGTGCCCAGATCTGTTTTTCTGAACCAAAGAAGCGTGTAGTTTGGCCCCGGCTTTCGTTTGGAATACCCAGTTGCGTGAAGATCATGACCACTGCCAATGTTCTGGGCACGCACGTGATTGTTCACCCTACTCCCACTCTGTAGATTAGATTGAGTCCCAAATTGATACATAGTAAACATTATATTTTGGTAATATTTTTGCTGTCCAATCGGAACAGAAATTGAGTGTAAAATTTTCCATCTCTTTCATTAGTCTGGCATTTTTCCATAACATCATCTTTACACCTCCGTTCAGATTAGATTGTGAGTTTGAGTAGATGCACAGAAAAACAAGATGGGCCGTTAAAAATTAATGAAAAAGCTTAAAGTGCTAGAAAGAGAATATATTCGAAAAGATAGCCATCGCAAAATTCTGTGATCAAAAAGTTATAATATCAAATAATACAACTTTTTTCAAAAGATGTAATACTTAAGACTCATAAGCGATATATAAAGAACTTGCGATATTTCTCCCAGTGCAGGCAGAAGATCTCTCACCAAGTGGACAGGTGATCGCCATGCGCGGGTTCTCAGTCGCCTGAGAGCCATGTAATCACACTTGCCAATGCTGTAGCACTACGCGGGTCTAGAATCACTCTCTATTTTGCAGCCCAAGTGAAAGCACTTCATGTAAATCCGATCGAGCTGAACCGTATTACGTATTAGGAACTGGGAACTACAACCCAAGTGCTCTGCAAGTGACTTCCCAAAAAAATTCATGCCATTGGAGCCCCAGTAGGCGGTTCAACTAGTTGCAATTCCCAAGGCCCCGGATACCGAATTCCCTGGAAATGATGCTGTGTCGCTTGGCTCGGGGTTTTGGAACGGCGCTGTCGACGAGGAGCTACTACTCGACGGCCCGGCGAAGGCGACTGCTGGCCATAAACTGCACCTCCTTTGCGTGTCAGCAGATGCCCAGGAGCTATACGCTAGACAACGGGCCCAAGGTGAAGTCAGATCATCGCTCTGGGACCATGGTGGAGGGTAAATCAGAATCCATGTTCGCTCTGGAACTTCTCTGACATCTCCTTACTCCCCTAGTGGCTCGCGTCATTCGAGAGCAATCCGGCGTGGATGTGGGCTACCATACTGTTCCCAAGCCCCGTGATCATCTGCTGCAGCACCAGCCGAAGCGAGAGGAGCTACCACCAAGAACTATGCTGGATTCCCACACTACTGCCATTCTGCCCCTGAGCTCCAGTGAGCTAATCCGCGAGAGCTACGTGAATCACCTGGGAAGGGTGAGGTTGGGCAGGATTATGGAGGAATTGGACATGTTTGCTGTGTGGATCTGCCATCGTCATGTGAAGCTGCCCAAACTACCGAAAGGAGTGCCTTTGCCTTACACCTTTGTCACGCTGCTGGTCGACAAGGTGGAGTTCACCAACCTGGAGCGGTTGCAGGTCAACCAGGACATCGAGATCAGTGGTCACATCTCGTGGGCGGGGCGGAGTTCCATGGAGATTACCATCTATGTGAAGCAGTTGGCCCATGGCGAATATATAGATGTAACCAAAGCAATATTTGTGATGGTGGCCAGAAATGCCACCAACACTGGAGCGGCTCCCATTAATCCTATAGAGGTTGGTGATGAAACCGAGAAGCTCATTTGGGAGCAGGCGGAGAAGCGGCAGAAGGTGCGCAAGTCTTCTGCCATGGATTCTGTGTTCAACTCGCCGCCCAGGGAACACGAACAGTCACTCATGTACGAGATCCTTAAGAGAACCACTCCAGCCAACAGCATGGATCTCAATAAGCGTGTCCTGCCACCGAAATGCCGCTGGATGGAGGACTCTATGCAGTCCACCATGATTGCTCCGTTTCCAGAGAACAGAAATGCGCAGAACACCATCTTCGGAGGCTACCTCATGCGCCAAGCCGTTGAAATCAGCTTCATAATGGCTAGCATCTACCTTGGCGATCGGCCCATCCTCAAGTGCATCTCGGACATCAGTTTTATGCACCCAGTGCATGTGGATCGGTTCCTCCAGCTCACCGCCCACGTGGTATACGCCACCCAAAACTACGTCCAGCTGATGACCGTGGCGCAGATTTGGGATGCCAAGAGCGGCAAAGTGCAGACCACGAATGTCTTCTACTTGACCTATCAGGCGGACAAGGTCCTGGACGAAGTCCTCCCGCGGTCCTACCGAGAGATGTTGTGGTACGTCCATGGCAGGCGGAAACTCCTGGCCGCACTGCACTTGCAGCCGGAGTACCCCGATCCTATCGAGGAGAACAAAGAGAGCTCAAATATTATCAGCACTTAGAATTAGCGCCAAGATTAGTTGAAGTTGTAGTTGACCCAAATATGTTAAATCGATGTAATTATAACATCTTAGTTGTTACTTTATAACTTGTAGGAATATAAATGAAATAAAATTGTAGAAAAACAGAAGATTAAGTTTTAGCCAATAAGAAGGGCAGAACAGCTACTTTGAATTAATTTAAATTGACGCTTGTGTGCAACTATTTGAGCTTACTCAAAAATGTTTTAAAAAACGTCAAATGTAGTTCTCTGAAGAAATAAACAAAAACTTTCCGTTTTGTAAGGTTTATTTTACAAATCCTGTTAGTCTAACCAGCGGGCGCGCTTGTACAGTGTTTTTGCTTTAGAAATCCTTAAACTGAAGAACCAAATCCGCTCGCTTAGAATCGCATGCGGTGGGGGTATTGGGAGGAGTGCAGGGCAAACATGTTCTGCAAGTACTTGGCGAAGAACTTGCCCTCGGGGTGGGCCTTGATAACCTTCAGCAGGGCGCTGTCCACCTCCTTCTGGTCCTTCTTGCGCTGCTCGTTGGGCACGAAACGCTCCTTCTTGGCCGCGAAGATGTCGGCCTCGCCGCTCTTCTTGTCCTTCTTGGCCTTCAGACGGCGGAAGTAGGTGTCGTTCAGGTGCTCGGGCACCTTGAAGGCACCGAGATCCACCTTCGAGGAAGTGCCGATCACGTAGCGCTGGGACACGCGACGCAGTGGGCACGAGTTGAGGGCGAAGGGTCCGGTGACCAGCAGGAGTCCGGAAGCCAAGACCTTCAGCAGGACGACGCGCTTGCCCTGGTGGCGTCCGGCCAGCAGGATGAGCACGGTTCCGGGGGTCAGGTTGCGGCGCGTGTTGCGCTTGTGCTCGCTGAAGTTGGCCTTGGAGGGGCGCTTCTTCACGAACGTCTTGGTCGGGTAGGTGGCCTTGCTCTTCTTCAGGTAGACCGTGCGCTCACCGCCGTTCTTGGGTCCTCCGATCTTCTTCACCTTCTTGATGGGCACCTTCACCTTCTCCACCACGGGGCTCTTCTTGTCCTTCAGGCGGTACAGGGCACGACGCTTGTACATCTGTAATGGGTTAGAATGTGGTTAACTACCTTTTAACTATAGGGTGAATTTGTTTTCTTGGTTTATCAGTTTTTCGAAGGATTTGACACTGGTTGCACAGTGATAAGAAAGGGTATTGAGGATTATTGAACTTATTTACGGGAAGAGTAAACAATTTGGGCAAAGTATGTATGGTTTGTACCTATAGCCACTTGAACACGGGGAGAAATACACTTATTCAGAATTCGACGAATACAAAGTTATTAAGTAAAACTAACACCAGTTGGAGGGACAGTACGTGATACACCCACGAATGAATAAGTAAGTAACGCATCCAATAGGATCGGAGCACTAAATGCGAACCACGCTGCTGCGCCCTCTTCAGGTGGAGGCGTCACTCGGCCAAGAGGCCATTTCCCCACTGTTTCCGGCGATATTTACCTGGGCCTTGGAGTAACGCAGGATGCCGCCCTTCAGGTAGGAGTTGACCGGGTGCTTCTTGCCCTTTTTGGCCGACTTGGCCACCTTTTTAGCTTTCTCGACGGGTGCCATTGTAAAACACGTGTACACAGCACAAAAATTATTGGAAAAGGAAGGTTATGTCTAGAGCAGTGTGACCAGCGCGGCCGAGATCAAAATACCGCCGGCTTAATAGAGAAATACCAGATCTGATTAAAGACATACTGTTAATATACCCCAAATTAAATCAAAATTTCCTTTGCTTTATTTATTTTAATGCACTCAAGATATGCACGTTAAAATATAATTCCAGTTTCCATTACAGTTGAATGCGATTTCTATTTAAGCTCTAGTCAATACGATCATTTTGGGTAATCAGGTTGACTATCGATAGAATATGCACACGGTCTCAACAAAACAACTATCGCAAGTTTATTGCAATAAAAGTCGATATAAATAACGGTCAATTTATAAAATGTCAAATTTAAAAAATTATACAAAACACTGGCTTATTTTGTTTGTCTGTTTCTTTTAACTAGTTTAATTTTAACGTAAAAAGGTTTAAGGTTTCAAATTCCAACAGGCCAGCAATAACTTTCTAGTTATTGAACGTTTTAAATGTTTTAAAATACTCAAGCTTCTAAATAGGTAAAATAAAGAAAACACAACTTTCCGTTTACCATTTAATAATACTTTTTTTTTCCATTTATTTGTTGTAATGTGTACAATGATTTAAATCACGAGCTTCAGCTGTTTTCAAACAACTTGATCCACATTTCTTTACACAATGATAAAGTAGAATCTAATTGTTAATTACAGGTTGTAATTGAAAATAAATTAAAATGAGTGGTTCGTAATGTACAGTATGAATTCATTTCGCGTGGTAACTAATCCTAAAAATGTAAACCTCAACCGAATATAAGCTCAAAACTTGACGATGGTGGATTAACCATCCATCATCATCATCAATAAAACTAGTCATCAAATAAAAACTAATTATGCATACACTTTACAATAATTGAGATTTTTCTTCACGTTTTTGATGTTGATCCTTGCAAATATTTAACTAACTCCGCGCTAAATACAATGTAAAATTTGCTAGTTGTTAAAATTATGAAATCTCAGCCCGTGGCAGTCGATGGTAGAAAAACTTAGTTCTAGACTTATTTTCACCGCTTTCACCTTTCTCTTAATCGCTTAATCGTCAATTGGCTGTTACTTAAGTTTGCACTAAGCTTAAACGAACACATGATGATCTCTGTCGCTTAAATATAATTATTTGTATCGCATTTCACTTCAGCGTTCGACTGTCTTAACAATGTATTCGGATTCTGTTTCTACAGAACTGATCTTCAGGCTGTGGTTCAGAAAGTTGCTAAATTACAATGAAATCTATTGCACAATTGTTAATTGAATATATTGACTTGATGGTTGAATATTTACAGCAAAGTCGCCCCGGTTTATTTACACTTGATCGGAAGTCGGGGTTATGGAAATGGTGGTGGTGTACTCACATTTCGCCGGAGTCGCCGCTGCACTGCATCTGGCACCGGGCAAGTGGCCACGGACAAAGTGAAATAAAACAGGCGAGTTTGTTGTAAATATTCATGAAATCTGAATGCCCCTGTGGCGGGGGCAAACGCATTTTATTCAAATTTACAGACAGGAGTTTGCACATTCCGCTGCCAAGTGGATTAAAAAGAAAGTGTTCTGAATTCGCGAAATTTCAATTGTGTTTATGCTCTGCGTTAGTTTTGCCTATGTTCTCTAAAACTCTTCGCTCGACCCTCTCTCTTTCTCACTCTCGGTACATCTTGCTAAATGTTGCATCATAATTTCTGATTTCTGATTTGCCGCGCTTCAATTTGAATTGAATTTTGGCTTTGTCTCAACGCTGGTTTGCTTTAAACTAGGGTTTAAACTAGGGTAGTTTCGTATGGTAGAACATAAGAATGGATTTCAGTTTACATTTTGTTTAATAAGTTAAATAATATTAGGTAACAAAAAAGAAGATTTAGCATGTGCATTATAATTGAAGGTATAATATAAAAAAGAGGATCACCGTGGTACTCGAACTAAATTTCAATGCCTTGCAGTTGATTGAATGATTGATTGTTCGAGTCATAGATAAACAATTGTGTAGAAATAACAAATTTACTTAGCTGCGTATGATAATGAAAGATTGCATTTGTCATGCTTTCGTTTGATTTTCTAGGGCGGAAATTGAGTTCGCTTTTGTTTGGTTTTCGATTTTGTTATACAGAGAAAAATCTACTAGACACACACTACATATTGTGGCTTCATCGTACTTTGTTTAATGTTATATTATTGTTAAGAGTTCTTAGTCAATACAGGCGGCGAATTATACTTTAGTTTTTCTATGGGCTTTCTCATATTGTTTGAGCGCGGCTAAAATTACTGAATAATCTGATCTGACCTTGTTTTTGTGTTGTTTTTTTGTTTTTGTTTGTTTGTTGTTAGCTTATCTTTTAGGTCGGTCTATACATAAAGAACTTTTGTACTTTTTTTTAGATTTTATGATTTTTGTTGGTGTTTTTAAGGTTTTTTGGGTCCATAGATTCGGGGCTTTTACATTTACTGATAAGAGCGGGGACAAACATAGAGAACATAGAGTGACAACTTATTTAGGGGTCTGTAGAAAGGATTTTCTTTTTGTGGGAGTTTTTTTCTTTATGGTTTTTGAATTTTTTTTTGACGGTTTCAAGCGCAACCAACAAAAAACTGCTGTCCCATTCCAGATGTTCGGGATATCGGCGTGGGTTCGCAATTCTCAAATCGTATTCTCTCTCTCACTGATCTCGAATAATGATCCGGAACGGCATCAATCTTTTGTATGATGGTCCGCAGCATTCGTTTTAATTTTTTTAAATTTTTTTTTGCTTTTGTTTTTTTTTCACGTATTTTTTTGTCTGCCGCAAATAAATCGAAAAAATGTGGGGGCGCTACTCTCGGGTAACTTTTCAAAAGGGGAAGGGCGTGGCTGCGTCACCTTGCCGCCCACATTTCCATATCTCAATAGTTTCTTAAATGTTAGAACCAGCGCTACCAAATACACATTCGTGTGTATGCCAAAAGAATTATGATGCACTTTAGCAAAATATACACACTCTACCTCAACCAGCACTACTACACTTGCACGCGGAACGCATTCGCGGGCACACATCCTCTTCGCAGACTTCCATCCTCCTGCTGCTCCTCCTTGCTGCCGATGGGGATATGTCTAGTGTCTGATCTCCTGGGGATTGGTGGCGCCAGGAAAGCATGAGGTGTGAGAAGTGTGGTGTGTCCCGCGTCTGCGTCTGGTTGATGGTCCTTTTGTCCGCTGCTCCAGTTGTCCAGCTGTTGACCCTGCTGCTCTACTGCTGCTGGCTGTCGCTGGATACTAACATTGTTCGAAAATTGGAATTATGGGTGAAGTGGGCCAGTCCTCCTCCTCCTCGGAGCTAATACTCTCGGTTCTGAAACAACAAATAAACCAAATTGTTAAACAAAATTTATCATACGAAGTGGATAGACCAGTCAAGCTTTTTATCAGAAAAGTAAATTTGATTAATCAAACATTTGTTAAGTAACTTTAACCCCCCTAATATTCCGTTTTCAAGGCTACTGACGTTTCGCAACAATCGGACATCAATTAACGAAACAAGTTCAAGTTGAAGGCCCCTCCCGCAATTAACGCCCCAAAAATCAGCTGATAATTCGCAAGCCTTTGCTCAGGTGCAACTGGAACACAAAGTTCGGGGAACAGTGCATTGAACTTTCCGAATGTTTATGACTAACTTTTCGAAACAGCCACAAAACCCTAGAGCACTGTATCAACGATAAGATAGCAATTAGGAAGAAAGCTAGAAAATAAAGAAAACAACCTTGTCGAAATAGAAATTCAATGACATTGAACATGCACATCTAAGTTCAATGTGAGAATTCAAGGACGCACAACAGCTGGCAAAGATATAGGTATATAGCTACTTGAGTATATAGCCCATAGATATATGTATAGGTTTTGCATAAGCGAATACTCTTTCTGCGCCCCTCGCAGCAGCCTACGTGCGTGTATTTTGTTGTTGCGTCTAGCGGGTATTTGGAAACGATAAGATTGTGGCCGAAAAAAAGGCAAAAACAAGGCAGCGAAAATAAAAAACAAATAGCTACACAAACACGCATATAGAATGGGCGGTTTGCAGAGGAGGCGGGAGGTGGGCGAGCCAGCCAGTCTCATGACAATTGTGTTGTTGCCGCTCTGGCTGATAATGGAATCGCTAATATTCTAGAAACTTGTTTACGCCAAAAAGTTCAGATCGTCATCGACACATTTGCTTACATTCGAGATTATATATGCGCGTGTTGGCTATGTCAAAAATCACTAAAAATAAAGAACGGTGATCCAGGTCCCAAAGTTTTATGGTCCCATTTACAAAAAAAATTTGGAAAAATATCCCTTTTGGCATTGTAGGTTTTCTCCTTTAAAACTATTTCATTTTTGACCTTTTTCCATAATGTCCAATAAATTAATTATGAATATACAAGAGATTATAGACTCACCTAGAACGCAGGCCATCGTCAAGGGCATTGGAGATGCCTTCCTCAATGGTGGGCAGGTCGGAGGAGAAGCGGTTGATCGGGCGCAAGACGCGCAGCGTGCGACTGGACAGCTTCCAGACAAGCCGCTGCTTGTAGGGCGCCTTGTTCTGCCCGTTGTAGTGGGACAGAATACCCGAAACGATGCTGAAGCCGCAGGTGAAAACGCGATCAGGAATCTGCGAAGAACACGAAACAAGCCATTAGAATGGTTCAAATTGGAGGTCAGAGAGCTCAACAAAACTCACCCTCATGTACTGCTGCAGGAAGAGAATGTACTCGAAGACGTGCTTCAGCTCCGGACTGCCGCGGGTGTACGACTCTTTGATGTGGAAGTCCAGGTGCAGGCAGATGAGCACCAGCGCCAGCGTCGAGGGCGTAATCACCGTGGTCTTCACGTCGCACATTAGGATCTCCAGGCGGTTCTCCAGTTCCTCCAGCTTGATGAGCTGCTGGTAGAACTTGAAGAAGTCGCCGCCGATCTCCTTCGCCAAGTTGCGGAAGAGGGCGTAGTAGATGCGCAGGTAGCTCACAGAAGTGATCGGTGCATGTCCCATCTGGACGCCCAGCTTGTTGGCAATCACGCCGGCCATGCGTTCCAGATCACCAGCGGTACAACCACACTGGAAAAGCAAACAAAAGTAAGCACCCTCCTGCGAAATCAAAAGAATTTCCAATCACCCACCTGAGATATTGTAACCAGATCCTCGGCGGGAATGGGCTTCAAGTCCAGCTGCTTAATGGCCAAGTGGAACGAAGCCACGCTCATGCAGGCCATGTGCTTCGGCTTGACGGCCATGCGATCCAGGAAGCGGTCCACCAGGCTCATGGCCGAAAACAGGACGTCGGAGGGCAGCTCGTACCACATCTTCAGGCAGCGCAGCACGTAAGCGGATCCATCTCGTCCTCCGGCAGTAACCTCACGCTACAGAAAAAGAAAGGAATACATATTAAGTTAGTTTTGAGCTTGAAAGCCAAGCGGTTTACCAGACTCACCCTCGATTCCTTGGGCAACAGCAGCACAGTGTGGAACTTGTCCTGCAGGACGTCGTACTCCTTGAGGGTTTCGTACAACTCGTCCGAGGAGAGGGCATGCAACTGATCCTCTAGCTTTTTTAGGGACGAAGACGACTCGCCGTTGTTGTTGCTGGCTCCGCCGACGGCTCCTGCCTCGGCCTCCGCCAGATCCTCGAGTTGTTGTTGTTGTTCGTACTTCTGATACTCCAAGCCAGCAGCACCCGGTGTCCCATACCGGCCCTCGTCCGCAATCCTCATCCAATCAGTTGGCATCTCTGCATTGCGGTTAATGCCGTTGGCCAGCTTGCCCCCACCGATGGCTCCACCCAATCCCGATCCCGGTCCAGCAGCAGATCCACCCGCGGATGCGGCAGCAGCGGCGGCAGCCTGGGCCGAAGTCGAGGGCTGCTCGTCGTCGACCAGAATGGCGTTGATGCTGTGGGCGTCCATGGTGAGTCCGATGTTATTGTTGTGGGGTCCGTGCAAAAGGGCGGCTGGGTGGTCCTGGTGATCCTGGGGCAAGGCTAGGCCTGGCATAACCGACGACGACATCGATGTCCTCTGCTGCATCAACTGCTCCTGCTGCCGCGCCGCCTGCAACTGGCAATAGTAGGCGATATCCTGCTCCCGTTGGTACTGGTAGTGCTGGTATTGCTCGTATTGCTCGTATTGCTGTTGCAAGTGCAACTGTTGCTGCTGTTGCAGAGTGCTCTCCAACTCACAATCAACTTCGGCGGCGTATTCGGCGGCAGCAGAGGAGTAGCGTACAGGGACAGACATTGTGAGGGCTGGCCTAGTACCTGTTGTGGTTTTCAAGGTTGTAATTTAAACAAACAACACTCTTTGCTGGCAAAAAGTGTCGGGAAAGTGCAAAAAGAAAACTAGGCCCAGAGAAAATCGCAAGGAGGAGAAGTGGAAAGGAGCGGTATTCGTCCTTTCGTTCTCGCAGTCCTTGGCAAATTTTGTTTGCTTTTATTTTCAGCTAAACGCGGATCTCAGACTTCCCAATTGGGCCGATATCAACGAGTTTGTACGAAGAAACTCTCAATCTTTCGCTCAAGATCCGTGTTGGTTTGATAACATGCGCTTCAGGGAGTCCAAAACGACAACTGGAACTCTCTATCGAAACGCCACCGAAAATAAAACTAATCTGTTTGCTACTTGTGCTGCACACACCGGTCTCAGAACTCAGAGATTTTGCTTTGGGAAAACTCTGGCTGGTTTTCAGTAACGCCAGCAGTTCAGTAACCTTAATGCAATTCTTTCAACGATTGGCAAACGGGAAACAAACAAAAGACACCCTCTACAATGACAATTCGTATTAGACGACGACAGAATTGCGGGCAGTGTACCAAAGGACAATTCGACAATAGCTATGTCTATATAGGCTATAGGTCGACTTTTGGTCTGTCTGGCGTACGCTGATCACACAATTGTCGCGCTAATGAAATGGAAAATGTGTTCAGAAACTCTAAGCAAGTGAGTTTCTGTGCAAAGCGCTAAAATGATGGTTTATTAAGTGTTCGCTCAGTGCCTTTCACGATAATAAACTCTTGCGCTTGCTTATTTGCTTTTCGGCTTTTATGATAGCTTTGTATGCTTAGTTTTTGGTTTGGCTAAATTGAAATAAAACTTACGAGCTGCAAAAGTGGTTTGTGTGGGGCACAGAGAAATTCAAATATTATTACAGTGTTTCAAAATAAAGTAAATGGTGGGATGTCATGCAAATTAATTGATTGTGTGCAAGTGCATTGCACTCGTTCGCCGTTTTTGTGCTTTTTCGAAATACGTTCAGTGCGTTTAACGAACTTTTTGGCTTCAGCTGAAAAAACACCTGTACAGTGGGAAAAATTGGTTGTGCGCTCGCCCAATGGAGCAATAAAGACGATGGCATTGGAATACGTTTTATTTTGAGCAGTGCTCTACTCAAATCGAGCAGCCGACCTCAGTCAGTGACACATTTTATTCAAATCGCTCGCTTACAAGGTTGCCTTATGGGAAGGAGGGGGTATGGTGGTATGGCGGTATGGCGGTATGGGGTATGAGATTCGATGTAGCGCCCAAGGCGAACCACGTAAATAGATCGAGATCGAGGCAAGAAATCAAAGCATGTATAGAATCGGACAGCAGACATACTTTGATCTTAATTATTCAGATACGTTTGATACGCTTGATGAACGACCTTGCTGCTTACGATGTCAGGTACTTGAAATAGACCAATAAGTTCGACGAGAAGAATAACCATTCAAAACTTTCCTAATCGAATTTATTCCACTCCTTTAGCACAGCCAATAGCAAACAATCTCGAATGGGTAAACAACAAAGCATTAGATCCCTGAGTACTTCCATATCACTTCACACTTCCGCCAGACAAGAGCTGTTCCCAAAAGCCCGCGATTAAAACTTAAGCAAACGCAAAGCCGGAGGAAACCAATCTACATATAAACACTTGGGCAAACATCGCCATATTGTGTGCTAGTTTAGTTGGACCCAAGGAAAATCCAAAGATTGCCGCCTGCAGTAGAGTAGCTAATGCTTTCTCCTGCTTCGGAAACCAAAACAAAAACTTCAGATGGCGTAAACAATCCGCTGATAGATGACATAAACCCAGCTAAACCAAACACTCGAAAACTACCCAATGGCGATGGTAAATAAAGCCCCGACAATTGGCTCCAGATGTGGTTGGTTAGTCAAAAGATTCCAAGTATCTGGCAGTGATGAGGGATCGCCTTGTTATTTTTAGAAACGCAACAAGGAGGAAATCACAAGAATTAGCTGCCCCTGAGCCACTGGCGCCAAGGGTTTCGTCTGTGATACTATTCCGATCGTCCTCTATCTGCATACGTGAATGGCCACAAGTGAGGGCTTTAAAGCGTTTAACCTGCTTCATGGCAAACCAGATAAACAAGGCTGCTTATTAGCAAAACAAACAGCTGCTAAAAGCAAGTACGTACGAGTGGAGAAATCCGAAATAAAAATACATCTTTACTAGCAAAATTAACTTTACGGAGTTGCGTTATTGGGCAATCCAAGTCCATATACCAATTTTTCAACGGTGATTCGCACTTTGAGAATCCGAATTCGATGACTCTGGCTTTTAATCATAATCAGGTCAGAAATTCATTTAGACATTCGACCGCGCCCTGAATCATCTTCCAATGCGCCACCATAGCCATGATTCAGATGCGGATTATGTGACACACAGGGAGTGTATGTGACGCCATTGAAAATGCCCCCCGAAATATTTGTGCATTGACAGCAAAGACTTCCGTTTTGTGGGGTTTCTCATGATCAGTTCTATTTATAAGACCCAGACAAAAACAGCGAATAACAATAACCGAATGAAACTAGCTTTGGGCCCGCAATTCAAGGTCGCCCACCCACCAAAAACCCGTTTCAAGGGTCGGGGGCGATCCACCAAAGTTTTTGGCTACAAAGCTGCTGAGCAAGCACAAAAGAAACAGTGAGATCGCGGCTTAAAAAGCTTAAAAGCAAAATCAGAGAAAAGCTTCCGCTGCAAGTAAGCGATAACGGTAAGGCACAGGGGTTAAAGTTCAACTTTATGCTTTGCTGAGCATAAACACAAAGAAAACAATGAAAAAAGCATATCAGTGGGCAACATGGGTCGAAAGTGTACATGGTTCAAAATTTATTTGAAAGGGGGTTATTGTAAAATCTATTGCTTTCATAATGTTAGTTGTAATAAAAAAGCATGATAAGATTTTCGGCATTTGTTGCTATCAATACCAAGATTAGTTGATAACAACATCAGACGATTGTTTTTCCCTCCAGCTACAATAAAATACAACCCGTTTGTGGCTCCACTGTACAGTAAAGTCAGAGCGAGAACAAAGGCGGGCGTTATTAAAAATCACAGCTTTTGTGATACGAACCACTTTCAGCTAGACAAAAAGTTATCGTACTTCTGATCTCTACGAAGGTTTTCTGCTCGAATGCAGTTGTACTTAAAATGGGTATACATATGTACATATGTACGTAAGATTTCTCAGCTGAATTATTTCTTATTTTTTCGTTTGACGGGTTGTTTTTAGTTGTTTTTCTTTTTGGCGCGCGCTCTGCTGACGCAAAAAGCACGTACGCACACAAATAAGCAACGAGTGAGTATCTGTGTTGCCATATTTTTAATGTTGTTGTTAAAAATACCAGCAGAAGCGCACAAAAATTTCACTTTTTACCTATTTTCGTAACAGGCGGAGGGCGTGGCCATTACCTGGGCAGACAGGCAGGTGCGAAATATTTTCGTGGCTTCTCTTTGTTTTTATCTAGGCAACAGCAACAGCAGCAGCGCCGTAAATCCCTCGACTGCAATTGAAAGTTAGGCTACAGGTGCTGTCGTAAGGTAAAAAGATGCGTTTCCAAATCGAAAGTGCGGATCGTAAACAAAAGCCTAACCAAAAGCGAAATATTTCCACTGCAAACATATGATCGTCGGAAATTGTTTTTAATTTTTACGCCTTGCTTTGCCTTTCGTTTACTTGGCTTTTTTTACTTGAGCGAACGAATGGATTGTTCGTTCATTTATCATCGTCATCGACTGATGAAGGTCAACAAATGACAGCCAAAGAGAGAGTGGGATTGCTGCAGATTGCGGGAAAGAGAAGGCCAGAGAGACCATGTAAAGACCAGCTTTTCATGGGAGAAATGGAAACGTGACCAGAGCCGGGCTCCAAATGGTGGATGGTGGAAAGAGTGGCAAGTTCTCGGCTGTATTTCGAATTTCGATTGTTTTTCTTCATTTTCACATTACAATCTTCAGGACGTGGCCAGAATTTCATCAGTTTAGGCGCCAAATGAAAATGTTTCCCTCAAATTTCTCTCATTCGATGCTTCCTGTTGTTTCTAAAACAACCTGAACCAGCCGAAAAAACGTTGTCAACCCCTAAGAAACCTGAGCAGTTCGACTTTTTCGAGGGCGAAAGAGGTGGACGGAGCTATGACTTCGCCACGGGCTATAATTAACGGATGGAAGAAGGAAATTGCCCAGCCAGTTGACTCAGGGGTGGCTCTACTCCACGGAGCAACCCCAAAAAGCGCTCAAATCCACCCTGCTGACAGCCGGAGCTCGGAATTTAAATAGCCCAGGCCCAGATGATCCGGCACAAGTGGCGGGGAAACTGCATGAAAAGATCTTGCAGCAGCTGCATTGGCATGTGCTGGAAAAGATACGATACGGGGAAAAATGTGTCTCCCGATATCTCCAGCGAACAAAGGAAACTCTGTGTTTTTCGATACACTAAAGAAAAAGATCCCAAAAGAAAACGGCAATAGCAACGCAGAGAAAAGATCAATGCACTGCGTTTCGTTGGATTTGGAAATAGTGCCTCCCTATCTGACGATCGACCTTTGCCAAGCCTGTTTTCCAGTGCTCTCTCGTAGCTTCCTAGGTTTTGGAATCAATACTGGCGTGCTATCAGTCTGTCGCTCTCGTCAGCTGGACTGGCGATTTACATTAGGCCATTATCTACCGATCGTGTGACTCGGCCATTTCCAAATTGCAGTGCACTCGAGCCCCCGCGCACTTTTCATTATCAACGGAAATGCAGTAAGAATTTCCCTGACGTAAAGAGAACGTGCCCAAAGTCTGAGTGAATGGAGTGGCGGCTGAGCGTCTGAGGAGCGTGCCAAAGGAATGATAAGCGAGTGCTAATCGCGGAGAACGCAGTCGTAGTTCAAAGTCCCAAAATAGCAAAGGGACGGACACGGAACACCAGTTAGTTGGTGGCTTTAATGTATATGATTGAACAGAAAGGTAGTGGTCTAATGATTCATTCTACTTGGTTTGGTTTGGGAAGTTTCAGCTTTAATTAAGGAAATATATTTTAGGAGAATTTGCTTTAATAGCTAAGCTCCTCCTTTGAGGGCATTTTCTAAGCGTAATGCCAGAGAAATTCCCTTCCTATAGAGGGTTCTGTGTTTATCGGCGTAATTGCTAGCCTCGAGATATCGCAGGGGCTCAATTACTGCTGTATTCCCCATACACGCGTACTATATCCAAGGTTCCGGACTGACATTTAGATAGCTGGCCGATACACTGCAATCCCAATGATGACTTATAGAGCGGGGGATTCGCTTATCAGAGAGGAGGCGGACATTTCGTAACATTCCATGACGTAAGTACGAGGTTCGATAAAGCGGTTCGATCTTATCGCCATTGTCAGAGAACCCATAGAAATGCCTCCAGAAGGGCGGGCAGCTGCAGTGCAAAAAAAAGAAAAGGGCAGCTGCAGTCGGGACTATGGGATTTATTTCGTCACCTTTCGGGAAATTGAATTAGCAAGGGTGGGACTCAAAAAGTCGCCTGGCACGAGCTTGAAAAGGGGGAATGTCGGAGGGAGGGGTGGAAATCGGTTCAGTTGAGTGCTTTTTCTGGGCGCTTTTGAATCGCCGGGAATGGGAATCGGTGTACATGGGATGTACATGGGAGATGGTCAGCTGTCGTTCAAGTGGGTTTGGCATTGAATTTCACTTTGGGCCTTCTGTCGTTTTCGCAGACACACGAATTTCATGGCACACCGAAATCGAAGAAAACAGGTAGAAAGCAGACGATTTCTGCTAAGAAGGCGCCTTCCTAACCGCAAGTGGAAGCCCAATAGATGTCAGCTGGCTTTCGGGTTATTTAGCCTTAGAATTTCGGTCCAATGACTTTGTGGGAGTACAAAAATGGATGATGTACTTTTAAACTGAAATTGAAATTAATCTCTTCATTCAAAAAGTGATACTTTTATTAAAAGTGACCCAAATAGTTGGACATTGGTCAGCTAAGGGTTAATGCTGAATTCTCCCCTTCCTCACCCGTTCCTTCTCTTTCATTCCGCAAAGAAGGTGGGCAGAGAATAGAGACCTTTTTACATGTAAACAAGTGTGAAGAAGAATAAATAAAACAACGGTACAGCAGCAACACCCACACAACCACACCAACCTAACTATTTCATTAGTATGCGTGCGTGGGGCCGTTTTATGCGTTGTATATATTTTATTTTGGAGGCTATGGAAAATATGAAAATCAACAAATTAAGCAATTCTGTTCGAGTTTGCGACTGCGCAACAAATTGAAATCAACAAATATGACCCAGAAAACAAACTAAGAGCGCTGAAGGTGAAATCAGGAGAAACGGGGTACAAAACGGAATGCAATAACAGTTGTTAATTGTGTTTTCCAGAAACAAGTTGCTTCTTAAAACAAGCAAAAGTGTTTTTGAAACGAAAACAAGTAGTTTTATTCGTCGCACATATTTTATTTTTGGCTGACGCAATTCCAAGCCCGAGCACGCACACTCCCAAACCAATCAAGTTGCTGTGCTGGTGTGCGTGTATGTATGAGGTAAAAATCCGAATGGGAACACAACACACATACAAAGTCTTTGTTTGCAGTTCGTGTGTGTGTGCGCTGGTAGGGGAACTTTGGAAGTGAAACACTCTGATTGTGGGGAGAACAACAAAGGAAAAGGGGAACGTAAAGTAAAACAATTGACGCAAATTAGGAATAAAACAGATATGCAAAGTGGGGAAGGCAATAGGAATAGTTTTCCAGGCGAATAAGTAGGTACTATACTAAGGTAACTAAGCCATGCCTTACTTGCATTACTTATGTATGTTGTACAGCTTGCATAAAAAGCACAGACCCTCAAACACACATACCACTGCAAGCAGCTAGTTCCCCCACCCACCCCTCATCCGACCCTCTCGCTCACTCTACAAGCATCGGCCTACGAATAGCGGACCCCAAAAAACCCACTCTCTCGTTTACACACACACAAACACCAGACAAACAGCTGTGAAACAAAATGGAAGCGAAACAAACACGTAAATGAACGAATTTTGTATGTATGCCTAATATATTTTCTTTTTCTTACAAACAATATCATCTGATGGATGACGAAAAAACCTACATTTTCTTTTTGCATTTCATCGACTTTTTCCCTCTTAAATAAATATAGGATTTTCTTACGTTTTTACAGCCATTTTGTTGTTTTTGTGTTGCGCAGGAATGTTGAGGTGAACCTTGTTTAGTTGTGAATTTCTGCTTCTATTACACTCGAAAATAAGTGAATAAATTGGCTGGCAGCTTATACGCCTATTCAATTATTGCGTCAGAGAGTTTGCTATAAAACCTTGTCGTTGGCCATTTAAGCTAGTTGTTAACTAATTTGTACTGCGTTTGTATCACAATTGGAACTCTGTTTATTAGGCTGGCATTTTATCCTCGGTTTTTCCCGTCTGCGGATCGATTTTTCCCACACACACTAGGCTGAAAGTGCTTGGGACTTTTCTCCATCAGCTGTGCATTTTCCTTCTGATAATTTTCCTTAATTTCGCTTTAGCAAAGCTTTGTACATTCGAACAGCATCGATTTTTGCACTTGGTCCTTACAAATTTCTATTTTCTATTTCTAAGCAAACAAACACATTCAAACACTCGCGCTCGCCAAAAACGGTACTTCTCCGCTTTGTTGTTTTATTTCGAATGAAGAATTTTGTGAACGACCAGTGTTACCAGTCGGCGTACAAGTTTCACACAATTGGTGCCAACAGAAATTCGTACTATAAAATACCCTAATTTAGCAGAGACGATAGTGCCGATGTTCCTTACTATCGAAATGGATGTTATTCGATTCTCTCTGTTAAGTAACATTGCTCTGTAATGTTATTAAAGTCAAAAAAAAAAAACCGCAAAAATTCAAATAATTAAATTCAATTCACTTACGTGAACTATAAAACCTACTAGCGAATAAATATATAACAATTTCTTATGCTTCTGACTGCAGTGATTGGTAATTTTTAAGAGAAGCGATTAAAAGGAATTGAACAGGAATTAACAAACATAACTTCAAAGCAGCAGTTGAGTGTACCCGAACTCGTACTACAAATAAAAGATTGTATTTTCGCAGGGAAAGGAAACTTACTACACATTATTTCACAATCAATGTCATTGCCAAAATAAAAACACTGAAACATAATTATATATATACCCTGCGCAAGGCGGAGAATTCCAAAGAGATTTGCGACGAAATTACGCGTTTTGATAAGATATTGTGAGCATAGAAACTACGCAGCGCCTTGTTTTGAAAAATGCCGGAGAAATGCATTTCCGACTGAAAGAAAATTCGTAACTGTTGCCAAGTGGACATTTTTAGATGAAGGAGGGGAGGGGGTGGTCTATTTCAGGGCCCCTCTACACACACACGCACACTTCTAGAAACAACCTGTCACATACACGGACTAATCGAGGAGACTTTCGTATGAATGAATTTTAGCCAATGGAGTAAGGAAGTGATACTTTTCAATGGGAATATGAAAACATCGATCTGACTTGTTGCACAAGATATTTAACCTTCGATTTTCCCCAATCTCAACGATAAGAAACTTTCCTCAATTTCGTCACACGCACACACACTCATGCATAGGGAAAAAACGCGTGGCGATTGATTTTCGGCCTTCCAAAAAGTTCGTTTTACGCACAGAACAGTCCTCGAAATGAATGTAAGTTGGTGTAATAAATCTCATGGCACTTACCCGGATGCCTCTGCGTTTTGATCAGTATCTGCTTTCTTTGCTTCTTTTTTCCAGAAAATATAAACTTATTCTCAAATCAAATCTTCGAGAACTGACCAAACTAGATGTTTGGAAAAATCCACGATGGGTATTTCGTGCATTGCCCATCTGGCAACGCCCGCCAATGTTGTATCGCCAAACGGTCACTCTACACAGCCGCAACAAAATAAAGAAGGAAAAAAGGCAAATTGGGTGGAAAACTGGATTTCGTCGGGCGGAAAATTGCACATTCGAGTTTTCCAAGCAGCCAATTAAGTGCAAACTATGAAATTCCACAAAAAACAGTAAAAACAAGTCTTTAGCAAGGATTTGAGCAGGAAACTTCTTGCTGCTGCTGTGTGTGTGTACAGTGCGTGTGCCAGTGTGCGCGAAGAAGGAGGAGGTGAAGACGGCGGAGAGGAGAAAAGAGTTTTTCGCAGGGAAATTACGCCAACTTTGTGGGAGTTCAAGTTTGGTTAGTTGTGCGCGTATGTGTGTGCGTGTGTGTGCAACACCCCCCAAGCCCACTTACACATAGCCAGCCAGCCGCCGTTTGTTTTGTGCTCACATTCGCGTGCCGCCTTTGTTTGGCTTTCCTTTGGGCCGTGATTCTCCGTCTTGTTTTCACCCGCCGCCGGCTTCGATTACGCCTGCTCCAGCTCCCATCCGCACTCCGCCACTGACGATCCCCATTCCGGATCCGGATCCAGCAACAACGCCGCCGTGGATGCCCATGCTCGCACCCTGGGCTCCCTCGCCCAGGACTTTGGCATGGGCGGGGGCTCGGGGGCGTGTCCGCCCGCCCACATGTACGGCGCCGTAGCCCCGCAGGACAGTAAGTAAAGTGCTCCAGAGGCACCAGTCAAGCTAATTGGAGTCCCTGAAAGGAACTAAATAACTACTGAAGTAATTTAGTTGGTTTCATTTTCTCAAAGCTGAAGACAGAACCGCTGATCTACTCCTTAAACTCCAAACTAATTACCCCCATCATCCACAGTAATTGTCCGGGACATGGTGCAAATGCCGCCGCCGCCCTCGAACGCCCCCACATCGGCGGACGCGTGCCTGAGCATCGTCCACTCGCTGATGTGCCATCGGCAGGGCGGCGAAAGCGAGGGATTTGCCAAGCGAGCCATCGAATCGCTGGTCAAAAAGCTGAAGGAGAAGCGCGACGAACTGGACTCCCTGATCACGGCCATCACCACAAATGGAGCCCATCCCAGCAAGTGCGTGACCATACAGCGCACCCTCGATGGTCGCTTACAGGTAAGGATATGAAAGTCACGGTTAGAATAGAAGAATAGATTTCAATGAACTTGCACCATTACCATTTTCTATCAAAAGGTTGCTGGTCGCAAAGGCTTTCCGCATGTAATATACGCACGGATTTGGCGCTGGCCTGACCTGCACAAGAACGAGCTGAAGCACGTCAAGTATTGCGCCTTCGCCTTCGATCTCAAGTGCGACTCGGTGTGCGTGAATCCCTACCACTACGAGCGCGTCGTCTCTCCGGGCATCGATCTGTCCGGCCTGAGCCTGCAGTCCGGCCCCAGTCGCCTGGTGAAGGACGAATACTCAGCGGGGCCGTTGGTGGGCAGCATGGACATAGATGGCAACGACATCGGCACCATACAGCACCACCCAACGCAAATGGTGGGGCCCGGCGGCTACGGATATCCACAGGGTCCCTCTGAATATGGTAAGACTGCATAGTTTTCTTTTGGTCGGTAGTTTAGGTTGGAAAACTTAATTTTTTGATCATTTTTGTATATTCTCTAACATTTTAACTGATTTGTTCCTTTATTTAATTATTATTTTATATTTTTTTGGTCTTAACATATTTATTTATTTTTGTTTCCTTTCGGGGCTTTTATGTTGACTTTGCGTAGTTGGCGATGCCAATCCCATGAGTGCAATGTTTCCCACCGGGCGCACAATACCAAAAATCGAGCCCCAGGATGGAGTTGCTGGGTCGCGT